>NW_026555234.1:31907500-32507500 GCF_021234165.1 Pteronotus mesoamericanus | reverse complement strand
TAAGCATTCCAAATTAAGCCAAGATATCAATATAACATTCATAGATGAACCTTGGCACAGAGCCATAAGCCCCATCTGCAAGTCACACATTACATATTGCTTGCACGTGATTTGGTTTTTCTTAACCCTTGGAGGTGCACACTGGGATTTCCCCAAAGGGCTCCCAACACTGAAGGCTTATCTACCAGTGTCAGTGGATTAATTGGGAATGGCATGCAGGGCTCCTGGGAAAAACGGTTCAGAACAAAACTGCCTGGGGCAATTTAATTTCTCATCTCAAAAAGGCTAATTTTCAAGTTACACTGAAGCTCAAACACACAGTCTAAACTGTTCTCTCATCTGAAATCAAGAATTATAGGAAGCCAATTAAATATAGGACTGTGTTCAGTAAGGTTAGTCAAAAATCCATACATGAGGTATTGTTTTTTATTAAATTATATGATATGGAAACTAAAACTTATTCTCTGAGCCATTGGTTTGAAAGAATAAGTCTACAGGATAATCCATTCTTCTAGTCAATGGCAGGCTTCATTTAGCAAGGTATCATCCATCACAGGTCTACATGAATACCATTGTAATGCTTTACATTATGCTAATCACCATGGTTACTTGTTTAGCAAAGAATTCATTTAAAAGGCATGAAATAGCCATTGTTGAACATAGGGCATAAGGAAGAAAAGAGGAAGAGGAAGAGAAAAATATAGCATTTCTTTTTTTCCAGTATAGTGCATACATGTGTACTAAAGAAAAATTACCATGCCAACTAATTAACTAGATGGCCAAGATTATTAAAAAAAAAAAATTACTGAAAACTCAGTTAATGAAAATTATAAACAAAATATTAGGGAAATGAGACATTTTAAAGACCTTGCTATTAATGTGAATATTTCAAGAGGAAAAAAACTTCAAATATAACTTGCTAAAAATTTATTTAATTTTAAGATAGGCCAAATACAGTAATCTGACATATAGTAGACATTCAATATGCATTTGTCAAATAAATGAGAACCTAAACATGTCCAAATGTTTCAGATTAACGATAACCATTTTATTAATAGCAACTAAAACAAATAGAAAACCATTAGCAACTTGATCTCAGGTAACGGGCCTCAAAGGAGGAAATCAGATCCATACAAAAAGAAACCCATCTCTCAAATGGATAAGCCATTTTGTGGGAAGGGAAGACCTTCCTGGTTAATATCTGAGAACAGTTCTTCGTTTTAATTATTCAAAGAAAAAAAATTGGCAACTCTTCCCAATATTTTAAATAATTTGGCCTGAATTGTAATAGCTTTAAAAATCAAGGTATTTATACAGTTAACTATTAGTTGTGTTCTTTAAATTTCCTATCTAAAGTCATTCAAAGAAACAACATGAATAACATAATTTGGATATTCTCTTTTAGATTTTTTAAAACAAATTTACAAAATGACATTTACTTGTTACCAATAATGAGTGTACACATCCACATATGGCGTTGTGAAAGGGGAAAATATGCATCTCAACACACTCCCAGACAGTTCTACCTCAACGAGACACACCAGCTGAGCCATCCCCGAGGACAATTAATAGACTTTTTAAAAAAAAATGTGATTATCTCCCACAGAGAGAGAATGATATATTGAGAAAAATGAAGGAAGCAATTCACTCACCTGGCTATTTTCCTTTATCCACAGTGAGTCCACAGAACTAGACACATCTTTGATCAAGCATATCACTGTAAATTCTTCCCCTTCCCTAAGAAGATAGCTTGCTTTGGACACGGACACAACCGGCACGGCTCTGATGGCTAGAATAAAAAGAAAAGCAGCCTTCAAATAATTCGTCCTATCAAAAATCTGACATCTTTTCCTCAAATGCACACAGCTTATTTTGGCATCTTTTTTTAAAAATCTTACTTATTTTTAGAGATAGAGGAAGGGAGGGAGAAAGAGAGGGAGAAAAACATCAATGTATGGTTGTCTCTTGAGTATCCCCTACCAGAGATGTGGCCCACAACCAAGGCAAGTGCCCTGACTGAGAATGTAACCAGCGACCTTTTGGTTCACAGGGCGGCATTCAATCCACTGAGCCACACCAGACAGGATTATTTTGGCATCTTTTAAGGAAAATATAAAGTATGGTATTGACCAATCTGTATTACTTGCACCTCTGAAGACATCAGCAATTACATCATGCATCCTTCAAGTAAATTCATTAATACTGAGTGAAAAAGATAGGAATGTCTACTTTGAGATTACAACGCTCCTGGACAATGTTATTTCAAAACAGGTAGAAGCCCTGGCAGAGGGAAGCAGCTTTCACCTTCATCTCACACAACCTTGGTGGTTTCAGGAGGACGTGAGCGACAACTAATTATATTATTTTAACCAAACAGGCACCTTGCCCATGTGTTGCAAAAATAATATCTTACTCATTTCTGAAAATCCCAGGTCTTAAATAATCAAATTTCTATACTTCCAGGAGCATACTTTTTCAAAAGCCTTATTAAAAACTTCGATAGCTGAGTACCAACTGGTGTTGAATGAGGTGATCTCTGAGATACAAAATCTGTATATCTTCCTGCTACCAAAATAGCCTACAATCAAGGGTGTCCAACGTGCAGGCCTCGGGCAGCATGCAGCCCACGGTGGCTATAAATGCTGCCTAACGCAAAATTATAAATTTACTTAAAACATTATGAGATTTTGTGTGTATGTGTGTGATTACATGTTGTCATGTATTTAATGTGTGGCCCAAGACAACTCTTCTTCTTCCAGGGTGGCCCAGAGATGCCAATAGGTTGGTCACCCCAAATGCGACAATAATGATAAGGTCCGTAGTCAGTTGGTACTTTCCTCCTTGGATTGTGACTGTTTGAGAATGCATTAAAATTAAATAGCTGAAGAGAAAGTCGATTCATAAATCAATAGTAAACCAAGGAGTGAATAATATGTACGCTAATGTTTTCAAACAGTGTAACTAAAGCTTCCCAGTGAGTTTCTCTTGGAAGGAACACTTCATGTAATTATGAAACTCTGATCACCCCAGTATGGTCTTAATGCCAATCTATGGTAGACACACCCAGCTGAAGGCAGTCATGGACTGGTCTCATGGGGTTGGGACCAGGAAAGAAAGACTTCACAAGCAGCTGACATGATTTTGAAATTAGGGGTACTGAAGAGCCAGCCACCTGATAGACTATGAATAGCTGGACCACTCAGAAGAGAAAAGTCTTCTTTAGACCAACAGATGCTCTGACTCTCAGAAGAAAGCAATAAAGGGCCCATACCTGCCCTCACTTTCAGGGTGAATTTCTTCGACAGCATTGACTTGCCCTTCTTGTCCGCGGAGCAGTGCAAGCAGAGCCGATGATACTCGCGCTTCACATTTCGGATGGTGATGCCAGCCTTGGGATCAGCGACAAACGTCAAGTCCTTGGGAAGAGGTTTCCCCTCACACCCCATAAGGGAGTAATTGGTCACTTCTGGGTCAGTCAGGGGACAGCGGACCAGGGTGTCATTGCCTTCTTTCCCATACAAGGGAAGGTCCATCAGGAAAAGCTTTTCAGGATCTATAGCACATCAAAAATTAGCGGTTTGAATGGCTTGTGACAGGCACTGAAGACATTTTTGAAAGATCGAAAATATTATCTCTCATAACAATTCCCGATGGTTCAAACGGCTGCTGACTTTTTTCTTTGCAGGCAAAAGTAGAATTCATCCACATATTACTAACGAGTGTCAGGCCCTAAACTCAGACCACTGCACACTTTATATATTTAATTCTCAAAACACCCCTAGGTAATGGGCACTATCATCCCTATTTTATTGATGAAGAAACTGAAGTCTCAAAAAGGTGACTCGACACGGCCCAAAAATGGCTGGGCAGAAGTAAAACCGAGCTCTGACATGAAAATTTGTGCACTCAAAACTGAGAATATCTTATGGTAACTATTACTCTTTTTTTCTGCAACAGGCAATACTTCAAGGAGCATGAATAAGCTGTCTGATGATAACTGTTAGGGTCAGGGAAAGTGTTCTTCCTTTAACCCCACTGGGTGGGCTCTTCCCAGAGTTCCCAGTCTCCAAGAACTTTCAGCTTCTGAACTGAATCTAGAAAACAATCAGCAGGCCACCCAGCACAAAAAAAAAAACATGTGAGCCTCACAGTCTATTCAAGTTAAGCTAAATATAACTTCTAGAAATCAAATAATTTCAAATGCACAAGGGGAGTTTATGAGTTTCAGAAATACTTTATTGTCTAACCAGAACCCTTGTGAATAAAAGGGGATATGATTACTAATCATGCCAGGGCAACAAACATGTACCAGGAAAGGCCCAGGCAGACTGGGACCCCATAAAGGCAGACAATCCTCACTCTGTACACAGGACAGGCTGCCACCCTTTACTGAGTACAGGTAACACAGGTATACGGTCAGGCCAACAGATTACATTTAAAATTTGTTTTTTAGTTACCCTTTTCACCTGAAAATTAGATGCGCCATCAAAATCAATTTAATATAATTAAAATATAACTTTGACCAATTTTGAAAGAGTTTCCAAAATTAATTATGTACCTTCCAGCCTTAACATTTATTCTGTGAATAAATTACTTCATGATGGGTGAACGATGGTCCAAGGCTGGAGCTGGTTATTTTTTCATCTACTCTTTTTCAGTTGCTTGAGTCTAACCCCTACAACAATGCTCCAATTACCTACATTGCTGTAACAGAGATTATGTAAGTATCAAAACATCTTACTTAAATAAGTAATAATTGAGCACATTCTAACCTATTGAGGATGACTTTCCCTATAAAGAAAATGTGTGAGTTCTGAGACTGATATGACTGATTCAGCAAATTTTTCCATTTTGTCAGTTGTCTACCCATCCATTAATAAGCAGAATGATCCTTATTAGCATGTAGAAAATACAGAGTACCTCTGTCAAAGCACTGCACACAGGCTGGCTCAACAATTACTTAACCATATCCAAAGGCTAAGCTGTAGCCTATCAATGTATATTTCTTTTCAACTACCCTACTAAGGAAGGACAACATATAAACTAAGGAGGAGAAGAGTCAATTCCATGGTCATCTTTACAGCAAACATGTGAGTCAACCTTACTAACCCTGATAAAGCTAGATGACTCTGTCTCCCTAATAACAATTAGGTAAAGAAGACAGAGCAGGTGACCTTATCAAATGTTGCACTGGGGAACTGAGGCTCTTGAGGTTGCTCAGGTCTACAATTTGGGTAAACTTAATCCTTATTCTTCCACAATACCATGCATGAGGCCTCCTGCCCAGGCCTGTGCCAATGATAGTCCCAGTCCAGGTAGGAGCCCAGGACCAGATGCAGGCCTGCACTTCTCTTTATAACCTGGCTCTGCCTCTTGAACTTCAAGTACTTCAGTTTTCACACCAACAAAAACATACTCCTCTCCCCTCACCCCCAGCAAACCTCCTCTTGACAAATATATTAGAAGCACATAGGAATCACTGACTTCATCACAGGAAATGAGTTATAGAAATCCAACTGTCATATTTTTCTTTTGTTTCTAAAAGGTCACAATTTTTTAAATAAATCAACTGACATTTATTAGGAACTTAGGAACATGGGGGAGCTTTGCTGACTGAGTTATTTTTCTGATTTTACTCCCTAAAAGTGGGTCAGCTCTTTTGAAGTGTTGGTCTGTTTAGGCCTTCAGAGACCTTTAGTTCCCTGAAGCGTTTTTTACTAAGTAGGAGTATCTGAGGTCTCAAGGCATTAAAATGCAGCCTTCCCAAAGGGCCTAATTTATTCTCGGGGTTTACCAGAGCACCAGGACAAATGGTCTCACCATATTGTCATCTCATTAGGAAGAGTGTCACAGCCCTGCAGACCTTCAGTTGGAATCATACCCAAAGCTGCTATCTATCAAAAGATGGAGAAACTAACGGAGAAAAATTTGTTTTAGGCTTTCTAGACCCAGCCAGTAATCTTTTACCTATGGCTTAGTCATCTATGTGTCATCCATAATTCGGAACAGGATATTAAGTTCTCTGAAGCACAGCATCAACGAAAGCTGAATATTTACCTCTAACAAACACATAAATGGAACTGCTTAAGCCATCCTCATTGGCGCACGTGTAATTGCCTGTGTTGGTGGCCTCTGCTTTCTCTGTGATCCATTCATTTTGAGTTTTCTCGGTCCGTTTACCAAGGGTCTCAAAAGTCCATTTGACAAATCTTGGATCGGTGCATAACAGCCTAATCTCGTTGCCAACACTGACTATTAACTCTGATTTTGCTGGATGGATGGATGGTGGAGACAGTTCCCCTGGACTCACAGATGGCTGAGAAGAGCCTGCCAAGAAAAATGAGAATCATGTTGAATACGATCTTTTTCCTTGGCGAAATAAAGCATTTCTTCCAATATTGATTTCCATCTTCTGTGTACTCTACAATAAAAATAGGACAAAGCTGCCCTGCTGTTTATAGTTCAAAAAGAGTTCTTTTTAAAGTTTCTTATGTTCATCTAGAACATTAAGTTATTTTCTGCCACTCTTAATTAGTCCTGAGGGTCACACCTGGTGCACACGCCAAGGCTTGCCCGGTGCCCTGGGCTTCCCTGGGTTAAACATAGAGCTGGGCCAAGTTTCCTTCCTGAATATGGGTCATTGCAATGATACTGACATGCGCACACCCAGCTTAAAAACAGCAAAATCAAAATATCACACTATTAACAACAACAACACCACCACCAACTATTGGCCTGTCACTCTTCTGGAAAAATGCACATGACCATGACACAGCTTGGCTTTTTCTTAAAGCTTTGCCAATTCAGTTATTTCTATGTAGTTCTCCTAATATGGCAACATTTGTCAAAAGGAGAACTATTATGAGTTTAAAACAATAAGGCAGAAAATAAAAATCCTGTTTTAAAGATCAGACCACCAAGGTATTTCATGGCAAATGTTAGGTTGTGGCCCGATCAACCTAATGCCTAGACAGATTTCCTAGGTAGGAAACTAGTTTAATGATGGAATCTTCACAGTCTAAATATAAAACTTGAACCTTAGAAAATTCATAGCAGCCAATTCACTCATTCATCTGTTGCATGAATGCAAACATCTGTTCATTAATTATGATCTAATGATCCTCAGACATATCATCCAAGGTGCTAGAGAAAATCCATGTAAGGGTGACATGTGGTTCTTACACGTGGGCCTTCAGAGCTTCGACACATTGCTCAAGTGTCAGAATAAGTGAAACGTAGCTACAAGATTCAGGTTTAAGCTGAAGAAAAAATAAGAGATGGGCTGGACCTCAGCAACATCAGGAAGAGGCGGAAGAGAACACAGCATGAGAAAAGGGCTGATTTCTTTAGAGCTATAATGAAACCAGCCTGATGAAAATGGGGTTCCCTTGTGGAGACCACGTGAGGTGAGACTGAGCAGGCTAAGTAAGATGGAATCAGATCATCCAGAGCCCTGAACATCTGGTATAAACGAGTGCAATGTACCATAGAGACCAGGTAGAGTCACCACAGGTTTCTCAGTAGATAAAGGACATGCACGGTGAGATACCAGGGATCAGCTAGATTCAAGGACATCGGTGAAAGCTCTGGTCCTCAGGGAGGCAAAAGCAGTAAGAAGCTACATTAAGGATTTGAGACTAAAGAGAAAAATGAAATATACTTTCAGAGGAAGAATACATTAATGGTTATAGGTTATAGTGCAATTAAAAATACAAAAGGCCGAGTCATGAGTGACCTGGATGAGGGAGAGAGAAGGCCCGGGTGAGGTGGGCTGGGGCAAGAGGAAAACAGAATTCCCCAGAGGGCTCTCAATCTCTTCTGCAGGTTCATGGAGGAAATGGTTCATATGCAGAGGATTCGTGTCCCCTCCAAGCGCATACAAGGCTGGAGACAAGAACTGCCCTGAGTTATGAAGGAGTAAAAGCCATCCGAGCCAGGTGGAGAGAGGGGCTGGTGGGAGGCAAAGCAAGAGGAAGCCATACCAGGAAACTCTGCAAATTCAGGATGGCTGGGGTGGGATGATAAGAGACACAGACAGAAAGGAACGGGGACAGGAGACCTGCTCCCAGGTGCTACCTGGGCGGTAGATGGACTTCCCACTTTATGACCTGAAATGTAGACGGTGGAGGCAGAGCAATAATGTGTAAAGTTAAAAGACTAGGATCAGATAATCAAGGGAAACTGTTTGTGGAAAAAAGAGAAACACATTGAGTACCAATCTTAGAGACCTCTTCCGGCTAAAAGGGTACAGGAAAGAGTCAAGGGAGACCTTAAAAAAAAAAAAAAAAAAAGAAAGAGAGAAAGAAAGAAAACCACCAGTAGGAAAGAGGAAAGACTAAAAGATGCAAAGAAGACAACAGATCAGAGGTTTCAAAAAGAAGGTGGGTGGGTCTTAAGGCAGATGCTGAACAAGATCAAAGGGAATGAACAGAAACAAAAGCCCTTGAATTTGGTTAGAAAGAGACCACAGGAAATCCAAGATACAATTTCAGTTGAGTGGGAATTTCTGTTTGCTCCAAGGTGAAAGGCTGCAAGTGTAGATCTCTCCTTGGAGAATTACAACAAGAGAAAACAGAGACAGATCTGTAGTCAAAGAAGTTTAAAATAGAAAGAAAATCAGTTTTGGCATTTGAAGGTAAAAGGGAGAGTCTATGGAGAGGGACAGACAGAATATGTGCTCAAGGGCTGAAATTGTCCCCTGCAGGTGTTCATAGATGACCTGTCTCAACTTCAGTTTGTTATCCAGACAAATATTCCATCTGGGTGCTTTTCAACCATGGCATCAATTGTACCTCTGTGACGTCAAGCAAAGTATAGCCCAGATCAGAAGACACTCAGCAGCCTTGATTCGTGGAAGAAAATAAGGTGAATTATAACCATCAAATGTAATTAAGGATCAACAACACGAGAAGTGCTATAGGCAAGACTATCTGTTCCCAGTAGCCTCAGTATCTAAATGGAACAGCCAGAATATGGAAAAGAAGTGGTTGGGATTATTTTCAAAGTCATACAGAGTATTAAACAATAAAAAGAGGTGCAACAATAGAGACACTATTATTTCAATTATTTATCCTCTTTAAAATGGGAGCAGTTCCAAGTGATTACAAGTAATGTTGACAGCAAATTCAATCCAAAAACTCTTAAAGAATTCATATCACAAATATTTCAATCAATTCAATCTTCTCATGACTGGATCTTAAGGACATACGTAGATATTGCAATCCAGGTGAATAACTACTGCTGACTTCTGGAGACCTACCTTGCCAGTGTAGGCAAGGTCTAGCTGTGTGACTTAAGGCAGGCCATTCGACCTCTCAGTCCCCAAGTTTCCACATCTGAAAAATGATAATTAAAAATAGCTTCATCTCATGGGAGTTCTTATGGGAATCAAATACAGTAAATACATGCAAGGAGCTTAACACAGGACTGCGCAATTTTTAATAAATCCTAGCTGTTATAGAGAAGCAATAAAACATACTAAGTAAGAGCTTGGCTCTCAAATTAAGACTGTCTAGCTTTGCATTCTGACTCGACCACTTACTAAGTATGTAATCCTTAGGTGAATTACTAATCAATTCTGCTACAGTTCCCTCATCTATAAAGTATGGACAGTAATAGCAGGCTGTTCTGTAAAGCTCTCAGAACGGTGCTTGGGCACATAGAAAATAAATAATTAATATTAGACACAACTATTCTAAAAACAGAACCACTTAACACCCCTCCAGTCAGTCCTGACTTACTCGCTTCTTATGGATGAACATGGTCTCACCACTTCCCAAATGGGCTCTTGCCAACTTCTCCCTTCCTTGGCAGCCAAACCTAGGAATCTTTTCTTCAAAATCTCTACCACACATCCTTTCTACTCTGCTGCCCCACCCCAGATGAGCCATTCATTGACCACTTCAGAGAGATAACATCCTCTTCCAAAAGGTCTCCATGCCTCCAGCCTCTGCTCACGCCACCCCCAACTCATCCTACTTCGTAACCCGAAGATTTATCAGCTGAAAACACCACCTTTTCAACAACCCCACTCCCAGTCTCAAAAGCCCTAACAGAGACGCAGCTAACACTGACATCAAGTACAGCTTTCAAAGCACTTCCGTGAGATTCATTTCTAGCTGATCCAACCTGCCTCTCTAATCAGACAGACCCTTAAGGCTGGCTGGCTGGCTGTCTAAGGATCCTGCAGACAGTCTTATTCCTTGGCGTGCTCATTTTTCTGTCCGGGCCCCAGGACACACCTACTCTACTGATTCACCACTGCCCCCACCCCCGCCATCGAGTGGAAGGCCCAGTCTTCACAGATGTTGTTTCCCAACCACTCTTGGTCACAATCACCTGCCCTCACTAAATCCCACCAACATGTCCGGCCCCATCAACCACATGGTTTGTATTGATGCTCAGTAGTTGTCTTCATCTAGATCTTACCCTCTCTGACTGCTCCAAGGTCTTAGAGGCCTCAGAGCAAGAATTCTAAATTGTACTTTTTGCCCTAGCATGGTCATAAAAATGCTCTCTTCAATCCCTGAACATAAAAAAGATGGAAAGAAGGACAGGTTTCCGAACACCCAGCCCCGATAACAGATGTCAACAGTCCAGCGACCTATCCCCAAAAGAGGACAGATGTCAATTCTGCCCTTTCACTGAGAAAAGGGAGTGGCCGAATCCATCCATTAAAACTACCATGGATACCTGCAGAAAAGGAGCCTCCACACTTAAGATCACTAGTTTAGGCTTTACTCCTAGGGTTTCAAAAAATAAATTTTTAAAATCATTACTACCAGAAGCATTCAAGGTTTTATTTTCCAAATAAATTATTTATCAGTTCAACTTTCAAACTCACACTATTGAAATGGAAATAGAGCTTATATTAGAGAGGGACTGTGGGTATTATTTATTTTCTTTTTTCCAAACTATCTTGAATGCTATTATAATGTTCTCACAATAAAAAAAGACTATAGAGATTATGTTAAAAGGTGCATGTGTTTATGCATATATCTACCTTTATACCGTTATTATATTTAAAATTCAATACTGATAAGGTATTTCAACTGAGTATTAAATTGCTCTGAAATTACACATTTTGAAATGCATCTGGTACACAGCAAATTCTCAACAGATGTTTGTTAAATTGGGTTTTATCTACATCAGGACTCTTTGCATTAGAAAATGTATTTCCCTAATTATGTTTGGCTAAGGCTAATATTAAAAGTTGTTTTCTGTTCCCTGAACACATGTTAATTAATGAGCAAAAAAAAAAAAAAAAAAAGGACCCACCATTCTGGGGACCAACTACTATAGTCAATGATGACTCTGAGCTAGAAACTGTAGAAACTATTCAGCAAAGAGTTATCTAGACACCTTCCTAAGTATTGAACCTAGAAGAGAGTTACTGAACTCAAAAGAGAAAAAGAAAAAAGGCAAGAAAGGAGCACTTGTGAAGAGTTAACAATGCAAAATTTTAACAAGAGTTCAAGGTATATGCCAACATACCCTCCAGAACCTCTTTCAAAAGTATAAAATTCAACCATACCCCAAAGAACTGAAAGCAGGAACACAAACAAGTATTTTGCACATTCACATTTATAGCAGCATCCTTCATAAGAGCCAACAGGTAGAAACAACCCAAGTGTCCACTGACAGATGCATGGATAAACTGAGCAAACGTATACATACACCAGGATATTATTCAGCCATAAAAAGGAACTAAATTCTGACATATGCTACAACACAAGTAAACTCTGAAAACATCATGCTAAGTGAAATAAGCCAGACACACAGACAAATATTGTATGATTCCACATAGATGAAGTACTTAGAAGAAGCAATTTCATAGAAACAGAAAATAGAATAGAGATTACCAAGAGCTAGGAAGAAGGGGGAATAGAGATTATTGTTAGATGGGTACAGAGTTTCTGTTTGAGATGACAAAAAAACGTTCTGGAAATGGACAGTGGTGACAGTTGACAGCACAGTAAATGCACATTCAACGGCCCTGAGCTAGACACATAAAAATGGTATTTTTTTTGCCCTGGCTGAGTGGCTCCGTTCGTTGGAACATCGTCCTGTGCACCAAAAAATTGTCGGTTCAATTCCCAGTCTGGGCACATACCTAGGTTGTGGGTTCAATCCCCGCTCAGGGTGCATATGGAAGCAACCAATCAATGTTTCCCTCTCACGTCGATTTTTCTCTTGCTACCTCTTTCTCCCTCTCTCCTCACCGCTCTTTTTCTCTCTCTCTCAAATCAATAAAAACACATCCTTGGGGGAGAATTTTTTTTAAATGGTACTTTTTATATTATATGTATTTTACCAAAAGTTAAAAACAACAATTCTTCAAGGCACAGGGGAAGCCTCAAACTTTCCCAGCTCTCCTGCCCTTTTCTCATACGACCACTCTGATCTCCCATATTAGCTTCTGAGAGCTACTTAACTTTGTTTTAAATCGTATCATTTAAAAAATTAATTTGTCATTATTTGTATTTGTTCCATGCAGTTGTAACTGGGGGCATGAATGACATCTCCAGTCCCAATCTCTATCACCTTATACAACATAGGCATTTCTGGGAGAAGCTCTTTTAACCCTCTGGGCTCCATAACCTAAGAGTTTCAAATCACACTAGCTACTACTGTCTAGGAAACTTTGAATGTTCAAGGTTGAAAGGTTCCTCTCTCAAACATCTTGCTTTTCTGTTCACACTGTCTGGGTCATTAGGTTTTATTCTCAAACCCATTTATGGAAGCCGGACTTGACACTGTATTATATATAACTTAAGTACACTTATGAAAATTGATCACCTATGAGTGTGTGCATTGGGGTAGAGCTGTTGCTTCTCTGGCAACTGAAACACTTTACAGGGGTGACTTAACTAAAAAAAAAAATACTATGAATTAAGTGTGAGTAAAATGTTCTAAGACTGTGGGAGGGCCATCATTCACAAACACAGGGGGATTCTGCATTCCGACTGTTTCACAAGCTCTACATTTATGGAAAAGGAAATGAGAAATTGCAGACCTTGCATTGTGGGTGTGGTCTACGGACAGCAGTTCAAACTCCCCTGAGAGCTCCCATCAGTCAACCTAAACTCAAAGTCAACCCTAACTCTAAGAAAAGGTTTTGCTTTTGCTTCTCCATCCAAAAGAATGCAGCTGTCCATCTGTCTTTTCCTAAGTGAAAATAAAATACTCAAGGTATACAAAATACAAGGTGTTTTGTAATCTGTCAGTTAAAAGACTACATGAGAGGCCAGACTGCGCTTCCGAGTGTAGAAGGTTCTCTGACCTGTGCAAGTGCGAGGGACCTGCTTGAGCATGGTGCTCCCCAGTCACCTGCAGTACTGGCTGGACTGTGTCAACCATTTCTGCCATCCAGGGTCCCCTGAGGTCTTCATTCCCTTCACAAATGTCTAAAGTGGAAAGACTGATTTACAGCTGAGGTTAAAAATAAGGAAGTTCTCTCAAAACCTTTCATCCTTTGGACACAAATATAAGGAATCAAGCAAAATAATGGCAGGGAGGAAAACCCGGAGAGGCTTCATCCAGCTTTGGGGAAGGAGGGCGGGAACTGTTGACTAAGGCAAAGCTGAAGACTCCACTGTAGTTCAACCGCTCTTTGGTTCACGCACTGTTTAACTGCAATTTGTAATTTCAGAAAAACTAATGATTTGTATATCCTACTGTTTCTGACATACTTTTATATCCCCATAGGAACAAACTGGATAGAAAGCAAAGTGGAAGGATCCTAGTAATTGCCCACAACACCCATGAGGCTTTAAAACAAGTAGATGAGACTGGAAATAGAATAAAGCTGGGGGACGGTGGATTATGAGCTCAGTGAAAACCACTCAAGTATTAAAAACATGGTCTTGCCCAGTGGCAGGGAAACAGTACATCCACTCGGGACCACCCACAAACTGAAGGAAGCCGTGTGACGGAGGACCCCAGAGGAGCCCCCATTCTGCTGCGCAGAGGACATGCCACCACGACCACTCACGTCTGCCGTTCCAACACGCATCTACTGCCATAGTGACCTAGATGCTGATGGGGAGCTCAGCCGTGTGTAGGAGATAAATCCAATGCAAATAAAATAAAAATATTGAAAGGGGGTAAATATGTCCCCAGGACCCAAAGGGAGCAGCTATTATTCAGCCTGAAAGGACCAGAAAGAGCTCCAGGAGGAGGAGGGGCCCTGAAAGCTGAGCCAGGAAGACACTGTAAAGTTTGCAATGGGTCCTGTTTGTAGGTGTAAGCAAGGAAGGGAGAGGCAAAAGCAAAGTTCTCGGAGTGTGAAGGTATACAGTGATTAAGGAAAAGTTTGTAATATAAGGACCCCTGCCAATGTCCCCACCCCGAACTGTGAGCTTGCAGGATCCAAAGCAAGGTCCGTATCCATCTCTAGCCCCGAAGCCTCACAGAGCACCAGAAATACAGAACACACTCAGTGAGTGCACGGGGAAGGAATTACTACATATGGGAAATGTGGGGGCCCGAGGTAGGGGAAGATCACAGGGGTCAGCATCCTACAGAGCGCGCTTCTCTGATCGAGGGTATTGTCTAACTAGCTTTCTTGAAGGACAATTTCAAATATCTTTAAACATTACATTATATGACATTATATGGCCAAAAACAAAGTAGTATCAAATGCATTTTTCAGGGGAAAAAAGTATGCTTTCAAAGATATTGAACTGCCTTACAACTACATACTCCAAAACACACCATCCAAATGCTGACAACCTCCAACCTTGAAAAGAACAAGTCTGGGAACTGTCCTAAATGGATCACATGAATCTGGATTCATAATTATGCTATTTCTAGAGGATTCTGGGTAAGAGAGACTTCAGATGTCTTTAACCTTGCCATACAGAGATTAAAGTACTTATCTGGGTAGAACTCATTAAAATCTACTCAAATTTAGACATGAGGTAAATAATAAGTAATTGACATGATTTCCTCACTGAATTTTAAGTCTTCCACTGCAGTACTCCCATGCTGGGGCCTGGTGCAATCTGTATTTAGCTTTTAAAAAGGAAAGATTTTATCTGCACGCCAGGTCTTGGAAGTATATTAGGTACAAGATACTTAGTGATTATACAAAATCTGTTTCGATATTTAAGACGGTTTACCGTTTCAAGCAATAGCAACATACCATTGTAAAATTATCCACCATTTGAAAGTCAGTTTAAAAAAAAAGAAATCCCAAAGCTCTGGCTAGTGTGGCTCTGTGGATTGAACATTGGCCTGTCAAATGGCGGGGGGCGGGGGGGGGAAGAAATCACAAAATAAAAAAAACTTCACTGCAGAAGAGTATTTGAAAAAGCAGCTCCTTAAGCACATTTCAATATTGGTCTAAAGATTATGAACTAACTGACAGCAGGGAACGGAAGGACAGGGAAATGAAAGCTGAAGCATTAGCCATCAGTGGCAGAGAGAGATGGCCCAGTAACACAGCAAGCACTTCTGAAACATGTCTTCACTGATGAAATGGTAATTGAGCTCCTTACCCCTTGGCCTGGGTGGAGCTGGGACCAGAACACAGAGCTGGGGCTCCCAGCCCCATGGGGAAAAAACTCACACAGGTAACTACCTCACCATGAAGCAAGCATGGGCTGAACGGGAAACAGAGGCAGTGGGCAAGAAGAGGGGTCAGAGAAGGATTCCAAGAGCTCAAGTTAGAAAATGTGTGTGACCTGGGCAGGCGTCGGGGCAGAGGGAGCGACAGGTCTAATAGATGGGAGGGCCGCCAGGGCACATGACACAGCACTGGTCAGGTGCATCCTTCAGAACTGCTACAGCACAGAGGGGTGCGGCCCCGCGGCTCGGCAGCACCTCCGTCATGGTAAGGGGGTGAACCTGTCTGACGGCGATCTACTGAAGTCTGTTTTGGGGGAGCCCTCTGGAAGCAGCGAAGGATGGTGCCGACAGAATTAGAGACAGGACGGCTAGGACAACTAGATCCAGCATAAGCTGGAGGTGCTGGGGGCGGAGAGGAGGGACAGGTGTTGACTAGGTGAGTAAGGGGCCTCAGAATAGGCTGGATCTGGGCAGTGAAGCGAGAGGAAGGAGAAAAGCCATCCCTGCTGCTGCCTTATGTGATGGGGAGATGGGTGACAACAGATTGGAGGAGGAGCAGTGAGTGGATGGCAGCTGGAAGGTCCTAGAAATTGCTGGGGGTGGGGGAGGTGACGGGAAGGTCAGGGCCACAGACATACCCAAAGGGGTGCTAATAGGGGGTGTCCATGAAGCCCCTCGGGGAGGGAGGAAAGGGTGCACAGGATAAATGGGCAGAGAAGAAAAAAACTCGATCCAAGGTGGGTGGAGTAGGGTAGCAATGACAACAACCAAGAATCAGGAAATTCCAGATTGGATGGTGCAGAGAGCTTTCTAGATGGACTATAGAATCTCTGAAGATGTGGCAGCAGGCAGAGGAGCAGAGACAGACAGAACCAGCCCCCAAGTCCTCAGCACATGGTAGGGCTGGTCGCTGACCGCAGCGGAGGGGCCGAGTCATGTGACTGACATCACTAACGCGCATCCCAGGTTGCACCTACAACTGCTAACCTCCCAGCCCCACCCCACGCCAACCACAGCGGAATCTCCGATTGCATTGCAGTCGTAGGATTGCGGGGAAGAGGAGCTTGACTTTATTGCTGTTGGAGGGCAGCAACCTCGGCCCGTTGTGGGGAGGAGGGGGAGGAGGAGGAGGAGGAGGAGGAGGAGGAGGAGGAGGAGGAGGAGGAGGAGGAGGAGGGGGAGGAGGAGGGCGAGGAGGAGGGCGAGGAGGAGGAGGAGGAGGGCGAGGAGGAGGAGGGCGAGGAGGAGGAGGGCGAGGAGGAGGGCGAGGAGGAGGGCGAGGAGGAGGAGCGAGGAGGAGGAGGGCAGAGGACTCTTGGAGTCAGTGATGGCTAATGGCAGAGTGGAAGACAGGGGTGGGTGAACAAAGGGGGCTCAGATACAGAGCTGGGGAATGAACATCCAGAAAGGCAGGCAGCCAGGGAGACAATAAAGAGGAAAGGAATGGGAGGCAGGGACAGACAGTGAAGTGACTAGCACAGCAGACTGCTAAGCAGGCCTGCTGGAGGCTCCTAGGGGTTGATGAACATGGCCATTAGGTGTCTAACCCCATCTGGGCTCAAAGGCACCAAAGGCAGGGAGAAAACACCATTTTCAAGGCCCTCTTCCTTTGGACATACTCTTTTCAGGAAAACACCAGTGGCACAAAGCAGCCAGTGAAACCACATTTCCCATGGACACCCCAGGAAAGTAGTTTCCCAGGCTCCCTGGTGCTACAAGGGGATGTCCCTTGACAACTGGGGCGCCCTCCCCAGGGGAAGGCAGGGTCAGGCTGCCCCACCCTTACCCGACTCCCGCGCTCGCTCACCTCTCTGCGTTTTCAGCCTGAGTGCATTCACTTGTGGCTTGGGCCCTTCCTGCCTCAGCTCCTGAGAGTGGTTTCCTCCTGGGGGCCAAGTCGGGCCCTCTGTTTTCTGCCTTAACCACATAGACAAACCCAAGGCTAATAAATCACCTGTGTTGATCACACCTTTCCTGTAGCATTTGCATTTCCTGCTTTTCTGGCGGTTACTGTGATCCCTGAGCAGATCATGCAGACCTTGCTTTCTGCCAAAAAGTGCTTCTCCCATGCGGATTCCTCTGCTTTGTCCCCCTGGGAGCTTCGCTGTAGTAGAATTCTCAATGCCTTCCTCCCACTGGTTCCCGATTCACAAGCATGCCATCTGGTGGCAAGAGAAGATGCCCTCGGTGGAGGTGGGAGAGGGTATAAGGCGAGGATAAATGGTGATGGAGGGGGGGGCTTGAAAGGAGGCGAGGCCTTTGGGCTGCTTTGCCTTTGCACACTCAGGATCAAGGGAACATTAAAAGTTCTACATGCTTCTAAGGAAACTTACTAAGAGGACTGCACAGCAGAGCTTCAAGCTTCTAATAAATGTCTTTTAAACATGTGACATCTGTCCAAGCTTTTCTCAGGGTGGCGGGGAAAAAAATTAGTGATCGTTTGGTATCTGCTAAGATATTTCATATTTGTACATTTGAGATGAGATGTATCACTACATGTTTTTGTTCTTAAGCAGTTAGTGGAAGATGTAATGGGGGAAAATGTAATGATGGAGACATGAGACGTTCAGGGTTCTAAATTTTGGCAAGTACCTTGGGTTCTCTAGGCCTCAGTTTCCCGTTCTGAAAAACTATAAAGAGGTCATTAAAAGCCATCAAAAGCTCTAAGATTCTGTAATCAAACACTTAGGCCATAAAAGGGCCATGATAAAGCCCCTTATAAAGATCCTCTTGGCTGGACATAAAAGGTACTCAACTATTTGTGGCAAGCAAGAACAGCAGTGATTCTTTTATGATATAAATAATACAACTAATCATCTGTTTGTTTTTAAACTACTGTTTGAACACAGAATTAGAATAAGAGCCTAAACATAGAATTTGATCCCTAGCTCTCACATCTTACAAAGTGAACAACTGTGGAGATACATGTATCACTCAGTACTGAAAGGACCTTCTCAGAATATTATTCTGCAAAATTTCTTCTAGATATGCACACATCACCAGCAGCAAAGGCTTTCAAAAGGCTACTTAAAATATTTCCTACTCACTCATCCCAAGAAAAATACACCATGTTTGAGGAAGCAGGACTTCCCTTTTTGATCTCAGCCAAAGACACAGTCAGGAAACCTTTCTCCACCATTATGGAGTTGATCTTTGGGGCATCAGATAAAGTCTGGATTTGACAAGCACAATGTATTCAGATCCATCCCTGCAGCAAAGAGGAACTTTCTCATTTCCAGTGGGGTTTTCCCAATACCCCAGAACAGCTCCTATTGTAGATATACTGATTTCCATGTTTTGAGTTCTGGAAAGCACTTACTGAAACATAAACCAGATTAAGAACCACTAGGGATTGAATCCAATAAACAACAGCCCAAGACCCTCACCACCCATGGAGTTTGGGATACAGATTGGGGAGCTCTTGACTTCTCTCAACATTAGCTTCCTTTACTTACAGAAGGACTGAAGAACCAAGGAAAAAGGCAAGATGAGCATGGCCAAGGTCATCTATGCTAGTCAAAGGCCAGCTTCCCTCTAAGACCTACCGAGCACCCTGGAAGAGCTTTGTGTGTGAGTGTCCCACCTCCGAGCAGGCCCAGCTGCATGCTCCAGAGAGAGAGGGCTAGAGCCACCAGATCCTCACCAGATTTTGCAGAAGAACCTGTTAGGTATAAACTGGCTTCCCGTTAGCACTGTCCTGAACATGTGTGGCAGAGCGTGGGCGGCACTCCAATTCGAACTAATCGCCCTACCATGTCCTCCTTCCAGGAAACTGACACTTCCTCAAAATGTCAATTCCCAGGCTCAGGAGAATAACTGAGGTTGTGCTAGTGGCAAATGAAAACTTTAAAAAATACGGGACTCCATAAGCTCTAGTTCTAATTCTACAGCAACTCATCCTAATGGCATCAAACGAAACACCAATAAAGTTAGGGACTGGCTGGTCAACATTTGCACACACAAACATAAATACATGCCAACTGGGCATTAAATTTCTTTCATGTGGTAAAATAAACATAACATAAAAGTCTACCATTTTAACCATTAATTGTTGAGTTGGGTGCCATTAAGTACGTTCACGATGTTGTGCAACCACGACCACTAACCAACTCCAGAACTTTTGCATCATCCCAGCGTGAAACTGCCTGTAACTCCCTGCCCTGGTCCCACTACCACCCCCGGTTCCTGGCAACCACCATGGACTTTGCCTCCATGAATTACTACTCCAGGGCTCTCATATAAGTGAAACCACACAATATTTGTCCTTTTGTGTCTTGCTTATTTAACTTGGAATAAATATCTCCAAGGTTCATCAGCAGCATGTGCCAAGATTTCCTTTTTAAAGCTGAATGATATTCCATTGTATGTGTGTACCACATTTTTTGTTTACCCATTCATTCTGACATTTGGGTTGTTTGCCTGGGGCATTTTTTAAACCCAGTCTTCAAATGTGATCTACATTTCTGAAAGGCTTCTCTGATTTCCTAGCTGTAAAAAAAAGGCTAGGAATTATACTTGGCTTAAACAGATATTTAAGCTAATTCTCACCATAATGGGTGAATCAATACATTTTACTAGTGGATATACTCTAAATCCTGCTTTTAATGGACCTGTCAGAGAAGGGAAATTGCACCTTCCCCTCCATTCCATACAGAGAGCAGACAGAACATTTTTTTTCCCATCTACTTCCACTTTCAAAATGTCATCTTATAGCCACAAGGGTGGGGTTTTTTTAGTATGAAAGTAAAAACAAAAGTATTAATAATAATATAAAAAAGGAATTCTATCTGAGGCAGTTGCCAGAGAAAAGGTTACCAGCATTGAGAACTGTCTGGCAGGCAGACTTGAATTGGCAGAGGCAAAGAGTTTAGCAGCAGCTCTGGATACCCAGCAGAGGCAAAGCCCAGCCAAGGCAAAGCCCCTATTTTCACAGAACAGGTAGAAACATACAGGGAGCCCCTTCTTACTTGTCTTTGCATTACCTTGCTACAGATGACGTCCTGTTTTTTAGATGCTAGAGAAAGCCAATTTCCAGGAAGGCAGTGGGTTAGTTTCAGGGTCTGCATTGAATTCAAGGACTAGGACTAAGATTGAGAACAGGGTCCCTCTGAGGAGGGGGCCCTACTTTACAGGGGGAAGGTCCCACTTTGGTGGAGGGCAGAACGAGAAACTCATTCTGGTTGGTCTCAGTGAAATACAAAGCAGACCCTCCTTGAGGGGACTTGTTAGCAATTTACTCCCAAAATGGTTCAGAAAAAGTAGTATGTAGATACACAGACAAAGCAAATGTGGCAAAATGTTAACAATCAATGAGTCTAGGTGAAGAGAATCTGGAGTTCTTTGTACTGCTCTTGCAACTTTTGTAACTTTATTTAGCAGTATTTTAAAGCCTAGAGTCAAGCTCAAAGACTGGAGGTGAGGGTGCTGCTAAAGCAACAGGAATACAGGAGAAAGGTGGGGGGTGTGGAGCCAGACACCCATGGATTCCAATCTAAGCGATGTGAGACTTTGGGAGAGTTACTTGATCTCTCCAAACCTCAACTCTGACATCTATAAGTTGGGGGTAAAATATTTCAGGATTCTAATGTCATCTCTAAATCTTTAATGTAGCCTGCACTCAATAAATGGTCCTGTTACTACCGCTGCTGTAACTACCGTGTTTGACAGCAACAAAGGTGGGTAAGAGAGAACCAGAGAGAATATTACCTCCACACTGCGATCCAGGATGGACAGGGAGGCAGGGGGCTGGGGCGGGGGTTGGGGAGGGGTAGGTGTGGAATGAGCTGAAGGTATGAGGAAAATGGCATCTAATAAAGATAAATAAAGAGCATAGGCACCAAAACATAAAGTTATAGCTATTCATGCTATCAACACTCCTGCCCAGCTCAGCAGATTACAGCTATGTTGACACCAAGTAAGAAACTGTTTGACTTTAATTCCAAAACTTACTGTGTCTATTATATCCACTTAAAATAACCGGAGGTTACAATAGGTAAAATAGGTTTAACCTCACATGTAAAAAGGAAACCAAGAAAAACCCTGCAACAATCAACTAATCTAACAAATTAGTCAACAGATAATCAGTTCCTCTATTAAAAGCAAGATTCCAACAAATATGTCAGCATCTTTACCCTCTAGGTCTTGAAACCTCTTATCTTAAAAAAAAAAAAAAATTAGAGCCCTTACCCTCAATATACATATTTTTACAAATTACACATGTGTAAGCTATTGGCAAGCCTTCGATTAAATATCAACAAGGCTTACTTCATGTCTTATTTGAGACCAATGTCTCACCTTGAAGCTATTGCCCCTGGAAGACCAACCCTATGCTTTTGCTTTCTAGAAGAGGAATGAAAAACTCTAGCTTTGCCCAGGCCAAAACAAATTGACCCAAGTAAGGCAAAGAAGTGCATCTGTTTTTCTCATAGACTTGGAAGTGGGTGGGAAGAATATGATGCTCCAATATCAACTCTGTGAGCAAAGCAGGCAATTCTTCTTGGAAGCCCTGAGTGGGGAGGGGACAACAGTCACTTCCCTGAAAACTTCCCAGGAGCCACCTTTACCACTCCAGATGCTGGCTTCTGGTCCATGCATTATGAACGTCTCCATGATCAGAGGATTTCTCTCCTTTCTCGTGTCCTTGGAACAGTAATGCTTAAGAACTTCTCTGGGGTGCCCCTGAGGCCAGACCCCAAATTAGAAACAAATAATAAGATTTTGCTGCCGCTGTGCAAACGACTTGCCTTTCCAATAGGAGGATTACATGTTGGTGGCAATTGCTCTCGTAAATAAAACTCACTATATGACACCTCTATAAAACTGCATACATTAACCAGCCCCTTAACTTAGGGGTAAAGATGGTACTTCACCCCCACCTCCCATCATTCATTCATCTAAAAATATTTCCTGAATGTTTGCTATGTGCTGGGCCCCTGGGCTGCAGTGAACAAGGCAAGGTCTCTCCCCGACATGGAATTTATATTTAGCTCCACCGTTGAGAAATAAACTATTATACAATTATATAATTACAATGTAATGAGTACAAAGAAGTGCACTGTACAAAGAGAGCTGAGCTAACCTACCCTGGGGGGTCGAGATGCAACATAAAAGCTGGGAGCAGAAGTGCACTAGAAGACCAGGGGGGAATACGGTGCCCCTGGCAGTGCTGAGCGGAGCAGGGCACTTTTAAGGAGTAGGAAAGCAGTGAGAGCAAAGGCTAAGGCAGGTACCGTGTGCAAAATGAAGATGGAAAGGAAACACTAGAGGCCCTGAATTGGATCTGCAGGCACAAATTTATTCTAAGAGCACTGGGTTTGAATCGGAGGGAGTCTCAGTCATATTTTCCTTTCTAAGCACCACCTCTAGAGGGGTCTTCCTGCCCCTCTCCCATGCACACATGCATTTCCTGAAGGCCTCTGGCAGCCTCCACCGAGACACTGTCCCGCGGTCTGTTTTCCTGACTGGACTAACTGAAACTCTGCCTTTAATGCAATAGGAGGAGAGCTGAGAGTTGCACCCTCTCTGACACTCATGGGACCACAGAGGTTTCAACTTTTTAACTATCACAGCCTACGGCTGTGGCAAAGCCTGGTACGTTTTACATACACTCTAGACCAGTGGTTCCCAAACTTGAGCCTGTCCCACAATCACCTGGAGAGCTTACTAAAATGGATTGCTGGGTCCTGCTTCAGGATTTCCAATTTCAGTAGCTCTGGGTGGGGAGGGAGGGTGCATTTCTGACAAGTCCCGGGTGATAATGCTGCTGCTGGTTCAGGCCCCCACGCGGGGAACCAGGAATCGCCGCCCCTCCCCAGCCCCCCGTCGACAATACAGGCAGCTGCCAGAAGAAACTCACAGCATTAGTGTAGCAAAAAAAAAAAAATTTTTTTTTTTACCAGTGTCTGTATCTTGGAACTCAAAGCAAACCTGCAAAAACAGATTGCCTTGAGTGAGCAAATCTGCCTGGCTTTTACACCTAGAAATCGGCCTCGCACTGGGTCCCCCTGACAAGCTTTGGCAGCCACTGGGGCACAGATTTCTCAAATCCCCAAGCTTTAGAAGTGGGAAATGTTGCAGAATTCACCAGTCACAGTGACAGGACTCCAGAACAGGGACACTGGGTGGCAAAGACAACTTCTGCAGTACATCAGACCTCAATCTGGTACACTATATCCAAGGGCCCAGGGCGCATGTCCACAGCCCATACTAATCCAGTGAGGGCCTCTGAGTCCCATTTGCAGTGGGTGAAACACAGAGAAAATAGACTGTAAGGGATCCTGCTTACAGCCCTATCGAATACCAGCCATTTCTCGATGAGCAGTCCCATACCATTCACCAATTTCCTAAACTGCTAATCAGGCAATTGCAGTAACAGTTAATTCTACAGACACTCTACATTTGAATAAACAAAATAAAGAATAATTAGACCAAAACAATCACACTGGCCTAAAAGCACACAAATGGGCAAAATTAGTTTATTCAAATTTGTTGCAACATTCATCAGAGTGCTTGTTCATCAATTTGCTTAAAGAGTGTTCACTTTTCCCTTAATTTTCGTGGGTGGCATTCACTTAGAGCAATACATGAAGCCTGCAACCCTTCTGCAAAGAATTCCTAATGACCAGCACCATGTCTGAGATGATTTCTTCTCAGTCTCTTTGTAGCGAACAAGAGGGGATATCTGTGATCTATCTGTATTTTCCAGAATTAAAAAAAAAAAATTCCAACATGTCCATTGAGAAAGTTTTACTTCTTTAAATGGTTCTAGGACACTGTCTGTCCCTACAAGAAGAGGAAAAAGAGACCTACTTTAAAATTGTAATCTTCCAGTATGTAATTTAAATCGATGGCCAATTGGAACCAACTCAAGTTGGAGGAAAGAAATTTAATATATTTGGAAATCTAAATTAATATTATGTCAAGCCCTGGCAGGACTTTTTTTCAAATCACTATAATTAGAAATATGCAAATTTTTCACTGGGGAAAAAAAACTGAAAGCAAAAAATGTACCTAATTAAGTAATGATTCTATCTTTATTAGATGGTATTAAAAGTATAAATGAGGTTTAAAGTTTTTAAACTACAATAGCATCATCTCCTTCAGAACTCAAGGAATACCACACAAAACAATGGCAAAAATCTGTCTATTTTTATACATGTTCTTCAGAAACAATAGCTCAGATATGAGTTGCTGGCACTCAGATGATTTCAACCATTCCATTTTGTCAAGAATAATCAGTTTAGGAAGCTAATGCTACTTAGGCACCAAGTGTTCAATTCCAGTTTTCAGACAGTTACAACCAGTAACTTTACTCTCTACAACACATTTTTAATTAACTTATGGCAAAAAAAAAATTGTTTTTTAAAAGACAACTACCAGTGATTTAATGTCCCCGCTTGGTAGATTCAGAGGTTACCAAGTCTTATGTTAAAAAGTCCACAGAGACTCTGGCAAGATGTTAGTGGCAGTATAATTACTGAGCCTCCCCAACCTACCCCCTATGCTAACTTTAAAACAGACAAATAGAGCAGAACCAAAAAGGACAACATATACAACAAAACTAGGTGATAAGGTATCCCCATGACCCCTCTGTATGAGGAGGAGGAAGAGACACACTACCAATAGCTTCAAGAATTGCCACTAAGTATTCAGTGGAGAGCTCGGAAGGCCACTGTGGGAAGACCCACAGAAACCGGCAGGCACTCAGCAGGCTGCAATTTCACTAGTGAGTGCAGAAAGGATTGTGACCCATGTACGTCTCAGGTGCTGGAATGTTCTGGGGTGGGAAAGATCTGATCTCTGTGAACTAACAAACTAGGGCAGCCCCATACTGAGGAGAAATTGCTGGGGATGAATCTAAGATGAGGAAAAGTAGGGACAAAGGGAAGGTTCAGATAAGTTGGGGGAGGGGGGAGTGAAAATGGGGACCAAAAAGGAATAAGATCTTAGGATGTAGAAAAGTAGAGTCCACATTATTTTACCACTTCATGAAAATAATGTAAGTGGGTCCTCTAGAACACCGAAGCTAGAAAAGCTATACTAAAAACATAGGAAAACTCACAGCGAACGACAGAATAGAATCACAGTTGAATTCCAAATAGCTTTTTAAAGAAAAAAATAAGAAACAGAATGACATCCCTAGTACAGACAATTAAGTCATGCCAGAAAGACACAAAATAAAAACTATAACCTAATATTTCAAAATGAACTAAAAGAAATCAAATGAATAAAAGCAGCTATGAAGGACAACATAAATCAGAATTTCAAAAACTTAGAAGTGAGTCGATTGGAGAAAATAACGATTTGAAAATGGAGGTAAAGAACTAAGAATATGATTAGAAAAGCCATTTTAGAAATGAAGGGTAAAAAGAAAACAAGATCAAATAAAATAAACAGTGTCTTACAAGAACTAGAAGATGGAAAGAAGGAAAAAATTTTTTTTAAAGGATTTGAGAGAAAGTGACTGATACGGAAGACAGGCAAAGATCTAACATACACATAGTGGGAGTTCCTGAAGCCAACAAAGGATAGAATAACAAAGCTATACCATAAGAAAGCTTCACTAGAAAAGAACACCTGATATTACATATTAAAGTGGCATGTCACGTCAATCCTGAGCAACCAACACTATAAAACTACTGGATTTCAAAGAATATAGGTAAAAAATATTCCTTTGGTTATCTGGGCAAACATACCCAAAGTTAAATGTCAAGGAAAGAAAATCAGATTGTCAGCTGACTTGGACACTTTATGGCAAAAGCCAATACAGATTAAAGGTACTTGAGCAAAGAAAAGATGGGCCAAGGATTTACATATCAGGTAAACTTACTTTAAGTGTAAAGGCTACAGACAATTGGTTGTAAATGTATAATTCAGAAAATACTTCCCATGAGTGGCTTCCAGAGGCACCTATTAGAGGATATGTTTCAGAAAATGGTGAATTATATGTGAATAAAAAAATAAAAATAAAACATGAATAGGATCAAAACTCTGAATCACCAATTTATAAGAAATACAGAGAACAGAGAAATGCAATCAGCAGAATTCAAACTGAAGAAATTTACAAGACAAATACTGTTTCTTCAACAAAAATAGGGGAAAAGAATCTATACAGAAAAAATGACTTTTAAAGGCCAATCAACCAATTGCAGTATGTGGATCTTGTTTGGAGTTTATCAAATATTTATATATTTTATACAGTTTGCTTTTTTTCCATAATGAAAAATGTGAATGCTGAACACTCAATGACACTGGAGTTAACAGCGATGTGGAAGGGTGTGGCATTGACATTATCATTATTTTGGGGATGGGACTCTGCATTTCAGAAGTACGTATGGAAAATATTTACAGATAAAATTCTGTGATGCTTGCGATATGCTTCAAAATAATGGGAGGATGAAGTAGACAGAGGTAAAGCAGAAAGACTGGTTGTTGATCCAACTGGTGAAGCTGGATTATGAGTATGTAAGGGTTCATTACACTGTTCTCTACGTGTGAAATTTCCCGTAATAAATAAATATGTATATTAAGTTAATGTGAAGTTCATTTCCTCTATCTTGAAATAAAATGGCTGGTAATAGGTTTTTAAACAACCCAGGAAATAGCCTAGAAGTTAGAGGTCCCCTACTTTGTTTTTTCTTTTTACCCATTCCCTAGTCTCAACTGATAGCAAATTTAAACACAGTCTATTTAAATTTAGTCTCACCCAAAGGCTCACCCAAAACAATAGGTGCTAACCAATGATGATTGCACCAGATAAAAAATATTCTCTGGCTTAGAAACACTGGAGTCTTTCCTCATACCTACAGCAAGTACTTTAAAGCAACTGACGGAATTCTTAAGTACCCCTACTTGTATACCTAAAGCTGGTAGTTTCATCAAAATCATTAACTGACATCCTACCAAGCAACTGAGGAATCCTCCTTAATGCCTTCAACCAAAGTTTGGTCACAGTGGGCACGCCTTTTCACCCTTAATTCAAGAGGTGAAATTTCTGTCCCTAGACCATCTGCATCTTGGATTTCTTCCAAACAGTGCCAGATGCAGCTGTAAGAGTCCTGTCCTGTGCCCCACCATTGACAGAGAAGGACCTTTCCAGTCCTGAGTATTCCTACAGTGTCAGTTCTCAGTTGGGAGAGTCAGTCCTTGATTTGAAACTGAACAGCTTATCACTTCATGGGACCCACAAAGGCCACCCTAAAGCTGAAATGTAAAAAGTCATACGAAGTCAACCATGTCACCTCACCCAGGCCAGCTAGTGACAGGAGAGTTGAACCGTGATGGGCAGTATGGCTAAATGGCACTTTGCCAGACACAGAGTGCTATTAGTAGAACAGTTATTATTAAAGCCAAAGATGGTCAGATATTAGAAAGAAAAAGATGAAAAGATTTAAGAAGGAGGTACAGAACCTCCTCCAGTTTTTGGAGGCATACTGAAGAGCATTCAGCCTGGACTCCTGAAGCATCTCTCTCATTCTGGTAAGTTCTGGAAAAATAATGGTGCCAAACAAACCACTTTGATGCACTAACAGCTCCATGAAGTCCTGAAAATGTGTCCCCTGGGTTTGCACACACTTATTCAGTCCCCTTCGGCGAGTCCTCTAACAGATCACCTGCTCCAGAGGCACAGGACTCTGAAGTCACAAAGGCTGGAGCAGTGAAAAGCCAACAGCGGGGAATGCGCAGCCTTTTGGTCGCCAGGACTGGTGGCAGGTAGGATTCAAGTGACAAACACCTCACAAAGATCCTACTGAGTCCCTGCCTATCCCTCGCCTTTCCCCATTTTCCTGGTTTGCCTTCTCTGGCCCTTTCTCCCCGATCTTAAATCCAGTCCCCCCGACCCTGAGAAACCTTGCCTTTCTCTGCTCCCTTCCTCAATTAACCACAATACAGACCTGAAATAAAACTAAATTAAGATGCTTTCTATGAGGCCCTACACTATTTTTTTTTCCTCTCTGTGGTCTCTGGGGGCCTGGGCTCATGAGAAAAAGAATTCACTAAAACATAAGCCCCAAGAGGACAAAGGGTTTTTGCCTGGTGTACCACTCAATGCTTTAGTAATTACTTGTGAACACATCTATGAATTCCTGGTAGTGGGTCAGTTTAAAAGATACTAGAAGGGACGAGCAGCAGGAAGCTGTAAATCTCAAGCACTACACTTGTATGGCCAGAGCTGCTGTTCCAGGTCTCTTGCATGGACAGAGAAGCCTAGGAACCCTGCCTTGGACTCGCCTCGCCTGATGGTTAGGCCACATGTTGGCTCTTCCGCGCCCTCCCTCTTGGCCAGCCTCGCTTCAGAAAGCAGTCGTTCTAAAACAGATCCCTCGAAAATGCTGGAATGTAAATTAGGCTACACATTCAGATCTACTGAAAAATGCAGAAACCCATCTACATATGCTACTAGTTTATTTTAAAAATCTGGAGAAGAGGGATTGGTTCGATAAAACTCATGTATATTGGCTGAGCTAAAAACTTGTCTATTTCCCAGCAGTAAATATACCAACTACACTAAAATAAGTAGAAAAACACTTAAACATCCCAATTAACCGTTTTCAAGTGGCTATTCTAAGGGCATATTTCGGATTAAGAATTCTGGTTTAATTTAATGACAAAATGCCTGAAGAGCAGACCGTGTGGTTTACCGGGGCATTTCTTAAAATGAAAATCTTCCCAAGGTACATATTCAACTTCGGTCATTAAAAAAGAAATCTACATTCTGAAACTTAGAATGGGAATACATTTAAAACATTTTACAAACTAAAAAAGTAGCATCACTTTAAAACTATCCAGTCTTTCCAAGAAGAATAGTCCTCAACTTTTTAAAAACATTGTCTTGTTCTCTTAAAAACATGAACTAGCCAAATAACAAATAGGTGATGCCACCACCTACCTATCACAACTTTAAAATCACCAGTTTTCCACAGAAGCCAAATCTACATTAGATCCCTTCCTATAAATACATCCAGTAAAAAGAGATGCCAAGCCCTGACCAGTGTGACTCAGCTGGTTGGGTGTCATCCCACCAGTCAAAAGGGTGCCCATTCAATTCCCGCTCAGGGCACATGCCCAGGTTGCGGGTCAGTCCCCAGTCGAGGATTGCCGTTTCTCACATCAATGTTTTTCTCTCCCTCGCCTCCCTCCCTCCCTTCTCTTTGTTCTTAAAAAAAATAATAATAAAATAAAATAAAATAGAGAGATACCAAATAATTTTTAAAGTTCTTTGTGATAATGCCTCTATTGCCCTACCTCTAAGTAATCCCTCTGCTTAGGGGTCTACAGAGGTCATTATAAGTAAATTACTGGCAGTTCTGGCTTGTTTTGAAGTTTTAATACCCTCTGAAATTACCTGAGTCACCTGGGGGTAAACCCAAATGCAGCTGGATGGTTCACTTCACTAAAAAAC
This sequence comes from Pteronotus mesoamericanus, assembly GCF_021234165.1. Lineage (NCBI taxonomy): Eukaryota > Metazoa > Chordata > Mammalia > Chiroptera > Mormoopidae > Pteronotus > Pteronotus mesoamericanus. Next base: position 32,477,529 of record NW_026555234.1, on the reverse strand, counting down.
TTAAAAGATACAAGGAAAGAAGTAAAGGTTTCTCCTCTTTTCATTTTCCTTATAATTTTCCCACCTTGGTCAAGAACAAGGCTTTCCTTGGCAAGTCATCACTCACACCCTTACCTCAAATGATAGACTTCTGCTTCCCACTGACAGCCTTCTAGCAGTGAGTAGTAACCAAGGCCCCTAATTAATTACTTTCCGGTGCAAACCTGGGGAGCCCAGGGCAGAATCTCAAGATGTCGTAAGCCACACAAGGCCTTTATCAAGGCTTGAGGGTTTTGCTTGTTGCTGGCTTTATTTTTATTTTTTTATTTTTTTAGCAAATGAACTTATGCAGGCTGCTACATACCCAGCTTATCATTTAACTAAATATTTAAAATCTGTTAATAAGCAGAGTCAAAGATCATTGATTATAACCTGTTATCTCAGCTGGGCGTGATGGGGTAGGCAGGTTGGGTGCTGTCATTAGCCCTGGACCTAAAAACAACACTAAGTACATATTCTCCAGACCTGCTCTGAATCTGAATTGTACATATATGTAAAACATGCAAAGGTGTGATCCGTACTTTTCCATTTGTTAATTTCTGAGTAAGCAACTAATCAAACCACATTCCACTTACACAAACCTTACCACATATGACATTGCAGGAAATACTGCAATTACTGAAGAATATAAATGCAAGTTCCTTAAAAATTATCCTATCTCCTTTTCCACTAGTCTCCACAGGGATTCTTTCTCCAGGAGTCTTCTGGCTAACTGTAACCCTTTGCTTGTGCTGTTGACACTCTTCAGCATTCAATTCAGGTGCCAGATCTTCCTTTGAATCAGCCATTCAACTCATAAACTGATGCCCATTTCTCCAAGCCAATGGTCATTAATGTTGGACCAGTACTGTTATTCAATCATTACAAAGCTTAAATATCTCCCCAGCACTTATCTTCCCAGATCCTAGGCTCTTTAAAGGCAGAGATCACATCTCAGACTTCATCATACACTTCAACATGACAGGCCAACTGGTCTAAACAACCAGAAGCTGTGGAATTGCCATTTCATTTCTACCACCGTCCTCTGTTGGACCCCTGGCCGATCTCATATGTGCCACTGAGCCATGAGCACAAAATGACCAAAGGCAAAGAGGACCCGAGGGAAGGGAAGTCAGAGTGGTGGGGTAAGCCACACAGTGAACAATCCATCCCTGAGTAATCAAGGGAAAAGGACTTGGTGCTTACAGGTCTTTCCACCACCCCGCAGCACAGCTGGCTCTGCCTCAAATGATCAGTCAGTCTGGTGGACATAGAGCACAGTTTTAGGGTAGGGATAATTATGATAGAGTATGGATTTCTCCAGACTTCGAACTTCTTTCTTCCTTTTTTTTTCTTATTTTGACACTCAGCTTAAGCTATCACACTGCACTGTTCATTCTGTGGTTAGATCTCCCCCACCTCTGACTGATCAATAACCCCTTTTTTTAGGCTGCGGGTTCTTTATTGGCTATTTTCAATAGAGTCAAAAATTGTGAGGAGAGTAGTGAACCATATTAGATAGAGTCTGTCCGCAGTTTATGAGAAACACTCTATCCTGGCCAAAGCAGTGACGAAGAAAAAGAGAAAGTTATTTTATTTAAAAAGATTGCAGACAAGCTGTTAAAGGGCCGTCGATCCAACTGAGGTGGGCAGGACCTAACCACCTGAAAATGAAAATTATTCCACTTCCCTCATACTGCAGTGAAGACCCTACCGCTAGCTCCTATCAAAGAATTTTCCTTAAAAAAAAGTCTCAATTTTCTTCTGGGACAATTTAAACTACTCTCATTTTGTCCCATTCTTCACTCACATACTACAAATATTTGAAGACTGTCATTCACTAAACCTTCCTTCATCTTATCTTCACCAGGCTTAATAAATCCAATTTAGGTTGCCTTCAAACGGCCTATTTTCCAAAGCTTTAATTAACTCTATGTCCTCTTCTATATCACAATGTCCATTTTGTTCTCTGAGAAACCAATAAACATACTTTTTAAGTGGCTTAATACTAAGTATTTACTTTTCAGGAAAACTTACTTTTTATATTATGACTGCAAAACAACACACAATTTTCTTCATGGGGGGGCGGGGGAGTTGTTTTTTATTTTTTAACACACAATTCTTTATAATTCCCAAATCCTACCATAATGTCATAGAGCCAAGTTCCATGACTTTATGGGTTTCGTTTTGCTTTTTACGTGGACCTGACCCTAAAAATCATTTCATGTGTGTCTACCATGTGTGTAATTGAGTTTCAAGTAAATGTAGCCAGCAAATAATCAATGAGCAAACACAACATCATATTCCCTGATGACCACCAAACAAACTTATCCTCCTCTTGGCTTTATTTCCATTAATTCCACAGTATCATCAGCTTTCCCAGTTACAGGCACCCGCAAAAACTCCCATTCCCCTTCTCCTCAGTCTCTTCAGTGCCTGACACATCCAAGGTGTCTATAAATTTGCCAGCTGAATTAAGTCTGCAACTTTATCTTTCTCCCATCTCTTAAGTGCTGCCCCTTCTTTCCAGAGCACACTCCCTAACATCCAGGCCCTTACCCCTTCATCTGAAGCATCAGGTCATCCCTGTGCCCAGCTCCCCACCAACACATCGCTCTCGGCCATGGAATTCACTGTCCTAAAATAGGCGCCTCAGAAACTCTCCCTTAGGTATTTATACATCCATGTTTATAGCATCATTATTCATAACAGCCAAGAGGGAAGCAACTCAAGTGTCTACTGATGGATGAATGCATACAATGTGATACATACATGCACACATATATACACAAATGACATATGCTACAACATGGATGATGAACCTTGAGGACATTATGCTAAGTCAGTGATTTTCAACCTTTTTCATCTGACAGCACACATAAAACTAATTACTAAAATTCCGTGACACACCAAAAAAATATATTTTTTGCCAATCTGACAAAAATAGGTATAATTTTGATTCATTCGCACCAAATGGCTATTGTTGTGTTGGTTGTCATTTTTTTTATTTTAATTTGGCAATCTAAGGGAAAAGGCATCAGTGCCTTTGACTAGTCAGGTATTGTTTGTTTTAAAAATTCTTGTGGCACACTGCTGTGCCAAGTGAAATAAGCCAGTCACAAGGACAAATACTAAATAATTCCACTTATATGAAGTCCTTAGAGTACTCGATTTTATAGACAGAAAGTAGAATGATGTGTTGCCAGTGGCTGGGGGAGTGGAAGAATAGGGAGTTAGTGTTTAATGGGTACAGAGTTTCAGTTTTACAAACTGAAGGGTTCTGGAGATTGGCTGCACAGCAATGTAAATGAACTTACCACCACTGAACAGTATACCTAAAAACCAAGACAGTAGATTTTCTATCATGTGTATTTTACTAAAATGTAAACACTCATGCCTCCCTTAGTCTTAGCTGCCTACAGCACGGGGATGTCCACGTTTCCAGAACAGGTTGCAGAGAGGGCTTAACGGGACAGAACGGGCGAGCAGCTGCGGACCAGTAAGCAAAGCCCAGAGGACGACAACGGAGTCCCCTCCACCCGAGCCTTGAGTTCAAAGCTTTTCTCAGAATCTGGACCAAACATGAAATGCTCCTTGGGGCTAAATCAAAAAGTCTACCTTTCCAGCCCCTTCCCCTCCAACTCCCTACCCCCAGCCATCACACCAACAGGAAGACTAGACGAGCCTCAAATAAGAGCTTAATGTCTTGCTCCCTGTTTCTGTAGCTGTTTCCAACTGAAGCCTTGACAACAGACACTCTACCCTCTCTCTTTTAAAGTGGAGAAATTTATCTCAAATGTTGTCTCCCACATGGACACTTTTACTAATCCCTGATTGCTATCACCCACCCACCAAAACAGAAACTCCTCTCCTCTGAAATCTTACCCAAGCACTTTGCACTTCTTAAAACACCAATTCTACTTTCAAGAGGTGGCTGTGTTCTTACCTGTCCCTCCCTGAGCCCTAGGGACTCGCCAGCCCCTATAGTCCCTGCAAGAACCAAATCATAGAGACTGATAAACCTTTGTTAAACTGAATCCGAAATGTTTCCTGAGCATTTATTGTGCTCAAAGTGCTGTGCAAGGACTGGAGAAGAGGAGAGATGATAAACCTCTATTTACTGACCAGCACTGAGTGTCCGGCCTGGGGCAACAGGCAAGTTCATCTTGGTCCCTCGCTCCTAGGGAAGGCAGCCAAGGGAAAGGTCCTGATTTCAAGGAGCTTTCGATGCCACTTTATAAGGTACCAGGGTTCCTTCTGAGCTGCACTTCCTTACTCACATTGAGAAAATGGCCATTTACAGACCCTTCGCCTCTTAAGCTTTTATCCAGTAATCTGTATCCCTCCCGTCTGAGGGAAAGCAGGTTAAATAAAGTTAAATTAAAAGCCAGGAAGAAAAGTATGCATTACCATAACTATCGGCTTAAAAAAGAGAGAAAAAGAAAAACCTAGACATTAAATGTACATACTTCATCTTAATGTCAAAACATAATTCTAGCTAATCTGGTTTTACACCATTTTCATTTTTTTTAATAAGAGGTAAAGCTGAAAGAGGAACATCAAATTAGCATGATAGTGCAGTACCATGCCCTCCCTGTGAGGGGCACTGTGCGAAGCATGTGATGTGCGTAACTCATTAGCTCCTTTCAGTAGCCCTACGCCAGAGGAGAGGTGAAGGGTCCTACCCAGACCACACACTTGGCAAGTGGGGGAACTGGATAAAAACGCAGGTTGCCAATTTCAGAACCCAAGATTTTAAGTCTAATGCCACAGGCCCTACACAGGTGTCCAACCTGAGGCCCATGGGCCACATGCATCCCAGGAGGGCTATGAATGTGGCCCAACGAGAAGTTGTAAATTTACTTAAAACATTATGAGATTTTTTTTACGATTACATGTCGCGATGTATTTAAATATGTGGCCCAGAGATGCCAAAAGTTTGGACACCCCTAAATCTGCAAAAATGTCGAAAATCTAGCTGTCAGAAAGGCACATATTGGAAGAGATCTAACAAAAGTGTATCATAACCAAAATGTAAACATGAAGTCTAAAGTATAAGGTGAATGGAAAAATTATCAGGTACAAGTGTTTTCAATGCAGAAATCTTCTGGTTCCCCCCAACTCCAAGATCTGCTCAGTCACTAACTCTAGTGATCCCCCACTGCTATGTCAAAAGCTATATAAAATTCAGAGTTTGTGCCATTTTAAAAGCTGTCAAGTTAGTACTTATTGGTACCTGCGTACAGGATTATAAAGAAAAACTGTCAAATTCTACACACTTGTGGAGTTTTCTCATGTATTAGGTGCCTATTCTATCCCAGACACTGCGCCCAGTGTCTTTACAAGAATCTCTTTCTAATCTTTAGGGAAATCATATTAGTGTAGGAATTATTCCCACTTTAGGGACACTTATAGTTCCTATTTTACAGATAATTATGGCTGACATGTATTGAGCTTGTACTATGAGACTGCCAGGTCTTGTACTATGAGCCTGCCGGGGAACACCATTCTAAAAACTTTATATGTAGCAACATATTTCTGGCACAGAAAAGTTAACTTTCCCAAAGTCACACAACTAAAATGAGGATGAAAAAGTGAGGAAGCTCAGCAAGGTTAAGCAACTTGTCCCAAGGCCCCAAAGCTGTTAGCTGCTGAGCCAGCAGGCTAATTCAAGGCTGCCTCACTCCTCAGGCCTGTGCTCCTTCTACTACCTGTGTGGTACCACCTGGGCTTACCAGGGCCCAGGCTAAATCACTTAGTGCTGAGGGCTGGCAGTAGAGAGCAGCGGTATTGCCTAGAGCAGGCTGAAGAGGGCAGGTCCTATATAAAGGAACAGTTTTCAACTCTTGAAGAGATCTGGATATAAATTCTCCATGTTTTTAAACACTGCCTCAATGTTTTCTGAAAAAGCATCACATGAGCCAAACAAAACATGTCCATGGGCTATCAGCTTGCAACTTCTCTTTACTTATTCAGGGTCTAAAGTCACAAGATGAGCCAACTTGTGTCCAAAATGTCAGACATCAGAGATGCTAAACCATGCATACCCACAAGTCTCCTCTGCCTTCAACAAAGGCTTACCATATATTCAATCTTTTACCAGTAGTAGCTTCCTTGTAGGTCCCTCCCTGCTCTGGATTTGCAGCCATGGGAAAAAAATAAAAAAATCCAAGTTACAGAAACTGCAAGTGAAATTTTGCATATTTAAGATTCTTTCAAATGTCTTTCAATCCAGTTTTGTAAGTTACTACACGAGAATGCAACAAAATAAAGCACTTCTCACTTCCTAGCTTGTAGATTGTTAAAACTAAATTCACTCTGGAGAAAATTCACCGCCTTTGAGGGATCCCTACCCTGCAGTCCAGGTTCAAGGATTCCACTTGGGACACTGCAGCTCATTTCCCTGTGTCCTTCTTTAATCAGCGTGGGGAAGACTTGAGGAAATGAGTCAAAATCCTACAGGCAACCTCTAGTGACTGTCAACAACAGCAGCAAAAACCATCACCACAACATCTGTACATAAATGTGCTCCAAGGGAAGCCCACAAAACACTTGGCACATTGCTGACTAGAATTTGTTTGAGAAGAAAAGCTGTGAGTGGTAACCTGCCTTCTCTCTCATGGTGCTCATTCAGGGTAAATGGCCCAGTGATAGGTAATACATATCACTGAGGGTTTTCTCTTTCACATACATGCCACAAGTTTATAATGCTAACACACCATTTTTATGTTTTGGAGTCAGGGGAATGGAAAAAATGCTCAACTGACACCATCATTTTAGCGACAGCTTATCTTCATTTCTGAGGGACTAACCTCAGGCTTCACTGCTGACTATTTTGGGAACTGACTTACTCTCACAGCCAGTTCCTCCAGCTGTAAATGGTAGGGATGGTAACAATACTGCCTCCTGGGCTTGTTGAGAGGACTAGAAATGTCAGATAAAGGCAATGCACAGGGCTGGGCACACAGTTTCCAATTAGAGCAACATCATGGACAATACGGGTAATGTGAAATTTCAGGCGCGATAGAAATCGTGCTGTAATGGCAAAGCATACGTGGTTTATCAAATCATAAGAATAAATGTGTGGATGACTGGGAAAGACCAGACTGGGGATAAACGACTTATGCGGGATTCCTTTATAAGACCATCACGTTATTTCCAGCAGGATAATCACGCAGAATGGGTACAGCTGCTGGGGAATGACTCTAGCCTCACACCTGCAGGAACAAGGGGACAGTATGATTCACTACTCCTTGCAGGTTCATCCTGCTGGGCGCAAGAGTTGTAAATACTAGGGGCCGGGGAGAGGATGAAGGGTCTGGCAGAGCTGGTATCTCCTAGTCCTCAAAGTGAAACTGTAGGTGAGCATAAGTGGATTAAGGAGAGGACAGCACAAATGACATCTCCCTGCTTTAGCCAGGGGTATACTAGTAGGGAACCACCAAATGGTCCCTGTGGCCAGGAGAGGCAGAGAGGAATTTCAAGGAAGCAGGAAAAGAGATCAGAAAAGGTGCAGAGTCTACACTCAGAACACTGGTAGAAGAGAATTTCAGAGCCAAAGGATCCTTCAGGACGTAGATGCCTCCCTGTCCTCTTGAGAAAACTGGGCTCCCCAAAATTTAAACAAGCTACCCAAGGGCATACAGCCAGTAAGTCGCTGAGAAAAGAAAAACCAGAGGGCAGCAAAAGGCTTTGTCACCACACCATAAGGCACCGCCCCCCTCCAAGCCAGACCTGAATAATTCCCTCTGCCAAAATCTATCAGATGGAGCAGGCTAATTATGAGGAAGAAGGAAGCAATAAATTCATTTAATTTTTTAAAAGGGAGCTATTCTGTGAGGTTTGCCTTTCTAGAGCCCTACCGGGGCATAATTTTCACATATTGTAACTGAAATTTAAAGTGCCAAGAGACAAAGATGCAAGGACCAAACGTGTGTCATTTGAGGCTTAGGCAGTCAAATCCGTCACGGAATCTGAGCACTCACTCAGGATCCCTCCTACCTCACAAGGGTCCAGATGCAAGGCCTCTCCTCCCCCGACAGGAAAGACCTCACAATGCCTTGCAAGACCGGGAAGCGGGAGGCTGCATCTTGAGACTTTATAGGAAAACTGAGCAGACGTCTACGGAGTCCCACTACAGTTCACAGCGATGCTTCCTGTGGAGCCCCTGAATTCCAGTTCAGACTCACTTTCTATCCTTACGTCATCAAAGTAGCTTCAAAGGTTTTATTACAAAAAAAAAAAAAAAAAAAACACAAACAAAAAAACCCCAAAAAACCCTGAGAGCAGGGTTTCGGGGGGTTGGCCAAGTGGCATGTATCGGCTCATGCATCAGCGACAGCCACCCACCCCGGAAAAAAAAGGGACTAAGGAGCAGGAATCTGCCTAGGGGCTTACAGGAGCCTGCAGATCCTCCTCTTCCACCTCAACACCCAAGTTCCCGCGCAGATATAACTGGATTTTAATAACAGCTTTAAGATCCAAGTAAGATTTGTAGAAAGTTCCAGTCCCTCTCCCACCCCCATCCCCCCACCTCGGGCAGCCTTTAAGTATAGATATCACGTGGGAGGGGTTGTTGCAAAATGGACCTACGATTACAGATCATAGACGCCGATTCCAGGGGCTTGCGGAGCCCCCTACTAGCCTGGCCGGGCACTCTGGCTGGGCGCGGGAGGCAGCCAGGTTCTGGCACCTCAGTGTCCCAGCGCACTGTTCCTACCTCCCCTGAGAGCAGGCAGCCAACGCAGCCCCCAGCCGCTCCGAGGAGCGTGGCAGGAAAGAAACGGCACCGCAGCAGAAAGGGGCGAGCCTCTGGCATGGGATTTCCAAAAGCAGAAAGTCTGCAACCTAGCGGCTGCTTTCCACACGCCCTGCCCAAGTTGTCCCGGTGGCCGCCACCTCCAAGTCCGGTCCCAGCGCCGCACGCCGTGCGCTCCTCGTGCAAAAGCAGAACCTGGAGGCCCGGGAGATGCCGCGAGCAGAGACGACAGCGGGTCTATCCCTAGCTCTGGGGCAGGAAGAGCGCCCGTGGTTGGAAAGCAGCAACCGCATAGCCAATTTTTTTTCAAAGCTCTCTAACTTTGCCCTCAGTGCGGCTGAGAACCTGCCGGCTGGTCCTTGCGTGCGCTGGTCACAGAAGCGCAACTTTTAACAAAAGGAAGCAGCGGCTGCGCCTCCCATGGAGGAGAGAGAACGCGCGGGGTGCGAGTCCCCGATCCGCCTGCCTCTGGCCCCGTGCACCCTATGCACAAAAGCAAACCCAAACTAGCACGCAGCCCGCACGTTCAGCCTGCATCTGGCTCACGCCTAAGCCCCCTCGCTGCCCTCATTCCCGGGAGACCCCAGTTTAACTGCCCCACCACCAGTGGCTGGGGGCTCCTCGCGCAGGTGAGCGAGGATGGGCGCAGGAGAGTTCCAGGAACGCCTCTAATCTCTCCGGATGCTGAAATGCAGGGGCACTGGGGACCGGCAGCCGCCTTTCCCGATACACCGAAGCAGCTGGAACCCTCGGGGGGCACAGGCAGCGGCAGGGGGCGCGACCCTGCAGCCCAGCTCGCTCTCCCACCTGTCTGGAGGCCGAACAGGAGGAGCAGGACGCAGAGAAAATCCCAGGCGCCACGAGCGCCTCTCATTGCGATGGCAGCGCTGGGATCACAGCTCCGTTCCACGTTCCAGCTCTCGCTCAAGTGCACCAAGCGCGGCAAAGCCGAGCCCCCAGAGCCGCGAGCGCAGAGGAGCAGCCCCTCCTCCCAGCGCCCTCCTCCCAGCGCCGGCCACGCCCCTTCTCGTCGCCCCTCCTAGCCTGTCCTTCCTCCTTGCCTCCCTCCCTCCTGGATCTCACTACCTCTCGGCCGCTGCTGGCCCCTGCCCCTTCGACCTGTTTAATCCCGGGGGGCTGAGCCCGCGGCGGGGGAGGAGGGCTCGCCGGCATTTAGCCGCCCGCTCCCGACCCCGGAGCGCCTTCTCTCCACCTCTCCTCCCCTGTGATGAGGTCGGGTCGCCAGAGGCGGTTCCCCGACGAGGGTGGTGCTGCCCGCTGGCTTTGTGCAGCTGGGCTCCGCTCTCACATTAGGACACGGGCCCGCCACCTGGCAGGTGCTCCCTAGACAATAAAGGTCAGCCGCCTGGCTCTCGAGCACGCTCCCGAGGGAGGAGGTCGTATGCTGCTGGTAGTGGAGGTGGTGCGGAGACGGGATGGGGGTGGGAAGTAGGAATTGGGCCCCGACATTCTTCTCCATTCCTGTTAGTCGAAGGGGAGTGACACCTGCCACCGCGGTAAAAGGCTGAGCCGGAGCGTAGGTAATTCTTTCTGCTCAGTTTCTACACCTGCTTTTTAACCTGTAGGAGCACAGTTGGTTTCTATCGATCTGAGTGGCCTCCGCTCAACGAGCTCCTGCTGAGACTATGTTGGAGTGGGGCTTTGTAGTGCCCGGTGCCTTGTGAAGTTTCCTCTGGAAGCCTGAATTTTTAAATCCATTTGAACCAAAGTCATTGTACTAAGCCCTCTGGACGCCTTTTCTCTCTCTCCCTCTCTCCTCCTCTTCCCCTTCCCCGTATGGTTTCTCTGCCTCTCTATTAGAGGACAGTTAACAGGGGTGGGGATCCCAGGCCTTCTCTTAGCTGCCCTAGCCTGTACCATGAGCAAAGTAATAGTGAAATGATTCTCTTAAGCCAGGTTCCACTGGCTAGAAAGTGTTTCACCCAAGGACAATAGTATCTCTATAGGGTTTTATAGTTCCTTCTTACGCTGAATATTATTTCTTGCTCATAATACTGTAACAGCTTTGCGAAGTAGAGCAGATATGCTTACTATTTTAGTTCCAAAAGTGGCTCAAGATCACGCAGCTAATAGAGGGGAGACCCAGTCATTTTTAAGACTGACTCCAGGTAGAATAAGCTTCCCTGATGCATTCTAATGAACAAGTAAAGTACCCCTCCAGAGAGCTTAGAGTGGAAGATAAATGGGAAGTGCCATCTGAACAAGCAATAGAATAACTTAGATACACTTAGACACTTGCCTAAAGTAGCATCCAGAATGTATAACGAACCAATCCCACTTTATTTAACATTGAAAGCTCTCCTGTTCGATGTTGATGGGACCTAAGTTGGTTTAAGAAAAATGATTTTTAAAGCTAATCGCTTAAAAATTATCACTACTCAATCAACACATATGCTTGCTTCTCTTTAAATTTGTTTATTCATTCAATAAGCATTTAAGTGTTTACTGTGAACAGGAGGCACTAGGCACTGGGCCCTCCCACAATCTTTACAGTCAAGTGTGGGAACCTGCACCCCAATGTCCTAGCAAATGGTCTAAGTCATACAGCTGTGGGAGAACTGAAATTCAAAGCTCTCTGTTTGTGTTCTGAGCCATTGGACCATATCTCTTTCTTAGGATGACAGAGGTAAAAGCTACCACTCAAAGCAATCATAAGTTTCTGGGACCTTGATTTATTTCTAAAACCCATTTTGTAGTGAGAAAAAAATCACAAGTTAAAATATCAACAATCGGCCTGAGAGATAAAATTTACAATTTTCTTCTTCAATCAACTGATATTGGAGAGGATAACAAGTCTTCAGCAGAGTGGATAAAAAGAGACTATTCTGCAATTCAATTCCAGACAGGAAACTATCAGCAAAAAATACCAGCATAGGGAATTATATCATACAATGCTGGACTGTCTTTCATATTCACCATTCAACAAACATCTATTGAGCACCTAGGTAGGCACAAGACCTACAAAAAAAATCGTAAGACAAAGTCCCTGCCTAGAGGGATTTGCAGTCTGTGGGGGAAAAAACAGATACCCAAATAAGAAACTATAGTATCTACTAACAGGGTTCAGGTGCAGACAGTACACCCCAAGTTGTCCATATTGGTGGGTAGACTGTTAAAATCCTTGTGTACTGATTAGAAAATGCCACTCTAAATACCTAAGTGCACCCTCACTTCAACCTCTTTCTTAAGATACCGCAAATCTCCTCAGATCCATAAAAGTTTAATGCTGGGCACAGCAGAGAGCCTTCAGTCCCTCTGCCTTTAGGGTTATTAGCTATTTTTAATAATACTCCCTGTTCCCTGTCAGCTATGTACTAAAAGGAGGCAACTGGAAGGGACTATGAGTGAACTGCTAAAAGAATGAAATATTTTAGATCATGTCCCACAGAAACATTTACAATGATGGAAATGTTTTATATCTCAGGTATGGTGTGTGGGACCAGCTCTGTATTCTGTTTTGTGATAGCCCTGGATCATTTCATGAATTATATCATAGATATTTTTATTTTCGTAACTGTATTAATTCTTGATTGCAACTTGTAGAAACCCAGCTCAAACTGACATAAGTAAGCAAGCAAACAAGAAACCTAAAATGTATTGGCTCTTGAAGCTGGCAAGTCCAGGGATGATAGTGTTCCAGACTTTCCTAGATTCAAGAACTCAAAGTCATCAGGACTTCAAGGGGGGGGGGGGGGCTGTCCACATATGCGTTTTCCTCCATCTCTCTGCTTTCCTTTATTGCTTCTCTATACTGTGTACACTCAGAAAGCTCTAGGTTTACAGCTCATTAATACCAATGTAAGCAAAGCTTTTCTGCCCTTGTGAACATCTATAAAAATACTGATTTGGCTTAGGTCACATGCCCATCTGGAACCAGTTACTGAAGCCAGATGGAATATGATGATTGGCCAAGTCTGGGTCACATACCCATTCCTGGAGCCGGAATTGGGGTCTGCCTCATCCATATCATGAAGCCATTCTTAATGGGGAGGGTTGTGCCCCCCAAAACCGAGGTACTCTCACCAGAAGGAAGAATGATGCTGCACAAATAGAAAAAAAGATGTTCGCTATAGTCTCACAGAGCCTGAATCTTCAACTTGAGGATATTTTATATTTCTGATTGTAAGAGTAAAGATGCTTATTGTAGAAAATTTAGGAAATAACAAAAATGATAAAGAATGAAACAAAACAAAATTGCTCTATATAATTAGTGAAGAATTCATTTTTGTGTTTATTTCAAATCTTTTTTCTTGCTTATTCTAAGGAGTTTTTTTCTTTATATAAGGTTCTATAATATTTGCTAGTTTTCTCTCCAGCTTTTTCATTTAAATAACATAAGCATTGTCCCAAACCATTAAAAATTCTTTGGAAACTTAACATATAAACAGCACTATAATGTCCAGTTATATGTACCATAATTCTGGATGTTTAATCATTTCTCTATTTTTTTCCAGTTTTGTTTCTACATAAATTTCGTGGTGATGAACATCTTGGTGAATAACCTATTCCTGCCTCTGATTATTTATTTAGGATAGATTCCTAGAGGTGAAATTACTACACCAACAGTACAATCCTTTTCAAGTTTTCTACTTAATAGTCCTGTTTTTCCAGTAACCATTTTAAAGTGTTTTGTCCATAAAGTGGGAGAAGTGAATAGACTCTATATTAATGATAACCACTTCACAGTTTGTGAGGTTGAAAGACGATTGTATATGCTCTTAGTTGAAGCTTTCACTCAGTATTTATTGAACATCTATATGCCAGATGTGCTAGAATACATGCAGGAAAAGCAAAGTTAGACAAAATGCAGATGCTGGCCTCCTGGGATTTGCAGAGAAAAAGAGACACACTAGGGGGTAAAAGATTATTACATTGTTATACATACTCTGAGGGAACTCTATATACAGGGCAATGTTTGAACACAGAGGAGCACCTAACTCGTTGTGCAGAGAATTCATGAGGCTCCCCAAAGAGGTGGTAATTAGATTCTGAGGATCAAGAGAAAAGGGAGGCAAAGCAGAGGGGAGAATGTTCAAGTGTAGGGAGCATACATGCAAAGGATGAGAGGCAAGAAAAGTCTGAGCCATAGGAAGAACCAAAGCTACGTGACACAGTTAGGGAAACAGAGCCTGTAAGGGATGGAGAGAGTTGAGACTACAGAGATAAATAAGGACATGCAGGCCAAGAAACTTGAACTTCATCTCCTGAGCTATGAGGAGTCACTAGGGGACTTGGTGCTGGGGCGCGATATGATAAGATCCACAATTTGGAATGGTAGTGGGGAAGCCCAGTGAAGAAGGAGGTAAAAGCAGTCAAAACTTGAGGCAGGAAGAAAATAATAAGCCTAATATAGTGATCCCCAGGGAGAATGTGAATGGAATTAAGCCTGTGGAGGCTGGAATGGTGAGAATGGTGAGGGAGTGAATAAGAGAGATGTTCAGGAGGCCTTGCTCTCTCACCGCTTTGGGGAAGGTGAGTGGGAAGAGACTAAGATGGTGCTCCGATTTCTGTGACAACGCGTGTCCCTTCAGCAAGACCTGCAACTAGATTTGTAGTGGAAGGTGAAAGATTGGAATTGAGCCTACGGGTTTTGAGGTACTTAGGGACTCCTCCGAAGCTAGACGTGCAGACCTGGAGCTCAATAGAGAGCCAGGCATAAGGAAGTGGCTGTAGCCAAGGATTTGGATGAGGTCACCCCAGAGAGAGTACACCATGAAGAAAGCAGAGGGCTGATTTAAAGGACAAACAGGGGAGAAAAAAGGTCTCACAAAGGATCCTGGTAAGTCAGGGTCAGAAAGGTGAAACCCAAGAGGGCTATGGCAAAAGGAGATTTTCTAGAAAGTAGGAGTCTTCCCTTGTGCCCTATCTCTTAGGAGGTCCAATAAGAACAGAAACGCATTGATTGGAGTTTGTAATCATAATAAGAATTCACAACCACCTAGCCAGTTCTAAATTCCTTATATACATGAATTCATTTAACACACTATAACTCCACCTAGTAGGTATTCCTAGTCTCCCAATTTTACAGCTGAGGAAACTGAGGCATGAGGAAGTCAGATAACTTGAAAAAGTTTGCATCAGTATTCAAACCCTTGGCAGGCTGACTGCATAGTCCCTGTGCTTAATGACTGTAAAAACTCACTTCCTAGTTAACCTGGAGATCTTTGGTGACTAAACACATACTCTCACACCCAGGCGCACACACACACGCAAACACGCACACACTTTGTGCGCCCAGTATTAGGGCTGTCGTGGGTTGAGCAAAGCCTTAGAATTGAAGAAGTGAATCCAAGAACTTAATGCTTGATAAGTTTTTAAGAAATCTAATGGAATACAAAAAGAGGAGATGGGGCAAGAGGGTTAGGGAAGGCTGGGAAGCCTTGAGTAGTTCGTAGGCTGAAGTGGAAGCACCAGATGATGGAGATTTGGAAGATCCAGCTGGTGGCGGAGGATGGTTGAAAAGGGGAGATGGAATCACAATCCAAAGCCAAGTTAGAGGAACAGACAGCAGAAAACAGCAAGGACAACCCAGTGAGAAATGTAGGAAATGCGTGGGGTTTATTTAAAAACCCTAGAGTCATACACACACACACATACACACACACACATATGTGTGTGTATATTTCTAAATATGACACTAAAGATTACTTTTCATAATTATCAACAGCCATTGCTGGGTCCCATGCTGGGGCACTGTAAATAAATAAATACTAACTTGATAGAGTACTTATCTAATTTTATGGTACTTCCCAGAATTAGGAGTATTTCTAAACTTTAGTGTCACATAGGTATTCCATAAATCCCCACAGCACAGGGTTGACATCTCTTAAGTAATATATGTTTCATTTCCTTACATTATTAATAGAACTACTTGTAACCCTGTCACAGCCTCTCCACTAAATATTCCTTTCTTTAAAGGGCTTGCCCAAACAAAGCCATGCACATAGTAGGTACTGCATGTCTGCAAAATGGAATTACCGACAAATTGTGCATCTGGATTCTTTTTCCTATGATTTTTGTTTTATCAGGATTTGTTTTGGTTCTGAGAAGTACAGCTTTTTTAAAAAAACAAATTATTATTGTTGTCATAAATTTGTATAATCCAGTCCGTCTTAATCTCGTACTGAGTGCCATGACCTTTTCACTTTGGTACGTTTTCCTTAGAATCCGATAAAGAAGTCACATGTGGGAGTAAAAAAACTTACTTTAAGGTTTAAAGTATTAAACAGGTGTGTAAAGACAAGGCGTAAAATGTATTTGACACAAAAAGAATACAAATAAATCGGGTCTCCTGATAGGTGGAGGAAGGCAATAGAATTGTTTGTCTTAAAATTTGCAACTAAATGGGCTCATATCAGGGACCTGCGCCTAATTCCTGACCAACAGAAACTATGTCCACAGTGCAAAGGACAGCACTGTGAGCATGGCCCTTGCTATCCCAGCGCTGCAGCATAAACCGTCCCCATCGACAGAAGTAGCTCCAGTCACAGCTGCTCCACAGGCCTCCAGTGGTTAAGCTGATCATGTAATTTATCATGAAACTGGGACACTTTGGGGAGTGAAAGGGGACAATAGGCATAAACCAATTAATCCAGGATGGATGATTATCTTGAGCGTAGATATGATAGCAACCTCTCTGCTGCTACACCAGATCACTTAGGAATTAGATCTCTTGTATACCTTTGGCCCTTCAGGACAGGAGTACCTTGAATGTGTGGCTCTGGGATTGAGTCCTGCTGACCTCAGTTTAGCAGAGGGTGTAAGCAAAGGGGGGGGGGGGAGAGAGAATATGAGTGCATAAACACTTGCATATTGACAATTAAAGCTAATTAATTTTAAATGCCTTGTACAGCAAAAAAAATAATAAGTCCTGGCCAAATCATCATCATCATCATCCATAATAATTATTATTACATATTGTTATTATTAGTGGCAGAATAACCAGAACTACCCAATTTTCTACTATGAAGTGCCTTTAAGACTTACTAAGGGACCATAACCGTATTGGGATATCATAATAATAGCTAATGTTTATCGAGTAAGTATGTTGTTTCATGTGCTGATCTAAGTGTTTGCCTATATTATCCCATTTCTTCTCCAGACAATGCTTTGATGTTAGTCTTTCACCAGCCCCATTGACAGGTAAGCAGTAGAAGGCACTGATAGGTCAAGTGACTTATTTAATGTTACTGGGTAGTTAGTGGTGGCATTAGGCATAGAACCCAGGCATCCAGGGAGTGAAGATCCACATAGTGCTGATTCCTTCTGCTCCATCATGCATGTTTTTTCCACTTTAATAGTAGGTTTTCAACTTTATACCTGACTGTTCAGAACCAGAGGGTAAGGATTGTTTTTTCACCATCCCTGTGTCCTCCACAGTGTCTTACACTTGTTAAAAGTTCAAAACTTACTTGCTGCAAACCAACTATTTAAAAAAAAAGAAATGTGTGGGAAATGGAGCAATTTGAACCCTGACTGGCCATTAAGCAACACAATTATTGTAAGGTGTGGTAACAGTGTTTTGCAAATGTTAAAAATAGAGTTCTTATAAGTCAGAGATATATACAGTGTTAATGATGAAATGTATGGTGCCTGAGAGTCCCTTCCCAATTTTCCAGTGGGGGTTGGGGAGTGGGGAATGGGTGGGAATATCGATGAAGCCAGGTTGGCCAAGCGGTTGGTGATTGTTAAAGCCGGGTGATGGTGAGACAGGGGGTTCCATTATATTATTGTAGAAGTTTAACTATCTCCACAATAAACAGTTTTTAAAAATTGTTTACAGAATTTAACCAAATGGGAAAAATGATGGGAATACCTGAGGGCAATGGATAGCATAACCTACACCCCTGTACACTCATCAGCAAGCTTGAACCTTGCCCAGGTCCCTTAAAGGCTCTGGGCCCAGTGTCTTCCTTTTTTTTTTAAGTTTTATGTATCTGTTTTTACAGCGAGGGAAAGGAAGGGATAGAGGGAGAGAAACTTCAATGTGTGTCAGTTGGTTGCCTCTAGTGTGTCCCCAGCTGCTGTCCTGGCCCCCCACAACCCAGGCATGTGCCCTGACCCCAAATTGAACCTGCAACCTTTTGATTCCCAGTCCAGCAGTCAGTCCACTGAGCCATACCAGCCAGAGCCGTCTTCCTTTCTTAAAACAAAAGGTTTGCCCTTGACAATCTCTGAGATTCCACTTAGTTTATGATTCTCTGATTTGGAGGCAACAGTTGAAGGAAAAAAAAAATCAGCAACTCTTTGCCCCGGTGGCCAAAGTGGTGCCAAAACCTTCCAAACTTCTTTAACCTTCTTCAAGTATTACAGCTCTTGCTTTCATTCCTTTCACTCCCTAGGCATGAGATCTTGGGACAGTTATTTGAATTCAGCGCCTTAGTCTCCACGTTGGTAAAACGGGGTGAGAATGGGGTCACAATAATCTCATAGCACTATGACGACATTTAAGTGAGTTAATGTATGTAAAGTGCTAAAAGCAGAGCCTGGCATATAGTAAGCACCCAATAAATGATAGATATTGTTTACTATCTTAATTTTAGAGCTATTAAAACTGATTGTGGTTCAGTGAGGAGGAATGATTTAGGCAAAGTTTATCGGTTTTAATAAACAATGGAGCAGACATTTAAAGGCAAGTTTTCTGACCATAAATCAGCGCTGCTTCCACTGAGGACATTATTATGAAAAATAGCGATCTAGAAGGATTAGTTACTATCCTAAGACTCCAGCAGTCATCAGAAACTAAGTTAACATTTTTTGTTAACACAAAAACTTAGTCTGAGCTGCAGACTATGTTTGGCCTCTGGGCCTTGGAGCCAGCCTGCCTTTCTCCCAGACAGCGTGGAGCCCAGGGCAGGGCAACCGGAGATCGCAGGGTGGCTGAAAGGTAAATTACACGAGGCAGCAAGAGCCAGCCCAGCACGGTGACAAGGATGGGGTTGTGCTTTTGTTTGCAAACCAAGAAGCTGCTTAAACAGGCGCAGTGGGCCCCTTAGAAAGAACTGGGCCTTCTGGGCCAGCTGACCTCCGGCAACCAGTTTATTTTCCAAATGTTAGTGTAGCATGAGTCGTTTATCCAAAAGCTCTACCATCTTCCTTTCTCCTCTTCTCTGCAGCATTAATCTATGGTCTCAAGATTGTTTCTGTTTTAATAATCCTTTTAGAGATGTTATGTGCCAAAGAAATAAAAGTGATCTGTATGCGTTTACAGAATTTAAAGATAAGTTGTTAATGAAAGAGAGTAAGTCACAGGATAATGTGTGGAGAATGACTCAAATCATGTTAAATAAATACTAGGTGGAATTATACAAAGGTGCTGATACTCTGACTATTTTTGGCCAAGAAAAACAGCAATTGTACATGGTTCCAGGGAATAGACAACTCCATCTCTTAAAGGATAGACACCCACCTGCTCACTATGCACATTAGGTAACAGAGTGGACTTGGGGAAGGAGAGTGTAAATAGAGGAGTTCATTTCTCCCTCTTTTTTCTCTCTATTCAACTGTGCTCATGTATTACTTTTATAATTTAAAAAATAACTGGCTATTTGACAAGTCTAGCTTCATTAAATATTTTCCGGAATGCACTTACAATGAATAAATATGTATGTCAAATTGAACATTCCTATCCTGGATACTTTTTTTTAAAAAAGATTTTATTTATTTATTTTTAGAGAGAGGAGAAGTGAGGGAGACAGAGAGGGAGAGAAATATCAATTGGCTGCCTCTTGAAGGCACCCAGACCTGCAACCAGGCATGTGCCCTGACTGGGAATCGAACCGGCGACCTTTCACTTGGTGGAACAACACCCAAGCACCTGAGCCACACCAGTCAGGATGGTCCTGGATACTTTTGCATTGGTATATACCAGAGCTACACACTTCGGATGTCTCAAACTTCCAGGTTCTGCCTTGATTGAATTTTGTATATTTTTCATCAGTGTGACATTATTTATTTATGTAGGAAGTGAGATAGGGTAGTGGGCATAATTTTCTCTCAATTGTTTTTAAATGGAGGCAACATTTCTAACCCCTAAAGACTGAGTTATGGGCTCCACTATGTCTTTTACCTGGTGTGACTGCTGACACGTATTTTGTGTCTTAGCATTTCTCACTCCATACAGTCCTGCCTGTATAATGACGTTTCAGTCAACAATGGACTGCATATACAACTGTGGTCCCATAGGTTATACTGGAGCTTAAAAATTCCTATCACCTAGTGACATCATAGTGCAACACATTACACATGTGTTTGTGGTGATGCTGGTGTAAACAAACCTACTGCGCTGCTGGTCATGAAGGTACTCACATACAATTATGTACAGTACATGATGCTTGATAATAAGGAAGTATGTTACTGGTTTATGCACTTACTATACCATACTTTTTATCACGACTTTACTCTGTCTACTTATATAAAAAATGTTTGCTGTGAAACACTATGCCATGTTTTGCCGGCAGCAGCCTCATATGTCTCATGCTTATCGCTTCTCTTGATTGCATCATTTTCTCTTGTGCTTGATTTAATCTCAGGTTGTTTTCTACAGTAGCAGGCTATACAGGCTGGTAGCCTAGGAGCAATAGGCTATACCATACAGCCTAGGTGTGTAGGAGGCTGTACCGCCTAGGTCTGTGTAAGTGTACTCTGATGTTCGCACAGTGGCGAAGTCCCCCACAATGTATTTCTCAAAATGTATCCCCAAAATGTATCAAAATGTCATTAAGCAGCGTATGGCTGTATTGTAATCACCCATTTACCTGTGTGTGTCCCCTAGCCTCCCCTGCCTCTCCCCACCCCAACCCTCACCACAAACAAATAGAAAACAACCAGAAAATACCCACCAGGTCTGCTCCCTAAGCCCTCCCTAGCATATAACGACCAACATAATAGGAGCTAATCAAGGTTTGCTAAATGAATGAAAGCTTGCAATGTATGGGGGGTGGGGGGCAACTGTTTTTATAAATTGTCCATTTTTATCTTAAAGAAAAGACATGCCAAGAGAATAGCAATGGCAGTACAGAGGTTTAAAGAATTACTCATGTAATGGTTCAAGGGCAAAGAGCTAAAAGCAAGTCAGAAACTTCTTTATGTTTTGTTCAAAGCCCACTAACACTTCAACATGTATTAAATGTTAATAAGCAGCTATCTGGGTCAGTGGGTTAAGTAATAGCAATGGTGGAAGGTGAGAGGTGAGGAAATACACGGAAATTACTTTCGGAGACAGCTTGGCTCACCAGAGCGCGGCTTGTATAATAGCATGCCAGTGATTTAACCATGTTATCTTTTCCCCTTTTCTCATACAGCAGGCTTGGTAAAGTGACAACATTCTCTTTACTCAGGCATCTGCAGAGCCTCGCAAAATCTGGAAAATATCAGAAAGGATCCAAGGGTTGGGTCACCTTCTTCCCCTTAGTGACAGAAAAAAAAATCACCACATTTAACAAAACTGTCAGGAACTGATTGTACAGTTTGTGGCTCATCCTTTCCTACTCCTCACATTTGATCATTTGTCTGCATAGTTTTATGAAGGCCAAGGAAAGAAACAAAGAGAATTTGTAAGCATAAAGTTTCTGTTCCTTAATGGCAATTCAAAACAAACAAACAAATAATAATAATAATAGCAATTTACACACAGGGTCTAGCAGAAGTAAGGCCTGCTTGAGTGTGGTTGGTAGGGCAATAATAATATGGATGTAATAATTTATAGTCTTAATTAGGAACATTTCACCTAAAATGTTATATGGTGTGTTTGAGTGTGATGTTGCTATGTTACAGAATTATATGCTTATGATTTTGTAATAAAAAGGGGGCATTATTTGTGCTGGACCCTGTATTTTGAGCACTTCCTATGTGCCAAGTAACTTACTAAGTTTATCGATTGAGGGGAGGGAAACACTTTTGTCCATTAGGGGACATTTGGCAATGCCTGGAGATATTTTTAAGTGTCACGACTTCTGGAGAGGTGAGCACGAGGAGGTGATACTGGCATTTGGCAAGTGGAGGCCAGGGAGGCTGCTGAACATCTGCAGGGCACAGGGAAGCCCTCCCACAGCAAAGAATTATTCAGCCCAAAATACCAATAGTGCCAAGATTGATAAACCCTACTTTTGAAGAATTATCTCATTTAACACTCAAAACAACCCTAGGAGGTTGTCTTCATTTTACCCATGAGCAAACTGAGGCATGGAAACGTTAGGTCACTTGCTGTAGCCGCACAGCCGGTAAGCCACAGAGCAACTTTCCAGCCGAAGCCTGTCTGAGTCTGGAGACCTTAACCTTGACTGCGGTATGTTGGTGGGAAAAGAGCATATAACCTTGGATCAGCTGAGGATGTGCTGATTGCATAGCAGAGAACTGCGGCAGCAGGGCCCTAGCGCCCATCCCTGGCGCTCTCTAGGAACGCGGAAGGAAATGTCCAGCTCAGCCTCTCCTCTCCGCTCGAAGTGCCAACTCTGGGAGGGTACTTACGGTTCTTTGCCACCTTAACAACTAAAGCACGCTGAGATTGTATTCTTGGTAGTAAGAGGATATTGAGTTATATTTAGTAAAAATAACATTTAATAGAAATGAATAAAGCAGTTTGTGAATAGTTCTCCAAAATAATTAAAGTATTAGCAAAATCATAAAATGTAAAATTTGACCTTTCCTCATTCTGTGGAATTTTCCTTCAGCCATGCATATCAATGGGCAGAAGGTGTCCCAAGTTATGTGAAATTCATGAAACTGCCTTATATTCCTTATCAGCTGTCATTTTTCATAGTTTATGAGAATTGAACATTTAAATATGTCTCTACCAGTGCAGCACAATAATACTAGATCCAGCAATAAGATATTTCATATGGTTGTAATTGTGTTGTATACATAAGGACTCCCTTTTCCCTTCAAAATCCCCAAAGGCCTGTCACTGGTAGACCCTATTGAAAATCATCTATTTTCCATGAGGCCGAAACAGGCTCCATATACAACAGACCAATGCAAAACATACTAGAAGTATGAGTATGTGTGTGCTCTGTTTTTCCCCCTTCTCAGTGGGTTATACTTCTTTTTCATTCCTACATCTTGCCATAATCAGATTCCTTGTTTATTGGCTTATTATCTTATTTGACTTGATAGTTTCCATTCCACATGTCTTACAACACTCTCAGCTATCTGCAGCAAAAGAGAGCAGGGATACTGAGGGTCATTCAGTCCCCAAACTAAATCTGAAACGTTAACATCCCAGCCAGCCTCAGTGCCCAGACTTTATAGTACTGCTCTGAAATGACTGCAAAACTGCTTAGAATATAGTGGCAAAGAGGAGGAGGAAGAAAAGGCCCTAGAAGTTACAAAGAGGGGGAAACTCTTAAATAGTGGAACTGTGGTTATCTTCTTATTTATACTACTTTTTAATGAAAGAGTATATTAAAGTAAAATAATATATGTACTTTAAGAAAATACAGGGTCCAGCAGAAGTAACGCCCACTAGAGTGCGGTTGATAGGGTACAGGGGTGTCTCACACAAGATGGACAGTAACTTGAACATTTCACATAAAATGTTGTATGGTGTGCTTGAGTGTGATGTTGTTATAGTATGGAATTACATGCTTATGATTTTGTAATAAAAGATTTTGTATAGATTACCAGCTCATAAAAAAGGAGCATTATTTGTGCCAAACCCTCTGTTTCAATTTAGTAGGATGGATATTATTCAAACCTTAAATTAACATTAAATCACACCATTGAACAAAGTATGAGCTAATAGATATTTTATCTTTTGAATTTAAGGCAGAAGAAGATAACAAACCCACATTAGAAAACTCAAAATAGACCTGACTCTTCCTCACACCACCTCTCTTGTCCTTGCTGCATACCACAAGGGGAGTTATTTTTCTAAAATAAAAATATGAAAATCCCATGCCTATCCCATGCCTTCAGTTGCTTTCACCATTACCTAAAAATGATGTCCTTAATGCCTTAGCATGACTTTCTTGGTTTGGCTCTGATTTAGCTTTCTAGCCCTATTTCTTGCCAATTCTCACTCCATTTTATGTCTTTCTTCATTCAAGCAGCTTCAACTCCTCACAGCAGACCACTCAGGGTTCCCCCAAAATGTGCTCCTATTGTCAAGCCCTTTGCCTAAATGCTCCTCCTCATTGCTTCACCCAACTCAAATGATCCTTCCAGGCTCAACTTAAATGATACCATCCTCCCTTTCCCATCATATGTTGTTCATGTCTCAACTCAACAATAGAAACATCCAAGGGGTATTTTTGTCACCTGCATAAGCGTCTGTAACATACACTAGCTTCTGGGCTCAAATTTTATCCATCTTTTGTAATGGAATCAGGCCCATAATTGGAGACCGAGAAATATTTCATTTGAATTAAGTGATGATGGGAAGTATGCTTTGGACACCAGTTTGCCTTGGGAAGCTGAGGTTAATATCTATTCTGGCCACTCTTTATATTTGGTGTATTTTGAAGGGATTTAGGTGGAAGTGGTGTGAAAAACATGTCCTGAATAGGTCAATCCCTCTGATAACTGTGAGATCTGATTAATTCATAATCAGGTTTCTATCAGTTGAATAGCACTTTCCAAGTTCCTCAACCCCAACGGTCCCATCATAGGCTGAAGATGCTTCTGAAAAGCTAAAAGAATTTTTCCCACTCTTGTTTTCCCAGGAAAGCCACTTCCTTGCAGTAATTCCAGTCATACAGTAATTATTATATTGGTATAAGGATTTTGGGAGTCAGCGACATACAATTTTCATTATTATTTACTAAAACCTGGCAATTTAGCAGTGTCTTTATTCTTAGGGAAACTGCACATAACCAGTGTTATAAACATTCCGCCCAAATGAGATCCACTTGGGTCTATTGTACTTAGGAATTTGTAAACACAGAAATTCTGGTTTTTTCGATCCTTGCTAAAGAAGCAGCTACCACATTCCTTCAGGCTCCTACTCTCTGGCTTTTTCCTTAAAGACTCCCTAGGCTATGCAAAGGGAACAGCAGAAATTGCTTTTCTGACTCAAAAATTAAGTAGGAATGAGCAACTGCCCTGGTGCCGAATAAGCACAGTCCTTATTAAAGGACCCACCCACCACTAGGATGCGAACTAGAGAATCAAGGACAACGTTAGATTTGAAAATGACCTTGGGGCAAGAGTTACCAGCTCCACCATCTCCAGGCTAGGGGCTGAGAAAGTCAGCTACTGTTGGAATGTAAGAGCTGTGGCCTTTTTGAAGAGGAACAAATCCTACTCTACCCAGGTGACAGTTGATGGATAGGGATAGGGACCCACTGTTGTCCAGAATATCGAATTTTCCAAGATAAGCTGAAAATCTAAATTGTGGGTGGGGGTGTTTCGGGAGGTAAATCTCCCTATTGGGAAACTAACTGAAATTCATTTTCAAATATCACGTGAGATCCCAGTACAAGCAGTCTGTAGGCTGGATGTGGCCTGAGGCTACCATTTGCAATCTTTGTTTGGGTGGCATGTAGCCCACCTCCTTTATTTTACAGATGATGAAGCCGCAGGTGAAAATGATTGCACAAAACTGGTTAGAACCCCAATCCTCTGATTGCCAATTCCCTTATAATGATTCAGTTCAGATCAGGCATTTAAATCTGAGACAATTGGAAAGTAAGGACCAACATACCCGGTTCAGAACAGGAGTTTCCAGGCCCGCTTGAGTTTGAAGGATAGCAGGATGTCAGATCCATTTAGGTTCCCCTCTTGTCTCTCCAATCCTCTAGAATTAGGCTGTAGTATCTTAATGTAGTATCATCAGATACACCGAGACATCTTACAAACTACAGATTTCCAGTCTCTAGCCTAGAACTAAGCAACCCAAAGCTCCAGGGACATGTATATTTTTAATAAACCCTATCAATCATTCTTGATTATTCTAAAACACGGCTTCTCTAGCTGGGGCGGGGGCGGGGGGTGCAGGCATTCTATACTAATCCCATTCCAAGGCTGTGGTCCTTCAACATGGAGCAGTGCGACTCTTTCAGGGAGTGACTACGTGTTAATGTTTTCCAGGTTTTAAAAAGTGCTCTTTGCCAAGTTCCTAGATTCTTGCTTTCTCACACTTTTAGGGAAAAAGAAGAAAGAAAGGCTAGCCCTGTTGTAGTATGACTTTTGGTTTTCAATAGTACTGCTGCTGAGTATAATATATGAATTACTTAATTTAATCATGAATGATAAATTCCTTATAAATTATACTTTTATAACATTTTATAATTTTAATAGTTCTTTTTTTACTATAATCTATAAACATTTAAGTGGAAGCTATGAATTAGATTTCAAAATAGATGAGTAATTTTAGACTGCGACATCTATTTTCATAACATTCTAGCTTATTTTAAGAGACAATTAGTAGCACTTCCCAAAATGTATCTAATTGCTAGGCTAAATCAAACTCCACAGTACTTGGATGTTTTTACCCACATCAGCCCAAGTTCTTCACACAGTGACCAAAACAATACGGGGAGAGAGGCAAAAAATAAAATTCTAAATGCAAAATGCTTATAATAAACATAATTTTCACTCTGAAATCAGCCCAGATTTACTTAGGCCAATACCTTATTTCTGGATCTCATGACTCACTTGTTATTTTGACCCTTGTTATGGACATGATCAAAGTATTCCCTGCTCAAATGTAACTGGAACCTCTTCATATCAAATTCAAACAGTTTGATTACATTGCTTGGGGCTTAACTTGTTTTCAAATACCCAGATTAAAACTCAGATTTCATCAGTGATGATGTTCACTCATCACCATTCAATAGAATAAGCACGTAGACTTGTCTTGTCAGGTAGTTGTATGTCAACTTTCAAGGCATATGGCCCAGTAACAGATTTAAATAATGCCTCTCCTTTCTTTAGAAGTGGGGCACATGGTGCCCTTGACTAATTTTTATGAGCTTAGCTAGCTTGGTCCTAAGAGGAAGAAATCAGTTTAGCTTCTTACTCCATGCCCAGAATTTAACAACACAGAAAATCTCAAGGCTAAATCATTTTTATTCTAGCCACTACCCACAGTACCACTTGCAGAGAGCTTTGAACAACTCTCTGAAGGACTAATCAGGCCTAACTCCATTTCAATCTTGCACAAATATTCCCTGAGTTGGCTCTTCATTTCTCATGAAATTCTATATTTATCTAGTTTAAAAAGCCCCAACTTCTATTTTCAGGATGGCTGTATGGGGAAGGATTCTTGCGTTAACACAGACTGTTAGAAAAAGCAGATAAGAGAGGACATGGACCCACGAAAGGGACAGCGGCTACCCAGCTTCAGCCCATTGTGCCATGTGGCAGAGGATCCAGTGTAGCTACATCTTCTAGATTTGCAAGAAAGGCTGGTGTCAGGATTTGATATGAAATCCCAATTTTTAAACATACTCAACTGGTTTAAAATACTACCCTGGTCAAGCAATATACTTCTGTGGGACACTTCCAGCTAATACACTGCCAGTTAGAAAAATCTATATTATTAAGAACCATTGCTCTGTGGGTTTAAAGTCTTTAGTGCTAAATCATTTTAGAAATTTCACCTTGGATAGCTTTTATGTAACAGTAGTACACATATAATGTCTACTGTGTGTCAAGCACATATAGGTACAGCAGTGAATAAAACAGACAAAATGATGTTTACTTTCTAGCATACATTTATATTCACAGAATTCACAAAAGTTGAAACAAGAAAACATGAGGAATTGAGGGGTAGAAACAATCTCAAAATTTAGAACTAGATAATTTTAACAGACACTTTAGCATGTCATATCGAATTTAATAAAATTAAAACTTTGAAAGAAGACTCCTTCATGGAAAATGCAGCCATTTTTAAAGCATTTCTTAACAGATATTTGCTGAGACCCTACTTTGTGCCAAGTGCCTTGCTAGACAGAAAGGATACAACAGTGAGCAAGAAAAATATAATTTTAGCTCTTTGTATTCAAGTGCAGGAAGCAGAAAATAAATCAGAAAAAAAAAGAAATTTAAAATAAAAATAAATAATGACAAATTATGATGTTATATAAAGGCAAAAATAGATGCTAATGACCAAAATGAGAAACCTAGTTTAAATAGAATAGTCAGGTAACTTCTGCCTGCAGAAGTGACATTTAAGCTGAGGTCTAAAGAATGAAAAGAGGGAGTCACTTGAAGGAAAGAGATAAGGTGGAGGGAAGATTTTTACATAGAGGAAACATCATGTGCAAAGGTCCTGAGGCCTAAAAGAGCTTATTTATGAAGTTTTAGTCTAGTGGGGCAAGAGGACAATGGGTTGAGTCTAGAGAGGCAAGCAGGGCCGTGAATCCACAGTAAAAACTTTGGGTAGTAAAAACTTTGAGTTTACCCTAAATGCAAGAGAAATTACCACAGAGTTTTAGTCAAGGGAGTGACAGATCTGATTTAAACTTTTGAAAATCAGCCTGGCCATTGAGTGTACAAACAACATACAGAAGTCAGGCAGGCATAGACACAGGGAGATCAATGAGGCTAATGGTTGACTGCCCAAGGATGGCAGCATGGGAGGTGGGAGAAGGGCATAGATTTCCAATATACTTTGTCTGGGGCATTGGCCTTAAGTCCCAGGCTCTCTCTGTTTGCCTGTTTTTCTTCTTTCTTTCTGAGAAATAAAAAGACAAGGTTAAAGTCAACTAGGCCTCATGATAGGAAAAGTCAGTGCAGGAAATGCACAGTCTATTCTGTCCTAGTGATAACATTTCTGTGAACTGACTTTCATTGACTTTAAGTCCACAGAGATAAAAATCAAGGGCATGATCCTGTCTGTGAAGTATTTGCCTTAATGCCAAAAACTTAAGTCCCTAGGAGTTCTTTGGATTCTGAAAAATAGGAACAGCATGATTGTCTCTCTTATCAAAATACTTTGCATGCTTGTTTTATTGCTTACTTGCTAAAAACCCAAACAAAACCAAAAGAAAAAAACAAACCCTGACACCATCGTTGCAGAAGAAACTTTATGGCAGCGCTTAACCAAATAAAACTCACAAGGAGTTAGTCTTGGAGAAAATTTAAATGAGTCCAACAAACCCACTTGCTCTGTGACTTGAGATTCTTGTGGTGGTTTATTATTTTTACTCCACCTGGTAGGAACCCAGTGATGCCAGCCTGGGCCCAATGGGGCAGTGTCACCAACAAAGTTGGTTTGAGAATCAAGTGCATTTGAGAAGGTAAATCAAAGTAAATGTGTGATTTTTTTTTTTTTTCAACTTTGTACAAAGCTTAGAGCAAAGAGAGAAGAGCAGAGAAGGGGGCAGGAGCTCCCAGACCGGAACCTGGACCATCAACAAGGAAAAGTTTCTCTTAAATGCACTCTCTCTGTCTCCCAGCCCAAAGAGTGTGCTCCTAGGTTTATTCTGGTCATTCACATCTTCTGCAACCCTCTCCAGCATGGGTTGGGACTGGGGCAAAAGAAAACTGGAGAACACCTAATATAAGAGAAAGTGGCAGATTGATCAGGGTTGTGTTGTTTCACGTTTCCCAAGCTGTAACTTTTCAGGTGAAAAAAAAAAACTGAAAAAGGGTCATATCATGCCTAAAGAGTTCAGTCTACCTTACTACACCTCATTTTACCTTGAAGGGAGGCCCAGGACTCACAGAGAACGCCCATTTTCTTAGCTGATCTCTAGAATCATTTTTCCTAAACCTTTTCTCCATCCTACCCCACCTCAAACTAATGACAACATCATCCTTTTTGATAACTCTGCTGCAATTGTAAGTGACTGAACGCTTAATCCAAGGAATCTGTATTAGTGAAGGATTAGCCTAGTAACAGATGAAACTGAGAGTTTGTAGACAACTTGGGAAACCTGTGACAAGGGCTTCTCCCTTAATGATGCCTTTGTGGATATGTTGTGGTATCAGAAAGATAATAGCAAGCGCATATGCTGCCTATTATGTGTCAGGCATTGTCCTTAGAGGTTTACTGGCTTTATCTCATTTAGGTCTCACAATGATCCTGCGAGGTCATCCAGCTAGTTAGTGGCACGGAGTCTCATGAAGCAGCCCAGTTCTGGGATTGCGCTGTTAATACCCCTCCTCCCACCCTCTAAACCCCAATTCCCGTCCCCCTAACCTCCTGCTTTACTGATATGCCTTAAGTCACGATGAGTATTCTTTTTAAAATGTTTTTCCTTTTATTGATTCCAGAGAGAGGAGAAGGGAGAGAGGAAGATAGGGAAACAAACATTAATGTGAAAGAGAAACATTGATCGGTTGCCTCTTACACGTGTTCTGACTGGGCACTGAACCCATAACCCAGGCATATGCCCTGACCAGGATCGAACCCATGACATTTCGGCTTGCAGGACAATGCCCAACTAACTGAGCCGCACCAGCCAGGACCATGATAAGTATTTTTGTAGGATTTCCCCCTCTCCTTTCCAGCTCACATGTTAAACATTTGATTTGGGTCAAAAGGATAAAACAGGAAAGGGATTGTGAGAATTGTATTAAATCTAACATATATGGGACACACCAGATGTCAGGCTGTGCTAAGAATTCTGCATTGACGATCCATTTAGAATTCTAAGAGAGAAACACTATTACCCCTAATTTAGAGGTGAGGCAGCTGGGACACAGAGAGGTTAAGTGACATCTCCAAATCATATACCAGGAAGAAATAGAACTAAGATTTTGATAGCATCTGTCTCACCTGTTGGGAGCACAAGCTCTGAGTCTCTGAGCCTGTGAGTTCCACAGCCTGCTAGGACCCTTGCAATCTGTTTTCTCTTTGGTCTTTGCTCAGTAAGACAAGAGGGTTGGCTGCTGTAACGGATGCCATGGTGCCCTCCCTAAATCCTTGCTGCAGGTCTGGGGCACACATCCCCCAGCTGAGGGAAGTGCTCTCCTGGGATACTCTCGGTGGGCAAGAGCCACCTTGCCCACCATCGTGCCTTTCCCCAGGGCAACCCACATAGAGTGACTAGATGCAGAGATAAAAATGCTCAGTCCCTCATGCTAACCTGGGTCAACTCTGAGTTCCCCATGGGGTAGGTTAAGGCCTTGGATGCATCTTCATTGCAGCCCATCTTCTCCCTCTGCCCAGCCCTGCTTCCTACAGGACCTCACAGATGTGAATCTAAAGATCACTCCCCAGTAAACTTCCTTCATGCAAATCTCAGTCTCAAGTGCATTTTCCCAGGAATCCATCCTGCTACAGCTGCCAAGCATCCCAGCGCCCTCACCCGACCCTTCCCTCCATCACGCCTATTCATCATGTGCAACAGAAAGGAGAGCGAACTAGTATTTACTGTGTCCTTACCCCATAAAGGGCACGGTAGTGGACATCTTGTGAAAAGTACCCCATGAGCCCTCATCTTAAATAGATTAACACTGTGAGACCTCCCATCTTACAGAAGTGAGTCCTATGAGCCCTAAAGGAATCATGTAACATATTGCTACTTCCATGTTATACATGTGGATGTCAAGGCATAGAGAAAGTGAGTTGTTTGAAGTTACAAAGTTAATAAAGAGATAAACCAAATTTCTGTATATGAAAGCTTGGGTCATATAGTAGATAGAATAATGAATGGTCTGCCCTAAAATTGTCTACGTTCTACTCTCTAGAAGCTTTGAATATGTTATCTTACATGGCAAAAGGGACTTTGCTTGACATAGGAAGATATCCTGGGTTTTCCAGGTGAGCCCAGTGTAATCACGAGAGACCTTGTAAGAGGACAGCAGGAGGGTCAAAGTCTGGGGCAGATGTGAAAATAGAAGCAGAGATAGAAGTAATTTAAAACCAAGAGCCAAGTAACAGAGGTAGCTTCTAGAAGCAAGAAAATGAGCCCCCCCACCCCCGAGGGCCTCCAGAAGGAAGATTGGCCAGATTTCTGACCTCCAGAGCCATAAGATAATAATATGTATTATTTTAAACCATTGTTTGTGGTAATTTGTTACAGCAGTAATAGGAAATAATACAGGGAGGCTCTTCCACATGCAGGCATTTGATACTTGGTCCGTTCCCACTTTCCCCTTGGAGGAACCTTAAGGCAAACGGTTCTGCCGTTTGGGGACCCTGAGGGGTATTATGAGGGCTCCTCCTCTGACTAGACCTCTCTTCAGTGATGTCAGTCAGATGCTGGTCTGTCTTTGTATAGCAGGCCCTACCCAGGACAGAAGGGAGGAAACAGGACTTGGAGGGGGAAACTTCTGTTGAGACTTTTTTTTTTCTTCTTTTTTTAGCAGAACCGTACTGTGTTTACCTTTGGGAACAAGTTGGTCTCCTCTACCTTGGAGTTGCTTATTTTGCTGCTGATCACTGGATTCCCTTTCCTTTGTCTCTGAGATCAGGGTCAAGCTCTTTGAGAAGTCTAAAGCAACTTGAAAGGAAAATCAGTGACAGATACAGCATCTTCATTCCTTCTTAAGATCAAAGATTTCATCACTGCTGAGAATTAATTGGGTATTGACTTTCTTAGGTTTGGGCCAGGGTTGGAAGAGACAAAATCGTGGCCTGTTGGAATGGAAAGTAGTATTTATTGAGTCTCTACTCAGTGTTAACATGACCCGTGTTTTGCCAAGAAGAAAATCAGGCACTCACTGAGGATTGGCTAAAAAGGGGCAGACATGGGATGCAAACCCACATCTGTCCCATCCCAACACCCTTAGGCTCTTTCTCTACATTCTGCCTTTACTAGAAGACTTGCATTTTAAGAGGGGTAAAATAGTGACTACTCTTCCTTTTCCAATATCATCTCCAAATTCACAAAACACAATGCCCATTTGTACTTTTTAAAAAACATATTTCTATCTTCTACTCTAGATGAATGCTACACGGTGCCTCTCTACCACATCGTTATACCACATACCAGGTCTCACTCCCCCTGGCATCAAAATGTCGTTCTCTTGCCAAGTGGTTTTACTTCCTGAAAGTCTCACTAGCTCCTCTGGCACCTGAATGAAACTCCAAACCTGTGGAGACGTCCTGTCTCTTCAAATTCCTAAAACCTTGATGTTTGCCATCCACTTGTTCCTGAAGCTGCAATGAATGTTCTCCAGAATCCTTTTACAAAATGTAGATATGTTAAAATATAACATTACGGAGCTGGCAGGGTCATTGGAGAGTACCTATTTTACAGAGGAAAAAAATGGAGGCCCAAGTTTGCACAGTTAGTTTAGTGGCCAAGTGGATTCCTTGAGTCAGTAACAGGAGTCTACCTGCCGCTCTACCCTTTCAGTAATTGACTGGGCTATTTATTGAGTAAGAGCACAACTCTGGGTCCAGACTACCCAAGGTTCAAAGCCAGCCTCAGCCACTTGCTAACTGTGTGACCATGGACAAGTTTCTTAACATTTCTGTGCTTCACCCATAAACTAGGAATAATATCAATACCAACTGCACAGAGTTGGCATGAGAGTTAAATGGTTTAATATATATAATTGTACAGAATAATTGCTCAATGTTAATTACTCATTATCATGTCATCCAATGGACTGAAGGTTTTAATGGGATAAGTTTACCAAAACTTCCTGCAGTGGTTTGAGAGACTTCCAGACATAGGTGGGAATTACAGCAGAGTGGGTAAGAGCGACCATGAGAATGAATTGTCGGAGTCCATGCCCTTGTTCCAGCTCTTTCCGGCTGCAAGACTGGGAAATTGTTTAACGTCTTTGTGCCTCAGTGTCCTCATCCTTAAAATGGGGAAAATGAAAGTATTAACCAGTAAGGGTTGTTGAGAAAGTTATACAAGATAATCTGAGCTCAACACCTGGTTTATAAAGGGTTAATATTTGTTAACTCTTATTATTACGTAAGAAGATATCATTATGTATTATTATATTGATGGGGTAGGCAAAAGGAGGTTTACAATTGTGAGTACATGAAACAGTTTATTCTTGTATTATTATTTATTAATTTTTGTATTATTTTCCATAGGAACAACTGTAAACCTATTTTTCCCCACCCTGTATTATTATAGAAATAATTCAGACATTTCTGTGTTGTTTCTAGTCCGGTCATTTAGTAAGTCATGCAGAAGAATTACTCAGTATAAATAAAGCTTTGCATTTACAAAATGATTTGTAATCATTGCATTACTTAACTAATTAATGTGTGTGGCTCAAAATAGTTTTGGGAAGTTATCTGAGGTTGTCTCTGTCTACAATTAAGTCTTAGAAACTCAAAGTCTGACAGGAGGTTGATGGTAGAATTAAGAATGGAATTTTCAGTCATCTCTGTTACTCAACTCCCTGAAACTGTTTCTTTTCTGTTCCTGATCATTTATCTCCAGCAAAGACATAGTGCTTGTTTAGCCACCTACTTTGAGGGAGTCAATCCAGAAGATTCCCAAATCTGTTAACATCTTTGCTAAGAAAAAATGTGGCGCAAGTGGAAATCGAGGGCACCAGGTAGGTGGACTGCTCAGACCTGGGCTTATGGGTAAGGTGGGGAATAGAAAAGCTAGGTTAATGAAATAATGAACCCAGGATTTGGAAAATAACATAAAAACAGCAAAAAAAAAAAAAAAAAGTAACTTCTAGGGACAAGGTCAAGGGGAGAAAATGATTTTTATGAAAGGCTATGCCTATCTAGTGAAACACAGTATCAGTAGAAAATTACAAATCATGTGTCCTGGGCCGTCCCTGTGTTCTTGGCCCAAGCCTTCCCAAGGGCAGAATCACCTGGCAAGAGAACCAGCCACCAGCAGGTCCTGGAGGCTTAAGTCAATCTCCCTGAGCAAAACAAAGGGAGCCTTAGTCTAACCCAGTCGCTGCATCAGGAACCAGCCCCACCCTCACCCCACCTAGGTCCAGAGTCACTCCAAGGAGCTTTCCCAACAATCTGGCCACAGGCAGTAGCACCACCTCATTACAGCTGAATGGGTCCCTTCACAGGCAAATGCACCTGATAGGAATCTGCCACAATCAGTTTTACATCCTTTAGTTCCTGCTCACCTTTCCAGGCAGTTGAGCCCATTTCCACTGCTAATACCCCATGTGCAAATGGGTGGCTAGAGCTTCCTTTTACAGAACAACTCAGAAACAGCCCGCAAAACCAACGCCAAAATAAAACCAAAAAAGGCGGCTGTAAATCAAAGGGTATGTGACAGAGTATGTATGTGTGTGTGAACGTGCCAACTGAATACAATAGGAGAGCTTGCTGCTTCAAAGTCTCTTTGCTTAGGATCAAAAACTTAGGCTCAGTTTTGGTTTTTCTTTAAGAGTGAATTTTTGCCCCTTGTTTGTTGAGGTAAAACATACCTGCACTTTTGCAAGTACTCTACTTTAGGAAATATAAATGTGCTAACAAAACAGTGAATAATTGTTGCAAAACAATAATATTGATTGGTAACTGTCCTCCTTTTTGACCTTTGACCTAGAAAGAAGGCCTATGTGGCTTTGTTATAAAACAGGTTTATTTACATAACACAGCAGAGTTTCAGGAAACTCCTTCCAAGGACACCTTTTCATTCCAAGTAAAGCAAAGAGTTAGGGAGAGTGTAGAGTGAGCCCAGTGACTTTGTAGACAAATTCCAAGGACCTGACTACAAACAGCCCTCCTGTATGACTCGGGGCTTTGTTTCCAATTTGGCCCCATCTATTTCCCTACGTTTTTAAAATTGCTCTCTACCAGCTGTATAGAATTCAAGTTCTATACAGAAAATACTACCCCTCTTTTATCATGCTACCACACATTGCTTCCAGGAGTGTGGGTTCTTCTTGGTTTGATGACAGAAAGATGTGCCCATTGTCTAGAAAATCAATCCACCAACCCAAACACCCACACTGCCGAGGGATGGCTGGACCGTGCCTGACCCTGAAAGTCAACAACCAGGCATTTTTCTCAGGCAGAAAACAGAGGGGAAGGTACCATGGTCTCCCATTATCCACAGTTTGACTCTATGGTTTCTGTTAACCAAAATCAAGAACCGTTAGAAAATATTAAACAAAAAATCCAAAAAAGAAATAATTAGTAAGTTTTACATTGGACACCCAATGTACAGGTGAAGTATGATGAGATCTCACACCGTTCTGCCCTGTCTTGTCCAGGACATGACTCACCGCTTTGCCCAGCATGTCCACACTGATGTGCTCTCCACCCCTTTGTCACTTTGCCATCTTGGTTATTGGATCAACTGTTGTGGTATCACAGTGCTTGTAGTTAGGTAACCCTTATTTTACTTATTAATGGCCCCAAAGTGCAAGAGTAGTGAAGCTGGCAATTTGGATATGCCAAAGAGGCCATAAATTGAAAAGGTATTTATGTACAGAAAAAAAAAACCCATAGTATATTTAGGGCTTGGTTCTATCAGCAGTTTCAGGCCCACTGGGGGTCTTGGAATGTATCCCTAGCAGATAATAGGGAACTATTATATTCCAAATGTCAGGAGCCTCTATTGTGAATACCTGTGTCCCCATTTTAAATTTAAGAGACATCAGCAAAGAGCATCCTAGCATATCTCAATAGTTGCCATGGGGTGAAAGGTGTTAGACAGATGCTGGTACCCAGCTGTTCCCCAGCTCCACTGAGGCCAGAATAAGAAAGAACCTTTTAGATCAGTAAGCGGAAGGGCAGGTAGTTTAGAATAGAAAGTATTTAGGAACTAGAAACTTTCACAGAGAAGTTACTCAATACATATCAGATTGAATGCTTGAATGAATAAATGACTGAATAGATGAATGAGGTTGTAGAATCTTCTGTCTTAGGTGTGTTGGGTTCACTCCTAAACAAATCCGAGAGATGAGCAACATGTTACCTTGATGAGTAGCCATACCCATTGGTTCTTTAAATCCCTAAGGCATTACAGTCCCAAAGATATTTCATTGAGAGTCTCCTCTGTGCCAGACACTGAAAATTCCTCTGAGGAACTTTGGCCTAGTTGAAGAGAGTGAGACTTAAACACAGAGTCCTACCAACAAGGAAGATATTTATGAAGGAAAGCTACATAGGATTTTTAATGCAGAATATAAAATTCTGCTTCCGAATTCAACCGGTAGATTGAATACATGCATTTATTGAGAGTTTTAAATTAATTCATTCAGTCATCAAATATTTATTGAATGCTTACTGTATCCCAGGCACATTCTAGACAGAGGAGATACAGTAGTACATACAACAGACAACCCCTGCCTTCTAGTAGAAGACAATAAACAATAAACAAATAAATATATAATGTGACAGGTGACATAATACTGTACAGAGAAATAAAGCAAGACAAGGAGTAGAGAGAGAGTCATAGTGGGATATTGATTTATATGAAGGGCTAATCAGAAACAGCCAGTCCCATAAGGTAACATTTGAGCAGATATTAGAGAAGAAAGCAAGCCACTCTGCTACACGGGAGCATAACGTTTTGGGTAAGGAAACAGCACTTGCAAAGGCCCTGAGTTTGGAATAAACTTAGAGGGTTCCATGAATGGAAAGGAGGCCAATGCTGATGGAACAGAGTGAGTAGGGGGAGAGTGGAAGAAGAGGTCGAAGACACAGCAGGACCAGATCTACAGCACCTTTTATCTGAGTGTGACAGGAAACCATGAGAGAGATTTGAGCAGAGGACAGATGTGATAGGACTTGTGTTTAAAAATAAAAATGATTCCCACTGCTGTGTGGACAACTAACTGTAGGGGACAAGGGTGGCAGCAGGGAGATCAGTCAAGGAGGCCTGAGATGATAGGTGAGAGATGATGGTGCCCTGGATTTGGGACAGTAGGAACACAGATAGTGACAAGAGGTTGGATGGTAGAGTTGACAATTTTCTGTGGATTAGATATAGGGTATGAAAGGGAAAAAGAGAGAGACAAGCATGATTCCAAGTTTTGGGACTTAACCAAATAGAAGAATGGAGGTGCTATTTCCTGAGAGGGGAAGGTGGTGGCTTCAGAGGAAGGGAAGTAGGGGTTCTGTTTTGGACAAGTATACGGGGCCCCCTGGACAACCAAGCAGAAATATCAAGTGAGCATGGGGCAACCTGAGCCTGGTTTTCTTGTGAAGAGGTGGATGACAATATGCGTTTGGTTAAATCAACATTTAGCAGATAGATTATTGTGACCATGTACAATGCTGTTCACTGCTGAGCTAAGAATTGTATCATCATTTCTTTTGCTTTTCTGAAACTGAAGAATCAACTCTCTTCTTGATCTCCACATGCTGGAGTGCCACAGAGCCCAGGCTTTGGGCACCTTTTTCCTCTATATACACTCACTCCCTAGCCATCCCAATGGCTTTAAATATTATGAAACAACTCAATTAAAAAATGGACAAAGGACCAGACTAGACACTCCTCCAAGCAGGACATACAGATGACCGAGAGACATATGAAAGGATGCTCAACATCACCATCAGAGAGATGCAAATTAAAACCACAAAGAGATACCTTCTCACACCTGTCAGAATGGCTATCATCAATAAATCAACAAATAACAAGTGCTGGCGAGGATGTGGAGAAAGGGGAATCCTTTTGCACTGTTGGTGGGAATGGAGACTGGTGCAGCCACTGTGGAAAGCAGTATGGAGATATCTCAAAAAATTAAAAATGAATCTGCCTTTCAATCCAGCTATCCCACTCCTAGGTATATATCCAAAGGAACCCAAAACACTAATTTGAAAGATTATAAGCACCCCTATATTCATTGCAGCATTATTTACAATTGCCAATTATGGAAGCAGCCCAAGTGTCCACCAGTAGATGAGTGGATAAGACAACTGCAGGACATTTACACAATGGAATACTACTCAGCCATAAAAAAGAATGATTTTTTTTTTTTTACCCATTGCAACAGTATGGACGGATCTGGAGAACATTATACTAAGTGAAATAAGCCAGGCAGAGGAAAACAAACACCATATGATTTCACACATATGTGGAATCTAATGAACAAATTGAACTAACAAGGAAAATGGAGATAGACTCAAGATTGAGAGCAGGATGACAGCTAAGGATGAGAAGGAGTTTAGGGGGTAGAAAGAATGAATAAAAAGGAAGAAGGACTCATGGACAACAGTGTGGTGTTTGTGGGGGAAGGGTATATAGGGGGACTAAATGGAAAAATACAATACAATTGTTTAAATTTATTTATTTTTAGAGAGCGAGAGAAACATCAATGTGTGCTTGCACCTCGTGCGCCCCCTGCTGGGGGCCTGGCCTGCAGCCTAGGCATTTGCCCTACACTAGGAATTGAACCGGCAACCCTTTGGTTTGCAGGCCGGTGCTCAATCCACTGAGCAACACCATCTAGGGCACAATAAAAAATTTTTTAAAAAAAGAAAGTAAGAAGAAAGAATAAGTATGGGTGGAAATGTCAAAGTGACTCATGATTATCTTCCAAAATAGGAACATAATAAATATCTAAAAATATAATATAAATAGCAGTATAAAGATAATGTATGGAAACAGGGAGGTACATAGCAAGAGCAATAAATAAAAAAGTAGAAAGTGGCTTCCTCTGGGGAGTAGAGGGATGGAGAGAAAATAATGGAGCAAGGGATTATTTCTTTTCATTTAAACTTTATACTTCAATGGATGGATAAACAAAATATGGCATAACTCTACAATGGAATATTATTCAGCCTAAAAAAATGAAGCATTAATATTTGCTACAAGAAGAATGAGCCTTAATAGATAAATGTTGAATAACTAAATTGTACACCTGAAACTCATATAACGTTGTTTGTTAACTATAATTTAAACATTTAAAAATTTTTAAACAATGAGGCGTGAAAACATTATGCTAAGTAAAAGAAGCCAGTCACAAAGAAACACATATTGCGTGATTCCATTTATATAAACTGTCCATAATGGGAAATTCATAGACAGGAAATAGATTACTGGTTGCCAGAGGACTGGAGGAGGGAGAAGTGTGGAACGACTGCCAACTGGTACAGAGTTTCTTTTTGGGATGCAGAAAATATTCTGAAACTAGATAGTGGTGATGGTTGCACAACCTTGTGAATATACTAAAAACTACTGCGTTGTATACTTTGAAAAGGTGACTTTTATAGTATGTGAATGACATCTCCATTTTAAAAAGCATACACTATTTACAATGTTAAATTATACTAAAGTATTAACCTCAAAAAAAGTAAAATGAATTAAAAATGCTATTAAATGCAAAACCCTGCAATACCTTTGAAATAGGTAAGGTACCCCATCTAATTTAAACCTTAGTCTAAGATTCCTATTATTATCATTATTATTATTTGCCTTTTAAAATATATTTTATTTAAATATTTTATTTAATTACCAAAAAAGTATTATTTTGTATTGGTTTCAGGTGAACAACATAGTGGCTAGAAAATCACATACTCTACATAGAGTCTTCCTAATATCTCCAGTGCCCACCTAGCATCATAGTCATTACAATATTATAGACTATATTCCCTATGCTGTACTCTGTATCCCCATGACTGTATTGTAACTGCCAATTTGTACTTCTTGACCACTTCACTAACACAAGCCTTGCGCCCTGGCTGGCCTCAGGCAGTGGCAGTTAAATCAGGGTGATGAAGAAAGACAGTGTCTACACCACTTTCCCTCCAGACCTCAGCTAGGGAATCAAACTGGGGGTCAGGACGTGCTGTGTAATACACAGGACCTGGTGCAAAGTGAATATGAGGGTCCTTTGTTCAAAAGGAAGGGAAAAGTGCTTTCAAAGCTACTGAAATATAAAGCTTTTCCCTTTCCACTCCTTCCTCTCTCTTGACTTATGGTGTTTTTTTCTTTGCTATTTAATATCTTTCCCAGAAAGGAAAAATTAAAAATTTAAATTATTAGCATAAGTTTTACCATTTTACATTGTGCAGTACTAGTTTCAAATACAAATATAATAGCATTTAATTTGCATGTAGAATCACCAAAATCACACAATTTGTATTTCATAACTGTACATGCATATGTATTTTGTTCTTATCAGAACAATGAAAATACTGCGCACAACTAATTTAGTTGTTTTTATTTCCCTTTTTGATATGCACACATCCCACTCAAATTCTGTGCCTTCACCTCACTGATGAGTAAGAAAGAACAGAAAAGAAAAGGAATTTGGGGTTGCTCTATTTTTCCCTTTCCTTCCACATCTTCACTTCCAGCATAAGTGGTTGGCTAATGGAAGGGAAATAAAAAATAAACAAGTAAGAAGAGACGTGATAAGGGTACCTGGTGTTTCATGTTTCTTAGAATGGCTCTACCGTCCATGTTTCAAGGAAGTTCTGTCTCAGGTGGCAAGCGTGGCCTCGCAGGGTTGAGAGCAGCCGTGCTTACTTAGTTGTGTAGGTCAGACACTCTGTGCACCACTTTGGGTTTCCTTGAACTCCCACACACTGTACGTTCACCAGATTCTGTCCTCCTGGGAACAAAATGGCAAGAACCAGGGAGCACACCCATAAAGTGGGTATCTCCTCTGCTCACACCCATGAGCATTCATTCCATTGGTCTTTTCTAATAAAACACAAATTCAGGATTTCAAGAGCACAGCAGCAGAACACTAAGCCAAACCTGGCCCCCTTCTGAACCAGCGGCCTATGCAACTGCACCAGTTGCATGCCCAGAAGCTGGCCCTGCTGGTGCACTTCCATTACTGTCCACAACCCCAGCTTCAGGGTGAGGGAAAATGCCTTGCTTTCTGGCTGCAGTGCACATATACCCTAGGAGACAAGAGAAATGAATTCTGAGCGCCAACTGAGTGTCTGTGCGACAGGCCTTCATCTCCTTTCTTCTAGTTTTCTTTCTCTTCTCTGACTACTTCATTTACAAAAGACGTGTTCATTGTCAAAACCAGATTCCACTGTCTCTTAATCAATTGTATTCATTTCTGCTTTCCTATTATTTTGCTCATAATTTTCCTCTTTGATAAGTCTAACCACTACCACCCATGCCTGCCTGCCTGCCCTCCTCCCCAGTTAAAAACAAGATGAAACATGTCTTCATTTCTGAGATCAAGTTCCACCCTCTTTGCTAAACCTCCTTTGCAGGCCTCCTCATACTGAAGTGGGTGCCCTCTGGGCTCCTTAAGCACCTCTCTGACAAAAGTTCTAGGCACTCAACCATTTAGACTCAGTTTTGTTGTTTTCTGCTTTTGTTTTATTGGTTTTGTCTCTTCAACTTAATTATGGTCTTTGAGTCCAAGAATTGCCTTCCATGTTTCTGGTGTCCTTCACAGCCCCTACGACTTGCTGTGCCTTTGGTGTTCTCTGAATGAATGAAAGAGTAAGTGAATGAATGAATGAATGTGTAAACGAGTAAATGAAACTACAGGGTACAAGTCAGAAAATCCTAGTTGACCCTATGGCTTTTCTGTACCTAATATTTGACAAGCTGTGAATGTACCTCTTCTGGTCTCAGTTTTTCCAGTTAAATTGGGACATTTAGGTATCACCTCACTTTATCCGGGACAAATTGCATTATTAGCACAATTGTTAGAATCTCTTGGGGAAAAGAACTATAGTATTATGACAATTTTACCGCACTCTTTTCTCTCAATGTCCACTAGGTTGGTTGAGGACACCAAAAGAATGTTTAAACTATATATTTGTATTCTTATTAAATAAGTGTTATACCATTAATGCAAAAAAAAAATCACCAATACTACAAGTGCAAAAATATTTATCCTGAACTTGGTATATCTTGGAAAATAAAAATATGTCCGAGCTCATATTTCCAGTTTCACTGATTTTTTTCTGTGTATAATCCAGCTTTCCAAGCGTATGCCCTGCACTGTACCTTAATTTAAGAACTGACTGAAACACAAAATGAGTACAAATTTAGACAGACTACCAGTAGCTTGGAAATTGAAAAAAGTACTAAGTTTGTAGATAAATTGGCCTTTGTGTTAACTTTCAAGGAAAGATAGATGGCCCACTAAAATGGCCCTATTCGAGTGTGACGCTTTGATGGCATGTTTGAGTTGCCTTCCTTCCCCCTCACCTCCAGCCCCCAAACAGAACACTGTCAACCTGTGTAAACAATGCCAATTCATCCCTGAAATGAATTTTCTTGGAAGGGTCCTAAAAGGAAAGTATATAGGAAATGACTTACTTTGGGGGGCCAGATATCCTAGTGGTGTTATATGTGCATTTTTAATTTATAATTAGGGACACCGTGGCTCCAAGAAGTTAACTAACTTGCTCTCGGCCATACAGTGAGGAAGTGAACAAGTCTGAACCCAAACCTTCTGTCCATTACACCAATAGGCTTTCCAGCATTCAGCACTTACCTTTCATTCACAGACTGGAGGGGAAGGAGAGGGGTCTATTGGAACCTATAAGGATTCGGAGAAAAATTCTAAATTTACTATCAGCATTTAAGAGTTTTGATCCTGAATACAAACCAGCCTACCAGAAACATTAGGAAGTGAACAAGACAAAATTGTCATTTCTTTCTATTTTTATTCACACAGTTACAGATGGAGACGCTGATGTCTTATATCCCCATGCTTCATAAGTTTATGGGAAGACGGTGGTCAAAGGGTCTCTCTCCTCCCTCTGTGTTTCACAGCTGACTTCCTTTGCCATCCGCTTGAGTGGCCATGTGACTGAGTTCTAGGCAATGGGAATGGAGCAGAAGTGATGTGTGCTACTTCTGGTCTAGTTCATAAGCTTCCACGCGTCCTCCTCCAGACTGCCAATGCAGACGGAGAACCCTGAGCAGCCTCGGAAGCTGTATGCTGAAGGTGGCGCAACTGCCGTCAGCCTGGGTTCATGGATAACGGAGGAGTCCCCTGTACACCCTACTCCCCAGAACTGGAACCACTCTGAACCAACAGAAGCAAGAAATAGTTTCTGCTGTGTTGAGCCACCATCTGTTTGTGTCTATTTATTATAGCAACCTATCTTATCCTAACACAAGTCTAAAGAGTTCCTCTTTTCACACCCAGGCAAAGCCCAAGTGCTATGGTCTTGTGCCTAAGTATAGAGGTTATGCACAACTGTAGGCCCGAAACAGGGGGTAGGTGGAGAGGGAGGAAGAAGAGAGCAGCGTTTAATGATCTGGGCTTAGGATATGCAGCCGCGATGTATTTGCCACATTGCAGAGCTGCTGCTGGTGTGCCTCACCATTCATGGATTAGGGTTTCAGCCATTATTTCCTCTTCTGGCCAAGGAGGGAACTGAAGAATAAGATGCCTGTGGCCCCTTCCAGTTCTATTAAGAGTTGAGTCTAAATTCCAGTGTCAGAAGTAAACATAGCCTGTGAAGGAAGCGGGGTTTCATGGGCTGATATTCAGCTGGAATGCTCTGGGCTGACAGTTACCTACTCTCATTTGCCGGAACGCATGCTGGACTTGTCAGGTATTTTGAACGTCACCCTTGTTTTTTTCTCTGTCAGGAGTCAAATTTAGAACTTTCTCAATCTCCCTACTTTAGTCAGATAATGTGAAAGAACAATCAGTAAAACCAGGGTGTTCCAAGATGGGAACCTGAGGAAAACCAGTTCTGAGATGTTAGTAGGTGTTATAAGAAAAGAAAACGAGGTTCTTGGCGTGGGGAGCACTGGATTGAGCTGA
This sequence comes from Pteronotus mesoamericanus, assembly GCF_021234165.1. NCBI lineage: Eukaryota > Metazoa > Chordata > Mammalia > Chiroptera > Mormoopidae > Pteronotus > Pteronotus mesoamericanus. The sequence continues at coordinate 32,433,284 of NW_026555234.1, read as the reverse complement.
CACAACCCAGCTGGATGCGCATGCTCTCCCCACGCTGCCTTCATAAGTTGGTGCCATCTCACCTCCAGCCCTAGTGGAATTCCACCCCTTCACCATTCCCTGAAAGGAATTTCAATTACACGCAGCTATTTTGTGTTTTGATTTTCTCCCAATGTTTGCTGAAAGTTTTTAGGGAAAAGAAAATATAAAGATTTATCCTCCAGACCTATAGCAAGTTGTTTAAATATTCTAATTAGATATACCTCTTTTCTAAGGTCTCCTTTTCCATGTCCTTTCCTTATTCATATCTAGTCGTTTCTATATTGTCCAGCAAATTTTTATGTTGTTCCCAATTGTTGGCATATTGCGTTTAGTGAAACAAAAGTCCTGTAATTAACTCTATAGAAAGCATTTAGAGATCATCTGCTAATTCTTCAGCAGGTTTCTTACAAATTTACCACCATCCCAATCCTTGACAGATTATTAAAGTAGCCCTTCCAACTACCTGCAGTGTTTTTCAAGTGAGCAGCTATATTAAAATGCATTTTTTCAATACTTGATGCAAAATTTCTTTAGTAACAGGACTTCTCAGAGCCTTTAACAGGCTGATTTCTAATATAAATCTTTAGTGGATATATAGTATGCAGTGCTTCCAAAGTTTATTTGACCACGGGGAATACGTTTAGCACTAGTTTAGCTTCTTTGCTTTGAATCAGGACAGGAAAAGAGAGTAAAGTAAGTCATTTCCTATATACTGTTCCCATCTATAGATCTGCATTCCCATCTTTGCCATAGAATCCTACAATGTTTTGGTTTTCTACCGTGGCTTCCTTGCTCAGCCTGTCCTGGTTCTGGTTCTCTGGACTATTTTTTGGAGGAAGAGAGAGTCATCCAGTCTACTGATGGAATTCAGTGCACATTTGCCCAGTCTCATCTCAGCTGTTTTAGGCTGCTCATCATTACTTGCATCTACCCTGGTTGGTAGGGCTTTTTTGCTTTTTTTTTTAATCCCAAATTGGAACTACAGTCTAACAAGTATCAGTGTCCTTATGAATGTACTTATGGAGGGTAATACAAGAGAATATTGAAATTAGGGCTGTGTCAGAAAAATCTGGGCTGTGTGGTTGCCATGGTTATAGATCCCCATGAAAGCCATGCTTCATCTTTTCCCAATCTCCTCCACCCCCAGCATGTTTCCTTCTCTCCTCATTGTCAGAAGCTGAGTTTAATCCACTTTCATTGGGATTAGATCAAACTTTAGTCCTTTGGTTTTCTTCCTTCCACATCACACTATACCAGTGTCTTCCACCCTCACGTGTCTTCCCCCGGTTTCAGCAGAAGCAGCATCTTTACTTCCTTCTTTCAGGGCTGAACTTCTCACCTGGAATCCTGATTTTTTCTCCAGGACCTGGGGGCTCTTCTTCACTTGCCAGCACCCCTTTCCCTTTTCACCATGAGCCTCTCCTCTTCCACTGACAACCATTGCCTCAATCAGCTCAGGCTGTTATAAAATACCATAGACTCAGAGACAAACAACAGGTATTTATTTCTCACCATCTGGATGCTGAGAAGTCCAAGATCAAGGGGCCAGCAGATCTGATGTCTAGTGAGAGCCCTCTTCCTGGCTTGCAGGTGGCCACCTTCTTGCCGTGTTCTCAGGTCATGAAAGAGAGAGAGAGATCTCTCTTGCGTCTGTTTTTATGAGGACACTAATCCCATCAGGAAGACTCTACCCTCATGACCTAATCACCTCCAAAATGCCCCATCTCCAAACACCATCACGTTGCAGGTCTTCAACACATAAATTGGGAAGTACAAAATCCAAGTCCATCACAATCATGGTTAATCAGCTTTCTTAAAAGCAAACTTCAAAGACCAGACTTTTCCATGGAGTAGCCTACACTGGCTTCCTCCTCCTTTTCATCTCCCAGTGGCTTCTCAGTCCATTGCAGTCTGTGCCAGTCCCTCCTCCTGTCTATCATTTTACAGTCACCAGAGCCTTCTGAGTGCCAGATACAGTAATTTCTATTAATGACAACTATTGATTGGATTTATTGGGCAGGTCAGTGTGTTAAGGGCTTATACGCACCATCTCATTTAATCTTCACAATCCTCCAAAGACAGGCTGGAGTTGATAGTGAAAGACAGTAGCTCAGAAGTCCACAAAGAGCCCTGGGAGGAGGGAAGAATTACTAGCTTCTCTTCTTCTTCTTATTATTATACAGAATTGGCTTAAATTGCAGTTCTTCCACTTGTTATTAGCTCCCTGACATTGGATAACTCCATGCCTCAGTTTCCTCATTTGTAAAATTGGGATGATAAGTATAACCAATTTCATAAGGATGCTATGAGTAGCAAAAGTAGTTTTATATGTGAGACACTGACACAGGGTGTGGCACATAGTAGGTGCTCAAAAAATAGTGATTTCCCTACCCACTCCATTTGTAATATCCCTTCCCCATCCATGATTAAACAACTTCATCAGCCCACCATTTAAAAGATGGCCCTAGCTGGTGTGGCTCAGTGGATTGAGTGCTGGCCTGTGAACCAAAAGGTCTCTGGTTTAATTCCCAGTCAGGGCACATGCCTGGGCTGCAGGCCAGGTCCCCCCCTGGGGGCACACAAGCGGCAACTGATTGATATTTCTCTCACATCCATGTTTCTCTCCCTTTCTCCCTCCCTTCCCCTCTCTCTAAAAATAAATAAATAAAAATATTTTTAAAAACCAAGAAAAGAAAAAGAAAAAAAAAAGGACACAGGTTTTTAACTACAGTGCGAGTGGACTCTTGGGACATGAATTGCCTGTAATCACATTGTGGCTGACCAGGTTTGTGTTTTTCAGTCTGACCCCCTGAAAGCACTGTTCAATTTCTTGTAATCCTCACATAGGTGAAGTAGTTCTTTCAAAACTCAGTATTTTGGTTTATTCTCACATTTTTCTGAGTTCATTTCCCTCTTCTGTCATAAATTAGAAGCAATTTCTTTTAAGCTTCATGCATTCCTGAAGAAGGGAGTTTTTTCCCCCGAGTGGCTCATGGTGTATCTGTTTCGATCACAGACAGATACATGTTATATCTGGGGACAACGTATGTCCCCAGACCCTGATCATACAATTTTCCCAAGGAAGCTTTTCCATTACTCCAGATATTCTTAGTCTCCCTCACTTTGAGGTTTTTTGAGTTTGATGACTTGTTTTCCTTAAACAGATTATCCGAGGGCCCCCACATTCCTTCCCCAGGCTAGGCCTTTGAGCCCCACAGCTAGTGAAATGTCCCTCATCGCTCCGGCCTTGTGCTCAGACCCACTGGAGGTCTGAAACTGGCCCGCCAAGGAGCAATCGGCGGAAGCCAGGCACCTGCTCTCCACGGAGTCCAGTTCTCTCCCTGTGTTTCCCAAGCACCGAGGAGCAGGCTCTCGTACGATTGTGCCATTGTCCTTGGTAGGCTTTTGAATCTACAACCCCTCTTCTGGCCCCCACTAGGGTAGAGACTGGCAAGCCATGTGGCATTTGCCGCCCCAGCCTGAGTCTCCATGCTCTCAGTGCTAACACCTTCCCGGGCTCTCTGCAGGCCCTCTCACCCTCTGCAAGCCCCCATCCTCCCTCATTGCCCTCAGCCTCCACCAGAGCCATGCAGTTCGCAGTGGTCCTGACCACCTCTGAGGTCCAGAAATGTGGCCCCTCCTTAAGTTGCCCTCATCATTAGTCAGACCAAGGGGCTTTAAAGACACATTGCCTCTAGAAACACTTGTGAAAGGAGTTGAATGCCCAGAATAGGATTTCAGTTTATTATTTATTGACTCAACTCTATAAATGCAGGAGCAACTGGCATCAATGAGAACCAAGGCTTGGGGGGCCCTAGCAGCAAAGCCTGTGCCCTGCCAAAGCCCAGGAGGGCCTCCCATAACAAATGCTGCATCTGCTCTTTGCTGAACTGTTTGCCGTGTTGTGAGGTTAGGAAGTGTGGAGGGAGCTGATAAAAGGAAATGGAGAATTCTAGAATGTTAGAAGGAACTTCAAACTTCACCTAATCCAACTCCCCCAATTTACTTATGAAAAAATGTACCAGACACTGTAAGCGGTGTTTTCCCTCTAAGTGAACAACAGAGTTGTACCCTTGTGAGTTTAACGATCAGCGGGGGCAATGAGTGCGTTAGGCTGTTGCAGTGCCCTAGCTGGCTCTGTGCTTGCACTCGAGAGGTACTACTGGGCACACTTGTGTGTAATGTTTTGTCCTTCGGGGGGAGGGGATGACTATGAAGCTGGGGTAGTAAGGGTGTATCAGTGAGTGTGCAGGGATTTAAGCTTTGTTAAAGAGTTTAAGTGGAAAGGCTTTATTTCTCAAGTAAAGTCTTCATTTCCTATTTCCAAAAGCAGTAAAGGGACTGTCTAAATGAAATGCATTCATTCAGCTAGGCATCCATTATAAGTAGTCTCCTTTGGCTTGAGAGGAATTGCTCATTACAAAGGCTCAGCCACCCAATGCCACCATCCAGAGAAAAGAAAAATTAGGAGAGGGCTTTTGGGTTTTCACTGCATAGGGAGTGTGGGTCTCAGGTTCAAAAGTTGTATGCAAATAGGATTCATGGGCCTGCCGTGAGTGATATTTTCCCTGTTGTGCTACATGCTGGAAGTTTTGGAGTCTTGATCTCATTACACTGTGGATACTTGAAACCCTCTATTTGAAAATTTCTATTGTGTGGTCTCAGAAATTGCTGGCAGGCAAAACTGCCGCTGGAATAGCAATTTGCATGTTCCTCTTCGGCTCTCCCGACCTGGCTTTGAAGAGGGCCTGCGGGGTGGCTGTTGGCTCCGTAGGTGGGTGCTATCACCCTCTCATCCCCCTGTTTTTGGACTCAGGTCGGCCAGACCACCAGTCAATAGTAGCACATTTCTCAAAAGACTCCCTGGGGTAGGTTTTGGAATGTCTCATTCTTTCTTGGAATGCCCTTTTTTCCCTCTTAAAGGCTCATCTTCAGTCTCTCCTGCCAGCCTCCCCTCTCCTGGCGATCCTTCTCTGACCCCAGCTCCCCACACCTTCCAGACAGAGCTGGGTGCTTCCCATTTCATTTTCCTAAATACTCACTATGACAGGTGCTCAGTGGCTGTCCCTGTGCCAGGAACTGGGGCCCTCAGTCAGCAGGCCATGACTCCTGCCCTCTGTGATTCATGGTCTAGAGGAGACAGGCTTGTGAAGATGCCTCTGTAAATGGCAAGACAGTGCAATCCTGGAAGAATATTCAGGAAACCCACAGAATGCACACAAGGCAGTGAGCGTGGAGAGCTGGGGGGTGAGGCAGGGTCAGAGACGTTTGTTGGAGGCCAGGTAGAAGCTGGGTCGTGAAGAACAGATAGGAGTTCCCAGGCAGATGAGAGAGAAGTGCATTCCAAACATAAGGAGCAGCATCATTCTGGGCACCTTCTGTGCACCAGGCACTACTTTAGCCTTGAGTACATTCTAATGGGGAAGGACAATAACAATTTCTTTTAATATGGAATAGCACACAAAAATACTCTGATGCATAAAGTGCTGGGATGTGCTTGGAAAATTGCACAGACTGTGACTGGAGTGTCCTAATGAGGGAAGGTGGGAAAAGGGCAGGAAAGTCTTTTCTCACTTTTCACCGCATGTACAGCTGTTGCAGCTGACAACTTATAATTGCTTGTCCTTCTGAAACCTAAGGCTTCAGAAAATCGGGACGATCACAGCAGCTTTCTAACTTTGGAAACCTCCCCCGGTCATTTTACTTAAGCCTCACTCTGTGGTTCCAGTCTCAAATTCAGAGAGCAGTGGCTAATCTTGCTGGAACTCTCCTACAGTTCCATTCCTTACGATGACTTCAAGACTCAGCCCTGCAGGAAGAAGACAGGTGTGGCAGGGAACCTGTGTGAGCCTGGCTGCCCTGTTTTACCTTTGCCCATTATTTCCTCTTTCATCAGGCAAATGAGTGTCTGGGATTCAGCATATCAGCTTTTAAGACTCCCGTGCTTCCCATGTTTTTGGAGTACATACTGGCCCTGACTTCTGCTCCATCTCGGTATCAGGAACAACTGGAAGATTTAAAACAGTGAAATAATGGGGTCAGATTGGAAGAACATAGTTCCAGTGATAAAGCAGAGGAAGGAGCAGAGGCTGGGGGCTGGGCATAGTTGTGAGGATGGAGCAGGGAGACTCATGGGAGGACATTGAGAAATGATACCTGCCCACCTGGAGTCGGTGGCAGCAGAGCTGGCAGGAATGTGACAAATTTGAGAGCTCTTGGGAGGCCAAATCAGCAAGATCTGTGAGTACTGTACACAAAGGCTAAGGAAAGGGAAGCATCTAAGGTAATTTCTAAGTTTGGGCTTGGGAGAATGAGTAGAGTGGTGACGCCGTTAATTGAGCCAGGAAATTAAGGGGGAGAGAAGGTTTAGAAGGGAGGTCACTTCTGAAACCCCTCTTAGGTATTCCCTAAGAATACCTAGGCAGTCAAAGGAACTAGTGTTTCTGAACACTTCCATGTGTCCTGCACCAGGCTGGGTGCCTTAAATATGTGTTCTCATTAAAAAACCTGAAACGCAAATATCCTTCAGCTTATTTTATACGTAAGAAATTAGGGACTTGGGGATTTGAGTAATTTGCCTAAGTTCACCAGCTAGAAAGGTAAAGGTGAGAAGCTCTCACTCAACTTTATTTGCTTCCCTAATGCTGGAGTTAATCAAGTCTACTTGAGAGTCATCAGTACATAGATGACAGCCATACTTTAGGGAGATTTCTCGTCTATCTGCTTTTTGCCATTTAGAGAATAAGCTCCTGAAAGCCAAGAATCAGGTTGCATCTCTTTTGCATACTTGAGCAGTGGGAGATAATAAATGGATCCTCTTAAAAAGAATAAAAACCAAACCCTGAAAAGCTCTGGAAGTTTCTCTTCCCTACCTGGCTCTTGCTTTTTTCCCCGCCACCATCATTCAGCTGATATCCCTCTTCTCTGTCTGTCCCTCTTGTTCTAAGGGAGTTAAGGACTCCATGCTAGTATTTGCTGGGCTCCTGCAACGTGCACTGCTTATCAGTTTTGTCACTGTTAATGGTCTGTATTAGTTTCCTAGGGCTGCTGTAACAAATTACCATCAATTTGACTTAAATCAACAAGAACTTATTTTCTCAGTGTTCTGGAGGCCAGTAACCTGAAATCCAGGCCTCCATGCCATGCCTTTCATTTAGCTTCAGGTGGTTGCTGGCAAAATCCTCAGTGTCCCTTCACTTATAGATATATCGCTCCAATCTCTAGCTTTGTCTTCCTATGGCTCTCCCTGTGCATCTATGTGTCTCAGGTCTCCCCCTCTTCCTCTTAGAAGGACAATGCTCCTGTATTTAAGGCCCAGCCTAAATCCAGGCTGACCTCATCTCTAGATTCTTTTTTTTTTAAAGATTTTATTCATTTATTTTTAGAGAGAGGGGAAGGAAGGGAGAAAGAGAGGGAGAGAGACATCGATGTGTGGTTGCCTCTCCCCCTGGAGACCTGACCTGCAAGCCAGGCATGTGCCCTGACTGGGAATCAAACCAATGACCTGTTGCTTCACAATCCGGCACTCAATCCACTGAGCCACGCCGGCCAGGTCTAGATTCTTAATTATACCTGCAAAGACCCTTATTTTGAATATGGTCACATTCTGAAGTCTTGGGTGGCCATGATTTTTGGGGATCCATATTTCAACCCACTACAGGTGTATAACAACTTTATGAGTTAGGAAGATTACTTGTTTCCTTCCCCCTCTATTTTGCAGGTGAGAAACTGAGGCACAGGAAAGATGAATAGGCTGCCCAAGATCCCTGTAAATGATAGCAGAGGTAGGATGCAAACCCTTGTAGCCAGTCTCCCGGGGCTGTGTTCTAACCACATTGTACTTCTACCTCCACATGCATATCTCTAGGATTTGGCTAGAGTTTCCCTATCTCCTTCTCTCTACTGGCAGAAGTGCATTTAAAGGGTGACCTTTAAAGAGAGGAAATCTTCCTTTTGCTGTCAAAGAGAGCTCAGGAAAGTGTATCCTCCCAAATGGAAGGACAGGAGGGTAGGTAGCAGGTGCTGGTAAGAGGGAAGTTAAAGTACACCAGCTAGACAGCCCTCAGTGGGGGCCTCCGAATCATGGCAGCGCTGTCTAGAACACTGGCAGCCACCGATGGCCTGTGCTCAGCCTGCAGGCTGCAGGGTTCCCTTTGCGGAGAGGTGGGCTTGGCTCCTCACAGGTAAAAAGTGGACGTCTGTTCCTCTCTTACACTTAAGAAAACCATTGGACCTCACAAATAACTCCTCTTCCAGCACCTAAAATCTTTCTCCTGTGATGCTCCTGAGCACGTGTATGAACAGCTCCTGTGTAGAATGCCACTCAGCCCAGCACGCAGCTCACACGTGACCCTGACTCCTTTCGGGAGCCCAGCCCGCCAGAGGCTGCGCAGCCCGCGAGGACTGCTCTTTGTGCGCCAGGACTGTGACGCTGAACCAAACCAGAGGGCGCTTCCTGCTGCCCTCTCCTCACTCATTTCCCATCCTCAGCAGCTGGAGGCTGAAAGCAATTCCCCTCACCATCTGAGTCTCATCATTTTATTAAATCTCTACATGCCCCGAGTCTGAGCTCAGCAATACTTTTTTTAAAGCTATTTGGGGTTTAGTAGGTAATGCTATGGGTATGCTGTGCAGAGAAAATTTGAAATTTTCTTCCCACTTAACTTGGCTTATTCATATCATTCTCTCCCTGGCTTGTTGGATTATTCCCCCATCCCCGATTTTGCAATTTTAGGTTTAAGGCCATTCTGAAGATGGCAGGTGTGATTATGTAGGTATATAAAAAAGCCTTTTAAAAACAGTATATGACAATAGTTTTTATAGAATATTATTTTCTGTGTAAGGGAAGGAGGTATCAATACATGTACTGGCTTATATTTTTAAAAAAAAATGGTAAACTAAACAAATGTGTCAAACACTAATGAAAATGATACTTCTAGAGGGAGACAAGGAATCAAATGAAGATTGAAATGGACTCTAGATTTCTCCAAATGAGCCTAATCATAGTTTGGGCTTTGGAACAATGTAAATGTTTTATATAGGACAATAATTGAAATGAATTCCTCATAAATTAAAAGCGGTTTAAAACAAATGAACTTAACTCTGCATCAGGTCGGTGGCTAACCACCCAGTAGAGAATTACAAGTAGGGTGGCCAGCCCTCCTGGTGTGCCCAGGACTGTCCAGGTTTTAGCATAGACCTGGGAAAATCCCTCACTCTGGTGCAAACCACGGCAGTCAGTCACCCTAAAAACTGATTGTAAAATCCACTATTCTAACCCTGGCTGGTGTGGCTCAGTTGGTTGGAGCATCGTTATATAACCAAAAGGTTGCTGGTTTGATTCACAGCCAGGGCACATACCTAGGTTGTGGGTTCGATCTCTGGTCCAGGCGCAAACAATCCCTGGCCTAGGCATGTACGGGAAACAACTAATGATGTTTGTCTCACGTTGATGTTTCCCTCTCTCCCTTCCTCTCTTTCTAAAAAGCAATGAAAAAATGTCCTCTGGTGAGGATAAAAAAAAAAATCCACTCTTCTAACCGTTCATCCCTAGTGAGATCTATTCTAAGAACAAATAAGAACCACAAAGAAATATTTAGTTTTATTCACTAAACTTAGCGTTACTAAGACTTAGTGTTTTACTGAAGTATTGTTATTCTGAAACCATTATAATATATGTGTTGTATATTTTAAGAATAGTATAGTGTATTATATGAGAAATAAACATGTTAAAATTGTTAGGAACCAAGGTTTTCAGTATATGGGGAAAAGGATAAAACCAAAGAAGTTATGTAAACCTTGTAAATACCAGTATGAACTCATGATTTGAAGCATATGCCCTGTAATAATGACAACCCAGCATCAAAAAACACCTCTAGCTCTTAGATTGCAGGCTTTTTTTAAAAAAAAAAAATTGATTCTATAGAGAGGGGATGGGAAGAAGAAAAAGAGGGAGAGAAACATTGATGTGAAAGAGAAACATTGACCAGTTTTCTCTTTCACGTACCCTGACCAGGAATTGAACCAGCAATGGGATGACGACCAATCAACTGAGCCACACCAGCCAGGGCAGATTGCAGCCTCTTAATACTAAATACAGTTCTCTACTAAAAGATGTCAACAATCCTTAGAGAAATGGCTGATTTTATATATGGGCAAGGAATCTCCAAGATGAACCTGTAATATCTTCTTATGCCCAGAACAAGGAAGCAATCACAAACTAATAAAATCTTGACAAAAAGGCGCTTGATTAGTCTTGAAAGGGCTTACGCTGGTCTGAGGTGGGCAATTTGAGCACCCAAAGGAATAATGACTGCAATGGATTGAAAACATTATATGTAAAAAAATAATGAACTCATCTAAAGCAAACAAATATTCTAAACAAATTTCTTTGGTCACTCCCTATGGCAATGAATCAGTACCTTGAAAATAAAGGATCAAGCATTTTTTTTCCCCTGCTTTTCCTATATAAACTTTATTTCCAGACAATCAAATAGTTGATGAAGGAAAAGACTTCTTTACAGAAGAATTACAGATAACAAATTCAGAAAGAATAATTGATTTAGAAAATCAGCATTTTCAGAATCTTTAATGAAATAGAAGGCCCAGGCAATAATGGTTAATGGATGCCAAAACAATTAAGTAAAAAGTTAATGGTCAAGAGAATAAGAAGACAAGTCACAGACTGGGAGAAAATCTTTGCAAAAATGAAGGACTATTATCCAAAATATACAAAGAACTCTGAAAACTCAACAATAAAAAATGAACAACCTGATTAAGAATGAGCAAAAGCTCTAAACGGACAAGATATACAGATAGCAAGTAAACATATGAAAGGATGCTTGAAGTCGTGTGTTATTAGGGAATTGGAAATTAAAACAACAATGAGATACCACTACACACCTATTCTGAGAGGCCAAAACTCAGGCCCCTGACAATATCAACTGCTATAGATGATGAGGAGAAATACAAACACTCATTTGCTGTATTGGAAGTGCAAAATGGTACAGTCACTTTGGAAGACAATTTGGCAGTTTCAAAACTAAGCATACTCTTACCGTATGATCCAAAAATTGTTGACTTGAAAACTTACATTACCACAAAACCTGCACAGGGATGTTTTTGCAGCTTTATTAATAATTGCTTAGAAGCAAGTAAGGTGTCCTTCAAGAGGTGAATGGATAAACTGTGATACATTCAGACAATGGAATATTATTCAGTGCTGAAAAGAAATGAGTTATCAAGTCATGAAAAGAGATGGAGAAAATTTAAATGCATATTACTAAGTGAAAGAAGCTAATCTGAAAAGGCTACATATTGTGTGATTTCACCTATCTCACATTCTGGAAAAGGAAAAACTATGGAGGCTGTAAAAGAATCAGTGGTTGCTAGGGGCTAGGATCAGAAATTGCTGGGAGAGGGATGAAAAGGTAGAACACAGAGGATTTTTAAGGCAGTGAAACTACTCTATGATACCATCATGGTGGATACATGTCTTTATACATTTGTCTAAGCCCATAGAATGCACAACACCAAGAGTGAGCCCTAATGTAAAATATGGGCTTTGGATAATTATGATGTATCATGTAGGTTCATTGTTTGTGATAAATGTGGCACTGGTGAAGGATATTAATAACAAGGGAGACTGTGTGTATGTGGAGGCAGGAGCTCATGTGAACTCGGCTCGATTTGCTGTAAACTAAAACTGCTCTAAACAGTAAAGTCTACTTTAAAAAAAAATGTTGATAGGGAGCTTTTTACTGGATAGGTTAGGCTAATATCACCTGAACCCACTCATCAGTCCTTTAAAAAGATTGAAACAATCAAATATGCAGAAAAGTCTCAAGTACAAAATAAAATTATTTTGTTCCTTAGAAGTAACTTGTTCACATGATGCCTCATTACCCTGAAACACTTTTGTGCGTACTTCCTACAAACAAAGACATAATCCTGGTAAACTACAACACAACCATCTAAACCAGGAAATTAACATCCATATATACTGTCAAGAACTGGGAAGCGTCTGAGTTTTTACCCTACTCATAAGCCAACAAGTTAGCCTGTCACAGTTTCATGGATACTGGTAGAAGTCATGAGATTCCTGGGTGAGAGACAAAAAACTTTATTACTCATTACACAGCAAGTGGTATAGACAATACAGTTATGTCAGTTTCTCTTGCCCCCACGTTCCATGGGGACAATGTGGATAGGCCTAGATTATTGCAGGCATGTGCAGTGCGTTGCTTGTGGAATTCAAATATTTTATAATGGGGAGTAAGCATAGCTGCCCTTTACTTCGGAGGAAGACACTATCTCTACCTTCCTAGGTTGTTTGCTGTATAAACATTCTTGAAAAGTTAGTTTGGAACAAAGGGCAGTGAGTGCCTCTGCTTGCAAAATGTACATAAATGTGAGAGACCCAGGGGTATATGTCTCCCAGGACTGTAGTTCTGATTTGTTTTCTTAATTCAGGCCCTCCTGAAGGAAAGCATGTCTCGTGAAAGCCATGAAGGTAGGATAGTGGGCACTTGGGGACGGGAGGCTATAGGCAGGCATGTCGGAATTGGAGGTATAGGAAGAGAGTGTGCCTTACAGAGGGAAGAGCACAGACTAAGATAAGCCCGGCAGCCTTGGAAGATCTAAGAAATACTAAAAGCAAAGTACAGCTGGAGCATAGGGAATAGGAAAGTGAGGGGAAGGGCGGGGGGGCTTCAGCTGTGGTCGGAGAGGCGGCTGATTTTGAGGGGCCTTGTAAACCCTGAGATGCTATTGGAAATGGGTCCTGAGTCCTTGAAATGATTTAAGCTGGGAGTGGCATGATCAAATGTGTGCTTTTAAAAAGGCCACTTGGGCTGCAGCTGCAAGCGGACTGGATGCATCCCAAGGTTAATTTTTTTCCACTTGGTTTCCTGCAATCAGGTTCAGGGAGATGGGGATGTATTGAAATTTTGCCATTTGGTAGTAGGGCTGTCCTTGAAGATGAACAAATCTGGGGCCAATCTCACTGCCCTTCCCCCATCATTTTGATCCAGGCACCCACAATTCTGATGAATGTCAAAGGCAAATGTGAAGAGGGAAGAGGAAGTGATTAGTCTCCTATACTCCAGGTCAATTCACTGAAGATCAAATCTCCAAGCAATGAGCCAGCTTTTCAAATAAATTTGCTGTTGTTCATCAATGAACCTGTTTCTTTTCATAACTACTCATTAGTTTTTTGATGGAATTATTTTTAGCAGATTTAAAAGATTTTCATGAAGTATTAATTGATGAGTTTGAAGTTTTACTTTGGTTTAGGTTTAGCTTAGTTTTAGTTTAGCCTGGCTGTATCTCTGTGACCAAAGTTCAGTATATTCCAGACTTTTCTATATTTTGTGTCAATTACTTTGGAGAAAGAGAATTTCTTTGGCATTTCAAATTAGATTGCAGGTATTTTGGATGACAAGAATTTTTATGACTGCTAGAACAGGTTTCTCTACTCCAATACGTCTTATTCCAGTTCATTGCCTTTTGTATATCTCTTAATTCACAGATTTGTAAATCAGCTTATTCAATATATTTTGCCCCTATTTCAAGCACTGGAAAAAGAATTAGTGTCTGAAATGTGAGTCACACACAAAACTGAAATGCAGTTGAGCTGTATTGACAAATCTATTGCAAAACATCTGGGGTGAATCAGCTGTGACACACCTATAACTAAATCTAAACGATGACTTTAATAGCAAGCAGACAGTCCTTAAAGACATTTGAAACCATTTCGTATAGCATAACTTGCTATTAAATTAAAAAAAAATCAATTATATTTATTTAGGTCCCTACAGTATAGTCAATTGAGTTAATCATTCTCCTTACTTCATAAAACATTGTCATCATTGACCCATGCAAGGTCGCTCTGATGTTTTATTCTATTGTATATAGTCCATCTTCATCTCCGCTACCACTCTCATTCCCTGACTCCATAGGGACTCACGCTTATGTGTTTCCTCTTTGTCCTTAAATTCATATACTCTCAGCAGTGTTTCCCATATTTGTTTTTAACTTACACACAATCTTCTCTTTCTTACTCTATGTTTTAGAGATCTATCCAGGTTGATGTTTTTACAGTTACTTCATTGCATCCAACTGCTGCTCAGTATTCCAGCCCATTTTACTAACCATGCCCCGGTAATAGCCCTCCAGGTAGTCTCCAGCTCTCCTCTACCATAAAAAATGTTCTGATGCACATCCTATACATGTGACCTTACAGAGGGATGAGACCGTTTTCCTGGAGTATACACCCAGGCGGCAGCTTACTGCATCGTATAGTATATGCACATGCAATATAGTATACTGCCCGCTTGCTTTCCTGAACGGCTAACTAGTTTACACAACCCTCCGAAGTGGAGCTGGGGTTAAGGTGAGGGGAGTGAGGCAAAATTTAAGGGCGTGCCAAAAAACGGAATAATTAAAGTAATATTTTCAGGCAATAATTTCAAAAATCAAAATTAATGCAAAAAAACTCCATGATGAACAAATTATCAAAATTTTAAAAATAAAGACAATATCCAACCCTACACTGGCATGATTCTCAGATCCCCCCTCAGAACTTAATCCTCCGGCTGCTAGGAACAGCGCTGGAATAAGCTGTTCCAGCCATCGACCCTCTCTAGGAATGTGCTCAGCTGGCGAAAAGCTACCAGTAACTGATCATCCAGTTGAGGGGATATGAATGGCTGAACCTCCTATCTCCATCCTGGTTCAACTCTGAGCAGTCACCCCGGAGTCAATGTGCCCTGTGGTGCTGGCTGAGGCTTTCTCTGGGACAGCAATGCAGCTCATGTCTCCTGCTTCCTCCCCATCCCCTTCCACAGATGTTGGTATCACCAGCACTTGAAATAAATGTCTTACATGTTAACCTTAAGCTGAGGGGCTTAAGGTATTATCTTCCTGTATAGTATTTTCCATTCTGCTTGTATTTTAAGTAGAATTTCAGTGTTTTTAAAATTTGCATTGTTTTGATTATGAGTGAATTTGAACATCTCTTTATAAGCCTTTTAGTCAATTAGGATTTTACTTCCTATAAATTGCCTGTCTATATCCTTTACCCATTTTACCATTAATACTGTAAATTTTATAACATAGAATTATTGATGAATCGATCACTTAGTGAGCTGGCCATTCAGCATTTCATTTTAGCAATTCAGTTTTTAGCAAATTAGCTTTCAGTTGATTCCATAAAACTTCCTGGTTTATTGAAAAATTTGGTGAATTAAATGAATCGGTCATTTGGTGAATTAAATTTTGTTGACTTGACATTAAGTAAATTGCTTTTTGGTAAATTGGCCTGCATCCACAAAGGACTCCTTCTTTGCTAACTCTTCCTACCAGCCTTCCTTATGAACTTCCCACGATGTCTGTGGGCTTTCCCAGTGATGGGAGAATGCACCGGAAAGACCCCTGCCTCTCATCATCAAAACCCCCTACTATCTCTCTGTGCTTCCTCTTCTCTCCCTTTCTACTCACATCTGAGTGCTATGCTCCTCTGCTCCATGCCCTTCAGTAGTTCCTTTCCCCTTTATTATAGCACAAGATGCCCTTTTGCCATGTGGCCTTGTCCATCTACTTTCACTCTCTCCCTTGCCAGCAATAGTACTTACGTTTAACCATGTCTACCTTTCCTCAGACCCAACATTTTTCTCATAGAAAAAACACTTGAAAGGACCGACTAGAACTTTCATCTCCACTTATTGCCTCACATTGTCTCCTCAACCTATGCTTGATGGAATCCATTCACAGTGCTTGTTGAGGCTGCTTTGCTGAAATGCCCAGTGGCCTCCATGCAATAGCATTCAGTAGTTACCGCTCTTAGCTGACCTAACCCTTCAACAATACACTTTCAGCACAACTGCTTGCTCCTCTTGAAACAGCCTCAGGTCTTGGCCTCTGTGACAGCACGCTCTCCCAGTTTTTCCTTCAAATTCCTGGTTCTTTCACATTTTGTGGATGTCTCCTTCTCTGCTCAATATCTAAATACAGGAGTTCTCCAGGGCTTGAAGCTCAGCCCCTTCTCCTTCTCGATTAAGACCAAGGTATTCCGTTAGATCTCCCCCTAGGAGATCTAACGGAATACCATAGTCATGATACTATCTTTATGCATTATTCACTTTCTCCTCAAGACAAGCTCATTCTCACATCTGAGCTTGCACGTTAGCTGCTCCCTCAGCTTGAAACACCCCCTACCCACTCTGTACATCCCCTTCTTTACATGTCAGGCTCCTTCATGTCATTCAGTTATGATTTTAAAGAACTCCTCTGACTATCCAATTTAAAGTAGCTATGCAGTCACTTAACACACCATTTTAACTCTCTATGAAGCATTTCTGATTTTTTGTTAGTTATTTCTTTACTTTTTGTCTACCCCAGAGAGAATATAAATCCTCATGTCAGGACAGATTTTATCTCTCTTGTTAGGCAATCAGTCAATCATCTACTTTAAAACATTTTGCCATGTATAGTTTGATGTGATGGACATGCCACTTTAGATATACAGCTATATCTCAGACTATGGGCATTTTCAGCAGAAATGCATAGTTCTGGGAAGACCAGTGAGCATCCTAATTTGGAATTCCATAGTTTATACCTTAGAACAGCTCTGTCCAATAGGAATATAATGTAAGCCACATGTTTAATTAATATTAACTTTGCTAACTGCCACCTTTAAAAAATTGAAAAACAAATGAAATTAATTGCTGTAATATTTTTTACTTAACCCAATATCTACAAAATATTATTTTAACATATAACCAATATACAATTATTGAAATATTTTGCTTTTTTTTTTTGTTTTTTGTACTACGCTTCCAATTCTGGTGTGTATCTTATAGCACATCATAGTTTGGCCTAGCTGAAGGGCTCCATAGCCCCATGTGGCTAATGGCTACCATACTGAAAAGCACCGTTCTAGAAAGTTTACCACATGTGCTCCTCATAACTAGATCTTGATTAATACTTCAAATTGTGCAAATCAGCATAGTCACGTCCAACATTTTTTATTGATGAAATTGATAACTTCTTAAATAGCAAGATGACTGTTTAAAGTGAAATTTCATGGGTAAAATTAAAGGTATTAAAGATATGTGGAGTGGTTAAAATATTCCAGAGACACTTTTCAGTCTTGCCTGCACAGGGTATAAGAATTAGGCGGCCTAATTATAGAATTATAGCTTGCTTTTGTGGGAATGGCAGTTGAAGTTGAATTTCTAAATGATCCCAGGTCTGGTCATTGGCTTAGGAGGCCTTATCGTGGTCCGATGCCAACTCAAAGGCTGACAGAACCCTGCCTCTGGAATGTGGTTCTGTCTACTTGAACTGAAACCCTTGATGGTCCAAGCACACAATGTACCTGAAAAGACTCAGAGCTGCACTTCATTTAACTGACAGACACGGGCTGCATTGTGCTTCCTTGTTAATGATTGTTTTTTTTTTTATTGAGGTATAATTGACAGATAACATTATATTAGTTTCAGGTATAGAACATAATGATTCAATATTTGTATATAATATAAAACGATCACCACAATAAATCTAGTTAACATCCATCACCACACAGTTACAATGTTTTTCTTGTGATGAGGACTTTTAAGATATACTCTCTTAGCAACATTCAAATATGCAACACAGTATTAGTAACTATAATACCATGTTGTATATGACATCCCCATGACTTATTTATTTACTTATTTTTTGAAGACTTTATTTATTTTAGAGAGGGGGAGGGGAGGGAGGAAGGGAGGGAGAGAAACATTAATGTGTGAAAGAAACATTGATGGGTTGCATCCTACACACACCCCAACAGGGTACTGGCCTGCAACCCAGGCATGTACCTTGACCAGGAATTGAACCAGCAGCCTCTCAGTTCACAGGCCAGTGCTCAATCCACTGAGCCACACCAGCCAGGGATGACCTATTTATTTTATAACTGAATGTTTGTGCCTTCTGACCCCCTTCACCCATTTCACCCATCCCCAAACCCAACCTCTGGCCACCACCAATCTGATTTTTTGGTTTTTTTAAGATTCCACATATAAGTAAATTTCTTTAATAAATGCTGTATGTTTGGTCAGTTTGTTTTCTCTGAGGTTTGCTTTCATGGTAACAATAAAACTGTGGGAGTACCTAACTCTTACTTGTCTCAAGCTTCTACAGCAGCAGTTATTCAGTAAATTGAATTTAAGAGTTGTCTATGACCCAATGGGCTTTGGTTAGTTCACAGCATCCCATAATCCTCAAATGAGACCCCTTCTTAGCCATTAACTCTCAACTGAAGCTCAACCTCCTCCCCAGGCAGCCTTCAGCCTCCTTCCCTTCAGTTCCATTGCACCTTTTTCAAAGGTCCTCTGCATTACAATTATTTTTATGTATGTATGCATATTACATCGTAATTATTTTTATGTATGTGTCCCTCCCTGCACCGTTAACTCCTCCAAGGGCAGGGGTCCTATCTTTTAATCTTTATATAACTAGCAAACTCAAATCAATGCTTTGCTCTCAATATGCATTCAGTAATCATTTGCTGGATGAATGAGCTAATGAACCACAGAATATATTCCATTTAATGCCAGGGAAATGCTCAAGATGAAATGGAGACATGAGATGTGTCCTGCCTCAGTGCCTTGTAATCGAGGTAAGACAATCAACAGACAAAACTGGGATCAGAGATGGCCTGAGGTGACAGAAAATGGCAAAAGTTGGTAGCAGTTTTCTTAATCTCTCCATTAAGAAAAGGGGTGGGGTTTTTTGTTTGTTTGTTTTTTAATCCATCATTTGACTTCATTTAGCTAATTCAGTCTTTTCCGTCTTTGGGATGACTAGCTGTGGATCTTGGCTATGATTGTCTTTATTAGCTTGGTAATGACTTTGTCGGGTTTAGGGGTCATTAATTGCTTGATAGTGTTTGCAAATTTGACAAACAAATGCAAAATATTCCCCTTAACTCAAAATTTGATCTAAAAATTAATTATAGTACTTTTTTTTTTGCTTCAGAGTTTGCATATTTTCACATCAAAAGGTACTCTTTATTTTAAACCAATTTTTATAACCATCCTCTGAAAATTTAAGAAGGGCACTTTTTTAATCTAGGTAATTATATCTGTGGCTTTGAATTAGCTTTTCTTTTTGGATGTGCTGGTTGCCTTCAATGTTTTGCTGTCTCTGTCTTCTGTATCTGCCCACAGTTTATACCCATGATGCTTATGCCATTTAGCTTTTAATTCCCTCTAGTGCTATAAAACCAGAACTTTAAAAAATTTTGTCACATGCTTTAGCTTTCAGTAAAGTGCATATTCTGTGGCATTTTTGAAGTTATTCTGTCTTTTTCCCCCACTTTTTACATTCATGTCTATGCTCCCCTGAAGGTAGTTGTTTCTCTTGCTTCACTCATTCCTAGTACTTTAGTGGCCACTCTGATTCAAGAAGGTTAGAATTACCACTTCCAGTTCCAGAAAAACAATAGAAAGAAGGTCAGGCAGCTCAGCAGGAGGTGACTGAGTATTGGCCTCCAAGCAGGGAGCCTCTGATCAGCTACTTGAAGCCCTGGAGCAAGGCGAGTCCTTCCATCGTGATACTTGGGCTGGTCTTGTGAGTGGGGAGCATATGATTCCTTGAGGAGCAGAGATCAGGAAACTTTATGAAATTGCTCTAATGTTTAAAGCCAGGAACACATGAAGCATTAAGAGAGAGATGGAGAGAGACATGACTAGCAAATTGCAAGTCATCATGTTTATTCAATGAGAAAAGGTGAGCAACAGCCAAAATGATTCATCTTATTCATGTTCTCTGCATTGATTAGAATTTAAAATAAAGAATAGCTGGATTTTGTTTATTGGTTGGAGATTAGGCTTCTGCAGGTCTTTGATTTTTGCTCTTAGTGATAACAGAATCTTCATGCTTGGATAAATCCTAAATGACAGCTAGTCATTTAGGCCATTGGTCATCAAACTGGAATCTCATGGAGGGAAATGCCTCAGGGATTCCAAAATGTTTGATTTGACTTTCATTTTTAAAATATTTGTAAACATTAAAAACCTGGGGCTTTAAAAATTATATATACATATGTGCAATATACCAAATGTAACACATTGGGGACCAGCAATGCAATAATGTGTGCTGTAAGTTAACACAATAATCAGAACTGCAAAATAAGAATAGTTACCATTTATTATGTGCTTACTATGTACAAGGAATAATCCTAATTAATTGACTAAGAGTCATTTGACTAGTAAATATTTGACTATTTGATTATTTAATCATCAGTCATTGAATAGTATTATCTCTCTTACAGTGTTTTCATGGTAATTAATGAAAAGAGGAACATAAGGTATATTACTTGAACATAGTAAACATTCAATGTATACTATTGTTAATTCTCAGAAACATTCTTGAGGGGGTAAGTTTATTCCTATTATATTATCTGTAATCCACTTTAAAATATTTCCATATAGTGTGGGTTAACTTTAATCTCTATACTGGGGAGTTAGTTAGCATTTCTAGTTCCCCAAATGAAAGTACCCAATCCAGGAGGTTAGTTAGCATTTTAAAAACTCTAACGCAAAACTCAAACTCTACAGTTATTATTTCTGATCAACACCAAGAGGTTTCCTAATTTGAATAATAAATGTTAAAAATAACATTTCATTGGAAAAATGAATAGTGTTTAAGGACAAATTGTCTAGAGTTCCTGGCTGGTGTGACTCAGTGGATTGAGTACCGGCTGGTGAGCCAAAAGGTAGCCTGTTCAATTCCCAATCTGGGCACATGCCTGATTTACAGTCTAGGCCCCAGTTGGGGGTGTGTGAGAGGCAACCAATCAATGTATCTCTCACATGTCAATGTTTCTCTCCCTCTATTTCTCCCTTCCTCTCTCTAAAACTAAATAAATTTCTTTTTCTTAAAAAAAGAATAAATTGTCTAGAAATATTGAATAGGCATTCTTGCCCTTGAATGAATAGGAAATAAGAACCTAGCTAGCCCAATATCCTACACTCTTCAAATGGATTCTAATTCTTCTATGTGTAGCTTCTTAATGGAGGATTATGCACCTTACTGACTAGAAGGTTGGCTGAGTCCTGCTGCCAGAATATTGCTGTACCTGCCTGAAGTGACGCTTTCATGCAAGGTGCTTTCAACATGTCTAAAAGGGCAGAGAGTTGGCACTTCCCTGAGTTTACATAAAAGAAGATTGAATGTCTCCTTAATACTTGCTTGCATATATGGCAGAACTTGGTCCTTGTAACACTTCCTGGGTCTAGATGGCTGTAGGAGAGATTTACTTCTATAAGACGTACCTGTGTCTTCTCAAAAGAACTTAGTAATTATAAACAACTATATTGTCTTGGTCAGTTTATGATCCTCATTAGTGAAGCTGAGGCTGAAAGAGGTTAAGAACCTTGCCCAGGGTCAATTTACTATTTAGTAGTGGTGCTGGGCTACTTCACCCTCAAAGCTTATGCTCTTAACCAATATACTTTGTCTTTCAGAAAAGAGAATTTGTTGAGTGAGTAACTGCCATGTGATGATCATATCATATTATAGATTTTTTTTAGCAGTTTCTGTCAGTTTTGGGTACTTCTTGTCTGACTTCTGCATTATGATAAGGCAGGCATGTGGTTGTTAGATACTGTTACTGATTCAGTCTTCAAACAAAATGTCCTGATCTTTTCTCCCACTTCTGAATTAGTCCCAATGCAGAGTATCCAGACATACCAAAGAGGACAGTGAAAACACTGTCATTTACAATATTGTGCACCAAAAAAAATTTAAAAATATAATTGGATGGTAAAGCTGATATTAAATGCTATCTGTCATTTATAACTTCAGGTATTAAGTTTTAATCTTTGATAAACAGACTTGTTCTCATGGATGACTTTTATAACAAGTAGATATTATTTATTACACATCTGAAACTATAAAATAATAGCATACATCTGTACTCAAATATGTGTTGAATATTCCAGCTGTGTGAGAGTCTGTAAATAATTTAACTGTTTTAGTAATGTGTAAAAGGGATATTACTATAAAATTGCAAAGATTCCATGAGGATTAAGTAAATGAAAATATGGGAAGCATCTAGCCCAGTGCTGGCACATGGCTTCAATAAAAAGAAATTTCAACTTTTATGACTGTTCTTATCATCATTATTATCCAGTCTCATGTCCCATGTTTCACCAAAAGCAGGACTATCCTCTCCACCAGTGCTGGCCTGTAATCACAAAGCTTCCTTGAATGCTTCCAGTGACAGGGAGATTGTTACTTTATACTCCACTGAGCCCATTGTTATCCCTGGGAAATTCCCATCTGCTCGTTCTAGTTCTGCCTCCTGAGCCAGAAGCCTACTTCTTACATCCACAAAGCATCCCTTCAGCTATTCAAAAAAAAAAAAAAAAACCCACTTCAAATGAGATGGAATGATCTTGTCTGATTACAAAAAATAAAGCAGGTTACATAGAACTTGCATGAGGTATAATCCAGCTTCCAAACCAGCCAAGTTGAGTGATTATATACAAATAACCAGAGTTCTAAAAATATGTGTACTTTAAGCAAAGTAATGAGAGACTTTTGGGGGAGGGCAATTTGAAAAGTCAAGGAAATCCATATTTCTTTTGTGACTCGTCTTCAGGAGTCTCAAATAAATGCAAATTCCCTAGATTACTTAACATTCTTGTAATTACTGTTATATATTATGGTCTTTTATGAGCTAGGCAAACATATTCCCATTACATCCATTTTATAAATGAAGAACTTATGTTTAGAGAGATGAAGTAATTGCACAAAGACATACATGCATTGGTGGAGCAGGCTTTCTGACCCAGATTTGCTGAATCTGAAGTCCACGTTTGTACCTCCTCAGCAGTAACGAGTCACTTCAAGTGCCTTAGTGATGTCTCTTGGCAGTTAATTTCAAAATGAAAGAGTAGAAGGCTACCCTAGAGTTGTTGCTTTCCAAATATGCCAAATATTACCATTTTAGCCACTAAATTTAGCAAATCTGAAGTATTAATTGATATTTATCTATTTTAAAATGTGGTAAAGAGTTTGTAAAAATATTATCTTTTCTTCAGAGGCGCAAAAACAAAATTTCCACTTGAGATGAAAAAGATAATGTGACATAAGATATTTTTATAATTCCTGAGTTGAGCACAAATTTGTTCAAACTATCACTCAGCACCTGAAACTTCTCTGGTGGTTTTTGGTGGTTGTCAGCTAACACATCTACTTTCCTGAACACTTGTCTTCTAAGCATAAAGGGGATAAAAAAATGTTAGGGACCTAAAATACTTGTAACATTCCAGTAATTCTTATATTCAAGAAGAAATGCAGCAGGGTATAGTGGTTTATAAAATGAGAACTTTGGCTCAAATGACTTAATAATTCCTTGATATGGAACAAAATGAAGTTGGGTTCCTTACCTCACATCACATACAAAAGTAAACTTGAAATTGATCAACCACCTAAATATATGAGATAAAACCATAAAAATCTTAGAATAAATCTTCATGACTTTGGATTCAGCAATGGTTTTTAGCATATAACACCAAAAGTACAAGCAGCAACATCAAAATAGATAAATTGGTCCTCATTAAAATTAACAACTTTTGTGTATCAAAGAACATTATCAAGAAAGTGGAAATACACCCTAGAGAATGACAGCAAGTATTTACAAATAATATATCTGATAAAAACTTAGTATCCAGAATTTATAAAGAACTATTACAACTCAACAACAAATAAACAAACAATCTGATTCAATAATGGGCAAATGACTTGGATAGCCCTTTCTCTAAAGAAGATATACAATTGGAAGATAAGCACATGGAAAGAAACTCAATGTGATGAGTCATTAGGGAAATGCAGGTCAAAACCACTTTGATACCACTTCAATAGCTATAATATAATAATTTATAAAAAGTGTTACCAAGAATGCAGAGAAATTGGAACCCTTGCACATTGCTGGTAGGAATGTGAAATGGTTCTGTTGCTATGCAAAACAGTTTGGCAGTTCCTTAAAATGTTAAACGGAGAATTACCATATGATCCAACAATTCCATTCCTAAGTACACAGCCAAAAGAATTGAAAAGAGGTACTCGGATATATGTACATGTATTTTCATATCAGCATTGTCCACAACAGCCAAAAGGTGGAAGCATTCCTAGTGTCTATTGAGGGATAACCATCCTCTAATAATAAATAACGGTACAGGCATACAATAGAATGCAGTGGATAAACAAATGCAGTATATTGTACAATGGAATAATACTCATCCATAAAAAGGAGTAAAGTACTGATGCTTTCTGTAACATAGTTAAGCCTCGAAAACATTATGTTAAATGTGAGAAGCATGATGCAAAAGGTCATAGATTGTGTGATATCATTTATGTAAATTCCAGAATAGGCAAATCCATAGAGACAGAAAGCAGATTGGTGGTTACCAGGAGCCTGGGGGAGAGGATATGGCAGAATAACTACTTAATGGGTATGGAATTTACTTTTGGGGTGATGAAAATGTTTTGGAACTTGACAGGGGTGGTGGTTGCATAATATTGTGAATGTACTAACTGCCACTGAATTGTTCATTTTAAAGATGTTTAATTGCTTATTATATAAATTCCACCCCAATTGGAGAAGTGTTTTTGATAATTCTGAAATTCTGTGAATGTAACCAAAGTGATAAAACCATGTACAGGTTGTAAAATGAAGATAGAAAATGCAAAGAATGGGTGTCATTACATGAAATGAGCAATAACAGCTCTGAAAGTGCCAGGGTTCCCTTGGCCTAGATCATGAACTTTCTGCAGTGGGAAATCTGTTTGAGTCAAGGTCCTAATGCTTACATTCATATTAGAAACAGTTCAGCTAATGCTTTCAGGCAAGAAGTAGAGTCTTTAAGTCTATTATAGTCTGTGACTAGTCTGTAAATCACGTGCAATAGAGAAACTTAAAAATAACCCACCATCTTTTATGGTTGCCTTTCTAGATAGTCACGGAAGACAATATGCTATATTCAAGGCATCAAAGAAATATCATCAAAAGTGTGTCAATGACCTGAGGTTTATTAACTTTTTTAAGCTATTCATGGTGTTAGCAGAGTAAGCATTTATTGTTTGTGACATCCCCTCAGGGAAGATGCCATGGTCCTGACACTTTAGTACGCTTGTTACTGTCTTAAATTTCAAGAAGACCGAAGTGGAGGTTTGGAAGCTAATAATAGTGTCATCTCATTGGCAGGAGCTGGGAGGAAGCCTGCCCTTGGAAAAACCATAACACCGGGTACCTTGAGGCATCGGCAAGGGAAATAGGGAGAGAAATGGGACAGGAAGGACCACAGTGTCAATATTACATTACAGGAAGGCAGGGACAACACAAGTGTGTGAGCCTGGAATCCAGCAAGAGGTTTAAAAAGAGAAAGAGATAGAAAAAAATATGAGAGCAGGCCCAAATCAGAAAGAATGGCCAAGGAATTTAGCGGTATTCGTATCATTTCACATGCTAGCTTCCCCCCTGGGAATCCATCTTAAGGAAATGATCCTATGGAGAATATGTCTTTTGTTTGAGACCACCTAACTTAAGCAATCTGAGGAGTAATAATTAAATGAAGTATTGACCATGCCTTGACCAAATAGCCATTAGAAAGGATATGGTTGAAGAGTTCTTAATAACATGGGAAATTTTTATGTTATAACTATGCAATAGCATAGTTCTTCTTTTTATGAAGGTGAAACATATTAATTAGGGAGAATAAAAATATCATCAAAAATAAAATAATTTACAATCCCACATCTAGAGGTAGCCATTGTTGTATTTTGGTTTAATTCCTCCCAGTGTTTTTAATGGAAATATGCCTACACATGCATATTTATAAAAATGAGTTTCATACCATTTCAATTAGTTTAACTTAATAAAACAGGTAAAAAAAGTTTCAAAATCATATATATGTGTGTGTGCATGTGTATATGATGAATGACATCAGTTTAAGTAAAACAAAGTAGAGCTATAGAAAAAAATACTATAAAGAAACACAGCGTTATGAATGCCTGTATGGAGGACTGGGGAAGGTTCTCCCCACTCTTATTCCTCAGTAGCTTTGATGTTTAGCTGCTTTCTTAACAGAATTGATTTCAAGTTCTCTAAGGTTAGAAATGGCGGGAGTATTGGGAAAGAGATTTGCAACAGGACAGGGGGCAGACTCCCATCCTGGGGCGCCATCAGGTAGCGCGGAGGCTCAATGTTGTTCCAGGAGCGGGCCTGCTTCCGTAGTCCCAATGGCCGCGGTGGGATCCAGGCGGGACGGCACGTCTGCAGGAGTCCCCAGGCTGCAGGTTAGGAAGCTGTGCCTTGGAAACCTAAATTGTGCTGTTGTAAATCAAGTTCCCTGATTAACTCCATAGCTTAGTAAAGCCTCTCTTTCATGTCCTCAAGCCCCTTCTGGCTCTACCTCCTGCGCATGTCCACGTGCCCACCCCCTTGCACAGTCCTCCGCATGCTGACCACTCTCAAGGTCTGGATTTGCTTTTATTTAGGAAGCAACTAGTGTGCATTACTTTTACAATGAGAAAAATAATAAACTTTTGTCTAATGGAGAAATAAGCCTCGTGGGGGATATTTCATAGGCTCACCTTAAAGTTTTCACTAATGTTGCTGATAGTTCACTAGAAAGAACTCAGCCCCCTCGCTGGCTTTATTCTTCCCCTGGGTCCCTGCAGCTCTGCAAAGGGGCCACGGCCAAGGTCCAGGCCAGTCAGGCACACTGTGGCCGCCTGATCACTCAGTTCTTTCATTTTGCTGAATTCTGTCTCATTTGCTAACAAGTTCATACAGAAGGAGCAGCCAGACCCCACAAGTTTGTTCTATCAGGGGGAAATGAGCCCTATTCCCTGACACTGGAACCAGTGTACGTATTTGAGGATTATTGTTATTTTGCTCCTTGACCTTCTGTCCTTCAGTCTAAATAATCCCAGTTCTTTCAACCCTTTTTTTGGTAAGCTTTATTGTTTCCAACCCTTTAATATCCTCACAATACTACTTTGAACCTCTCCCAGTCCTCCTCGTCCCTCTTTAATTACAGGACTCAAACACAATATTCTAGGAAGTGCTTGAGCAGTGCTCAGTAAAATGAAAAGCTTATCTCAAGATTTCTGCATGCTGGGGTTAGGCAGCCTTCTCGGGGTCACACGACGCTGTCTTTTTAAGCAACGGCTTTAAAATGCCGCATGAACAGTTTATTATCTGCTGGGAGCAGAAGCCTGAGGAGGTTGGCATGGTGCGGGCCCCTGGGGTGGCCCTGCTCGACCAGCCACGCTGGCAGCCAGCACCTGTGCACCCAGAGGAGGGTGCACACGGCCCAGTCCGGCTCTGGGGACCTGGGCCCCTTGTTGAGAACGTTCGCCTCTTCAGAAGCGTGCTCTCCCACCAAACAGACTGCCCCGTAACCTTGCAAAATAAGGATCTGCTATCATTATTTACACTTTGCCTGAAACTCTGTTACATCAATGTGTTTCATTCGGGAATTTGCATTTTAATTTTTTCCCTTTTAATTAGAGACTTGATTCACTGTTCAAAGAGTCTCAGACAGTAGCAGGTGAATGAGATGGGCTCTCTCATCTGTCATCCATGGATCCATCCTTGGATCCATCTATGCATCGCCCTTTCTTTTTCTTTCCTCTGTGCTCACTGGTCAGGCTGTCGCAAACAGTAAGCTCCTTTTTGTCATGTTAGAATATCTAAGGGGACAGAGACAGAAAGGCTACAGAGAAAAATGTGTGATCCTGTTTTCTCCTTCCCACCTGCTCCCCTTCCCTCTCTCCATTCCTTCCGTTTACTCAATCAACAAAAATCTGTTGAATATCTGCTGCTCTCCATTGAAGTTCTCAACCAGGTTCTGAGTTAAAATAATACAAAATAAGCAGAGCCTCTACCTCTAAATGCCTCATAATTTGGTATGAGGAGCCAGACCTGAAGAAAGATGTGTAACAAAGTATTTAGGCACTGCCTTGGACATTGGGTGACAAAAGGAAGAGTTCTTCTACCTGGCAGTAGAGAGGACCCTGGAAAGGCTTCTCAGGGAAGCTGAAGCTTGTCTTTGACTATCAGCCCACATTCCCTCCATGCCATCCTTCTGTCCCAAGCTTCCCAAGATGCAGTGGAGACAGGACAGTTTTCCTCCTCCTGAGCCATCTTCTAGTTGTATTTCTTCTTCCTGTCCCCTCCAGGGCAGCAAGGTTACAGCTTTGTAGCCCAGAGGTTTTTGTTTCAACCTCCTCCAGATACAGAGCTATAGAAGCCCTCAAGTGGATGCAAGATGTATGAGTATATGTGAGTGTGTTGTTTGTGTGTTGTATATGTGACAAAGTACTGCAATGGTCATTCCTTGTGACACTGTGGGAAAGCGGGGGAACTCTGGCCAGGGGAAACTAGATCGCTAACTTCTCTATGCAGGACTGCAGCAAGGGTGAACTAAGCACACTTTTGTCTAATCCTCTTGCACTTTTTCATTTTTTAACTTTTTACAGTACTTTACTATTTTAATGTTTAACATTAAAATAATAAATTTAATAAGGGATTTGGAGGTAGAGGCTCTGTTTAAGTCAACTACTATTTCCTCTCTGCATCCCTATTCATACTACTCTGACAGCAGCTGTGTGGGATTTTACACACCAAGCAATTCTCCAGTTCTCAGTGGACACCACCCAGGTGTCCTACATTTAAATCTTTTTTGACACTACCAGCCCAGAAAGCGCCAGCCCCACAGACGAAGGGCTCAGTCTCACAAGACTGCCCACACCCACTTCAGATGCCAACTGCAAGTCCAGTTGTCAGCTGTGCTTCTGACTGACTGTAAATTAGGGGTTCCCATGACACCCTCCTTGTGTTTGATAATTTGCTAGAATGACTCACAGATCTCAGGATAAACAATTTACTTACTAATTACTGGTTTATTATAATGGATACAATCACATATAAGAGGTGCATAGGACAAGGGATGGGGAAGGAGTGTGGATTTTCCATGCCTTTTCTGGATATGCCACCTTCCTAGCACCTCCAGCTTCACCAACCTAGAAGCTCTTGAAACCTCATTGTTTAGGGTTTTTTATGGATATTCCAGTACGAAGATGTGATTGATTAAACCATTGGCCAATGGTGATTGACCTCAAGCTTCAGCCCCTCTTCCCTCCCCAGAGGTCAGGAAATGGGCCTGAAAGCTCCAACCCTCTAATTCCATGATGGGTTCCTCTGGCAACCAGCCCCCAGCCCGAGGCTGCCCAGGAATCCCAGCCACCTGTCATCTCATTAGCATACAAAAAGACACTCATCACAAAGCTAAGTCCAAGGGTGTTAGGAGTTGTGCGTCAGGAAAGTAGGAAGTGGGGGTGATCAGAGACCAAATATATTTTGTTTCTTACTATGTGTTATTTTTACATTTAAACTTATCTTGAACATTAGACTGCAAGGCCTTTGAGAGGAAGGAGCAATCCTTATGCATCTTGAGATAACCCCTAGCTCTTAGCATATACTCAATAAATGTTTGCTAAATAAATGGACAACTTCTTTATTCAAAATAAGTATTTTGTAAATGTTGAATGATTAAATGAGTATATGGAGATTGATCTCTTATAAGTTTATTTCTATGGTAAACACTACACTATTGTTTCAATACAAGGCTGGGCCCAGCCTCAGATGGAATTTGGACGCCTGTAGGGTGTCTTTAGTTGCCATAGTGATGGAGGGAGCGCTACCAGCAACACAGAAGACAGCCTTACACAAATCTCACTCTGGCCAAGCAGGTAGGTGAAAAACCTCTCTCTACTTATGAATCCCCAAACTAACTTGTTTTTACCTGTAAACACAGAGCACTTCGGGCATCATTTCAATGTATGTTCCTTATTCCAAGAATGTAATGATCATGTGAAGCAGGAGATCATTGTACTTTGATAGTTTGAGAACTTTAACAGGAATTGTCTCCATTTAAAAAAATGATATTATCAATGGCGACACCCCTCGTGGTATACAGGTTACCGACACAACTCAACTGTATTTGTCAGCATTTGTGATTCTGTGTTTGTAGTGCTTCTGGGTAAAGATACAAGCACCTGATGATTTCATTACATATTGGTGTGGTTGTGCCTGAGCATTTGTGGACTAAAGTACATAATACCTTATCATAAATGGCTTTCCTTTTTATTTCTCTCTTTTATATTATGTTAGGGTATCACATTGAATTTTAAAAAATTATGGGTGAAGGTGATTATATTAGTCATACATTTCATATCAAGAAAATAAAGGAGTTACATGATATTTGTATTGAACACAGACTTTGGGTCTGCTATAAACTGAATGTTTGTGTACCCCACTTCCCATAGATTCATATGTTGAAGCCTAATCCCCAACGTGATGATATTAGAAGGCAGGGCTTTTGGGAGGTGAATAGGTCATGAGGGTAGAGCCCTCTGGATGGGATTAGTGCCCTTATAGAAGAGGATCCAGAGAGCTGCCATGCCCCTTCTGCCCTGGAGGATACAGCAAGAAGGAGACATGAGGACACTGAGTCTGCCGGTGCCTTGGTCTTGGACCTCTCAGCCTCCGTAACTGTGAGAAATAAATATCTGCTGTTTATAAACCACCTAGTCTCTGGTATTCTACAACACGGCCTGAAAGGGTTGAGAACTGTTATTATTCTCTAATACTTTGTTAATTTACAACATTTTTTTCTGCTTACAACCTCAAAGAATCAGAGAGAGTCTTGATTGCCAGCCCCTTTTACACTTTCCAAGTGGCCCTTCCCACCTTGTTTAGGTGCCCCTCGTTCAATCTTCCTAACGGGACAAAGCCTCCTTTTTCAGATCTTAGCCATTGCTCTTTGTTTGGGGCATTGTCCTTCTGCCAGATGAGCAATGAAACCCAAACCAGGTAATGAAGCTGGGATTAGCTGGCTTGAGGGAAGAGGTCAACTCAGGCCAGAGAGGTTGTCAGGCAACATTGGTTTATCATTTCAACTTCCTAGAGCAGCTTTTGGTCATATCCCCATCTTATAATCGAAGGCTTATCTGCACCTGGCAGAGTGGCTGGCACATGTGGTGTCTTTGTATGAGTTAGAAAACTGTGCCCCTTTAAGACAAACAATTGCTAAAAGACTTCTCCCCTGAGCTGATGCAGCCAAGCATTGATCACATCCAGGTTGAATCTCAGGTCCCGCTAACTCCTGCAGGATGGATGGCTCCAACTTGGACCCTTGGTGTATTTTTGGTGAATGATGACCACGTGAGGTCGGGCTAAGGGATATGGGTGATTTGACAGAGTAAGGACTACATACATTTATGTATATATTTATAAACTATATATCAACCAATATATAAGTGAACTACACATATATGTCTTTTTAGCTATACTTCCTATGTTATATTAAATTGTGTTTGTACCTCCTCTACTGAACTGATCTCTTCAGAGGAAGGACTGTTTTTTTGTTCACATGGAATCTTCCACGTAGTTGTAGAGTGGCTGTCTCCTCTTGGCTCAGCGAATGGTGTTGATTGACTGATTGATGGACTGATGATTGAATGAAGGAAGGAAGCAAGGAAGGAATGAATTCTTAGGACAGAGCAGTGTCCTCAGGATGCTACCTTCCCTTCCCTGTAGGGCTTCTCTCAGTATGCTAAGCCTTGAAGCTGAGGAATTAACAGGAGCAATAAGGCTCCCCTGCCCTTTCTAGTAACACCTGAGGCTGCCAGTAGGCCAGGAGACTGCCTGCCTGCCAACTGATCCTGTGAAATGAACAAAGAAGTCTGTGGTCTTTGGGGCTGCCCGTCTGGCACCTTGCAGGAAAGTGAAACCGAGTGTGAAACACACCTGTTCTCTCTGGCCTTTTAACTGGCAGGGATTTAATTCCAAGGGGCAGGAGAAGTGGGAGGTCCAGGCTTTGAAAAAGCCAGGGGATTAATTGTATGTTAATGGTTGGATGTACAGGGGTTAGGGGGCACCCCAGGCTGGGAAGGTTGCAGATCCTGGCCTCTTGGCCTCTTTATTTCTCACCACTATAAGCCTTGTCAGAAGCCAGATGGCCCAGACCTAAATGAAAACAAATTCACTTCGGGAAGATAAACCTTAGGGCTGTTTCTAGTGAGGAATGATCCTGGGAGGCATTTCCAAGCTCTGGGAGCTGTCCTTTGTTGCTCATGTTTCAAAAAGTAAATTTTCAATCTCCAGCCAATGAGTCCAAGGCCTTTCAGGGTTTGAAGGTTTCAGCCTTCATCCTCTCTCACCAACAAAATTCCTCTCCATCTTCCAAATCTTAGTGTGTGTTTTGACCTCTCCAGTATTGCCATCATCTCTGTGCAAAATGCCCTATTCTTCTTCAATTGTTTTGGTCAAAAACTTACCCATTCTTTAGGTCCCCACTTAAATGCCATCTCCTTTAAGACATCTTTAAAATCTCCTTAACTTGGGCCATTTTTAACTCATAGTCCCAGGTACTTTTCCACCTCCCTTCACATCAAAGATATTAAAAAGCACATTAAGTAAAATGTTTTTGCAGTAACAATTTAAAATATAACTTTGCTCATCAAATTATTTATTATTTAAAAACTCATTTAATTTACAATTGGCTATGATTCTTTTTGGCAGGGGGATCCATCATCATTTATCCTTCGGGATTCTGGTAAGAAACTCTGGTCTGGGGATTGTTTTCAAGCTATAATAAAATGTTATGAATATTAAAATTAACTATTACTAAAGACAATTATTAACTTTGATTTTACAGTTTTAATTTACATATTGGGGAACCAAAACTTTTTTTCATCAGAGTTCCTCCTTTCTACAGGCCCTGGGAAAGCTGAGTGACCTTGGGTTTTAGCCGATATCTTCTAAAGGGGACAGAGCTTTGTCTCAAGCAGATGTGCTCTCCTCCTGTGACCACAAGGCTCTCTGAACCTCTCATAGAATACTAGTGTTTATCAAATCCTGCTCTTTATTCTACATCCAGCTACCTGCTGGATACACATGATTGAACATGGTCAAACCAATCAATGGGATGCCACAACTGTGAACTTGTAGGCATTAAATAATATGCCATGAAAACATAGAAACAAAACATGTGAAATTATTAAAAAAATGTACAAATGTATCATAATAGTTGTAGATTTTTACACTAGTAGATGAAGAGTACACAAATTGTAAGATACAGAAAACCTGACTAACACAAATACAGCTTGATGTAAATATTTATAAAACTCTACACTTCAAATGAGACTCCACCTTATTTATAAACACGCACTGAGCAAGGTCCCTAGATGGAGTCATACTCTTGTGGGCTGTCCTCTGACTGAGCTGCACAGATGGATGAGGACCCACTCTGTTTAGTGTGGTATGAATGGCTGAGGGCAGTGGTCACCAGTGGTATCTGGGAAGGTTTGCAGGGAGGGCTTAAAGGAAATCAGTTGCCAAGGAGCTAAGAAAAGGAAGAGCATTTCAGTGAGTGAGGTAGCTCACATATACCTAAAAAAGTTCCCAAAGTGGAAAGAGCAAGTACTTCTACATTACTAGAATATTAGGAACAATGAGGAAAGACACTGGAAACTTAAGATGTGGAGGCCACAGTAAAGAAGGCTTCACAAGATAGATCCAAGAGTATATATTTTACCCTCCAGCATAGCAGTTTCCAAATTGATGATATCCACACCATGATTTTTACTCTGTCCATTCGCCAACTGCATTTCTTAAAAGATTTTTTAAATTTATTTTTAGAGAGAGAGGAAGAGAGGGAGAGAGGGAGAGAAACATCAATGCACAAGGGACACATTGATTGGTTGCCCCCTACATGCCTCCAACCAGGGATCCAGACTGCAACCCAGGTATGTGTCCTGACCAGGAACCAAATGAGTGACTTTATGGTTCACAGGCCAGCACTCAGTCCACTGAGCCACACCAGGCAGGGCCCAACTACATTTTTTAAACTTAATGTTCTCTTTTAAGTCAACCAATTCTAAAATTCAAGTATATTTATTGAAAAATAACTTGTATATCACACTGTAAAGGAACAATCTTGTCATTAATAGACGTTAACTATAAAAATAAATACAATAAAAGCAAGACAGCTACTACTTTCTAGTTATATGAGGTCTGTCTGGAAAAAGTCCAATCACTGTTAATATACCAGAATGGTTTGTGCAACATCAATGTAACCTGGCAGCCAAAAAGAGTGGACTGGAATGTTTGTGAATGAACAATGATGACTTCACTGTACATCAGTGGGGGCGGTAGATGCCATTGAGCAAAAGCATGTGTACAGCATGGCCGTCACATTCAAAGTAACTGAGCGAGTAGAGCAATGCATCTGCATCAAATTTTGCATTAAGCTTGAACATTCCTCCATGGAAACTATTCGGAAGATTCAGAAGATCACAACTATGAGTGACTGGTAGCCTCATCAAGACAATGCCCCCACTCATGTATAACATCTCATGCAGAGTTTTTTGACGAAACATCAAATCACCCAGGTGACTCAGACCCTTTACAGTCCAGATATGGTGCCCTGAGACTTTTAACTTTTCCCAAAATTAAAGTCACTTTTGAAAGGGAAGAGATTTAGGAAAATATGACAGGGCAGCTGATGGCAACTGGGAGAACTGTGTGAGGTCCCAAGGTGCCTACTTTGAAGGGGACTGAGGCATCACTGTCCTATGTAAAATGTGTTTTGTATCTTGTATATTCTTCAATAAATGTCTCTATTTTTCAAAGTACATGGCTGGATACCTTCTGGACAGACCTTGTATATTATGAACTGTGGTAAGCCTCCCATATCCCCCATACCAATAAAACCATAAACTCTTAAAGTGCTACCACTCACAGGTTATTATTCACATTAAAAAACAGAGATTAATGCAAGGGAAGAAATCTCTAATTACAGAATCACAGAGCCTCCAGAGTAGTTCATTTCTTTTTATCACATAGGTAACCCTTCTTTCTACCAATTGGTTCTGTCTATATTAGACAAATTATATCTCTATCTCAGTCCACAGAATAACATGCTAATAAACACCCTCTTATTCAACAGGGTTATGTTGAAAGAGTCTGGGTAGCAGAAGTTCTTTGGATCATAGTCTGATGTTTACTGAGTGTTCATTATAGACAAGGCACTCTATGAAGTATTTGACATGCATTACTTTATTTAATTCTCATAGCAGCTTTATGAGGTAGGTAGTATTCTAGTTACCACTTGGCGGATGACAAAGCAAAGACTTAGAGAGGTTAACTAAAGTGCCCAGGATGGCACAGCTAACAAGTCAAAACTAGAACTTGAACTCAAAACTTTCTGGCCCTAAAGTTCTCACTATTGGTTCTAATAATACCTTTCATTTGAATAGTTTATTTTCATTTCCCAGAAGCTTTCATTTTCACCAGATTCCATTTAGATGTAAGGGATTAGTGTTACTAATATTACCAGGGAGAAAAGAAAGCAGAACTATATACCCAAATCTGATGACCTCCAGTTGGCTGGATAATTAGCTTCATACTTTACTAAGTTTATTAAATTATTCAAGTCACCTCCATTCAATCAGGAATAAAGAACATTCAATTAATTCAGACAAAAACTTCATCACATTAAACAGCTAAACCTATCTGCCTCCTTGCCTTGAAGATGGTCTGTTGTTATCTAATGAACCCCAAGAAATATTTGGCTTATCATGTTCTTTCTTTGTACTGGAAGCTAGAAAGCACAAGGTGAAACTAGCCTTGAATCTACAAATAGTTTGCACACCAACCTTGCTCCCAGTTTTCTTTTACTTTCTAACGTCATTGACCTGTTGGCCTGATTGCCTCCTCTATTTATTTAAGATAAGTCCTTTTTTAAAATTTAAAATTAAAGTTTAAATTATATGTAAGTATTTTTACAACATTAAACTATTAGGACTCCAACAGAAATCTGGACACTCATATGTATAAATATGTTCACTTATTATATGTTAACAGTCTTTTCCATTTTAACAAGTTTCTGGATCCAAGTTCATGATTCCATGTAAGTGTTAGTGATTATTATTGGAGCTAATGCCTTCCTCCATTGGAAACCCCCCAGCTTTCCTTTATTTTCATTAAATCCCAGAGTAGAGAGTATTTGAAAAGTAATCTGCTTCACTTCCTCCATTTCAATTATTTTCTTGTGTATTTTTATAAGTCACTAGCATTCTTTGGAGAAGGTCGCATATGAATACAGCAATTAGTTACTTTATTAACAAAATGACCAGCCCCAAGTCCATTTCCCAGCACCTCAACCATTTCCTGGATTGCCTAATCCATGAGCAAATGTGCATAATGCCTAAAAAACACCTTCACTTTGTTTTTCTGAACTGCCAAAGTGAGCACTGCTACAAGGAGTATAAAAGCCTAATAAAATCTAAGCTGTTGATCTCTTTTATGTCTCTTGAAGGGCTTTCTGAGATCTCTACTAAACACTTGTTTTATTTTTCTAATACAGGTTCACACTGGTAGGGCCAAGGGCAGAGGACCAAAGAGGTTTGGGAGCTTCCAGCACAACTAGCTGGAAGCAGAGGCCCCTCGCTGGCCTGGGGTCCTATCCCTGTTTGCAAAGGACAGAGCCATCCAGTTGGCACCAGGGCCTGAGACAGTGGCTGGGAGCTCAGCCTATCACCACATGGTTTCTACTTGACCTAAGGAGCCAACTAAGTTGCACCTCTCTACCCATGGGAGAGCTCCCAAGCAAACATGCACAGTACACCACAGCTGTTATTGTGGTTGCTGTTGTTCTTTAAACACCAAGTGGGCTCAGGTCTGACTGTCAGGGATGGCAGAGGCTGTTAAATTAGCAACCTGTTGTGTAGAGTCTGCTTTTTGCTTGTGTCTCCCAGGAAAGGCAGTCCAGGGGACTGTAGGAGAAAGACTCCTCCTCAGCTTCCTCACTCAGCAGTGTGTCTTTCCAGAGCAGGAGAGGACTTGGCAGGATAGCAGGCAGCCATTAGTCGGCTCCCTGCAGTAACATCCTCTCCAGCTCCACAGGCACCATCAGAAATCAGGCTTTCCCCGAGACCTTCTTTCATGATCCAAGACACGTTTCTACCTGAAGGAAGGGGATGGAATCTGAGCTTGTGCCATAGCCTCTGATACGAGGGCCTTTCTCCACAGTCTTTTCCTGTTTCCCTTGTAAATGTCCTTCTTCCCCACATCTGGCTGATGGGAATTAAAGACAATTATCTGGGCTTATTACATATGGTTTCTAATGCTGGGGAAAAAAGCATTGCCACACTTTTCAAAGCAGGGGCTCTCTCAGACCTTTTGGTCTCAGTACCCCTTCATACTTTTAAAGATAATTGGGGACACCAAAGAACTTCTGTTGATTGTGTTGATTTGTGTTGCTATAACTATGAATATTGGCTATTTTAGAAGTTTTAAAAAAATTTAAATATGTATTAATCTATTTAGGATAACCATAACAAACATACTGTATGTTAACATAAACACAATTTTCTGAAAATATTTTCAAAAACTAAAAAATATAATTGGAGAGTTTGATGCTTTATAGTTTTTGCAAATCTTTAATATCTGGCTTGAGAGAAGATAGCTGGACTCTCATATTTGCTTCTTCATTTGGTCTGTTGTGTTATCATATGTCATGGGACCTCTAAAAAGCCCCACTCTATGTTGATAAGAAAATGAGACGGCAAAGGGAAAATAATAAATACTTCAGTATTTATTCAGAAAATAGCTTTGACTCCATAGATCCCCTGACACTGCAGCCTTAGCTCCACCACCTCGCCGGGGTATTGGGGCCACACTCTGAGAACCACTGCTCAACTGGGTACCATCCTTTCTCTAATATCACATGAGTTACAGGAAACAAGCTCTTTGGAACACTTGATTTCATTGACCTTTTCATTTTTTAACAGCCCAGAGGATCCAATTCATTCACATCCTAACATTGAAATTCAGTTCTTTTCATCTCAGATTCATCTCTACCGAGGTCCATGTCTCTTTTACCTTCTTAACTTTGAGATATTTGACTCACTCCCTCAAGTACTCAGTATGCAATAATTCACTTTCTTAGTACTACTTCTAAACTCCTGGGAAAGAACTCTCATTGTCTTGCCTTAGGCCATTCCACTCTGGTTAAAGATCAGAGTAAGAATTCAGGAACGTGATTGGCCTTGTTTGAGTCAGCTGATCCCCTCTGGACCAAACAACAGTGGCCCTGGTGTAAGGATCACACCGAATCGTGATGTCACATGGAGCACAGGGAAGTTATTCTGAGGTTCGATTCATAGGCAGGTGTGCATGCGTGTGGAGTTGCCTGTGTGCTTTGTATTAGAGAAGCATAAAGAGCACTGAGGTGAATCTAGAATCTCCTGGTAAAAGATTTATTAAACTGCCCCCTTCATTCTCTCTTATTGCCCCTCTGTTATTCCATTTTTCTGGACCCAACAATGCTTGTATTTTCCTTGTTTATTTAAACACTGATCTCTCTTCCTGGCAATACAAGGAGCTGCTGCCTCCCCTTTGGACAGCCAATTGTGCCCCTTGACCTATTCAGACCCTAACGGAGAGTTTTTTCCTCTGTGGCTTCAAAGAGCATTCACTCATATCCTGTTGATGGCAACTATATACTTCAAGGAAAGGAGTTCCTGGAATTCATAAATGTGAGAGAAAAACAAAGCAGGGGGCCATAGTCTTTAGCACCCGCCCCCAAGGGTGTTCATGAATGCCTAGGGGACTTTGCTGTCATCAGTCAATCTCGCCCTGCCATCTGTGCCTCTTTTTTATAATGCAGTTGATTAAAATCTGTTTTATTTATCCTAGTTGTTTCAAGTCCTATAATGAGGGGAAATTAGCTCCAGGACTTCCATGATAGAGTCATTTGGTCTATGGCTTCAGTGGCCAGAACCCAAGCATAGTCCTTCATGCTCTGTGTTCCTGCTTGAAGCTTGTGGGCAGCATGTTATTTGCTGCAGGGGCCTCTGGGAACTGAGCCTGGACTCAACAATCAAGTGCAAATATTGTATAGCCCAGGGGTCAAAACTGAGCCACTTACCCACTAGCAAAACAGCATGAGCCAGTGACAGTAAGGAGTTATTATTTTTTAAATGCTTTCATATTAGTATAGTATGTAGGAATTAATGCCCAGAGAACATGGAACCTTCTTCTGAACCACTTCAATGGTGAGGAATAGTCATTGCTAACTTTTACTGGCCCTCCTCTCAGCCAGGCATGTCATTAGTGGGAAGGAAATACCGTTACTATTGTCGCCCCCTGAGAAAACTGAGTCTTGGAGAGGTCGAGTAGCTTGCCTGAAAGTCACTTAACTAGTATGTCATAGATTAAGAACTTGCTTCCAAGCTGTCTGACCCCACTGCTTGACAAGTTAACCATTATACCATTCTCAGAAGTAGCTGGGGCTAATGAAGTCATTCAAGTTATGATGTTTCACTGTAGAATAAATTGCCAATAAGAGAATGTATTGTTGCCTGTCTCCCCTCCCTCTGCACACCTCCTGCCCTATACCTTCCCACTCCCACTAGAAGACAAGTTCCATGAGGGAGGCACTTAGGCTACCTTTTTCACTGTAGAGTCCCCAGTGCCTAGGCATATAGAAATGCTCAATAAATGCCTAGAGTGAATGAATGGATGGAACTGCTACATGTTATTCTAATTTGTGACTCACAGGGGTTTTTCTGGAGGACCTGAGAGTATGTACAGCTTCTCATTTCCCTCATTCTTCCCGGAAGAAGACAGGCTTTCCATTACTGGGGAAAGCTCCATCTTGGTATTGATGCCAATTTTTTCCCATAGGAATAAACACATTTTATTTCACAAACATTTACTGAGTTCCTACTAGGTTCTGTGTTTGATGCCAAGGCTATGAAGGCTTAGTCCTTGATCTCACAGAACATACAGTCCACAGGGGTGGTACAGAAGTGACCAGACAATTAGAACTCAATACAATGAGTGTTATGATGGGTAGTTCCAGTGCTCTGAGAGGTGTGGAGAGAAGGGCAGGTAACTAGAGGCCGGGGTAATGGAGGGGAGGCAATCTGAGAAAGCCTCCTGGAAGAAGTGATCTGAGGATAAGTGGAGTTGAGCAGATGAATTATCCAATCATAGGTTAAATAAAAACATTAGACTCTAAAAGTCACAACTCTCCACCTTTGAGAAAGAATACCTCTGTTCTATGTTGAGTGCTACCTCTAAACAGCTTCCCATGATTAAATGACATCTCCATCTAAAATCAGAATGGAGCGATGAAGGAGGAAATCCCAACAGTTATGCGTTTATATCAGGCTGCTATCGAACAGGTTCGTAGTGCCTTTTTGCAAACAAAGGTGAGAGATTGGCATGCCCTCACAAGGGCGCCATGATCAGAATGATCCTTGAATGCCAGGGTGGTAACCTCAGCCAAGGTGGCTGGACCCTGGACTCAGGGTGGGACAGCGCCCACTGGGAGGGGGAGATCCTAGCAGCCCACAGGCAAGAGGATAAAGAGGAAGGGTCCCAGAGAGGTGTAAGGGGTGACAGAGTGAATGATGGATAAAGAGCTGGAGGCCTGCAGGGCCCAGCTATAGAAGATGGACTGGATAGGGCATCTGGCTAAGTAGCTGGGCATGGGGTCAGTTGGGACTTGAAGACATTGGGCTTGGGCATCCAGAGCACATCTCCTGGAAGGGCTAGGAGAGGGAGCTCCTACATACTACAATGTAAACCATGTCCTGCCCAAAGGTGTCTGGCCTAATGGTTGGATGGGGGCTGAAATTCAGCCCTCTCTTCACTCTTCAAGTTGGGGGCCTGTGAGGCTACAGGCAACCAGATGGGGCTCTTTTGTCTAATTTGCCCAAAGGCACCATATGGGCTAGCAGAGTCCTGCAGATGGACTGTGTCCATGACTTACAGAGCAAAAAGGGACCCATTTCCAGAAAGAATGAGAAGCAAAAAAATGCGGTTAAGAAGAAAGAAGGCAAGATCCCAGACCCTGAGGCCCAAGTACGAGATCATTTTTGATGGTTTGGCTCACTATTTCATTTCCAGTACCTAAAACAGGGCCTGAAATGGTTTAAGACATGTTTGTTGGATGGATGGATGGATGGATATCCAGATCAGCACTAAGGCTCAGGGACTAGGAGTGAAGACACTTATAGATGGTAAAGGAGCCCCATCTGCCACAGGTAGAAAGCCAATCAAGTATCATCCCTCCCCACTCTCTCTGCTCATAGCCAGATGGGGGGCTGGTTAGATAGTAATGTCTGTTAGCAACAGATCTGGGGTTGGCCCTCATTATCCTGGACACTTTCACTGTGTGGGGCACTGCAGGGGAATGTCATGGTTTATAGTGCAGAGGCTTTGAAGTCAGAAAGGGCTGGTGCCAAACCTAGCTCTCTAGGTGGGCCCTTGTGTAAATCACCTAGAGTGATGGTTTCCTTATCCATCAAATCTGAAGAATAATAGGATATATTGGTTAAGATCCTATGCTCTACATCTTAATGCTTGCCTTTGAATTTCAACTCCACCACTTATTAACTAGCTAATTCTCTCTGCTCCTCAGTTTCCCCATTTGTAAAAAGGGAATAATAAAAGTACTCCTCTCACAGAGTCGTTGTGAGCATTAAATGAGTCAATACAGGTAGAACATCTAGAACAGTGCCTGACATGGCCATGGTCATCATCAATCAATATCCTCCCGACAGCCTCAAAGGGCAGTTGTGGAGATTTGTGGAGACAATGAGCATGCTCAGCACAGTGCCTGAAGCACCATGACTCCCACGTGCTTGCTTCACGCCTACCATAATCACCCAACGCCCCTCCCCTGTGAATTCACCAGAAGATTCCTTGTGATGTTTATAGCTTTCATTCTAAATTAGTACCTAATCCAACCCCGCTGGGAAGGGATGACGAGGACATTCAACCTTCTCTCTCTTGTTCTTGCTCCCTTACAAGATGCTGTCAGGCTGGAAGGGCAGGAGGCCATGGACAGACCCTGATCCTGAGGGGGAAGTTCCTCTGAATCCAGGTATTGCTCCATTCATTTACCTGTATCCCATAGGATGAAGCTGAAATATTTTAATCCCCACAAACAAGTTCTAGCCTCAGGTGTACATACATCCCCAACCACTCATGAAACATGGGTGGCCTACGTCTTCTTATTCCCTATTTGCAGGTGGCACATTGTGGCTGAGAGAGTCTAGGTCCCCCCACAAGAGCAGTACTCCTCCTGTCCTGTTGGCTGTTGTATCCCAGCTTCTCCCCTTGTGCCTGGCACAGGACAGCAACTCCGACGTGTGGAGGAGATGAAAGAAAGGAAAGAATGCAACCTGTCCCAGGCACACTGCAGCCAGATTTCAAGATTGGAAACTTGAATCCATTTCTGCTTGACCCCTTTCTTTACACTATACAGTATGTTAGACTTCCGTGATTTGAATCTTGTTTGGTTTTTGTTGGTTTTGGGGGGTTTTTTTGCATTTTTTTATGGTAAGAAGCGCATAGTATAAAATTCACCATCTTAGTCATTTTAAGTACACAGTGCAGTAGAGTTAAAATACATTCACTTTGTTCTGACAGAACCCAAGTTTTTAAAGTTAAAGTTCAATGACATAACACAGTTTATGTCTATTGTCCAAAAGCTCATAAAATTGTTGAGTTGTTGACATTCTAAGTCCCTTGCTGGGTGAGGTGTTTCCCTTCTACTAAATTTTATTATTCAGTGTGCTGAACAGTCAGGTCCATCTCAGTATAAAAACATCAAGGAAAAAGCAGAAAGATTTCATTCTGTATTTTGGTTTTGCAGACATGGGACCATATGTTTACAAAATAGAGTCTCTGATCCAAATTGCACTGCACAGTAGGAACTAAATAGGAACTCTAGTGGATTTTTTCCAAATTCTCCACATCAAGGAAAACACGGTGTTCTTTTTTAATGCAAGAAAAGATTGTGAGCATATTTTAATAGTTTTATTTTCTATTTTTAATACTTCCTAGGTAACATAAAGGATTTCCTTTTTTCTGGTGTTTAGAAAATTTTAATCTGATTACCAGAGAAAAGCGTGCAACATTGCAAAAAATTTCAACATTTAACTAATTTACGGTTAAGAAAATAAAAGCAACTGTAATCTAACCTTCACTGATAACGATTGTTACACATTCTTCTAGATCTTCCTTGAAAATACTAACACACAAAGAGATATATTTTATACATAATTTGATACACATCCTTTCAGACTTTTTCCTTAAT
The DNA here is from genome assembly GCF_021234165.1 of Pteronotus mesoamericanus. Classification (NCBI taxonomy): domain Eukaryota; kingdom Metazoa; phylum Chordata; class Mammalia; order Chiroptera; family Mormoopidae; genus Pteronotus; species Pteronotus mesoamericanus. Next base: position 32,390,025 of record NW_026555234.1, on the reverse strand, counting down.
ATTATACATCTATTTTATAGTAGTTGGAGGTTATAGTATATATATAATATTCATAGAATATATATATATATTCTTTGGCCACTTGCATTTTTCATTTTAATGTCTTGGACATCTTTCCATGCCAGAACATACAGATCATTTTTAATAGCCGAGTAGTATTTCATTGTTTGTACTATATTATAGCTGTCCAGTCCCATACTGAGAAACACTGGGCTGTTTCCAGGTGTTTGCTTGTTCCTACCATTCTGTAGTGAGCATGGGGGCTATGTCTTGATGACACCCCATGGCCCATGGTATAAAACAGAAGTTCTTGTACTTTCTCTCTGGAGTTTTCCATTTCCTTGCCAATATCTTAGATCCCTGGAGCATACCCTTAGAGGCTCTGGCCAACATCACCTGGCCTCCTGAGCCTTCATACTATTACCTGTCCAAAGAGAACAAGGATTCCTGACAACTTCTTCCCTCAGGGCTGCCAGGAGAACTAACTAATGAGATCATATTTGCTGAACACTTTGCATTTCCTCAATAACTGACAATACATAAATATAAAATGTTTTCAGTTCCAACAGAGTTTTTGGATTCCTTTCAGGAAGAAGTGAGGGCCCACTTAAAATGTACGTGTTGGTATAAATACGCACAGCTTGTCCTTTGTATTCTAAATGACCTTGCTGAAAATGAAGAGCTCACCCAAGCTGCCAACATCAGCATTGGTTCAGGTGCAGGTTACTCCCTGGGTCCTGGGTGCTGAGAGGCAGGGGAGACAAGCGGGCCACTAGCTGAGGGGCTGCATGTGGAAATGGTATCAATCACCCAAGATTTCAGGTTAAAAACAAGCATTTTCTGGTTGTCTGAGCTCTTTTCATGTTCATCTAGTCAACAGCCAATTATTGAGAGTCTACTGTGAGCAAGGAAAGGAGCAGGGAGACTCCAGCCATGAGCACAGAGTTCCTGCCCTCAGGAAGCACACAGTCCAGCACCACCCTAGAGGGCAGCTGCAGCGTCTGTGGCCTTTGAGATATAAAAGAGATGGGTTCCAATTCCCCATTCCATGCCCTACAGAAGCCCAAGGCCCTCCAGAGTGTGTGCCAACCACAGGCTGAGGGCTGACGGCCTCAGCGCCCTCTCCTGGGGACTCCAGCTTTCCTGAGGACGACCCCTGTCTGCGTGGCATGGGCCAGGGATGGATGTTAGCTCCTTCCTCTTGTTCCACGAATCCCCTTCTCTCAAAACAGTCATGAGTTTAAACAACTGCACTATATATTTTCAAGGGGCATGCTAAAAAACTTTAAAAATGAAGCTTTTACATCACAGAAAGGCAATGAATGTCAAATGATAACAGCTAACAGGTAAATGGTGCTTATTCTGTGCCAGGTTCTGATCTAAGCACTTTACTTTCTTAACTTACATAACCTCCCAATAAGCCTATGAAGAAAATACTATCGTTATTCCATTTTAAAGATGAAAAAACTAAAAGTAGCAGTCACCATGGGCTCCTCCCCATGTCTCTTCAGCACGGGCCAGCCCTCATGCCAAATGCCACCATCACGGTGCTGAGCACTTTCCCTGCCCACACGTGGCAGGCCAGGTGTACTGGGGGTCACGGCAGGCAACCCTCAATGAATGGCCGATGGATGGAGCTGGTATATAACTCCCCTGGATCCCTTGCCCCTTGAGCGTGGTAACTCAGAGGCACGTGTTGCATGTGCATCCACAGATCTCCCTGGGTGGCTCACACTCCAGCTATCCATGGCAGTAAATTGCTGAGTGACATACGCTTGTCTGCCTCCTTCCCTTCCCCCTCTCACTTCTCCACTGCCCTGTGGAATCATCCGCAAATAAACTACTTGCCCTCAAATGATTATTTTAGGGTCTGCTCCCTGGGGAAAGCAGAACTAAGATGCTGCTGAATCATGTCCCCAGGGTCACACAGCTGCCTGGATTCTAACCCGGGGAGTCTGGCTTGGAGGCTGTGATCTTTCCCCAACATTACATGGCCTCTCAACTCCAACAGGATGGAAGGCCCACTCATTTTAAAACATTTCTGAGCAAATGGTGGAGTGGGAGACCCCAGTCCCCTTCCCCCACAAAGATCAATAATTAGACAGCTATCTACTAACAAAAACAGCCCTGGGGGAGCTCCGAAGTCCACTAAGAAACTTCAGTAATGCAAAGGAACAAAACACCTCAGGATAACTGTACAAAAAGGAAGGAAGAACAGTTTCGTCTTGTCTGAATCACCCCACCCCTCAGGCTGGGAGAGGCAAGAATGAAGTTCCCAGTTCAAAAGAGTTTCCCACACTGGGAAAGAGAGCAGGGCGAGCGACCAGCTTCCCAGCCTTTCAGGACCCTGTGGGAGGACCCACTTCAGTTTCAGCCCACCCAGAGGCACAAAGCTGAAGTGAGTAGAGATGACATGAGCAGAAACTATGGGGGATCCGCCACACAGTGCATTCCCAGTGGCCTGCTCTGTGGAGGACCCCAGCAGCTACCACTGCTTAAAAAAGCCAATGGCTGACACGGCCACTATGGACCCCCTGCAGACCTCACCAGTACGGTTTTCTCGTTCACAGATGCCAGCCCCCTAGTCCCAGCCCGCTTCTCCCTCCCCACTTCGTGGAGCCCAGGGTGCCCACTGGAAGCCAGCCCTGGCCCCTGCGGCTATGAAAGTGTCTGACTCCAGCCTGGACCCCTGCAGCTGACCCCTCCAGCTGTGCACCTGCACGCCTCCCGCTTGACGTCTGCCACTGGCCTGCACTGCCATGCACGTGCTCATGGAGAGACCTGTGGCCATGGAGTGCACAGTGCTAGCAAGGACCCTGTAGCCACTTGTGGGCCCAGAGCAGGCCCTGCCTTCTCTCACTGGCCTGCACTGCTGGGCTCTTCTAAAACTAACCCCTGTAGCTCTGTACCTGCAGCTTGCTGGACCAACTATCTTCCCTGTCCTCTACTGCCATGCATGTGCCCAGGTGCAATCCTGTAGCCATAGAAGGACATGCAGACAGTCAGGGCCTTCGCAGCTACTAGTATGCCCACAGTTGGCCTCAACCCTTGGTGCTGGCCTTGGCCTGAACCACTATGTGTATGTCTGCCACTAGCCCCTGCCACTACACAGGCACCTGCAGTGAGGGTGGGCCCACAACTTCTGGCCACCACCAGTGCCTGCGCTGGTCCTGAGCCATGGGACCTGGAGGAACTTCTCAGGACCCCAACAGCTCTTGCAGTTACTATAGAACACCTGCAGTTGCCTCCAAGGAACATGCAGTTGTCAATGTTGTGGACCAAAACATCAATCTAAGATAGAGGGATTTGTGTGGGAATGCTCAACCTCTTACCAGAAGGGTAGTTGAGTGAGGACCCCGTGTATCACTATGGTGCTTTGGCCTGTAACAGAATATCTAACCAACGCTAGGTTAAATTGTAAAACTGCTTAATTATCTCACATCTCAAGAAGTCTAGAGGTGGAGGATCCAGGGCTCTCTGGTTGTTCAACAAGATCATCAAGGACCCCAGGCCCTTCCCATCTTTAGCTCTGCCATCCTCAGTGTGTTAGCCTCTGTTTCTCATCCTGGTTACAATGGCTGCCTAACTGCAAAGTGTCACATCTTCATATTACATCAGCTGAAGCAGGAAGGAAGGAGGGTTGGTCGTGGGAAAGGGACTTTCTCTTCACAGACTTCTTTTTTATCAGGGAGGAAGGCTTTCCTACAAGTTCTCATATATCTTCCTTTTCATCTCATGTCTGGTCAGAGGCCCACCACTAAATCAATCACTGGTGAAGAGGAAGGAGGCTGCCATGACTTGCTTAGACAGTGGTGATCACATCCTGGGGCTATATATACATTGACACTTGAACAAAACCAGAGTTCCCTGAGCAAGGAAGAGGTGGGCAATGGCTCTTCTTCCACAGCCTAGGAAACTAACAACGTGTCCCATAGCCTGGGATACATCACTGGAGGTCTAGTCTACTTAGGAGTACCAGAACCCATTAGCTCTCAGAACTCCTCCTCCACTCTGAGTCAGCAATCCCACTCAAGGCAAACTCTCTCCAGTATCCTCACAATCCACTTATCTCTTTTTTTACTTCCCCTTATTGAAGGTTTCTCATTGGCAAGCTGTGTTAGCATGGCAAGTTATTGAACCTCTCTGAACCTCGATGTTTCCATTATAATATCTAGTTTCCAGGCTTGTTTTAGGGATGAAGTGATATAACAAATTTGAAAGTACTTAGCCAGGTACTGACACATATGATATGTGACATAAATGTTCGCTAAACAATAATGACAACATGGGTTTGTATATGCTGATGACCAGGCTCCAGGTGCCCACAGGTAAGAGCACATGGAAATTTGGTTGAGGGACTTTGTAGAGACTGCCTAGTGAGCTGACAATCATCAGCAGATATTTATTGTGTGAGCTCTTTTTCGTGTGTGTTCTCTTTTTCCATGATGACAGTTAAAATCGCTGGGCCTGTGAAGAAGAAGCTGCTTGTACCGGCAATTTTGAGCAATTTGGTAAGAGAGATAAAATTGTGGTTGCCTGCATTTCAAACAAGCTGTCAGGAGGGAAAGCAGCAGCAGGCCAGGGGCAGGGCTGACAAACGCTGGTGGGCAGTGGAAGGGGAGGGGCTTTCTAACCACCTGGGTGGATATAGGTCACTGACTTCCTCAGCGATAATTGGGACCTCAGGGGACGTGTTCCTGCAGGGGGTTACAGGTGCTCCTTGCTTTACCCAGGTGAGCCCTGTCATGAGGCCAGCTGAGTGCCTAGGGCCAGATGGCTCTCACCCTCATCTCCATCTCAATCTCAGGACTCACTGCTGAGAGGGGAGTGGGTAGATAAATCCAGCTGTGAGGAAGACAAGGGGAAGAAGTCAGAAAGATGTCTGCTGGTCCCTATTTACTATTGATAAGAGTGATAGTGATATTTCAGTTCTGATATACATACCCCAGTGCTCTGCTCCCTCCAAAAACAATAGTCTCAAGGCAAAAAAAAAAAGCCACATAAACGAAACTCTCTACTCTGTCATCTCACCTAAGTATCTTGGAAAGGCTGTTGGCTCCTTTCCTCAGTGCCCTCCCCTGTGAGATAAGCAGTTGCAGAGCTGAATCGGCTGTGTAGGTCTTGCTACCCCAAGTGAGGTCCCAGGCCAGAAGCCTCAGCATCTTCTGGAGCTTGTTAGAAATGCAGACTCTCAGGTCCCTCCCCACCTGCTGAACCTGAATCTGCTATTTAACAAGATCCCCAGGTAATAAAATGCACCTTACCATTGGAGAAGTTCCAGTCTTAAGTATTGTGCTTTCTACTCACCTTGTCACTGATGACAGTTGCCTGTTGTGGGCCTTTGTTGTTGAGAATCTTGGTTCCACTCATAAGCCAGGTTTTCCTGATGTTCTCTCACTAGGCCCCACCTTTGCTCAATAGTCATCAGAATCCTATTGTCTGTAAAGAACCACCAATACTACTTGAGTTTTTACCAATTATGTATATGTACATACACAGTATATTGCATACTTAAGATCATTCACTCTGCTATTTTGAAATTTGCTATTTCCAGTTACATGATAAGACATGACTGTCCATGGCATTATGCATCCTTTCAGTTCATCAGTTTTAGTCCCTGTATGATAATCTATTTGTATAGATGTACTCTGACTGATTCAATCAGCTCTCAGCTGTTGCACATCAAGGTTGTCTACATTTTTTATTAAAAATAATATTCCAAAGAGAGGAGTGGATGGGGGATGAATGAAAAAGGTGAAGAGGAATAAAAGGTACAAACTTCCAGTTATAAAATAAATAAGTCACAGAGCTATAGTGTACAGCACAAAAAATAAAGTCAATAGTATCATAACAACTTGTCATAGTGACAGATGGTTATTAGCCTTACTGTGATGTTCACATTGTGAGATATATAAATGTCAAGTCACTATGTTGTACACCTGAAACTAATATACTATTGAATGCCAACAAGACTTAAATAAAAATTTTTAAATAATACAATGAATATCACTAACACTAAGTCTGTGCTACCAGCTCACAAACCTATGTATATACGGGAATGTAATACATGACCAAGTGGCACCACAGATGGTACCGGGAAAACTGGAAAAAAAATGCTACAACCTGTCCTATAGCTACACTCAAGACAGAGACAGACTCATAGATGGAGAACAGATGACAGATAGTGAGGAGGAGGTTAGGGGGTGGAGGGATTGAGCAAAAAAGAAAAAGGACTCCTGGACAACAGGGTCGTGATTGCTGGGAAGAGAGGGATATAGGGAACTAAATGAAAAAGGAAAAAATATAATAAAGATTATATACTTTTTTAAAAAGAGTGAACTCTAAATGATGTGATGACCTAAATACGACATATAAAATCACACAATACGATAAAATGTCGGAGACTAGCTTGTGGCCTGTGATAGTAGATAGACTTTGTGTGTAAAACTGAAAAGAGTATAAACCATGAGGTAAAAAATAAATATTGTTGATTATACCAATTTTAAGGATTCCTGTTCAACAATCAATACCAAGGCACAGACAGACTGAGAGAAGATACCAACAATGCCCACATCTCACAAGTGACCAATATCTAGATTCTAGGGTATTCCAGAAACTCCTGCAAATCAAGATAAAAATCAAGCACAACATTAAGAAAATAGTTGAAGGGTAGTTAATGAAAAATAAAAATAAAAGTAAAAAGGAAAGAAAAGAAAACCCCAAAGGCTAAAGAGCATATGTAGAAATGCTCCAACTCATAGCTAATCAAAGAAACACAAGCTAAAACAACAATGCGCTAAGCTTGTACAACTATTAGACTAGAAGGATTAGAAAGTGGTTAATGTCAAGTGTTGGGAGAGATGTAGGGGTATTAGAACACTTGTTGGTGGGTGTATGGACTGGTGCAGCTTTCCAGGAGAGGTATCTGGCAAGTAAAATCAAATTTAACGTACACATTAGCCCTAGCTGGTGTGTCTCAGTGTATTGAGTGCCAGCCTGCAAACCTAAAGGCCTCTGGTTCAATTCCCAGCCAGGGCACATGACTGGGTTGTAGGCCAGGTCCTCAGTTGGGGGCATGGGAGAGGCAACTGACTGATGTGTCTCTTATACATTGACATTTCTCTCCCTCTCTTTCTCCCTCCCATCCCCTCTCTCTAAAACTAAATAAATAAAATCTTTAAAAAAAATTTAATGTACACATTAAACTTATGGCCCCACAGTTTCACCCCTGAATAATTATCACAAAGAAATCTCTTACTCAAGCCCATAAAGAAAGATGTATGGGGTTTTCATCACAGTGATGTATGCAATGACAAGAAGCTGGAAGTAACTTAGGTGAGTATCACTGGGGAATGGAAAAGCAAAACTTGCTGCCTGTGGAGTTCTTTTAAATGCAGAATTGAAAAGAAACAGATATTGTTAAACATAGCTCTGGTTGCATCCTAAAAACATGATGGTGTGTGAAGAAGCAAGAAGCAGAATAAGTTATGTGCACAATACTGGTTAAGTTGATTAAAATACATATGCATACAAAGTCATAATGCATTTTGTAAGAGCCCATGCAACCAAAAGATATGCTTTAGGTACAATAGCATGATCGTCTATGTCAAAGGAAAGGGAATGAGAGAAAGGCAAGGGAATAGAAGAGAACACACAAAATCAGAGAGAAGCACCGAGGTGCACGAATTAGCCCTTTCTTACCACTTGATAGGGAAACCTTTATTCATATTCCTAATTATTTTACAGAATGAATTCCTGGAAGTAGATGACTTCACCTCATTATCAAGTAATGATAAAAATGGAAAACAATAGGGTTCTCCAGGGGCTGGAGAAGGTTCTTGAGCAGGGAACTCTTAAGTAGAACTTTTGAGCCTGGAACTCCTTGCTACTTCCCTTGTCCCCCAGAGCGACGAGGCTCACCAGCCTGGAGCATATTTTAGTCTCCTGTTCCCTGGCTGGGCCAAGAGATAAAGGGGGCAACTCGGCAACAGCTTTGAGATGTGGTTGCTGATAAACACCATGAGAATCAGATCCTGCATGTGCACATCATCTCATGACTGCGTTAAATTAGCCAGACACGTTAGCATCACAGGATCTTAAACTGGAGTTGAAGGGGTCTCGTGTTTGACCTCCCATCTGTGGCTGCAGCACCTAGATAACCTTCTGCCTTGCTCACCCCAGGGGAAGAGCTCAGTAGTGTGTGTGGCAGTTCCCGCTCCCTTCCGTCCTCCAGTCCCTGAGGCCCTACTCCCCCAGCCCTCCCTTGCACACCTAAGTCCAGACCGCTCACTAACCCAATGGATTCTTCCTGGGGTAGGTCAGCCTTCCTCTTCTCTGTCATCAAGACTGGCCACTGTGGAGGCAGCCTGTCTGGGCTCTTACTGTCCTGAGGACCATGCCTAATTAATTGAAGAACCAGATGCAGCTCATGCACACTGACTGGCGAGGATCCCCACCTGGGCCTGTCAGCCTGGCGACCTCTCCACGCTCAGTGTTCCAGCTCAGGAAAGAGCACCCTGCTGCTCTGGCCAAATGCAGCCCACCAGCCAAGAGCTGAGGACAACGTTCTATTCTAAAGGTTGTAAAAAACATTAAAAGAATATGCAGCAGAGATTGTACGTGGCCTACAAAGCCTAAAATATTACCTATTCGGCCCTTTACAGAAAGTTTGCTGACTGCTGATCTTGACCCTTCACGGCCAGCAGCAGCATTGGTGTCCCTTGGAAGCTGGTTAGAAATGCAGGGTCTCTGACACATCCTGGAGCTGTAGAGTCAGAATGTCACCTGTGTTGTGACCATTCAAGACCGGACAGGTTCACGGGACTTGGGCAGATGGAATAATATTCACAGAGCTGTGGGGATGCTTGACATGTCTTTACTCAAGGGTGGGCAAGCCATGCACTCTGCAAGCTGTGTGTTCCCCTGCATGTCCCCGCGTGTCTCTGCATGTCACAGTGCATGTCACCTGTCTCCTCTTGTGGCCCTGTCCCATGCCCCTAACTCCCATATATACTAAAATGCACACAAAGTTGGCAGGGAGCTAAAACATCATGTAACACAGCATCATTGTGTGCATGCAGGCCCACTCAGTGTTATGGGAATACAGTTTATTAGACCCAGACTTAAGGTTATGGGAATGCCGCTTATCTTAGTTCCCCAGACATCTGGGTGAGGGAGCCTGACTGCCTCCATTTACCCTACATCACCGAACCCACGTCTGGCTGCCTGCTGCTACGTAAGCCGATACTCCAGAGGCAAGTGCTAATAAAAAGGAAAGGGATTTATTTTCAGATGCAAGCCATTAGGAAGATGGGGGACCCATATGTTAAAGCCCATCTCCCCAGGAAGATGGAGGACTCCCATCTCAAAGCCCATCTACCCCTCTTAGTGGAGGCAGAGGTTTTTTAAGGAGGGAGAGGGGAATAGAACAAAGAGATCAAGGGACAGGATTGAAAAGTCCTCTACGTGCAGAGGAGCACAGTCCATTACAATAAAGACAGTGACAGCCCGGAATGCATCATCCTGGTTTAGTCATCCCTGCTTCACGTCATCCTGGCTCCATGGATGAAGATCAGCAAATCTCCTTGAGCTGGGATGCCTGAAGGCTGGAGTCTGTATCTTTTGAAGTCAGTTCCTAGGATTCTTATACAAACATGCTGTTTGCAGCCTACATGTTAGTCAGAGTCAGCACTGGCAGAAACAATGTCAAACGAATGCTGGGGTGGGCTACGATTTTCCATTATTACAAGCACATGCATTTTGACAAACACCCCAGGGGATCTGAACACAACGAACTTTGGGAAGCTTTGGCCTGGGCCTAGGTGTTTCCTGGGTTTGATTGTAAGGGGTAGGCTCTGGAGCTGGATGGCCTGGGCGCCAACGTTCATGCCACCACCACCGCTTCTTTGCTGAGTGACTGGGGGAGTCTTTTCATCTTTTTTCAAGTCCTGTTCCTTATTCTCTGAAATGGGATAATCATAGCTTTTACCTATGAGGGTGTTAGGCAGGCTTACAGGAACAAGCCCAGACTAAGGGCTGAATAGATGTTAGATTTTATTTCTGCTGTATTGTTTTTAATGTCAGCTCATTGGTCCTCTCTGCCTCAGAACAGGGGAAACATACTTTGCATATATTATCCAGAACTTCTGCACTGGTGGACTTGGGTGTTTCCTCAGAACCCCAGCTATGCAAATACTCTGAGTCAGCAGGTGAGAAGGACAAGGACAGTCCTGGACGCAGCCCCACCTTATCAGGCTGTTTATCTTCTACACAAGGAGAGAGAAATGATTGCCTTCTGTGGCGGACAAATTAGTTTGTGTGGGCCCCAGTTATAGGCTCATGTTCCCCTGAGAGACAGACATTCAGCACCTGGATCAAACTACAACAAGGTTATAAAATCTAAGAAACAAAACCCTGCCTTCCACCCGGAAGCTACCACAAGCAGGCTGCCTTGCACATGACTTCGCCTCCCGCTGGCCTTTCTTGGGCGATAAAATAGTTTCATTGGGTTTTGCTTTGCATTTAGTATCTGCTTTTCCTGCACAGGGTTCAAGTTGAAACTGCCTAGCTGGGTTCCAGGTAAGGCCGGTGGGAACAGAAGGTAGGCAGCTATTTAAATGAACAGGGGCTCAGAGAAATTGTGTACTTCCACAATGGGGCTTTGTTTCCACTTACGTTTGCCAAACTGTTGCCCCCCCCCCACCCCGGAAAAAAAAAAAAAAAAAAAAAAAACTAAGACAAAGGGAGAGCTCTGTGCTGGGAAGGCCCAATCTCAACACACTTGTGTTGAGGGACAAGTGTGTCATTTATTTTCTACAACAGCATGCGCTTTGCTTCCTGTTTGACTTTTTGAGGGCTGCTTGTTGGGATTAATGAAGTCCATCCAAATATTTTCAAGGATACAATCTCTAGAAAAGACATTTGTCCCCAAGCACTGTTTACTTTAATAATACATACACAATTCACACCAAGTTACCTCAGCACAAAGCAATTCCCTTGTTGTGCTTTGTGGACTTCTCGAGTGTGAAATGGGTGATTTTTTAACTTGTGACCATTTTCCCCACGGTGGAAATTTCACATAAATTTTATAGGAGAGTGTGTGTGTGTGTGTGTGTGTGTGTGTGTAAGCTAGCACAGAATTGCTCATATAGCCACTTAGTTTTAAGACTATTTGGCAGATTGAAAGGAAATTTGCCCTGGTGATATATTTCTAGCTTGCACTCTTCCATTAACTAGTGGTAAGACTTTACACAATCGCTTTACTTCTCCCTGGGCCCCAGTTCCCTCATCTGTAAAATTAAAGGAGGGCGTCTCACTGGGAAAGCACTGAGCTCTAAGATTCCCACCAGCTGGGGCTGCCACAGCAGATGGGAGCCACAGTGGTGAAGGGGGCGATGTGCCTATGTGTGTGTTGGTGGGGTGGGGGGCAGCCTTCTCCACTCTTCCAATCAGAAGAGTTTCCCTATTTTCTGTTTTACAGATCAGGCATTGGGAGTATGTTTGAAGGAAAGGTCTCCAGGCTAAGTGAAAGCTAGAAGACTACTCCTTTAGATAATCACTGAAGTTGGGTGACCATACACATTTTATCATCCACACCAGGACATTTGGGATTGGAAAGGAGATGCTATTACTAATTACACTGGGACAGCAGCCTTACGTGGGAGCGTCCCAGACAGAAGGAAATGCATGATCACCCAACCGCTGAGTCCTCTGCCAGCTCAGAGGGACTTGCTCCTCTCTACTGTAATTCTATGGCCGGACTGTCCTTGTCTTTGTTGGCACCAGAATTCTGGTTGTAGCCACAGGGACAGAAGCAATCAGGGACATGAGGTCCTTAGGGGACAGCCTCAAGGACAGCAGCCATTAGGGACAGTTCCAGGGACTGAAACCATCAGGAGACAGCATCATGCTTACTCACTGGAGCATGCAGCTGGAAGAAATACACAGGGCTACCTGCAAGTGACTAATGACACAGCTTCAGCCTGGCTCTTGTTTAGAATCATGTGAGAATCACAAGTTTCATGGTGAAAACATCACAGCAGTTGTCCAGTAAGCAAGTGCCCACAAAGAACCCAGCCCAGGAGATGAAAGATTAAACAAACAGCCCAAATCACAGGTCCTCAAAGTGGACCAAACAGTCAATGGAGGAGAAGGTCACAAGGCAGAAAAAAAGGTTTCAGGAGGCAGATGGAGTATTGCGCCAAATTGGGAGAATCTTAGAAGGATTTCTCCCCAACACATGCACAGCACAGTCCCTGTCAGGACTCTCCACCCCGCCGGGCTTAGCTCGGGCCTGGCTGAGGCTGATCATTCGCTTGCTTCATTAATTTCCCCATCCATCCATCCATCCATCCATCCAACCATCCATCCATCCATCCATCCCATGTTTGCCCACCCATCCCATGTTTGCTGATGTGATGTCCTCCCTAGAGTTTCTGCTATGGCAGTGTCCATAGCCTCAACGTGAGCCTTCCCTCCCTTCTGTTCCAGATCTCACTAATGATGAAGTTTATAGCAAAGTGACTAAGTGAGGAGAAGGCTGGTGATGTCGTGAGTTATAACAAATTACATAGAAGATGCTTGTTTACTTTTTATTATTTTAGGGGGTTCCCTTTTAGCTGACAAATAATGGGAACATTTCAGCTAGGAATAGAACATGGTCTTGCCTTTTAATTTGGACTTCCCTACCTGCCAAGTGTGTAACGTTGGGCAAGTACTGGAACTGATATGTATCTTTGTTTTCTCCTCTGTCCAATGGGGATACACAACTGCTTGCCCAGCCTTCCCCATAGGAAGGATGAGTTATCCCCCAAGTGGCCCCATTATTCCTCTGTCTCATGTCCCCTCCCCATCTCATGCTCAAGTGAGTTCTGCAATTCCTTTGGGATAATGTTCTCATGGGAACTTCAGCTTCATTTAAACCATCCCTCTTCCATTTCACTCCTCGGGTAGTTTTCCTCCTCTGCTTTTGGTCATGAAACGCCTCTTTTTCCTTAATTTTCACACAAAACAATGCACTTTGTGCATTTGTTAATAAATCAGACTTTGTTGACTTTGGGGAAACAGGAGGACTTCTCATTACAGCTCTGCAAACAACTAAAAGTTAAATATTGGACTTTCATTTCTGTGAGCCACCGTGGCCATTTCTGGCAATGCGGGTGTCTGCCTCTCACTATAATTTGTGCTTCATGCACCCGCCCTCTTCTCAGCTCTCAGCAGCGTAGAAACAATGTCCAAGAGTCATTGTGCAGAGCAGCTCAACCCCTCCAACCGCTGTCTCCAAACTCAGCTCTGGCTCCCTTGCTGTCTTGAAAGCCTCATTAATACGCATGGCTAAAGAATGCTCCACATTCTGTGAGTAGTTTTAAATAAGAAAAAGTTTGTCTTCTTTTGTGTAAGGATGACACAGTGTCCAACATTAGGAGTTGGGAAGGAAGCCGTGGGCTGGGCGGGCCCCAGGTGCTGATCAGGGGGTGAGACAGCTGGCCACAGACAAATGTCATTTGGGGTTATAGGCAAACTCTGAGGGGTCCAGTGTGGGGAGGGGAAAGGTTCCCCTGAAGAATCAATTTAAATCCTTAACTACTTTAAAGGTAGGGGACACCTCAGTGGAGGCAGGCAAGCTTAAGGAGCCACATTACCAGTGACACTGTGGCTCTTACCTATCATTCTTTGATAAACTTTCCTAACACCAAAGGAGTTGCAGGAAGAAGGGAGACCCTTTACTCCTCCTTCTAGTACCACAACCAAAGACCAAACCTTCCAGGGCCCAGCTTTGTGCCCTGCTCTCGAAAGAAAAGAGAGAAGCTCTTGGAGGGTTCTGAGCAGGGCCACATGGACTTCTCATTGGTGCCCCATTGACTAATTATGTCACTGCAAACAAGATAATGTGTGTGAAAGCTCTTTGAAAACTAGAAAATGGGATACAAAGGAGAAAAGGATTTAATTAAGAGTCGTCGCTCAGGTGGGATTAGCCTAGCTTGGCGTTAGACTGTAGTTAGGGCCCAGGGAGCTCCTGGCATTCTATCAGGTGTGAAGGGAGGAAATGAAGCCACGTATTAGAGCTTCACTGTAACAAATGAACAGGAGAATACCCAGGGCATCAAGGTACAGTTTGCTGGTGCTCCAGCCAGAGGTCTTATATAAATGCTAACAAGGCAGGAATGGGATCCGGCTGACGAGGCAGCAGAGAGCGGAGCTGCAGTCTTGTTTCCTTGGACAGCAGCAAGGTCTCAATTTAATTTGCAGATATTTTAAGCTTTGGGGCCTGATACCTGCAGGGCAGAAGGGAGGCAGGTGCATCCTAGTGGATATAATAGATTAAAGCTGAAATCCAGGAGGATTACTCCAATTTCAGAACCACCACTGTCTGTTTTGTGCCCTGTTATGTGTCTCAGTCACTTCTTATTCCTGCTGAATTTGCTGGGAAAGATTTTATTTCAAGAATGACACAGGACTTCTCAAACAAGTGTAGCATATTCAGGGGTTGGTATTTATAAGAATGAGCTTCAGAGCCAGGTGGATCAGGCCTGAGTCCCCAGCTGTGTTGTTTTGAGTGAATATATTTAGCTCCTTTAAGCCTCAGTTTCCTCATGTGTAGAACGGGGCTAATGAAAGTGCCCAGTGCATATTTCCCTAAATATATTCTTTGAAGTATATATGTAAATGCTGAGCTCAAGACATGGCATACAGTAGGTGCTCAGTGAGTGTAGCAAGACATATCATTGCTATGTCTTGGTTACTTATACATACAGCCTCTCTAAGTAGTGAGCTGGAAGCGGGATTGCCTTAGCAGGGAATGTAGACTGCAGTCGCTGCACCATCATATGCTTTACTTTCTCCGCCTAGCAAACAAAGCATCCTTTGAAAAAGGAATTGCTTTCATTTCCCATGGGAAGTAATTTCTACAACCCACGAGTAAATGCACTCTAATGACTAGAATGTGACACTAGCTATCAAGAGTGAAATGTTCCATAAACAGTACTGCCTCCTAAAATTACTCCATCTCAGGGCTCTGTTTGAGTCTTCTCTTGCCCCCTCGGTCTCTGCTGCCACTTCTCATCCTCCCACCCACCCCACCTTTCCACTATCCCTTCATTTTGGGATCCTTAGACCCGACTACTGCCACCCCAAATTCCTGAGGAGCGTGGGGTTGTCCTGGGGTTCAAGACGAAGCTCAAAGGCCCAGATGCACTCCATTTATTCCGAGTGGCCCAGGGGATGGAGCGCGGGGTCCCAATTCAGCAAGAGGCAGTTTGCCAATAGGCAAACCAGTGGACCATGCCTCATACATTTTCAGGGAAACATTATTTAATCTCAGAACATCTGCAACAGTCTGCAACATACTTTCCCCAAGGTTCTACTCTAAACTGACAAAAGATTCTGGACCCCCACACACAGATTCTGTGACATATCTGGGTTTTATTGAAAAAATATCAGTTAGGTTGCCGACTTGGAATGGTGTCAGCATGAATAGGCAATACACCAGCGCTCTTATCATAGCTGACAGGCTCCGTAACTCACCTGCTGATAATGTCAGTACCGCCGCCGCTGTGACGCGGGCTCTCCTCCCACTTTGAAAGCATTGTTCTCAGGCAGGCAAAATAATGAAGGTGGTTTTGGAGTTTATGTTTACTTTTTCAGAGTAAGCAAGAATTCCATGATCAATGCAATACACCATGCAGACATACAAGAAATGTCAATGAATTCAATATGTTTGGAAACATCCCAAGAGCTTGTTTCTATACAGCTTAAACTTCCCTTCTGCCCCTCAGTAGTAGGATCTCCAACTCTAAAAAAGTGTCAGATTTAATGTCTTCATTTTACAAATGAAGAGACTAAGGCCCAAGAATTGTACATTATTTTACTGGGGCCACACAGACAATTAGTAGCAGAGCAGAGCCCTGAGCCCTGAACTTGGGACTTACAGGGCAGAGCTTTTCCTCCCACTTCTCACTTAACTAATGCTGCTCATTTCATTACTTGCTCTAAAAATAGATCTTGTCCCTGTATTCCTCTGTCTTCTAAATTAGAAACCACATTCAGCATGAGACATCTTTTGTTTGACCCGTAAGTTTAAAAATACTTTTCTGAATTTAGTTAACTTTTTCAAAAATGGAGGTTTTTCTCAAACATTTGCATTTCCGGTTTCTCTTAAAATGTGGCCTATCTGACAACATTGGGGTTTGCATTCTTGGAAGGCAACATTCAGCTGGAGCTGGGGGGCCACTGTCCCCTTCGGAGGGCCCCCGCGCTCTTGCCACAGTCCTCACCACTCCCTGCTGTCTCAGACCCAACCTGCTGCACCACTTTACCTGCCTGGCTGCTGTTTGCATTGGATCATGGCCCTGAGTTGAAAACGTGACAAGCAACTTTATTGCTCCAATATAAGCTAGATATCAGCTGGGACCTCCCTATTTCTCCGGAGCTGCTTAAAATCATCTCAAATCCCCAATTCCATGGCCCCTAAAATCTAAGGCTTTCCCAGTAATTGTGTGAATACCGATAGGTTAATATTCTCATGGTCTGCTTTGCCTCTAGCACCAATGGTTTTGACTCATGACAACTTAAAAGGAACTGAATTTTTCTTTAGTCTCCTCCCCTTCCCCCAGGCAGTTTGGAATTATGACTAGACTTATAATGATGGGGTTTTTTTGTGGGGGTGGGAGGAGGTGTTATAAAGATTTTAAACAACCCCCCTCACGGCAGATATAACTTAACAATTCATTCTCCATGAGGATTTTTCTCTGGCCTTTCTTCCACAGAGAGCTATGTCATTCTGTCTCTGCCCCTGCTCCTCAGTGTCCCCAACCCATTTCAAACTTCCCTCTCTCAATAGCGGAGCAATTCAGCCCTCTGCCAAACATGCTGTTGCAAACCCATTGAGATGCTCACAGGGCCAACAGAGGGCTCTTCCCTATTCACACGATGCGTGTCTCTTAGACAGAAATCATGACTCCAGACAGCAAATGTTTTCCAATTTTACTACCTTCCACAACTATGCACCGGACTCTGAGGACGTAGGTTGCTAGACTCTTATTCCTGTTACAAATCAGCCTGATTCCCTGACTCTAGACATATATAAATTGTCCAGTCCTAAATATCAGAATCCTAAGTGTATCCATTAAATGACTGCTTTCCCTACTGGACTATTAAGCCTCATGAAGTCAGGCACATTATCTTGTTTATCTTTAGATTTTCAAGACCTACAAAGTGGGGAAAGGTAAAGGGAAGGGCCAGGAAGCAGGAAACAGAGAGAACGTATTCACTGAGCAATAGATGAAGAAGAGAAGGAACGAGAAAGGGAGACTGATTGCCTGCTATGGTTGTACCTCTTGTTCGCGGCACAGGGTGCATGGCCCTAATAGGGCGAGTGGGTGCTGAAGGCCACTCTGCGCTCTGCACGCCCAGCTAGATCCCCTGTCTGGCTTCTGCTTCTTCCACTTACCTGTCCTGCCCCCATTTGCTGCCCTGCTCCTGAAAAGGCACTTTTTCTCATTCTTTACAAAGGTACCATCTGGGCCGGGACTGAATGGAAAACAATTTTGTCCAGGAAACATGTATTTTTTTTTTTAACACTTCAATTTGTTTTAACCTCCCCGCCCCCAAGAAAATTCCCATAACCTTGTCAGGATTTGCCACGGTGGACTCTGATATTGAGGCCCGGACCCCCCCACCCCCCAAGAAGTAGGAGTTACCCGCAGCAACGGGAACGCCCAAATCTGAGGAAAGTGGAGACTGGGGCCCAAAAATAAGTTAAAGTTCCTGCTCCCCCTAGGCGCATCTCTGTACTCCTGTCCTATCTATGACTGTCCCCTTCAAGAAGTGCTCAAACGTGGCTCCACACCTTCACAGCCCAGGCCTCTCCGGGAGATGGGCGCTCAGCTGGCAGCTGCCCAACTTGTGCCCAGAGCACCACGCTCAGCCTGTCACCTCCCATGAATGCAGCGCTGGTTGGGGAAGAGCACTTGGCTCAGAGGTGTCTGCGGGCCCAAAGGGTGAATTGAGGTTAAATTTCAAGGCTGAGCTAAGCAATATCTCAGCTGAGCTCCGGAAAGGCGGGCCAAGTGTGAAATGCGCACGCCTCTGAGCTGGGCCGGGAGGGTCGTGGAGGTGGCTCCCCCTGCCCCTGTCACAGCCACTCCCTTCTCGCTCTAGCCAGGAGCCTGAGCTGGTGGCTCTGTGCGTGCCCCTGCCCTTTGCTCCAAGATACCGCTGGAGGCACAGAGTGAGTAGCTAAACACAGGCAGCCAGTCTGCCCAGGTTGACCTCTCAGTGAGCCAGCGTCATCTCCTGACCTGGATGCCACACAATGTCTTTGTTCAAGATGCCTGTGACTTTTTCTTCTCAGCAAACTAGGGAAAGTAAAGGTCAAGGGCAGAGCCTTTCAGAAAACCTAATCACAGGAAGGGTGCCTGAAAGCCATGCTCTTCTGGGGAAGGGTTAAGAACTCAGGTCCAGGGCTCTGATGGACCTGGGTTGGAAGGTAGCTTCACCACGTGCTAGTGGGCTACTTAATCTCTCTGGGCCTCAGTTATCCCTATAGTAAAATGGGGATTATCTTCAATAGTAACTATTTGGAGGGCTCTCTAAAAATTAAGTGAGAAAAAGTGGTCAAAGCACTTAGGACAGCAGGCTCTAAGTGATCACAGGTTGATGGTGACGTATAATGTTGACTCTAAATCAGAGATATACATGTATACCTTGAAATACATGCTCTGACTCATAAAACACCAACTGAGTACTGGTTATAAGGGGCTGAAGCCCTTGGAATGTTCTAGAGCAGTGCTTTCCAAACTTCAACTTTCATACAAATACCTGAGTATCTTGTTAAAATGCAGATTCTGATTCAGAAGGTCTGGAGTAAAGCCCAAGATTCTGTGTTTTGAACAAGCTCTCATGCTGCTGGTCCAAGGACTGCACTTTGAGCAGCTGAGGCTTTAGAGAAAGAGATCATGGACACACAAGGTCTGCCCAGAAGGTATCCAGCCATGTAATATGAAAAATAGAGACATTCATTGAAGAAGATACCAGAAACAAGAAACATTGTACACAGGACAACGATGCCCCAGTCTCCTTCAAAGTAGGCACCTTGGAGCCTCACACAGTTTCCCAGTCACCATCATCTGCCTCCCGGTATTTTCCTGAATCTCATTGATGGTCTGAAATCTCTTCCCTTTCAAGGGTAATTTTAGTTTTGGGAAAATCCAGAAGCTGCAGGGCACCAAATCTGGGCTGTAGGGAGGCCGAGTCACCTTGGTGTTTTGCTGTTTCACCAAAAGACTCTGTAAGAGACATGATGCATAAGCAGGGGCATTGTCGTGATGAAGCTGCCAATCACCAGTTGCCCATAGCTGCAGCCTTCTGAGTCATCTGAATAGTTTCCATGGAGGAATGTTCAAGCTTAAAGCAAAATCTGATGCACATTCATTGCTATACTCAGTGTCATTTTTAATGTGATGGCCACACAGTACACATGCTCACTCAACAGTGTCTACCACCACTGCTGACTAGTAC
Organism: Pteronotus mesoamericanus; assembly: GCF_021234165.1. NCBI lineage: Eukaryota > Metazoa > Chordata > Mammalia > Chiroptera > Mormoopidae > Pteronotus > Pteronotus mesoamericanus. The sequence continues at coordinate 32,370,510 of NW_026555234.1, read as the reverse complement.
AGCGAAGTTGTCGTTCATGCATAGGCACTCCGGTCCACTCTCCTTGGCTGCCAGGTTGCATGGATGTTGTGCAAACCATTCTCATTATATTAACAATGGTTAGACTTTTTCCAGCCAGACCTCATATTTTCTCCAGGGCTACCTAGCTGCAAAGCATCTGCCTAGAGCTTTATTTCCTTCCTTTTCCTATAGATGCCTTTAAAAGAAAGTGCCGAGGAGCAGAGAAATGGCCAGAGGGGGCAGGTGGAAGGAAAGAGAAGATGCTAAAAGTCTGGATTATCCACAGTCTGGGTTCTCAGCCTCCCAGAAGCCCCCAGCCACTCCTTCTACCCCTATGAAATTAATGGGGAACCAATAGGGTGAGGCTCAGAATCTGAGGCCCAAAAATCAACCTGACTGTTTCTACACTGCATGGAGATTAAGCCTTAGGGATTCTGGACCATGATCCACTTTGCGGGCCCCTTAGGATACTGTGAGTCTGGGCCAAGGCTGATACCGTCATTCAACAAATACTCATCAAATGTCTCCGAGTGCTAGACACGGTGCTAAGTAAGACCCAGAACCCTGCTCTCCCGATCAAGCTCTTGCTGTGACACTTGTTCAACCATCATTCTAGGTAAAGTTAGGTGTGCATTGGTAATGGGATCCTGGGTGAAGGACCCATGTTGCCCAGGCGGCTACGGTATTGGTGGCTGAGAGTTTACAGCTCAGTCCCTCTCTGGGATATCCTTGGTCAATGTCACACCCCAACCCTGGACAGCTCCAACTAATGTCTGGTGAATGAGGAGGGCATATTTGCTTTAATTTGGAACAATTCTGAAGGGCCAGAGTTACCATTATGATTGACTGAGGCCTGCATTGAAACTGCGTGACAGACCTGCATGTAACTCTCTGCCCAGCCTCATTTCTGTCATCTCTCACAGGTACGGTTTCTGACTGAGCACACATCACATCAAGTGTTTGCAGAGAAATCGTAGGGTGTCAGAATCTGTGTCCAGGGAATAGAAACTAAGACAGTCATTTTCATCCACGTACTGTCTATGCCTAAGAGCATCTGGCTATGGCTCTGACAGATATATTTGCATTTTTGGGAAAACATTTTCTTGAAGTCTTTCCAAGAGCTCCTAGAGAACAAAGATTCTCAGATGTGTTTACTTACTTTTTAAAAAGTATAAAAACAAATTTAATCCATAATAAATATAAAAATACAATCTCATTTTAAAAGAGGTGAACAATGTAGAAAAATACACAGTGAGAGTTGAAAGACACTTTTGATCTGGTTTCTTTCTCTTACCCAGCTCTTTTCCTTAGAACTAACCACTGCTTAAGTGTATCCTTCTAGATAGATCTTTTACTGTGTATTTGCACATATACAAATGTATATAAATATACTTACTTTTAATATAAATGGGATCAAAATAAGGCATTTTCCTACTAAAGTTTTGAAGCTTGAAGATCTTTTCATCACTAAATGTAGGTCCACCTAATGCTTTTTTATGGTTGTATAATATTCCACAACATGGATAACCCATTTAGGTATTCCATGGGGCATTGAGAGTTTTAGTGCTCACGCATATCCAGTTTTTTCCTCCTCTGGACACATGAGAGGATTATAGTTCCTGCTCCACAGGAGTTATTTGGAGCCACACAACTACCTCTGGCTAGTGGGTTGAGAGTGGAAGTGCTTTTTGTCACTTGTGGGCTAAAGTATTTAACTGCAGGTAGGAGGCCCTCCAGGACTCTATCCTCTAAGACAATGGAGAAGGCCTCCTACTGAGATGGTAGGGCCACAAGATACAGACAGCCTGGACAGCTAAGTCTCAACCTGAAGAAAAGTTACCATATGGGTTGTCTGGATTCAGAGCAAACCTTGTAGTGAGTGAGAAGTTGTCCTTTGCTATGTTAAGCCGGGGCTTTTTTTTTAAATCACAACATAACCTAGTATATCCTGACTAATGCACTATCCTAGTGGGCATTTAGGTTGATCCTAGTTTTTCACTGTTAAATGAAATGCTGCAACAAGCGTTCTTCATCTGTATTTCTGAGTGCAGCATGGATTTTTTTGTGGAATGGGTACCCAGGAGATAAACGAATGATATCTTAGTCAGTTTGTGTTGTCATATCAAAAATACTATAAACCGTGTGGCCTATAACAATAAACATTTACTTTTTACCATTTTGGAGGCTCAAAATCCAAGATCATGGTGCAGGTATCTGGTAAGGACCCACTTCCTCCTAGAAAGCTGTCTTCTTGCTATATAACCTTACATGGTGGAAGGGGCTAGCTAGTTCTCTGATGTCTGTTTTACAAGATTTCTTTTATAATCTCATTCATTAGTGCTTTGCTCTCATGACCTAATCACCTGCCAAATGCCCCACCTGCTAATATCATCACCTTTGTGGTTAAATTCCAGCATATGAAATTTTGGAGACATAAACATCAGACCATAGCAAACAGACAAATGGTAGTCAAATTTAATTTTGAGAGAAACATCAAATTGTCTGCCATGATCTTTACTAATTTACATAACCATTAACATTATCTCCCCTATAAGTGGATCTTATCTTAGTGTGTATGTGTATGTGCTAATTTGATAGAGGGAAGTGGTTTTTGTCATTTTAATTTGTAGTTCCTTTACTACTGAAGGTTAAACAAATTTACATATTCTCATTGGCCATTAGTATTTCTTCAGGATCTCATTATCCCTATTTTTTTCATTTATTTTCTAAGTTAAAAATGTTTAAAGATCTCTGGAATAGAATGTGTTCTAGAAGGCTTTCGTAATTGAACTTTTTGTCATCAAAGATAGCTCCCCCTCTTGACTTCCCAAAGATGTCCCTGTGTTCATTTATTCTTTCACAAACATTCCTTCTTTCTTTCTTTACAAATATTTATCAGATAGTTGCTATATTCTAAGCACTGGGAATGCACTGGTGAGCAAAACAGAGTTCCTGTCCTCATGATGCTTTAGGCCTATCAAAGAGAAGTGACATTGGACAAGTCCATTTTCTTTGTCTCTGGCCTTATTAACAGGCAGTAAAGCAGTATAGAGACCCTGTGATATGTGTCGGAGCGGAAGCAATAGAGGAAGGATATAAAAACAGAGCGCCATTTATCCCTTTAACATTTAGCAGCAGCAATAACATTTTCTGAGACCCAGAGTAGGCTCTTGGAGTCACAGAATGATAGATTGTCAGAATCCCCATTTTACAGTAAAAGAAACTGAAGCACAGAGGCAAAGTGACTTGCCCAAGGGCTTCTGCCTCCTAATCGAAAGGTATGCCCACTCTCAAACTGCCTGTCTGGTAGGACTTTGCAACTATTCCATACGTGCATAAACCCTTCCAGGTATGGGTAAAGGACAGGTGAGTACCTGTCCTGGGAGATATTAAAAAGTACACTCCCCACCTTCAAAGGGCTTACAACCTAGCTACTGCAAATTTCTCTCTAAAAGAGTATTTGTATCATTTGGCTCAAAGCTTATTTTTTTATGATGCTAAAGGAAAACCAGCTTATGCTAGGCCTGTTTGAACTTATCTAAATGCTTGAAATTGTCATTAGGATGATGGTTTTCCAAAAGAAGGTTGAAGCTCTCCAGACAGGAAGCTGTCACTGAATTTTAAAAGTATTGACTCCTCCTGACATTTCACTTGTTTTCTTGGGAATGGAAAAGTCTAATGCCCATATAAAAAAATAAATTAAAAAAAGAAAATTCTAATGCCCATCAGGGTACTCCTTCCTCTACGAATTAGTTAGTCTACCCCTGCTGAACCATGTAAAATCTCCGGGAATATTAGGCAAAAATTTGAGCAAAGCATATTGGGCTCATGAGTCATATTCCTTAACCCTCAGTTTTCTCAAAAGTAAAATGAGGGAAATAATATGATCTCACAAATTGCTGGGAGGATTAAATGCAAAACACTTGAATAGTTATATCTGTCTCAGAGTAAGCGATCAATAAATGTTAGCCATTATTATCATTCTATTCAATGCTACACCTTGTTCGTTATTTATCAACCAAGAACCTGGGCATCTGAGCAGCCATATCTGAGAAAGCAGAACCGTAAACCACAGCCATCTGCCTTTGTTTTGAATATTTCAAAAATCGATGAACCCTGAAGAACAAACGAGGCATCAGTCCTTGGGAATGAGTCGTGGACCATGGTTCACTGTGTTTCACGCCTGATGCAGAACACACGCCTCTGCTTTCAGGTGCTACAATCAACTGAGATTTCAACAATTCGGAGCTTTGGAAGCCCATCCCACCACCTTTTCTGCCCACCATCAATCTTCTCCTTGCTTCTCATTTATTTTAAATCCTGAATTCTCTCTCTCTCCGTCTTATATTTAGACTGGCTTACCTGTTCTATTCTGTGAAGAAGCACAAATTCACAAAATTAATCTTTTTCTTAAGTCCCGTGTGCAGGAATATAAAAATCCCCCTTTTTGCTCAGGCTGTCAGGAAGGGATGAATGGGCAGCTTAGCTTGTTGGACGGGGGTCAGGGGACTTGGGGTTTATTACTAGCTGTCTCACCGACTCCTGTTGACCTTAATTTCTTTGGGCCTCAGTTCTCTCCTTTGGAAACAGAACAGGCAGGATTGACAAAGGATACCTTTTCCCAGCCAGCCTTATACGGCTGTTGGCAGAATAAATGAGATTATGTCTAGAAAGCCATTCAAGTTCCTCAGAGAAGGGCACTCTCTAAATACAGGCCATGATTACATGTCAGTCACGGGAAGCGCGAGAGCGAGGTTGTCCAGGCACCTCAGAGCACATCTCTCTGGCACTCCCCCTTGTCTGTAACTGTAGAGATGCTTCAATAATGGAAGCAGAGCACTCAGTGAGTGGTCAGAAGGGGCAGGTCACAGGTGTGGGTTCTGTTTGAGGACATGTGCAAGCTCTAATAACAGCCTGGGGGCAAGGAGCAAAGCAGAAGCCAGAAATCCTTCCCTTAGCTTGGAGGACTCCCTCCTCCATTCCTTCTCTCCCCAGGAGGGAATCCTGAGCAGGCTCACTGGCAGGCACTCAATGAACGCTCCTGGAATTGAATGGAAGTGAATGTAAACAAATTTATCTTCCTCAGGAGAGCAGTGGCTATGCTTTTGCCTGTGTGGAATGACACTTGAAATGATTATGGGTTAAGGGGTCTCCCCTAATGTATTGGGAAGTGTGAGGGGTGGCGGAGTGTGAACCCACTTATTCCATGCTTCTTTCTGTCACTTCAGGGTGAGGGTGCATTAGCACGTAGGGCTATCAGGTGGGCCCAGTGGGCTGGCATTGCTGAGAGACAGAGTTGTGAAGACCTGAAGGCGGGTGAGGGGGAAGCATCATTAGAACAATCTTTTTTTGCAGAAAGGACAGAGGGCAGTGTCCTGGAGGAGTTGCTTGGAAGAGGAGCCCAAGGCCCGTTGTCATAGAAGGGATGAGAAGGACAGGATCCCTGGTGTAGAGAACCCAGGAAGACACATGCACTGCCTGGTCTGTAGCTTCTTGAGCTTTTCTTTCCCCAACACTGGGGCCATTCAACCTCTACCTCCGGACCCTGCTCCACTCTGGGATTCTCACATCCAACTCTTGTGTCTTTGTAGTGAAATGCAGTTGGATTTAGGTCCCAATTCTGCTTTTTGGATTGATATTTTATTCTCTAAACCTCAGTATCTTCACCTATCAAATGGAAGTAATAATGTCTACCCCATGAATTGTGAGGAAGATGACAGCTGTCACAGAAAGATCCCCCAAAATGAGGATTGACGGCAGTAGTAAGAGGACAGTGGCAGGAATTTTGGAGATCTGGTCTTACACACAAGATCGCTGTGTTATTTGAGGTGTTCGAGTACCTGCCTTGGTTACCTGCCTGGTACCCCAGAAAGACAGCAGCTTCACCTCTGACTGCTGCTCTCTGAAGGCATCGTTACAGAGCCCCTGTTTCTGTGTTTACTGAGCATCGCCTGCCAGTCATTCATCCTCCAATAAATACAGACATAGCTTACATTCCAGTGGGAAGAGGCAGACAATAAGTAAAATAAACCTGTAGAGTATGTAAATGGTTATGTTAGATGGTAATAAGTTCTTTAAGGGTATAGGGAGAATCAAGAAAAGAAATGTCAGTGTGGGATTGCCAATTTAGAGAAAATGGCCAGGAAAGGCCTTAAGGAGAAGGGAATTTTTGGATAAAGACCTTGGCCTGGCAGCAGTGGGCAGGTGGGCAAGGGGAGCAGAGTAACTTCTCTGACACTACCTGCCATGCTCTGGGACTGCCTACTATCTGGACTGCACATCTGGACACATCTTTTGTTTTGCGCAAGGGCCTGGCCTCAGACCAAGACAGAGAGGGTATCGGCAGTGTCGTGCAGACACTAATAAAAGGAGACTGGGAATCACACCAGAAAGGACCATTGTCTTTGAGAGGCCTTTGGAAAGAGGAGGGACAGCGGGGAAGATGCACCCTGGTTCATAGATGTGGCAGGACCTGCAGGCTAAGAGTGGAGTGATGATGGGGGCTCCTGAGAAGCCAGGTCCAGTGTTTTAGATCCTCACCTCTCAGAGTGTGGTCAGACCAGCATACTCAGTGTCCTAGCTTGTTAGAAATGCTGAATGCCAGGCCCTAGCCCAGGTCTACAGAATCAGACTGTGTTTTAACAAGACCCCCAGGTGATTTGTATGCACAGGAAAAATCATCTTTACTGAATAGAGCATGGTGTGTGCCTACCTCATTTGTAGAGTTTATAAGCTGAGCTCCCTTGCTGCACTTGAGGAGCGTGGAGTAGTTGTTGGTATAATGGTGGAATAGAGGGTGAGAGAAGAAACCACTAGGGAAGGATATGGTAGCTCCACAATCTTCAGCGAACAAAGTTTCTTCTGTAGCTGCTTTGTGTTTTCCTTCCTGGACTCCTTCTTGGACAAGAGGACTGTTTCAGTTTTCATTGCCACATCCTTTTAAGATGTGGAACCTTAATTTGGCTCACATATTGTTGATAATGGTGTGGTCACATGGCCACAACTAGCTGCAAAGGAGTCTGAGAAATGTAATCCTTAGCTGTGTGACTAGATCTCTAACTTCTATTATTTTTAAACATAGAAGAAGTGGAAAATGGATTGTGTGGTGATAACAAGCCACCTCTCTCACACCAGGGAAAGTAATTGCTGGGGCAAGCCATAAACTAAAGAGTAGGCTAGACCAAGGACTGAAATATAGCTGCTCAGGTAACTTGGATCAAGGTCCCATCAATCAGAACACTTTGAACTTCAACCAGAAGATAGCTCTTATGCCAACTCAGAGTATCTAAGAAGCTCTCATCCAAACTATACTGAGGTAGTGCTCACTGGTAAAGTTATAGGAGGTTATGGCTAGCCTTTCTCCTGCATGATCCATACCCATACTATATGACTTGTTAAATATTTTTAATAGCATTCACCTCTGCTGTCATCACTTGCATCTCTGAAGAAGGGAGAGGTGTAGGGGTTAGAGGAAAAATGGTTTTTCTTGCCCTTTTTCCCTCCCTGTTTTCTCCCTGTAGCAAGAAAGGCAGAGGTTAACCATGCAGGTGCTCACAATGGGTTGCTCTCATGGCTACTTTTAAAATTCTGCTTTTGAGTGATGGAGAAGTTTCTCTGCCAACCCAGGCTGGGTGCTATCAACTTTTATTTGCATGTAAGAAAACCTGAAGCAATTGTGAAAGAAAATAGGCAAATAAGAACAGGTTTGTTTACATCTGTGGGCATGGCTCACATATACTCTTCTTCAAAAGGTCAGAATAGAATGCCATTTTTTTTCTGTGTGTACATGGTAATTTATGCCCAGCTCCTTACATGGTGATCAGGCTGAAAGCATATTTGGGTAGCTTTCTTTAAGAAAGAGAATGCCAGGGGGATTCCAACATGGCTGCAGAGCAGCTGGAAGCTCCATCCACTTGCTCTTAGCCCTGGATCCATCTGGCAGCCAAAACATAGGGCAACCACCTCGAAAATCCAGCTGAGTGTGAGTGAGAGCCTGTGTAAGTGAGCATGTGCACAGACAAGTGGATGGGTGTGTGTGTGAGTGTGCAAGCGCCTGTTCACCTATGAGAGCACTCAGGGCCGAGTGGCCCAGGCTGCCCTGATGGAGCCGTGGCCGCCACCGCCAATGTAGCTACCCAACCCGGGGCTTCTGTCTGCATAGATTTGGAGTGTGAGTCATTTTGTGGAATTTGCTATCCCCTCTTTGGGAGTAAGAGACCAGAGCAGCTGCACCTTGGTGCCTAGACTTGCCCCCGTGACTTCCATACCCACCAGGCCAGGCTGCGCACCCTGCCACCTCCAGGATCCAGGGTCCTGGAGTCTGCGGTACTTGTTTCTGAAGGAGCTGTAGCCTCCCTATCCTTGGGCTCTGCTGGAACCACAAAGGGGACAGAGTCTGACTGAGAAGGCTGTGGAATGGGCGAGGAGCAGAGAATGCTTGGGGGATGGAGAGAGGTGGCTGGGGGAGCACTAGTGGCAGAGAAAACAGCAGAAGCACAGTGGTGGGAGCACAGTCACAGGAATCCGAAGCTGAGGCTCACTGGAGGGAGCAATACAAGCAGCCCACCGCCGTCCTGTGTTATAGTTTTGCTGCTGGATTTTCCCCTTTCCTCCCCCACCCCATCAGGTTATGAGATTTAGAAGAATAAGATGCATATGGGTTATATTCTATTGAATTAAGAGAAAGTGGGAGAGGCAGTGGTGTGAGAGAGAATATGTGATAGGTGGCCTCTTGTACGTGCCCTGACAAGGGATCCAACCACACCTAGAAGCCCTCTCAAGGCACAGGTGGGCATGGTAGGGGTTGAGCCCCTTAGCCAGACAGGTTAAAGTTCCAACCAATGAATGGGCCAATAAAAATCAGGTCCCAGATACATCAGGAGAGTCCACACAACCCACACAAAGGATGATCTTACAACACCCAGATCAGGAGACCAAGGAGTCTGCACTTTGGGGGCTCTTTGCTCTAGGGAGAGAAAAAAAACCCTGGAGATAAACCCATCATGGGTTTTTTTTTCCCTTAATGGGGCAAAGCACAGGTTATATATTTGCAGCTACCCACCTTGGGCCTCTGCAAAGGGAGGGTGGCCTAGACTAGAGTGGTGCATGGAGAGTCTGGAGTGGGAGGCATGGGGGAGAGTCTTGGGGGAGTGGCTATAGGATTTTCAGAGCCTAGATATACCTGGGCTATCCAGCAAACATCTTTCTCAAGAAGAACTAGCCCTTTCCAGGGGAAAATCAATTACCTAACCTTGTGGGATACTATGCCCTCCACCCTCTGGAAATTCCCTTTCCACAACCTCTGAAATCTTGTTCGCTCCACTCAGCTACTTTCTTTGTTTTGTTTTGTTCTCAGATTTACTCTGTCTTGGTGTTCTGTTTTGTTTGGGTTTCTTTCCCCCTTCTTCTCCTATCCTGCATCTTAACCATTGCTGAGGAGACAGCAACATAAACAGATGTAGGGTTTGTTAGAGACTGGCAGTAGGGCACAGTCAATCCATACACTACTCTGGGAAACAGACTGGTGCTTCCCCCTCATGGGAGAGCCACAAAAACACCCTCCCATGGAGAGAGAGAGCTAAGTGAAATCAAGGCAAGCAATTTATCAAATATTGAGTTCAAAGTAATGGTTATATGGATGCTCAAGGAGCTTAGTAAGAACTACAAGGAACTTAGTGGGACCTACATCAACATGAAAAAGGAACTTAAACAAGAACCAGATGGAAATGAAGAATGCAATATCAGAAATGAAGAATGCAATAGAAGGAATTAAAGCAGGCTAGATGAAGCAGAAGATCAAATCAGTTAGCTGGAAGACAAAGTAAAACAAACAAACAAAAAAAGACATCATGTCAGAGAAACAAAATGAAAATAGACTCATAATGAAAAAAAGATAGTTTAAGGGAACTTTGGGACAACATGAAACATAACAATATTCACATCATAGGGATACCAGAAGGAGAAGAAAAGGAGCAAGGGATAGAAAACCTGTTTGAAAAAATAATGACAGAAAACTTTTTTAACTTGGTGATGGAAAAAGTCATCCAAGTCCAGGAAGTATAGAGGGTCCCAATCAAGATGAACTCAAAGAGGTTCACTCCAAGACACATTATAATCAAAATGGCAGAATTTAAAGACAAAGAAAGAATCTTAAAGGCAGCAAGGGAGAAACAGCTAGTAACATACAAGGGAGCTCCAATAAGGAAATCAGCTGATTAGAAACACCACAAGCAAGAAAGGATTGGTATGAAATATTCTAAATAATGAAGATCAAGGACCCACAATGAAGACTACTCTATCAAGCAAGGCTCTCATTTAAAATGGAAGATGAAATAAAGAGTTTCCAAGACAAAAGAAGGCTAAAAGAGTACATCTCTGCCAATCCAGCACTGCAAGATGTTAAAGGGTCTGCTTTAAGAAGGGGAGAGAGAAAAAGAGAGAGAGAGAGAGAGAGAGAGAGAGAGAGAGAAGAGAGAACACAAGTACAAGGGGGAAAATGGCAATAAATAAGTACCTATCAATAATAACCTTAAATATAAATGGCTTAAAAGAAAGAGAGAGAGAGAGAGGAGCACAGGTACATAGGGGAAAAGTGGCAGTGAATAAACACTTATCAATAATAGCCTTAGATATAAATGAATTAAAAGCTCCAATCAAAAAACACAGGTTAGCTGAATGTATAAGAAAACACAACCCACATATATGCTGTCTACAAGAGATCCACCTCAGAACAAAAGATATACACAGGCTGACAGTGAAGGGATGAAAAAAAAAATTCTATGCAAATGGACATGAAAAGTAATCTGGAGTAGCAATACTTATATCAGAAACAATAGACTTCCAAACAAAGGCCATATCAAGAGATCAAGAAGGTCACTACATAATACTTAAGGGAGTAGTCCAACAAGAGGATATAACTCTTATAAACATATATGCACCCAACATAGGTGCACCTAAATATATGGAGAAAATATTGGAGGATTTTAAGAAAGAGATAGACAGCAATACAGTCATTGTAGAGGATTTTAACACCCCACTGTCAAAAATGGATAGATCTTCCAAACAAAGAAAAAATAGGGCAGAATTGAATGTCACTCTAGGTCAAATGAACTTAATGGATATTTATAAAATATTTCACGTCAAAGAAGCAAAACAAACATTCTTCTCAAACACACATGGATCATTCTCAAAGATAGGCCACAATAGTAGGGCACAAAACAAGCAGTAACAAATTCAAGAATTGAAATCATATTAATCATCCTCTCAGATCACAATGACTTAAAATTAGAAACTAACTTCAAGGAAAAAAACTCAAAAACATTCAAATACATAGAGGATGAGTAACATGCTATTAAATTATGAATGGGTTAACAATGAGATCAGGGAAGAAATCAAAATTATCTGGAAATCAAAATGAAAATGAACACACAAGAACTCAAAACCTACGGGACACACTGAAAGCAGCCCTGAGAGGGAACTTCATAGTAATTCAAGCCTACCTAAAGAAGATAGAGAAATCTCAAATAAGTAACTTAACCCCACATCTACAAAACTAGAGGAACAACAACAAAGCCCAGAGCAAGCATAAGGAAGGAAATACTCAAGATCAGAATAGAATTAAATGATACAGAGACCAAAACAAAAAAACAAACAAACAAAAACAACTAAAAGGATCAATGAATCAGGAGCTGGTTCTTTGAAAAGATAAACAAAAATGACAAACTGTTAACCAAACTCATCAAGAAAAAAAGAGAGTAAATCCAAATAAATAAAATCAGTAATAAAAGAGTAAAAGTAACAACTGATATCACAGGAGTACAAAGGATTGTAAAAAATTACCATGAACAACTATATGCCAAGAAATTGGACAACATGGGCAAAATGGATAAATTTCTAGAAAGATACAATCTTCCAAAACTGAGTTAAGTCATTAATTCAGTTTTGTGTACCCACAAAGCAAGGAGCAGGAAGATTTTAGACCTGTCACTCAAAAAACACTTACAGTATTGTGGACAAAAACCTACCTTCCCCTGAGCTCAAAATGCCTTCTGACACCCCCACCACAGAACGCTCCCAAACAAAAGCAATCAGCAAGAGAAAAGACCTCTGGATAAATTCACAGTGAGGAGACAACATTCCCTTTTTGAGGGTCATCAGCAGATCCCATCCAGAGAAGGCAGATGTCTTTGTATGCACTACATAGCATTTGGTTCTTCATAGGGTTTCCAGATATATTGTTGATGTGCTAATATTGTTGTATTTTCATTGCTTTGTCTCTCTGCCTCAGGCAACTTTGCTTTGATGCTTTCAGGACTTGGGCATGTGAGCTAGGGTTAAGACCTTAATCATGACACGATATTAGCCATATTTAGAAAAGCCAGAGTGGTAAGAGGGAGGAATGTAATAACAGGGACTCAGAGATTACAGCAATTTAAGAAAGAAAATGTGAGCAAAAGTTATAGAAATGAAACTTGATGTGTATCTTGATGAAATACTGCAGTGCAAAAACACAAGAGCACAGGAAAGGGCTCCTCTGATGTTCTAACGAGGCCCAACTGGAATAAACCAGGGGTTAGTTAGAGCATGGCTTTTGCAGGGTAGACCCATAGGTATGAACCCCATCTCTGGCTCGTATTGATCATGTGCTCTCTGCCAGCTCCTTAACGTATCTGAGCCTTAGTCTTCACATCTACAAAGAAGGGACAAATAAGAGGACCCATGAAATAGGGAAATCAGGTTTCAGTGAAATTATGCATTATTGCTTAAGAGTTCCTGGCCCTGAGTCAGCACTCAACAAAGGGTAGCAACTGACCATCACCTGGAAACCGTGGCATATTTAAAAGAATCAGCCAAGTCTACTCATTGAAAAGCAACGTGCAATACATGTATAGATGGGTTGTGAGCAGCCTGACTTTGATGCATGCTTCAGGCAAGGGGGTGAGACATGAGTGCAAAGTGTTAAATATGCTTCTCAGATGCAGAGAAATAGCACATGGTAACTGGTGAATTCAGAAGACAGTAAAGAAACCAGTTGTGGGTAGTTAGTAAGAAAAAATAAAGAGAGGAAGGAAAGAGTAAACTTGGAAAATATCTGCTTACAGCAGCATGAAAAGGGTCATCTAGTAGCAACATGATGAAGGTTCTGGATAGAAGACGGGCTCTCCAGGCAGAAGCTGGACAGAAGAGGGTTCCGCCTCTTGGGTTCTGGGACACTGGTTTGTCTGCTTGAATAGCTGGGCAGCACTAAACTAAGTCCCCTGGGGCACAGAAGAATGATGTTTACTTAGTCCAGCTTGGGGACCAACATTCCAGAGCCTGTCTGAAATGAATTGTGTCTCAGGTAAAGTTGCCAGATTTGGCAACTAAAAACACAAAATGCCTAATTAAATTTAATTTCAAATGAACAATAAGTAATTTTTTAGCAGAAGTTTAGGTCCTGTACAATACTTGGGACATATTTATACTAAAAAAGTCTCTAGTTACTTGTTTAAAATTCAAGTTTAATTAGCTATCCTTTATTTGATCTATCGATTTTAATCTCAGAAGCTCCGTTAATATTGCCAGAAGTAGGATGCAAAGTCAAGTCTGTGTTTTCGAGATGGTAAGAATTCCTTCCTCCTAAAGGTCATAGTAAGTGAGGTCTGTCAAGCTCCCATTTTGTGCTAGTTGTTTCACATCTAGTCCTCCCAGCAACCCTGAGAGCAGGTACTGTCTTTTTCCCAGTGACAGGCAAAGAAAATGAGATTCCGAAAGTACTTTACAAAAGACTAACAGGGCAGGGATCTGAACCAAAGGAGGCTGCTCCCAAATCCTTGCTCTCTGCAACATTTGGGTTTGCCACCTTAAGCACACCCAGGTGTCTGAGCGCCCTCAGCCTCCTATCTGCTATGTTGAACTTTCTACCCAGAGATCCATTGGCAGTCACACACACTTATGCCCCCAAAGGTAGGTCCACCAACCTTGGTATGGCTCTGTGTCATGAAGCAGCCTTATAACTGGCTCCAGCCCCTCACAGCCATGGTCTGGCAGCAGCCCTGCTTTCGTGGGAACCCAAAGAGAGTCACACTTGTCCATGCCCATGGAGGCAAGCCTACCAATTTCAGTCTGACTGTGATTCTTGAAACAGCCCTGTAACTTGGCTCCAGTCTCTTTCAGCAACAGCCTAGGAAGGGTCCTGCCCACCCAGGAAGTTGGCAGGAGGCACATCTCTCTGTACCTCTAGAGGCAGGCCTGTCCCAGCTGTGGATCCTAAAGCAGTCCTGTATTTGGTTCTAGCCTCTCTCAGCTGTGCTCCTGGGCTGATTCTGCCTGCCCACGGACCCACTCAGTGACCTGTCAGGAGCCCTTCCAGACACCCAACAGGAGCCACACTCCTATGCATACTTAGTAACAGGCCTGTTGTCTGTGGATTCTGAAGATGACCCTTGTCCTAGTCCCACTAACCAGGGTCCTAGAGGCAATCCTATCTACCCAGATGCCAGACAGAATCAAAGCTTACCCCATGAACTGCAGACTTCATCATTGACCCTGCTCAGCTTCTATCCTAGAGACAATGTCACCAGCTTGGGTATCCAACAGGAGAAGGTCTTTACCTGCTGAAGCTAGTCTAGAAAGACTACAAGAGGTGTTTGCTCTTTCAAATGCACAGACATAAATACAAGGCTACATGGATCATAAAAAATCTTGTGAACCTTACACTACCAAAGGAAATGAATGAAGCTACCAGTAACTGATCCATAAAGAATGGAGATTATGAACTGCCTGACAAAAAATTCAAAATAATTATCTTTTAAAAGCTCAATGAGAGGCAGGAAAAAAAAAACAGGCAGACAACTAAAAAAGTCAGGAAAAGAATGTACGAACAAAATAAGAAGTTTAATAAAGAAATACAAACCATAAAAAATAAACAAAACAAATCTTGGAGCTGAAGACAAACTAAAAAATTCAACAGAGAGCTTCAAAAACAGACTCACTCATGTAGAAGAATCAGCAAACTCAATAACAGGTCATTTGAAATAAGTATGCTAGAATAATACTATGGTCTAAATTTTTGTATATCCCTCAAATTCACATGTTGAAATTCTAATACTCAGTGTAATGGTATTGCAGGAGAGGGCCTTTCAGAAGTGATTAGATCGTAAGTGAGGAGCCCTCATGAATGGGATTAGTACGCTTACAGAAGAGACCTGATAGCACTTTCCATCATATGAGGACACCATGACAACTCTGCAACCCAGAAGTGGGCCCTCGTCCCACTACACTAGAATCTCAGTCTCAGATTTCCAGCCTATAGAACTGTGAGAAATAAATTTCTTTTGTTAATAAGTCACCCAGTCTGTGTTTTGTTATAGAAGCCTAAACAGACTAAGACAAGGAACAAAAAAGAAAAAGAATTAAGAAAGCATGCAGAACCTACAAAATACTATCGAGCAAACAAACACACAGTAGTTCCACTTTATCTGAGGGAATTACATTCTGAGACCCCCCAGTGGATGCCTACAACTATAGATACTACAAATCCTATACGTAATCTATGGTTTTTCCTATACACGATAAAGTTTCATTTATAAACTAGACACAGTAAGAGATTAACAGCAATAACTAGTAATAAAATAGAACAATTATAACAATATGGTATAATCAAAGTGATGTGAATGTGGTCTCTCTCAAATTCTTATTGTACCATACCGTTCCTCATGTGAGGATGTGAGATGATAAAATGCCTCACTGAGTTGAAAACTTTCCTCTTTTCACTTGAAAAGGAACACTTTATGGCTTCTCTTTGGCTTATCTGAACTGCCAGCATCACTATTCCTAGGCTTTGGGCCATTATTAAGTAAAATAAGGTGACTTGAATGCAAGCACTGTGATACCATGACAGTCAATCTGATAACTGAGATAGCTACTGAGTATTAATGGAAGTTTTAGACTTGAATAAAACTATAGACATAATGAACCTAACCCATATATATATCCTTCCATTCAACAACAGCCCAATACACATTCTTAAGCACATACAGAACATGCTCCAGGATAGATCATATGTTGGGCTACAAAACAAGTCTCAACAAATTTAAGAAGATTGAAATCATGTCAAGTATCTTCTCTGACCACAATGGTATGAAATTAGACATCAATAGCAGAAGGAAAATGGAAAAGTTACAAATGTGTTGAAATTAAACAGTCTTGAGCAAGCAATGGGTCAATGAAGAAATCACAAAGGATAACAAAAAGCACCTTGGAAAAACAAAAAAAGAAAGATAACATACTAGAACTTGGTGTGAAAAAACTAAGTAACTTAGTAGAAGGTAAATTGGTATGCAGCAAAAGCAGTTCTAAAAGGGAAGTTAATAGTGTTAAATCTCTACAGTAATACAAAAAAAAAACTTAAATAAACAACCTATTTTTTTGTCTCAAAGAACTAGAAAAAGAAGAACAAATTAAGCCCAAAGTTTGCAAAAGAAAGGGAATAATAAAGATTGGACAAAAAAGTAAATGAAATAGAGACCAGAAGGACAATAGAAGTGATCAATGAAACTAAGAGTTTTTTTAAACATAAACAAAATAACAAATATTTAGCTAGACTAAGAAAGAAGAGAGAAGATTCAAATAAAATCAGAAAGAAAAGACATTGCAACTGATACCACAGAAATACCAAATATCATAAAAGATCATTATGGGCAATTGTATACCAACAAACCTAGAATAAATAAATTCCTAGAAGCATACTGTCCACTAAGACTGAATAATGAAGAAACAATAAATAATGATTAAATGATTGAATTAGTAATCAAAAACTTTTCAACAAAGAAAAACTTTACAGGTGAGTTCTAAGAAACATTTAAAGAAGAATTAATGCCAATTCTTCTCAAACTCTTCCAAAAATCAAAGGGAGAGGACACTCCAAACTCATTTACAAGGGCAGCATTGCTCTTATACCAAAGCCAGATAAGGGCACTATGAGAAAAGAAAATTACAGGCCAATATCCCTGATGAACATAGATACAAGAATCCTTAACAAGATACTAGCAAACTGAATTCAGTAGCACATTAAAAGGATTATGCACCATGATCAAGTGGGATTTATCCCTGGATGTAAGGGTGGTTCTAAATATACAAGTCACTATATTTGATATCTCAAATTAACATAATGGAGGGGGAAAATCATGCAATCCTCTTAATAGATGCAGAAAAAGCATTTAATACAATTCACCATTCTTTCCTAGTGCCCATCAGAAGATGAACTGATAAAGAAAATGACATATACACACAATGAAATATTATTCAACCATAAAAAAGGAAATCCTGCCTTTTGCAGCAACATGAATGAACCTGGGGGACATTATGCTAAATGAAATACGCCAGACACACAGAAACAAATACTGCATGATCTCACTTGTATGTGGAATCTAAAGAAGTCATACTCAGAATAAAAGAGTAGAACAGTGGTTGCCAGAGACTGGGGTATGAGGACATAGAGAGATATTGGTAAAAGGTACAAACTTCCAGTTATAAGATAAATAATTTTAGGGATCTAATGTATAGCATAGTAATTATAGCTAATAATAGTGTATTGGATAATTGAAGTTTGCTAACAGTAGATCTTAAGTATTGTCACTATATACACACGATATGGGAATCAAAAACTTTTTTCTCATGTTCATTAAAAAAAAATAACCCTCATTTTCTTCTTGCTACATTGATCTGGTTAGTTTTTTTCTCAGTTGTAATTATAATAAAATCTGAAGTGTCTTTTTTTTTTTTCTGTGTACTTGTTTTTGACTGTCCTCCATCCCCTACCCAACATGACTGTAATCTTTATGAGAGACTGGGCCTTAACCACTTTCTTCACTATTTTATTCTCATAGCTAAAACAGTGTCTGGCACATAATAAACTCTCAGTAAATATTTGATCAATGAATGAATGTGTTAGCTAGAGTTAGCCATTTGAATGAGCCATCTAGGGCAGAAGTCACGATCCCCTAATGTGTCCTTTTGATACACAATGTTCTTTTCTGTCACAAAGGGAGGCAGGGTTTCACAAACTGCTGTGTGGGTTTTGTTGAGTAAAACAGGCAGACTGTGAGTGGTGGTGAGTTTTGAATCATCAGTTAAAGTAAAAAAGCAATAACCAAGTGGGCAAATATCTCTCAGAGCAGAGGCTTGTGGATTGGGTGTTTTGGGAAGAAATGTCCAGCTCTAGATTAGGGCATGTAGGGAGCATAGGAAGTGCCTGGTGTGATTGTGTGCATGTGAATGTGGATAAGGTGACAAGGTTGTTCAGCAGATCCCAGGTTGGTAGAATCCTCACAGACCATCTATTCTCAGTGTGAATATCAATGGAGAGGGGAAGCTGCTCCCCAGATTGTAATCAAGAGGAGTGTCCATGGATGGTGTTAAATGTGTCCTTTTTAGCACCAACATACACACACTCACTCCACTGCTCGGTGTTTTATCTGGTCCAGACCCTGTTTTCCTTCTGGGCACCAATTTCCTTTTTCAGGAGTTGCTAAGCAGTGTCAGAACACTTGACCTTTGCACTTACATAGTAAGTTTCACTTTCTGAGCCTGTGAGCAGTCTGGAAATAGCAAAGAATCATTGTAAACACAAATGCCATATGGCCCATTTTCTTAAATGGAGTAGATGAATAGCTGAATGCAAGTAGGGATTCAAATCTTTTTGAGAGAATAATTTTGCCAGGAGCAAAGACTTAGTGGGAACCACCTGTTCAGAGGCTGGCAGGGAGAGAAAGATGTGGCTTGGTCAACTGCCCCTGCCCTCTACCCTCCACCACTGCCACCACCTCGTTCCAGTCACAAGGCCAGAAAACTGGCACCCAACGCCTGACCACATGACCAGGGATCCACAAAGGGCAGAAATTGCTCTCTGTGGAAGCAGCACTGTTAATTCAGCCAAAGAGCAACTCATTCACAAGACGCTATTTCTGTTTTGATTTTTAATCAAAATTATTTTCAGTCTTAATCTATATTTTTTAAGCACCAGGAAGGCAAGAAGTTGTGTACCAGAAGTCTTCTGAAGGTTCAAACTGTCTCATTATGAGCTGTTTTTTCCTGACAGCACTTGTTCCCTTTCGCTGTATATGTCACGTGTTCCAGAAAGGATCCAAAGGGGAAAAAATGTGGGCAGCTGAATTCGATATATCATGAAAGACAGGCTGACTTAGATTTCAATTCAAGATCTACAATTACTTTGCATTAAAACAAGAACAAAGATATTTTCTTCCATGGATTATGGTTATTTTAATATTACTAAGTCAAATATTTAGTGATTCACATCTCCTTTTCTTTTGATTTTGGTGAGTGAATAGGTTGATGGGCCTCAAAATGAGATGAACAATAGATATTAGGTCTAAAGTGGCTCCAGTGGAAGTTAAGGTAAAAAGACATTCTTAGGCTGCAAATGACACAGACTAACACACTACAGTCATCGTCATTCTCCATGCGGCCCTTGCTCCAACCCCTTCCCCATCTGATATGAAAACAAGATTCAATTCACTGAAGACTAAATTGATGGAAAATAGCATAGCCATACTGATTTACACAAGATAAAACACACTGGAAAGAAATATTGATAATCTGGAAATTGTAATAGTGGAAAGAAACAGAATGGAAGTTAGGGTGCAATCTGGAAGGAGAATGTGGTAATCATATAAACAAGAGGCCCAAGAGGAATATTGAGGGAAAAACCCCAGGGTGATATGGTTAATTTTAATGTCAACTTCACTGAGGCACACTGTGTCTAGATGGGTGTTCCTGTTAGGGTGTTTTGGATGCAGTTAGTGTTTACACTGGTGCAGGGAGTAAAGCATGATCCACCGCCCCTCTGTGGGTGGGCCTCATTGTCCTGCTTCAGGCCTGGGTAGAACAAAAAGGCTGAGCCTTCCCTGAGCAAGAGAGCACTTTCCCTGCACACCTGCTTTGGGACTGGGACGGAGGCTTTTTCCCGCCTTCAGACTTGGACTAAAACATTGGTTCTTCCTGAGTGTTTTCCTTCCTCTTCCTTTTTTTTTTTTTTCTTTTCCCTCCTGGGTCTTGAGCTAGCTGGACTTGGGACTGAAACAACACCATGGACTCTCCTGAGGCCACAGTTTGACTACTCACTCTTCACATATTCAGACTTAGCCTACACAGTCATGAGCTAATTATATAAATATATATGTGTACATAGATAAATACACACATACACATATATACACACATACACATATACACACACACACATATACATATATATACAAATATATGTGTGTGTGTGTATAATATTTCCTATTTTTTTTCTGTTTCTCTGGCAAATCCTGACTAATACCTAGGTGAAGCCCAGAGCAACACAGATGGTGAGCAGCATAGCCAGGATTCCAACCCAGGGCTGCCTGGCTCACTTTAAATTCATGCTGAAATGTAAATAGGTGATAAAAGATATCCAGCTGTGAGCAATTCTGAACTTGTTTGATTCCAGATTATTGCAGGGCAAAGGTATAATATAAATATTAGAACACTGAAAGCTAAAATAAACAAGGACACTGGAGGAGGCTATAGGGTACAGCAACTCCCAAAATTTCTCCTGGGTTCACCGTGTCTTATATGAGGTCATGAACAATACTGTTACTGACCATTTCTCAAGCCCTTCTAAAGTCGAACATTACACACACATCTAGTGTTTACGATAACTTTGCAGGGCCGATATTATTGTTTCAATTTTGTTCACACAGTTAGGAAGTGGCAAAGGCAGAATTCAAACTCAGGTTTGTGTGGCTCCAGAGCCCATGCTCTTCCCACGGAGCCTGACATGCCCTCCTGGGACCTGACCCTGAAGCACGGTGTCCCCAACACCTGCCCACCACCCTTAACATTTAATTGGTGCTGGTACTCCTTATAGGATTATAAATTGCTGGACATGTGTAGAATGTGAATGTGACATAAATATTATATAATTTCCTAGGCCAAATTCTGAATTAAGTTCAGACTTATTTAAGCCATCAGTAGACAAGGAATCTGGTCACAGAAAGAAAAGAAATTATATCAAGGCTGAGATGTTCATCACAACTTATGATAACAGGTGCTTGCTAATAATAACTTTATTCATGTGAGTTAAAAAATATAGGTTTTGAAAATATAAGACAAAGCTTATCCACTTACTGAGTTTTAATAATTATAGAAGAACCATTGTCACGGAGCCAGTGAGTCAATAGTTTAAAGTCATTCTTTTGTATGAAGCCTTGATGTAAACTTCGTAAGGAATTTTGGGAGTAGGGGTCCCTGATGGGAAATATAATAAAAATAAAAATAGTGAAATATGTTTTATGTATATTTTATTTTATAGAATCTAAGATGATATCAAGTGTGAGATTTAATAATATCTTATGTGCCACAAATAAATAAAAAATGCTGACAAGTCTAATTGGGAAATGCCATGCATTATAAAACATTCTGATTTCAGAAATGTTAAAATAAAAAAAAAGTGTGTTTTTGAATCAAGTAAATATCATACACAGTAGAGAGGAAAAGAGAGAGAGAAAGAGGACTCATTAATAGTTCCCTTCAAGGCCAAGAATCAGAACCAGATTTAAACAATAGTCTCTACATTGGAACTTAGTTGACCTCTAATGTCTACATGTCACAATCAGCCTCATTTTGATACAGTTCTTAAGTATTAGGAAAATATGGACCACCTTTTTCCCATGAAAATATTTTCAACTGTGTGGCAAAAAAAGGAAGATGTTTTAAAAACAAATTTGTTGAAAGTTCAAACCCATAAGATTTTGCAAAGAAAGTGAAAACCAATCTGTATATTTATTTTCCCTATTTTCTCTCTCTTTTTTTCTGCCTGGTCAACTCATAATTTAAAAGAAAAATTTCCCATCCATTTAAAAAGTGTTTTTACCCACTTCAGAAAATGTCTTTCTATATATCATTCTTGTTCAGCCCCATCATTCTAATCATTCATCATGGAACTGAAAGTTGGAAAATGTCAACACTATATGTCAAGAACTTCAAAGACATAGCTATCTACAATTACACCCTGCAGTTCTAAAACAGTGATATGGGCTTTATGAAGAAATAAAAAATATTATAACCCTTGTGCAAGGGGCACCTGTGACTCAGAAGGCAAGCTTTCTGAGAATCTAACACACTATCCTTCCCTCGAATCTCCTCTCTGAAACCTGGGAGATACCCTCCTATTAAATAATCTACCATCATTATCTGCAAGGGTTTCAACAAGAAAAATGTTAGAAAAAAGTTTAGTCAAGCTAAGGGAAAGGAAAATAAATGGCCATTACTGGTTCAGCAGAAGATATGCTTACGGAAAGTTCTTCATTATGACAATTGCTCAAAACCTTAAAAGATGGATATCCCAAAGGAAAGATCTTTCCATTAGGGCTTCTCAGGGATCTGCAGCACCATCCTCCATTGGTGTTGTCTGGTCACCTTCCTGACTGGCAGGGTCATCTGGCTGATGTGCACTGGTGTTTCCCTCGCCCCCAGTCCTTGGGTACCCCAGGCCAGTGGTTCTCAGCATAATTTTTTGCTCACTATCTGCCTGTCATTGGATGATGTTCCCATGAAAGATGTATACTTTTGTGCATTCCCAGGTGATTTATTCAGCACCTATTATTTGCCAGGTGGTCTTCTAAGCAATGGGATTATACAACATTTAAAAAAATGCAAAGTCTCTACCTTCATGGAGCTTAGTCTAGTGAGAAGAGAGAGAGAATAATGAAGTAAAGATATCATGTCACAAATAGTAGTCAGTGCTATGGAAAAAAGGAAAAGAGGGTAAAAAGACTAGGAGAGCAGCTTACTATTGAAGCCTTTATTAATAAGAAGTTTTTTTGAGCAGAAACCTTAAGGAAGTGATGTTATGTGGAAGAAAAACATTCCAGAGGGTATTGCAAGTGTGAAGACCCTGTCACAGCCTTATGAATTAGAGAGAAGACAAAGAGGAAAATGGGGGTGGAAGCATAGGATTTGGACACAGTGCTTATTAAAGCTTTTTAAAAGCATTTAAAGGTGTTAAAGATGTTCTTTTACAAGGGAAAGTAAATTTATATGTATATCCTAAGTTTTGAAAATTGAATTTTATGTCATGATTTTTAAACCCTCAACTCCAAAAGGATATTAATACAGCAAGCAAATATGTACTACTGAAGAATAAGTAAAAATAAAGCTTGTTATTTCTAGTCTACACAGACTTCTGAGATGTAAATATGAATAGAATATTAGAAATTTCACCAGCATCATCACCTCTTTGATAGAGTCTGATAATTGTGGTATTTTTACTAGCATGTTTGCCAACTACCACCTGTGGGCCAAATCTGGTCTGCCATCTGTTTTCATATGGCCTGCTAGCTAAGAATGATTTTAATATTTTTTAAATGCTGTTGGGGGAGGGGAAATCAGAGGAAGAATAATATTTCATGACACGTGGAAATTACATGAAATTTAAGTTTTATTGGAACACAGTCACACCTATACCTGATTCAGCACTACAAAGACAGGGTCGAGTAGTTGTAACAGAGACTGCATGGCGTGCAAAAGCTAAAATGTTTACTACCTTGTCCTTTACAAGAAAAAGTTTTCTGACTGTGACCCCTCATCCATAGCATCCTTCTTACTTTCATACAGTACAGACATAGATATCTTGAATTTTGGAGGCAGCTCTATTGAGGGAGGATTACATATGAGAAAATGTATCTATTTTACATGTACAATTTGGTGAGTTTTGACAAATGTGACAGTCATGTAGCTACCAGCAAAACAGATACAGAACATTACTATTGCTCCAAACATTGCTTCATGGTGCTTTGGGACCAACGCACTGGCTCCTGGCTACCATTGATCTGCTTTATGTTATTAGGATTTGTCTTTTCTAGAATATTGTATAAATGGAATCACACAGTACACAGTCATTTGTGCTTCTTTAACTTAATATAATGCATTATTAGGCCATGAATCATTAGTTCACTCCTTTTTTTATTGCTGAATACTATTCCATTATATAGATATACCACAATTTGTTTATCTATTCACATATTGATGAGGATTTGGATTATTTCCAGTTTTGGGATCTCATTAATAAAGCTGAAAAAGTTTATGCATAACTCTTTGTGTAGATATATATCTTCATTTCTCTTGAAGAGAATACAAGGGAATAGAATTGCTAGGTCATATGGTAATAACCTCGCTTTTAAGAAGTTGCCAATCCAAATGACTGCATTATTTTGCATTCCTAGCAACAATATATGAGAGTTACAATTGCTCTACATTCTTGCAAACACTTGGTTTTTTCAGTCTTTTTAATTTTAGCCATCCTGATGGGTACACATGTGGTACATCATTTGGTTTTAAGTTGTATTTCCCTCATGACTATTGATTTAGAGCATCTTTTCATGTATTGTTTGCCATCCATGTATTGTCCTTGATAAAGTGTCCACATCTTTTGCCAATATTCACTTGGTTACTTGTCTTCTGTTTGTTGAGTTAAAAGAAATTTTTATATATTCTGAAAACAAGTTTTTTCACAGATGTATTTTTGCAAATATTTCTCCCAACCTGTATCTTGCCTTTACATTTTCCTAATTGTTCTTTTAAAGAGTAAATGTGTATAATTTTATAAAATGCAATTTAGCATTTTTTATTTTATACTTCATGCTTTTCAACTACTATTTTAAAAATTGTTTGCTTAACCCAAGATCACTAAGCTTTTCTCTTATGTTTTCTTCTAGAATTTTATGTTTTACATATAGATATATGATCCATTTTCAATTAATTTTTGTAGGCAATATTAGATAACTGAGATTCCATTTTTTTCTTTGGCATATGGATATCCAATTGTTCCAGTACCATTTGCTGAAAAGATTATCTTTTCCCTTTGAATTGTTCTGACCACTTTGTAGAAAAGAAATAAATTAGCCATATAGATTTGGGTATATTTCTGGGCTCTCTATTCTGTACCTTTGAGATATATATATCTATACATATATATACACATACATATATATATATCTTTATGCCAATATCATACCATCTTTATTACTGTAGTTTCATGATAGGACTTGAAGCAGGTAGTTTAAGTACTTTAGCTTTGTTCTTTTAAATAAATTGTCTTGGCTGCTATAGATCTTTTTTTGTTTCTCTTTAAATTTCAGAATTGGATTATCAATTTCTATTTTTGAAACCTGCTTGGTCCTTAATTAGGATGCATTGACTCTATAGGCCAACTTGGAGAGATTTGACATCCTAATGAAGCTTGGTCTTCTGACAATCTGGTATATCTTTCCTTTTATTTAGGCCTTTTGTAATACAGGTCCTACACATACTTGTTAAATTTGTCCCTAAGAATTTCATATTTCTTATGCTATTTTAAAGAGTACTATTTTTAAGTTGAAATTTATAATTTTTTATTACAAATATATAGAAATATTGGGTTGGCTGTAAAGTTCATTTAGTTTTTTCCATATGGTGCTTCACTCTAGTAGTGCTTAGTTGTCTTTAACTTCATTTGAAACAATTCCATTAGATTATATTGTGATAGCTGTCATATCAGAGTGTATTTTAAAAAAATATCAGTTAGTGAATTTTTGTGCAGCCATTTTAATATTGAAGATGGAAGAAAATATGCAACATTTCTAGCATATTATGTTTTATTATTTCAAGAAAGGTAAAAACACAACTAAAATGCAAAAAAAAAAAAGATTTGTGCAGTATATGGAGAAGGTGCTGTGACTGATCAAATGTGTAAAAAGTGTTTTGCAAAATATCTTGTTACTATTGACATTTGGCCAAATAATTCTCTGCTGTGGGGCTGTCTTATACATTGGAATATGTTTAGCAGCACCCCTGGCCTCTAGAAGCCACTAGCGCGAGAGAGCCAACATACAATATTCAAGTCAATAAAGTTATTGGTGAAAATGAAAAAAAAATGTCTTTTATTTTATGGAAAAAACTAAATGGACTTTTTGGCCACCTAATATAATTATAATCTGTATATTGATTTTTTTATCCTGCAACCTTACTAAACTTAGTTATTCATTCTAATAGGGTTTTTTTTTTTTCCTGGTAGATTTCTTAGAATTTTCTACCTAGAGGAAATTATATTGTCTGTAAATAAAGATAGTTTTTTCACTCCCCCCCAATTTCTACGCTTTTTACTTGTAGTTTTTGCATTATGGTTCTGGTTAGCACCTACAGTAATAGAAATGATGATAGTAGAATTCCCTCCAAATAAGGAGTTGGACTGGTTTAATGCATAGGAGAACAAAAAAAAAATTAGGAAAACAAAGTATGTGTCTTTTCTTGGCTCTACCTACCTCTGTATTGACATCACCACCAGGCAAACTTCCTTCACATGTAATCCACCCGCAGTTTCTGGCAGACGCCTCACAGTCTCCATCTAGCACAGAGGTTCTGAACACAGGTGAAAAATTTTGCTCCCCACTCACCCCAGAGATATGTGGCAGTGTCAGATATTTGGGGTTGTAACAACTGGAGCTGGGGAGCTGCTACTAGTAACTAATGGGTAGAGGCCAGAGATGCCATTAAACATCTTACAATGCACACGACAGCCCCTTACAACAAAGAATTATCTGGACTTATATGTCAACATTGTCAAAGTTGAGAAATAATCTACTGGGAGCTTCTCCTACCCAACAATTTCATCCCAAGTCCCAAGATGATTCTCACTGTACCAACTTGTGTCATAGTTTCATCTCTAAACCAATTACCGTGGCTAAAGCATTAAATAAACCAACTGGCCAGGTGTGGGCCATGTGTTAATTTGCCCATGAGTTAACATATCACAACTACCCCAGCCACTGTAAACATGGCAGTGGACAGCTTACCAAAACTTAAATTAATGTCTGACATCAGAGGAAAGGGGGAAAAGATCTGGGAAGGCAAGAAAATCACATGTGCAGGAGACCCCTTTAGTGAGGAGGCTGGTAAGAAACAGAGTCAGGTGGATAGAGGTTAAAGTCCTACCAGACACTCGAAGTACCAGAGAGGGAGGACTCGGGGTGCTCTAACTCTAATACTCAGGGTATGTGTTGGGGGCACATTAGTCACTGGACCTGTTCACAGCAGTTCATTCCCAGCCTCACTTCCACAGGTTGGATCAGAAAAGGATGAGGGGACTTACTCCTTGCAAATTAGCTCAAAAACTGGAAAAGATTTAGGCCTGTGGAGGGTCTCAGCACCTCCCACTGGAAAGAAACAGGGGAAGAGAAAGGTGATACTGCAGAAATCTCAGACCTACACCAAAGGCGTCTGAGCGTTTCTTGTTCATACTCTACTGGAAGGAGCCTTTTTACTACTGAATCAGATAAATAACAGTGTTCATTCAGGTAACTTTTAAAGCTGGTGGTGTTGTGATATGTGGCGATTATGTTTCACACTTCTTTTCTTTTTCTCCTCTGGAAAGAAAACAGGTAGCACTGCATTTCCCAACAGGCTCTGTGTATGCAGAGTACTTAAATGATCGTTCTGTGGAAGGCTATACTTTCCCCTCAGTACTTTCCAACAAAAAGGCATTCTTTAGGGGGAAGCTGTGACCTAAGGCCCATAATGCAATAATATCACCTCCATTTAATATTTCTCCATGTAAGAAGTTAATAAACCTTCAGAAAATGCTATAAAGATATGTTACTGGAAAGAAAAAAAGAAATGAAGGAAGGAAAGAAGGAGGGAGGGATAGAAAAGAAAAGGGAAAAAAGGTTAAATTATTCTTGGGTGCAGAAGGAAGAAGTGGGGTTTTGTTATTAAGAGTTAGACAACTCTACAACTTTGGGATCCATCTAGATAAAAAATATTGCAGAAATGTGAGATTAATACCAATTCATAATGACTATTTCTGACTTAAGAGGCACCAAAGGACAAACATATTTGTGTAATGAAGGTTTTGATCTTAGTAGTAGTGAAATGGGTTTTTGTCACTATTCATTCTTCCTGGTTTCCAAGGTGATGGGGTTTTTGAACAAGGGAGCAGTTTGGAATCAATTTACAAGGGCACGCGAGGACGCAGCAAGGTGGATACTGCCCAAGATTATTATTACACAAAAGAAAATTTAAAAGCAATTTTCATCTTGCCTTTCTCTGCAGTAGAAAAATCAGAGGCTCTGGGAACATCTGAAGAGTTAAAATAGGGGAAATGGATTAGTATAAAAACCCAATAGTTTTTAAAGTTTTATATAGAAAAGTTTTTGAAAGGAATGCATTAGCAAACCTCAGAAACCTAGAAGCATAACTGTCTGGGTGCAACTTTTAAGTTCTATTGTTCTTTTTCCACATTTTTATTTCTACGATTTCCAGTTCATCCTTATTTTTCTGCCCCTACTTACCCCTCCCAGTAACCAGGCTTTTAAAAAAAGGGGGGGGGTGTCAGGAATGCGTTGCCAATGGAAGGGAAAGTCAGGTGGCTGGGGCTCCTTTTGTTCTTTGTTGCCTTTTTTTAGGGAACGCTGGCTTCTTTCCTTAACCTCTCCCTACTCTACCCTTACCAGAGATATTTTGGTTTCAGTTTTCTTTTTAAAAAATTGAAATTCATTGTTTAAAAAAAATTAAACAACTGGATCTTTCTGGTTAAGGTTGTGGGTGACAGTGGCTCAACTCCCAAGGTAGGACCAGGGGACATCCATCAACCCTGCCCACTCTCCTCACATCACCGGGGGCCCACAGTAAGGGAGCCTGGAGGAGACCGGGAGAGCTACTGCTCATTTAGTTGCTCTCTCGGTGTCTTTAAGACAGGATTCTTGTAGCAAGAAACCCAAACCTATTCCAAGTTTAATGAAGAGGGAACTTACTGGTGCTGTTGCACCCAGCCTGAGGGACAACTGCATTTGGAGCTTAGCTCCGTAGAGAATCTCTTCCACCTCTGTCTCAGCTGCTTTGCCTGTGAGCAGCTCATTTTCTCAAACCAGCTTTGTCCACCAGGCTGGTACTGCAGCTTCCAAACCTCCAGGGCCCATGGGTTCTTTGTCATGAGAGAGGAGGCATGCTCCTCTCTTCCCCTAATGTTTAAAATCCCAGGGTGGCCCACTGCTCTGCTCCAGCTGGGTTTCCTGCTCATGTTCTTTAGCCAGAGAAGTAGGATACATGATTGACAACTTGAAGTAGGACCACAAGGTTGGAGGGAAGGAAGAAACACTTCCCCAAATCTGTTTCTTGAAGAAAAGGAGTTCTGAACCAGGCAGACACATAATATACTACATTTTAAGAACTGTAAGATTGTTTTTCCCCACATTTTAACATCTTCGAAATCATGATCAATGCCATGTCATATTTAATTGACAGTATTTCACTTTTTTTAGTGTTCATCTTACAATTGATAGTATCTTCGACTCAGTGAAATAGGGTATATCTGGAGGCATGCGAAGGTCAAAAGGAGAGTCATAATAATAACACACAAAGTAACAGTAGGCACGACTGCCTGGGTCAAAAAAGAAAATACCAAGGATCAAAACTTCAAAATGAAGGGAAGGATATAGAGGTTAACATCGTGCAGCGCCGTCATGTTTTTATAAAGGAAGAACCTGAGCTCTGTCGGTGACGCAGACAAGTTGCCTGAGGGAAATTGTTCAACTCCTGGAGCCTTTGTTTCCGTCTTCAGAACTGACAGTTAGGCAGCTTGCCTACCTCTCTGGAATGCTGTACAAGTTGGAGGGTTGACAACCCACTGAGCGGAGGTCTCTTACAGGTACCGGGGCAATGAAGATTCTCACCAGCACTCCTGGGGACCCAGGGAACTCCTTCTCAGGAGCTAAGTATTCCAGGCATCCAAGATCTGTAGTGTTCACGAGACACTTTAGTAACACATTACCTTGCTTTATCAGTTCTAATTGCTCAGAAAAAAAACAGCAAAGGGACAACTGTGGAAACCACAACCCAAATGACTTTGCAGGGACTCCTGCTGTGCCCTCCAAGTCTGTTTTCAAGATTTATCTCCACTCAGAATTAACTAGAAGGAGGAGGAGAAAGAGGGGAAGGAAATGCTAAATAGCTGCATCATTGTTATAATAAATTTTGCCACAATGGCAAAATACACTGGGTACATATTAACCAGGCAGTTTGTGGCAGTGACTTCACTGAGGGTTGATTTTGTTTTTGTCTTTCATAGTGTTTCCAGATCCAATGTCCTTGCAGATTTTTGGAGAAATCCAAGTTTGGCTGAGAGACATTGACTGCACATATTCTCCTACTTGTTAATGCAAAAAGTCCCAGTGTTCCAATGTGCCAGGTGCTGATGAGACTGGGAGATAATTTGGAGGGTGGGGTGAGGTACATGTTCTTCCCGAAATACACTCTGGGCATTGGGTCAGCATGTTGATGAGACTATAAGACCTGATGACTAGCAATGGAGCGCTTATTCCGGAATGCCAGCCCCAGGCCCCTGCCAGCCCAGTGCCATGAGTTCCAAGTGAGCGGGCATCATGACACCGACTTTCCACTTCGCAGTGGGAAGCTGGGGAGAAAGGGCAGCGATGCACGAGGCACATCTGTCTTGTAGACACACAGTATAAGAAAAGGGGACACATCATCCTTCTTTCTAGGAGGATTATGAGCAACTGGACTATAAACTCTCTGCCCTTATTAGAGACTGACATTCCAGGAGTCATGTGTTGTTGAATGAATGGCGCATGACTCATTTAAAAGACAAGAGATTCTACCCCCTCCACATTAGTCCCTAAGCACAGTGTGCCCACTCTCCCATTTCTTGTCATCCTGGGTATCACTGTCTATAGGGACATTTATTTGTTTATTCCATCATCCATTCAACAAGCGTTTTTTGAGTGTACCTGTCATGTGCTCAGCTCCTTTTGAAGCTCTGGGGATATAGCAGTAACCAAAGCAAATTCAAAACAGGACAAAACAAAAATCAACTCCCTGTCTTTACGAAGTTTACATTCTAGTGGATACCAGTGGCTTTGCCGCTCCAGCATCCCTTCCTACGGTGTCAGCACTTTGGGGTCCCTTTGGGGAGCCATTCTCAGGCTCAGTGGTGGAAGTGGGGTTGATTAATCTTTGGCTGCAGAGGCAGGTGTGAATTCGAGGCCTGCGTAATTGGGGCGCTGCGGCCTCTCAGTCACAAGGTCAGTTCGTTGCTATAGCTGCTGGTGAGAAGGCCTGCTGTTTCAGCGGGTGGGGAAGGGGGCAATTAGTTGGTGAGGTGGACGTCTAGAGCTGCTGCGGGCCAGCTCTGCCACCTCGCAGGGACAGTCTACCTGGATATGAAACAGACCCAGAGGAAAGCTGAGCTGAGAGATGGAGAGAGATTGAGAGAATCCGCAGCATGCTTTTCCTTCTCATGAACCAACAATTCCTATTTCCTGTTAGTCCAGTTTGAGTTGGATTTCCGTTACTGGCAACCAAAAGATGCCTGACAAATAGCAATCTATGTGGAGTCATAAAAAAGGAGTTGGTTTTCTGGGGCTTTTTCTGTGGCTCCCTCACTCCCAGAGAAGGCCAACACGTTTACGCCAAGGCAAGCCTGGGACATCTCCCAATCCTAGTCCATTCCTTTAACCCACTGGACTGAAGGTGCAAGTTTCTCCTGCTCTGTGGCACTCAGGCCCCCTCTCCTTCTCTGGTGACACTGTGCAGTGTAAGGGAATTTGTTAGGCTTCAGAGACCAATACAGCTGGTTTTGAAACCTATCTCTGCACCATGACAGCTGAGTGGCCTTGGGCAGGTCATGTTACCTGAGCTTCATTTCCCCATCTTAAATGGGAATTGAGTCCCATTCTCATGGCATCAAACAAAGGAAAAGCGACACAAAAAACCAAATCTCCTTTTCCTTCCATCCTATCATTTCTCTCCCATCAAAACACTCACCATATTGGACATGTGACAAATTGATCAGGCAGTTAACAATTTTTCACATGAGTGAAAAACACTTCAGGGGGTGGGGTGTGAAGAGTCTCTAAGCAAAGACAGACTGGCTGCAAATCTTTACAAGGATTTTCTATTGGACTCAAGCTCCTGCCAAATTTCTGGGTCAACTTCTAACCCCCAGCCCTGAACGTTAATCCTGAAAGGTTCATAGTGATAACAAAGTGAAGTGTATTTCTTTCCAGGGATATTTACATTTTAAACTGGAACGGTCTCTTAATATAAAGAGACGACTCAATTACAGGCAATAGATTGGGGTTGTTAGGAGATAGCTGACAGGGATTGGGGAGATGGTCTACCACCTCAGCAATCCAGCGACCTCTCAGCAGGGTGAAAGCAACCTTAATGGATGACATTGGCATTGCCTGCTCTAATTCCCCACTCTCCTCTCTCCTCTCTGATGTAAATGTGTGTGTCATGGGCTGCAGCACCTGAACCACCTGCCCCACTTCAGTCTTGAGAGCACAGACCCTCCCTGCTATAGAGGTTCTAACACTCCTCTCTCAACCTCTCTTGTTGCTCAGGTATGGTAATAACATATGTTCTGTCCATTAGATCCAGTGCCTGGGGATCCCTGACCCAAAAATGAGGGAGAGTGGAGGATTCTTCTTGGGGTACAGGAGATGGCAATGACAACCTGTCCCCAGGGGCAACAGTCTGTGGGAGCTAATGGGGACCCCAACACCCTGTACCCGTGGGTTAAGGAATCTAAGTGATGGCACTCAGCAGCAGATGCAGAAGTCGCCTTGCTGGCTTGTTCTGAGAGTGCATTTGGCAGGGGTTCTAGATGTATGTCCTCTTTGCCTGGGGCTGAAAATTCCCCAGTGACTCCGTGAATTAGGGATTATCACTTCAGTAAATTATTTTCTAAATAAATCAGCTAAACTAAGTCTCTGTTGCTCACAAATCAGAATCCCGATACCCATTTGCCCACCAAAGACCTTCAAACTTACATCCCAGCCCTGACTTCTCACATATTCTGAGCCTCACGTCTTGTTTTTAGCCAAGAATCTCCACTTATATATGCCACTTCCAAATTTACTCAAGATAATTAATTTCTTTCCTGAATGTCAACTCTTCAATTTCACATCAAAGGTATCTTTGGTGTCATGGTCCCTCAGTGATAATTAGTGACCTGTGAATCTAATCCTTGACTCCTTTTTCTTTTTTATTCTATATTCCTTCTGTGCCTCAGTCAGCCTGGTTTATGGTAGGCTTACTAAGCCCTAGCAGGTGCTGAGCCTGACAGCCACTGGCCTTTGAGAAGCCTAGTTCCAGTGAGGGGTTCTTCTTCTTCTTTACTCGTTCCCCAAACCATCACAGGTTTTTCCTCTCCAGAGACATGTCCATCTTGTCCCTGGACTACTTAGCAACACACTGCTTGCCTTGAGCTGCTTTCTTCCCCAGCCTCTTTGGTGTGCCTTCCTCTGATGTATTTTGAATCACATCACGTCTCTTGTCAGACATCCACAGTTGTTCATTATATTGTTGCAAATCCAATTAAAGCCTTAAATAACATGGCCTCACACACCCTTAGCAAGCACCTCTCTCACCCCTCTGTTGCCTCTCACTAAGCACCTCGCTCAGCTTGTGAACTCTCTTACCCAGGGACCCTGCACTCTCCGCTCTAGCCCCAGGTCCT
This sequence comes from Pteronotus mesoamericanus, assembly GCF_021234165.1. Classification (NCBI taxonomy): domain Eukaryota; kingdom Metazoa; phylum Chordata; class Mammalia; order Chiroptera; family Mormoopidae; genus Pteronotus; species Pteronotus mesoamericanus. Next base: position 32,336,969 of record NW_026555234.1, on the reverse strand, counting down.
CCTGAAATGTGACAGGCCATTTCCCACCTCGAATGCTTTTCCTGCCCTTAGTCAGACAGCAGAATATTCCTGGAAGGTCTTAGCACACCAGACCCATCTGGCTGTAGACATGCTAGAGATTCCAGCAGTCCCTGGACATGTGTATGTTTCTCTACACTGGTTTTGTTCATTGTGCACTGGACATTTTTAGTTTATGTGTGTGTGTGTGTGTGTGTATGTTGTGTTTTCTAATCTTCAGACTATAAATTTCTCAAAGGCATGGACTGTGTTCTTATTTCTAGCTCTCCTTGCATGTAGTTCAAATAATAATAATGGCATTAATGTTTGGATTTTGCTTTATTGTTTACAAAGTGCTGTCACTGATACTATAAATGCCTCACTGCAACCTCTTGAGGCAGGAATAGAAGAGGCATGGAAACTAAGGCTTTAGGCTCTGGAATAGGCAAACCTAATTAAATTGTGACCCTGCAACTCACATGTATCTCAGTTTATTATTCTGTGAACAGGGGAGAACAATAGTTCTGAGTTCATGAGGTTGTTGTAAGAGTTAAATGAATCCAACTATGTAAAGTGCCCAACGCATAAAATGGGCCCAATTGTTGTTATGGTTGGCTGCAGTAACCATCTTCATTTTACAAATGAGGAAAATGAGCTCAGAAAATTAAGTAATTTGCTTAAGGACTTGAGATTGCCAAAAGGCGGAAGAGGATACAGAACAGGTACTAAAAGTAGTGTAACACGCAACATACTGTAGACCCCCTGACAATCCACAGCATTGAACTCTGTGCACTGGCAGAACTGGATGGACGTTGCTGAAGTGTGTGCAAGACTCCAAAACTCCAGAAGGATTGGTGAAACTAAGGATCCTGATGGCTTCGATTACCTTTGGTTTTAAATCCTAGCTCTAGAACTCTAGAAATAATCTCTCACTCTTTATCTTTCTCCAGGTCTCCCGCGCCCCAGAAACATAGCCATTCCCCTGGATAATCAGCAACCCCCAAGGCAGCGGAAGACAATGGCCCGGATCTGACTAATGGCCGCACAGTCTGGGCCTCCCGGCAAGTTAAAGATAACATCTGGACCTATGATTGAGTTCTGTGTCAGCCTCAGGGCCCTAAGGTGGAACCACCCCCTGGCTACTTTGCCAGGAGGCGGCATAGAGGGATGCTGAAAAAGACCTCCGAGCTGACCTCAAGGCCTGAAGAAATGATTTATTACCCTTACCTCACCTCCATCCAATCAGCTCCCAGCACAACCTGAACGCCTACTCATAGTGTCTTGTGATTTTGCACTATATAATCTGTTACTTACAGCCATCGAAGAGTTTGGGGTTTTGAATATTGGCTCTTGAGTGGAGCCATTCATAATAAAATAGCCAGTATTTCTCCACTGTAATTCTCGGTGTCTAGTGTTCTACTAGCAAGTACCCGGTGAGTGAACTCTTTTAGTTCTATAACACTGGTGTCTTTTAAAATTTTTATTATTGATGGATTTGAGAGACAGAGAGAGAGAGAGTGGAAGAGAGAGAGAGTGGAAGAGAGAGAGAAAGAGAAAGAAAAACATCAATTTGTTGTTTCGCTTATTTATACATTCATTGGTTGATTCTTGTATGTGTCCTGACTGGAATTGAACCAGCAGCCTTGGCATATTGGGAGGATAGTCTAACCAATTGAGCTACCTGGCTGGGGCAATACTGGTGACTTGAAAAACAACTACATAAAGACTCCAGTTTAGGTTACCCTGAGAAGAAAGTGTGAATTCTTCCTTATTTACTTATATCCTTAAAAAGTTAAAGCACCTTCTCCCAAGAAATCAGAAATGCCGAGTAAATACCTTAGAGGCTGGCTGCCAGCCAGCGCAGACAGACCTGGAGGGAAGCTCCAGGGCACAAGACTTCTCTGCTGGGCACTAAATTTGAGACTACCTTTTATTCCATTTTTCTTCATTGGTGAGGAGGAGGACAAAGTCTCCAGGGCAACAGGTTTTTCAGGGTACCCTAACATATCAAGCGATATGTCACTTTTCTGTTGTCACAGTATATAGCAAGGAATAAAGCACCTGACAGGCAAAGAAGAACAGTCTCATTTGGAGGAAAAAAAATTATCCACAAGACACTCTAACTGAGAGGCCAATGCTGTGGGATGGTGAAGGGAGCACAGGGCTTGTCACAGGCTGAGCTGTGTGACCCTGGACCACCCACCCAGTCTCGGGGCTCAGGTTTCTTATCTGTGCAAAGGGAATAAAATCCCCATCACAGGATTATTGTGGAGATAATGTGCATAAAGCACTCAGTATTTATCTGGCTTATAATAGCATCCAAGGTGGGTTTTTTAAAATTCTGGACTCCGCTCAGGGTCAGTCCGAGTTCAGTTCCACCCAGTGACTTCCATGGAGCCCAGCAAACCTGGGCAGGGGCTGTGTCAGGCAACAGGCAAAACCATGTCTGCCCAGCCACTGGGACCCTAGGGGGCTCCTGGACTGAGCACCTTACCAGCTTCTGAGCTCCCAAATGCTTAAAGAACATATTTTACTTTCTTTTTAGAATTTGACAGGTAATTTTCATACATTACAGTGTGTAAATCTTAAGGGTACAGCTCAGTGAGTTTTTACTCCCTGTACACCCGTGTCCCCATGACCCAGATCATTTGCGAACATCTTCATTTCCTAGGCTCCCCCTACCCATTGCAGGCAATACTTCTACACGCCCACCCCACCCCCACCCTCCAGATGTAACTACTTTTCTGGCCTCTGCACCTTATTCTCTAAGGACTTGTTTTTCAAAGAGAAAAAGAAAAAGCTGCTTCATGCTTTTATATCTCCTGCCACCATCACCAAGAACAATTTCATTTTAGCCTAAGGCACTTCTGAGGTTGAAGAAAGAAGTGGGGAGGAAAAATTTTAAAAACAAAAACAGACTATTGAGGAAGGTAGGGGATTAAGAGAGATGGGGCCTTGTGAAAGGCTGCCTTTACCTGAGGGAAAGTCCTAGAACAGGAGGGAAACAATTCCGATTACAGAACAGGTGTTTACACACTGAGGGTTAACAAATGCTTCTGAGGAATCCTGAACACTTGGGCCCTTCCTTCACTAACTGCAGGGAGAAACTCCAAGACTAGCTAAGCAGATATTGAGGGGATGGATTAAAGAAAGGCTTCGAGGTAGAAAGGCTTCTAGGCAGAAAGTCGGTTTTGCCAACTGCCTGCAAAGGTGAGCACTCGCTACTGTCAGGCCCGAAAACAAGCCTCACAGGTGGGGGGCTTGACTCCCAGGAGGCTGAGGTATCCAAACTGCACAGAGGAAGAGGGGCAAGAGGGAGAAAAGAGGTGATCCTAGATGGTGTGACTATAGCTGTTCATGTTCAGACAGCTCCATGCAGTCCTTAAGCTTCCAGATAATCTTCCCCTCATTAAATTGTTGGGGATTACATTAACCATCCATGATTCCTCTGGTGACACCCGGATTATCTGCACTGCCAGGAGGGAGGACAGGGCAGCCTTTTAGCCTCTGCGGCAGGGGAAAATGTGGCAGGAGACCCTCCTGAGCTGGGCTGGGACAGTGGAGGATCAGGGACACCCCAGCCAGCTCAGGGAGCCACGGTGAGAGTCTATCAGGAAACAGAGCCCCCACACCCATTTTCCTCTCCAGCCCAGCCTCCGCTGAGAAGAAGCTGGGCAGTCAATGGGTGGGATGGCCTGGGCCTAACTTTAGGGTCTCTGGCCATTGGAGAGGGATCTAAGGTTATGGCTTCTAACCTGATCACTAAACACAATTAGATTCCATGTATAAAATGGAATAAGCCTTAACGTTGGTAAAGATACGAGGCCTGTGGGTTGGTTGATTCTCGTCAGTGCCTTTGCTTCCTTTGCACTGACTGCCATTCTCAAAGCCGCAGGGATTATTGCAGCAGCTCCAAAAACTGGGTTTGTTTTTTTTTCCTCTGTATATCTTTAATGAAAGAAATTTTAAGCATGCTCCAATATACGCATACCTGTTTGTAAATTACATACATAGACTACTCTGCCAGTGTGTTCTCTATAGCAAAAATAACAAAAAATTTTGAAACAAAATTTTTAAAATGAGGTAAAAGACAAAATGATATTTCTGGATATATTTTAATTTTATTTTGTAACACTGCAAAAATATTTTGCTTTCGTCAAAAAGAATGAAAATTTTTTAGCAAGAGCAGTGGTTCAGTAAATCTTTGTTTAACCCATTTTGATAAAACAATTTGATGAGCTGGTTCTAGCTTGTTCTAAGCTAAGGAAGAAGAGTTCAAATCTTGGTTTCAGGACTCTCAAAACAAAGAAAGATGCCTCACCAAGGGACACAGAGACAAAAGAAATGCAACCTGGTTGAAATTAATAACTTATGATTAATTTCATTTTAGTCTCATTTGTAAATTATCCAAAATTTTTGAAATTTGTTTAGGAAATTTGTATCTTCCTTTATGTCTACCAGTTCTTACAAAATAATTATGCACTGTTCTTATACTGTTAGTATTTTTAGCAAAAGCGTTCAAAACCCACTGAAACTCTCTGGGAGATCTTTAAGCAGGTTAGAACATTGTATTTCCAACATTTTAAAGAGTGATGACATGTGACACATTTATGCTGTTTGTAGCAACAGAGGAAAAATCCAAACCATTTACAAAATGCTCTTTCACATGTACGTTTTTTCAGAAAGGCTTTCTTGTCAAAATGTCACCTTTACTTTGAGGGGACAGATGAAGTGTTTATTTTATTTTATTTTTTAAATATCTATTCAGTGATATTTGTCACCTTAGTAAAGGTCTGCAAATACAAAACACTTCTTTCTTACGAAAGAAAAATGGGAAACTCATCTTTAAGTTTGACAAATCTATCCAGAACTTTTCCAGAAGACAACCAGTGAAACTCTGGGTGGTTCAAAATACGGGGTCCGGCAGAAGTAATGCCTGGGTGAGTGTGATTGGTAGTGAAATAATATGGATGTAGTAATTTGTAGTTTTAATTTGAAAATTTCACCTAAATTTTTATATGGTGTGCTTGAGTGTGATATTGTTGTTACACAATTACATGCTTATGATTGTGTAATAAAAGATTTTGTAATAAAAAGGGGCTTTATTTCTGGACTGTGTATTTTCATGAACACTCTCCATCTCAATAGAAAGTATTGGCGATTCTGCTGTCTAAGATACCCTAATAACCAGACACATGTGATCAGCAGCAGTTCTCAATATCTGAAGAGGATGGAAGGATGAGGGCATGTGGTCAACCCTCTGCCTTGGAAAACTGCCCCTTCTGTATAGAGTGTCTCGCATACTGTGTGTGGCAAGCAAACATTTGATATTCAGACTGAAGATGACAGTAACTATTCACATAACACATCTTTTATTTTGTTTCTGGATAAAAAATAAGTATAGAGAGAGGATTGAAATGTACCAGTGGCTCACGCTCCATTTCAGAAACTTGTGCTGTTCTTAATTAGCTGGACTTTGACGTACTCCATTACTTTGGCTATGAGATTTTGGGTAAGTCACATAACCTTGCTCTGCATAGGTTTCCTGTTCAAACAGGATAACTGACCTCATGGAATGGTTATGAGGATTACACGAGATACTGCATGAAGTTCCTTAGAAATGATAATTGGCTATAATAATGCTTACAAACCAGGTTACATTCATCAAGAAGCCCAATTTAATCAGATTTTGCCATAAAGAGTCTACCTGGGATGATCTATTCTCCATCCCCACCCCATTCCCACCTTCTCTCCCAAGTCTATCTTTGGGCATGGCAAACATATTTCATCTCACATGTTAAATCCAATTCATTGACAGTAGCCACTTAAAGCACTAGGCTGAAGTAAACTGCCATGTTGAGCCTAAGTTCAATGGAAAAAAAAGTGCTGTGATCGATTATCAATGTCTGCCATGGGCACCAGAGGAAGAAATGATGGCAAGTTCTCCCAGATACTCCTGATCTGTATCTTGTCTCTGAGCACCTCCAGGACCAGGGGGATGCCTTCGTCATCCTCACACACAGAGTCCCTAGCACAGTTTCTACAGCATGTCAGGGAGTCAGGCAAGGTTTGTTGAATAAAGTGAACACATAAACAAATGGCTCTATCTTGTGTCTCACTACTATCACCTCCATTAGCAGGAAGAAGATTACTGTTTTCCAAAAACAAGTTTGATTGTAGAAAGAGCTGCGCAGAGTGTTCCAGAGTTGGACCAGCAGGTCTGACTGGGTATCTCAGGTTGAAGAAGCAGTGCTGAAGGAGGGCTGAGGAGAGAGGTGAGACTGAGGAGGGTCCAGAGGGAGCACATGGGGACAGGGAAGGCTTGTGGGACAGCAGCTGATGTCTGGCAAACTGTAAGTCACATTATAACCAAAGTGGCTGTATGTAATTCTTTGAATTAAATAAAGGAGTGCTTTATACGCTCTTAAGCCAGTGTTTTAAAAAAATTGTTGGGTGACACAGATACAAAATTTTTTCCTTGACTATAAAGGGCTTAAGAATTAAAAGAGTAGCTGTTCAGGGTTCAGTGTTGCTACCTACGAAGTATAATCAATCCTATGTTGGATGAAAGCAGTTGGTTTATGAGAAAAACTTACCTTGTGTGGTTTTACAAAGGGCACACTATGAAGCTTAGGAATTTATAGAAATATGTATGGAAGAGATCTTGAAGGTCAGATCAAGGAGTCAAACCTTCCAATTGTGAAACTGAGAAAATATTTTCCTTTGGTTTTTTGCACAGTCTCCACTTTTCTAGTCCATCTCACCATCCCACCACCAATATGCCATGCGGACCATCTTGTCTTTTTAAAATTGCAGTGATTGACATTAATTGAATTATAGAAATTCAAACATGGGCCACGCTCTCTTGAAGTAAGCCAAGACTTGTTGGGTGTTATAAAACAAACTAAGAATGAATGTAAGCTGTGTGTACACATATAAAACAAATATGTATTTATACATGTACATTATAATTAATGTATAATTACAATTTAATGTCTGCATTAACTGTTGAGTAATGTTCATCGTTCACGGAAAATCGGCAACAGAAAACACCCACTCACGTTGTTAAGCATACCTTTGATTTCTCCACTCTTTTATGCCCTGGCTCCATAAATTAAATCACTCAGTGTGCTCCTCTAGGGGAGAAAGATTTTCTTGCCGTTTGTTTTATAACAAACGTTAGTCAATCCCTGACCGCTGTTGGATATGAAGTTACACATTAGCCCCGTATTAAATATTGTCCGCTGTGTGCACAGAATGTAGCCATGCAAGGTAAGCTTCCTCTGGCATTTGAGAAAGCCCTGTAAACAGCCCTGCTCCTCCAGGATCAAGTTCTGAGCCAGATGAGAAATCAGACAAAAGAAAAAGCAGCTGGGAAACTAAATCACCTTTTTTTTTTCTCCAGATGAAACTGGTACTGAAGAACGTGGCTTGTTTATGAAAGCACTTGGGATTTTTGAGACTAGACTCAAGAATTAAGCAAACCAGACTCCTCAGCCATTGAGAGGCCTGGATAACCACAGGGCCTCCCCGCCCCCGCCCCCCGCCCCGTAAACATGAGCGCAGGAGGGCGCAGAAGCACGTGCGCACCTGCAGAAGAGAAGGGGCCCTGGGCCTGAGCCCCGCCATCCACATCCATGCTGGCTAATCAGGTAAAGCCACTCCTCTCTTCCAAGCTTAATGTCTCCCAGGCAGCTGTGAAGTTGTGACAAGGGGACAGTGCCCGGGCCCGGATTCAGAAGAAGGACCATAAAAGTTTCTCAAAGTACTGAACAAGTGCAGAACATTCAGGAAATATGGTATCATTCATTTGATTATAGGCTCTATGAGGGTGGGCTCTATTTGTTTCTTCACTACTATATTCCCAGTGCTTAGGAAAATTACCTGGTGTGTATAAGGGGTTCAACAAATATTAACCAAGTGAACAAATAGGAAGGAATTAGCCAGTAAGGCAGAGAGAGGAAACAGGAGCATTACACATAGCACTCCCCACTCATGAAAAAAGCGTCCTTCTGCACATATCTAGGAGATATTTTTAAAATAATAACAATAATAGCGTCCTAGGGAAAAAGTTTTTTTGTATTTGATAAGTTTGCCATCATAGACTTATTCATAGGTAAGGAAAAAGAAGGATATTAATTAATATTATTTATTGAACATATATTAGGTGCCAGTCACCTGTATCTTTAATATTAACATTTGCCCCTGGTGCATAGTCTCTGTGTCAGATCTCACATAGGCCTATGGACTGGCCGCACCCTTGGGTCCAGGCACCCACCAGAGCCAGTGTGCTATATATACCAGGGAGGACAGGCTCCTGTGCCCGTTTTCTGTCCGATGGAAATGTGGACTTGGTGCTTTCTGAGCTCTGCTTCTTCTAAATACAGGGTCTGAGCTTTTATTTCATGGTGACCTCTGACTGTCGGTATGCCTCACTTTCCATTTTATAACAGAGACTGTTTCTTGCCCAGTGTCTAGTCTCAGGGAGGCACAAAGGTGTAGCAGGGGTATCCAACCTTTTGACATCTCTGAGCCACACTGGAAAAAGAAGAGTTGTCTTGGGCCACACATTCAATATGCAGACACTAACGAAAACAAACAAATTAAAAAAAACCCTCATAATGTTTTAATAGATTTACAATTTTGTGTTGGGCCTCATTCATAGCCATCCTGGGCTGCATCGGCCTGTGGGCCACAACTTGGACATCTCTGGCAGTGTCTTCTGTGATAGAGAAGAGAATGTGACAAACGCACAGGGCGGTGTGTGGGGCGCAGAGAGCAGCTGTACAAAACAAGCTCCTCTGGGGCCTGAAGAGCCCAGCAACCAGCGCTCTCCTCCCTGACCAAGTTGGTGTAAGACAAAAGAGTGAGGCAACCTGAAAACTGAAATAGCACCTGTAATTACTGAAAAAGCTGATATTGGAGAATGTGGTTCACATATTCAGGCTTTTTGATACTGAACTCCAGAATTAGGGAAATCAACCTACCCGGTCAAAGACAGTGCTAGAACAGTGAGTCCAGCAAGTGTCAAGGCTGTTCAAATTAAAAGGTACAAAATTATTGTACTTGTGAGACACAGCTCTGTGCCTCAGCTAGCGTGAGCTGCTGTTGCTAATATAAAGAAATTTGATTTCCAAATTAAAATGAGGGAACAGAGTGTTGAGAGTGACATACAATCTGTGTGACATGTCATTATTTTCTAGGCTAAGAAATAGTTTCTCCACCTCTGACCTAGAAGGCCTTGAATGCCTTGAAACTCAATGTCCGTTAACCCTGGAGAAAATGAAGAAATGTGCAGATTGCTATGAATAAAGTTTAGACCCTTTCCCTAACATGCTAATGAACCCAACCATTTTTTTCCTTGAATCTTTACAAGAAGCAAAAGTCCTAGAAAATGTATTGGAAGTCTTTGGGGACATTTGATCCCCAAGAACCTACTCATCATTGGTGATCATTAAGGTGAGTTTCAGTCTGTTTTGTAGCGAGACTTTGAGGTTGCATTTTAATACTTTTTCTTTCTTCCTCCCTCCCTCCCTCCGTCCCTTCCTTCCTTCCTTCCTTCCTTCCTTCTTTCCTTCCTTCCTTCCTTCCTTCCTTCCCTCCTCCTTCTTTCCTTTTCTTCTTCTGTAGCTAAGGAGCTGTGAGCAGGAAAAGATGGCATGATGCCAGAAAAGAACCAAGGTAAATTAACACTGATTCCCCTAAGGGAAAATGTAAAACTGCTAATAACTCGTTTGCAAAGACAGAAGAGGTGGAAAGTGTAAGCCTAATGTTTCCTACAAGCTTCAGCTTGCTTTTCTGGGAGGAGGATGTTTTCAAGAGTTCCAAAATACATCGTGCACCTGCCGACTGTCTGTTGTCCAAGTTCACCAGTTCTCACTCCCAATCACAATGCCTTTGGAAAAGAGCCACAAGACTGGGTCTCATCTCCTGCATGGGGTGGTTAGGACTTGTTACCTGTTGAGTGTTTTCTCTTGCGGTGGGGACCACATGGTCTGACAGGACAGAACCTGCCTGCAGGAGATGGCATAGGCAGATGGGTAGTAGGATGGGGAATGCAGAACATTAGGATTCCTGACTGTTCTACTCAAAGAATTACTGTCCATCCATAGGTATTTTAGGTACTTAATCCACTATATAGCTCTTAGGTCTATCAAAGATTACCTTGTTTACTCATTTATGTATTCTCTGCCTTCCCCACACTCATATGAGGTCCCACAAGGACAAGGGCATCATCTGTCATGTTTACTTTTGCAATATCTATGTTTAGAACCAGTCCTGACTCACAGTAGTTAGGAGATAAATATCTGCAGAAGGAACTACTGAAAAAATGAATCCTGTCCTACAGGCTCATTTTATAGAAGACACAAACCAACACACAAAGCAACAGTGACTCCCAGCACCATTCTCCTTCCTCACCTCTTTAGGTCATTAATCAAAAGTCACCTCCTCAGGAGGTCTGCACTGGCCACCCTGTGGAAAACTCCAAATCTCCACCAGCCAACGTTCCCTTCACCGGCTCTATTCTATACTGCCTCCAACCCATGAGCACTTATCAAGACTCTAGGTATTTTATCTTGTTCATTGTGTGTCCCTCCTTGTAGAACATATACTCCATGAGGACAGGCATTTTTGTCTGTTGTGTTCACTGCTGTGTCCTGAGCACAACAGTGAGGAATGAATGAGCAGGACTATGGTCCTCCGCCTTTAAGGACACTATAGGATATGATTTCCAGAAGGATGGATGCAACCTAAATGACTGGCAGGTAAGAATTTTATTTCTTTTTTCTTTTAAAAATTTTATTTATTTTTTTAAAGAGGGGGAGGGAGGGAGGAAGAGAGAGAGAGAAACATCAATGTGTAGCTGCCTCTTGGTCACCCCCCACCCCCACTGGGACCTGGCCCACAACCCAGGCATATGCCCTGACTAGGCATCCAACCTGCAACCCCTTCGTTCACAGGCTGGTGCTTAATCCACTGAGCCACACCAGGGCAGAACTTTAAAACTAAACTCTTATTCTCAATATCTTTACCTTTTGGGAAAACTCACCTGAGTCTCAGTCCTCCCATCTATGTAATACGGTTACTTGTTGACTAGATGATGCATATAGTAAGTACTCGATAAACATTATTTCTCCCTTGCTCTTAATCCAACTCAGTGATGATCCACAATAGGGTCCCTGGGTCTAAGAATCCAAGGAGTACTTGGGAAGCTGCTCGGAATGAGTGTTGAGAAGGTAGAAATTGTGAGCAAGGGGTGCATGGTAGTGGACCTGTGAGAAAGCACCCTCCTGCTCCCCTTCACCCTTTGCCTGGGCCTTGACATCAGCGTGATGCATCCTCTCCTCTGGGGGCAGAAGTCAATCCCTTAACCATGGTGAGAGGAGAAGCCCTGACAGCCTGGCATCTTCCCACTTGGTTCTGGGAGTGTTTGCAAAACCCTTGTAAGTCAGGAGGCAGGTCCTCTGAGACAGTGACAGAGTAAGGCAAGGGAGCCACATGAATTCCGAGTGGAGGATAGGTTGCCTCCTCTCTTCCTGTTTAAAGGTCTATGCTGTCATGTGACCAGATGAAATGCCAGCCTAAATGGTAGTCCGGAGCATCACAGGCCCTGCGTGCTATTTTCTGCCCGGCACTCTGCCCACCAAGTTGATTTGCAGCCTCATCTGATTCCTCTGTGAGTACAGCTGGGTCCCAGGAAGAGAACAGTTACCTGGAGAAGCACAAAGCGGGATGCAAGGCACCTCCCCTCTGCCAGACCCTGGAGCCCCAGACACCTAGCCACCTGCCCCCATGGTGCTGACTTCTTGTCTCACTTGTCACTTACTCGTTGGGACAGGTAACTTGACTTCTCTAAACTCAATTTTCTCATCTGTAAAATGAGCATAATAACAATAGCTACTTCATGGGACTGTTAGGGATTTTAAAGGACATAATCCATGTACAGTGTTTGGCATGTAGCAAGTGCTCAATAAATATTAGCTATTGTTATTGTTGTAGCTGGGCATAAAGCATTGAACACAATGGACAAAACTGCCTGCGCTTACACAACCTATATTCTACAGGGAAGGACAACAAAATGCAAATGATAAAAATACATGGTGTATGTTAGTGATAATAAGGGCTCAGGAATAAAACAGAGCCTGGAAGGGAATGTGACATATTGGATGGGTGGAAAGTGTGGAGTTTTCCACAGCGCGGCCAGAGCAGGCTTCCTGAGAAGGCGACTCTTGGTTAAAGACCTGGAGGAGGTGAGGAAGGAGAACGGCACTGGGAGTCAGAAGATAATAAATAAAACAAGTCATCTGGATAGCTCTAAGACCTGTGAAGTGAATCTCATCCATAAATGACTGCAGGTAAAAGGTAATTCTTTCCATGGAATAGTTAGGGATCCTAAGGTTCTGCCTTTGGTACTACATCCACCTGCCCGTGACATCTCTTTTGAGGACCAAAACCGTAAAGAAGCTGCACCAAGCGAGGCCTGAGTCAGTCTCAAGTATGGAAACCACCAGTAGCAAGGAGTAGTGGGAACCATGAAGGCATGACAGGAAACAGAACCTTCACTTGTTCCTGGGGCCTATCTGCCTTGGGGACCTCCTGGTCCTTTCACATCCCAATGACATTTATAGCCCGCAAACTCAGAAGAGGTGGGGAGCTGTTGTTATGGAATATCATCCTATGCCAGCCACCAGCTAAGTGCCTTCTTTCATTCAGCCTTTTATTTTCAGACTCTTTCCACGCATTTTGTTTCTTTTCATGTTTTCTTTACTTCCTGCCATCAGAAAGCTACATTTCTGATTATTCTTGACAGTTACAATATTCCTTTCCTGCTGGACTTCATTCCTTTGGTTCTTCTGCCTCGTGTCCTAACCTCATTCTATTAGCCTGGTTTGTATTTTCCTCTTTCCAGCAGCAGTGTCTCCCACTGCAGGTCTGGCTGCCACTTCATTAGCAGGCTGTTCACAGCACTTCCAGGTCATTAGTAACTATAGTAAATGAGAAAGGGCCCAGCACTAGCCCTTCACACCCCTGCAGACACCTCCCTGGTGGATAATTGCTATTTATTGTGCTGCTCTGTTTATCATCTTTTATCCAAATGTGACTGTTATTCTCTAAACTAACTTTAACAGATTTTTCAAAGGTTATTTCTCATGAAGCAGATACTCTGAGGCTCAATAATGGCAAGTTCTAGGGAAGCTCCCTTTTTTGGGGAAATTGTGTCCAGGGTTGGACAAGTTAAAATTCCCTGATGCTTCTTGATCCCACAGGTACCTGCTTTAGTGGCTTTCTGCCTCGTGTTAACTCTGGCCACTAGAGGATCTTGCTGTCCCCTTGATTAAAATCTGTATGCCTTCTAAAATCTAATTGTTATTCTTAAAAGTTAATATGAACTAATGAGAACAAACTTCCCTCCTTCCCTTTAATATATTTGTTCTTTTAACCATGCCCTTCAGTTTAATTCTGTTGAACACAAAATGTTTCTGAGTGCCTACACAATGTGTCAGACATGTTTGGATGCAGAAGTTCAAAGATATTAAGGTGCTTCTGCTTCTGGTAGGATGCATAACCTCCTAGCAGACCAAATATCTCACAGATAACTGTAAACTCTGGATAAAATACAAAACAACAACTACTACTACTTAGAGGAACTAGAGAAAGAACAGGAGCTGAAAGATTCTGGAAAAAACAATGACAGTGGAAGGAAAGTAATAATACTGGGTAAGTTTTCTATTTTTATGGCTTTTAGATCTGGGGTGCCATGAAGGGCGGAATGGCTAAAATCCTATTAAAAATTCACTGGTAAAAGAAATATCATAGAAAGGCATGAATCAGAGGGAAAAGGAACCCAAATTCTGTGCACACACTGCCCTTGTACAATACGTGCATCAGTAGATTGCAGGCAGCCCAGCTGAGGATGAATAAACCAAAATGAGATTTGAGTTGCTGCCCAAAAGACAGAGTTTGCACTTTGAATTTAGCTAAGTAAATTACCTGCTAAAACAAATAAACACTCTTTAGAGAAATATAACATAATCCAGAGTCATCACAACATAACATTGCACAATGTCCAGGAACATGATCCAGTAAAATTACTGAACATACAAAGAACAGGAAAATGTAACCCATTCTCTAGAGAAAGGAGCAATCAATGGAGACTTATCCCAAAGGAACCCAAAAATAATGAAGAGCGTTAAATAAATTATTAGAATACAATACAAGTTGTGCCTTAAGTATAGTCCTAAAGTGATATACTCAGCATAGAGGTGACAAACAATACAGACTAATCTAAAAAAAACCCCAATCATTTGATGGGTTTTAAAAATCAAAGTGACTTTGAAAATCTCTTGTGGTCCAAAGAATAAAAACATCTAGTTTGTGATTTTATTACATTTAGATTTTCCACAGACTCTAGTGGAATACCTTTGGGTAGGTCATACCAACTGTGCCTGGTCAGTTAGAAACACTACATTTTCTTTTTGGGTGGAATGGATCTGTGTGAACAATTCAAACAAATAGCAGTACTTATAGATTAAAATAAAATTTTGAACAAAGGAATGAAAGAACAGAAAGGACTCCTCATAGGAGTTAGCATTTGAGCTGATGTCTTAGGACATAAAGGAGGAATAAAAGTTAAGTAACACATACAGCGAGAGAAAACTATGAAGAAGTAAGTATATGGAGCGAGAGAGGGAGGGTATTTTAGACAGAGGAAATAGCAGAGAGTGCTTGGGGAAAAGCATAAGAAAAGTTGAATTCCTCTTACCCTATGGTAATTGGTTCATCAAAAGTATCAGTGAAAGTGAAGAATTATAGTAAATTATCTTTATATGTCTTAAATATTTGATTTGAATTTAAAACCTATAAATGGATACTTTTGCATCAACCTTTTGACTTTAACCCCAGACCTTTTCTTGAAGTATGGACTTCTGCTAAATGTTCCATATTGAATTTCTTATATAAATAAATCCATATTACATTGTACACTATTTCCAGTTTTAATTTTTTAAGTGAAGCAAGAACTTAAAAACACTTATAAAGCAACCTTAAACAGAAAGTATACTTTTGTGATATCCTCCTGCCTAATCTCTATAGTTGCCTCATTCATACCTGATCCAACAGCATTTGGAAGCATCTCATTTTAGTGAATCTTTCCAAAGCATTTGATCTAGTTTTATAGAAATATTCTTTTGTCTCTGGTATGACATCACACTATGTAATGTTTATATATACATTAATTCCATAATGGCAATGATAAGTACAGAGACAATGGATTCTTAGTAAACATACAACTTGACTTGTGGGAGCAGAAGCATAATAGACCACAAAAGAACCACCAAACATCTCAAGTGTTGCTGATTGGAGAGCTTCAGTCAAGAGGCTGGAGAGTAAATGTCCTAATTTCATATGACTGCTGCAAAGTCCAAACCACTTGTCCAATATTTTCTAACCCAGAATGATTATTCTAATATATGAATTCCAGCTAGGAAAAATAGTAGTGTCAGTAGGGAAAACTTATTAAAGTTTCATATCTAACAGAGCGCCACAATCACATTGATTCATATCTGAAATTCTGTCCCAAACTGGTCATTTCTAGGTCACATCTGTCCTCACTGACTTCCTCCTTCAGAGACATCCCCGTTGAGTAGTTCTGCTTGCTGATTTCCTGTTTTCAGAGAATAACATTGGGTTGCTATTGAAAGCATAAGATGAACTCAGGAAATTAACCAAATATCGAATGACCTGAGTTAAGTATTTTCTAAAAACCAACTTGGAAATGTTATTTAAATTCAGTTGAAACATTTCATTAATGGGAGAAAGAAGGGGAAGGGTCATCAAGGAACATGTATAAAGGAGCCATGGACAAAGCCAAAGGAGGGTAGGATTGAGGGTGGGAGGTCAGGGTGGGTGGGGCAGGGGAAAGTGGTGGCGGGAAAATGGAGACAACTGCACTTGAACAACAATAAAAAAATTGGTGTGAAATTAGATGTCAATAGCCTTCTACACCTCCCTAAATTAAGAATCACAATTGAAAAAAAGCCTTTGATACATGTTTTCTTCAGTGCAGCTTTATCTAGAAGTTGGAGGCATCTATTGGTTAAGATAAGAAATACAAATGGAAAAAAATCATTGTCAGACTAACGGTTTAAATAAAAGATAGTAAGTAAAAAAGACAATATCTATAGCAGAAATGAATTCCAAAAGATGGCTAAAGTAAAAGAGGAATGATTTATTTATGTGTATATTTTTGGCTGACTAGTTTAAACTGATTTGGGTAAAATAAAGAATTAGTAGATTCTTTCTAAATGGACAAAGCTTGTAAATTACCCACATAGATTTGGTCTTCTATTTTGATATAATAGTATGCCTTTATGAGCTTTTCTACTATATTACTTAGCATTGTAGATCTAAATCATGAACAATTATCAACCCAATCTCTAAAGCCAAAAATCTTGGGGTTGTCCTTGACAAGACCCCCTTCCTTTACTGAGTCATTAAATATTTGAATGTCTAAAGGTGCCCCTTGGCCCTCTCCTCTTCTCACTCTATCCTCTCTTCTTGAAGGACCTTACTATGACCATGGCTGCAATTGCTATCTAAAAGCAGGTAGAAATCCAGACTAGACCTCTCCATGCTTCTCCCAATCTGTATGTCCAAAGACACTACTAGGTACTGCCATAACAAATGTTGAAAACATTAACTCCATGTATCCAAATATAAATTTACAACTTTGTTCCAGTTCTGGTTCTCAACATTAGCAAATGGAACAATTACTAATATGATCTCCAAAGCCAAAAACATTGGGGTCATTCTTCTCAAGACCCCTAAACATTTCTTAAATATAACTACTTATTCTCATCAGTTCTGCAATGAGCTTTATCCAAGATTCCACTATCTCTCACCTGAAATAGGAAATAGTTGCCTCTAATTTGTGTCCTCATGCTCCCCCTTCCCTTTCTAATTAGTTCTCCCTATTGTAGCCAAAGTTAAAATTTAAAAATAAAAGAAGCAAATCTGATCCAATAGCTTTCTATTCCTCTTAAGTTAATATAAATTTATTAACAGAATTCATTGCACATCACTACCCCATCCCCTGTTCTCCAGACATTCAGTTCATCTTTAACTTTCTTAAAAGTACACAGGTTCCTACACAAAGCTATCACACCCTTT
Organism: Pteronotus mesoamericanus; assembly: GCF_021234165.1. Classification (NCBI taxonomy): domain Eukaryota; kingdom Metazoa; phylum Chordata; class Mammalia; order Chiroptera; family Mormoopidae; genus Pteronotus; species Pteronotus mesoamericanus. The sequence continues at coordinate 32,319,803 of NW_026555234.1, read as the reverse complement.
CTCTCTCTGCTTAAACCTCCACTATCACTTGCTTCCATTCACCAAGTCAAACTGCTCCCAATCCTCCAGTTATCAGCTCTATCCACACTTTCTAATGAAAACTGCCCCATTCACCGTCAGTCTACATCTAGATCTAGATTAGCATTCTATACATTGCTATTATAAAATCTACTATTGTTTGTAATTATACACTTATTAATGGCTACTTGATTAATCTGTCTTCCCTACTAGACTGTAAGCACCACAAAGACAACCACCATGTCTGTTTTTGTTCACCCAAAAGCTAACACAGCATATAAGAGGTACTCAATATATAGTGTAAAATGAAGAAATAAATGAACAAAATGAACCAAACCAGGGAAAACAAGCAGAATATAGGAGCCAAGATCTGGAAATTGCTAATATTGTATACATCCCTCTAGCCCCCCCAGATCTCTAAAATGGTTTTATTTCACATATGAGATATATATATATATTTTACCTAGAGAAAAGAACTCAGTTTAAATTTAAAGGCTATTTCTTGACTCAGGAATGTCATTCAGTCAAACTCTTATTATTTTTTTAAAAGATTTTATTTATTTTTAGAGAAAGGGGAAGGGAGGGAGAAAGAAAGGGAGAGAAGCATTGATGTGCAGTTGCCTCTCATGCACCCCCACACTGGGGACCTGGTCCACAACCCAGGCACATGCCCTGACTGGAAATCAAACCATGGACCCTTTGGTTCACACACAGGCCGGCACTCAATCCACTGAGCCACACCAGCCAGGGTCTCTTATTACTTTTCTGCAAATGTGTCTTCATTTCTGAAATGATATAACCTCCCTCACTACTTGGAAATGAAATTAAGAGCTAGTCTTCCACATCAAGTGATGCACTGATAAACATTAACAATTGGCTCTCTAGGTGGGAAAAGCCCTGATTGGTAGCATTTGATGATTTCAGTGTTGTCAATACTCTAACCATAGTTGATGTGTAGTTACCACTCTGATCTCCCAGAAAACAGAGTTGGGAAGAGTATTTGTAAAATACACAAAGTGCTCTTAGCCATCTCCGCCACAACATGAGATCTGAGGTACACTTGCCTCCATGTTTTTCTTTTCTGTTTTTCCCTTTTGTTTGTGTATGTGTGTGTGTTTAAATCTTTATTAATTTTTGCAATATTTTTATAGTATTTTTCCATTACCAATTATCCTCCTATACCCTCTTTTACCTTCACCCCTCCCCCTCCCCTGCAATCACCTCATTGCTGTCTGTGTCCAATAGTCCTTTTTATTTTTTACCTGATCCTTCCACCCTCAGACCTCCCTCCCCACCCCAAGCTGTCAGCCTGCTCTCTATCTATGTTTTTCTTTTCCTTCTTTAACTAAAAATAAAAGGCTTTCCTTGCCTCTGTCCAGCTGTCTGCAATGTCATGATCATTTTCTTGGTTTAATATTATCAGCTAGTAGAGATTGCCATTTATTAGACTACAAAGACTTCCATATCCATTCTCAAGGCTGAATTGCCATTTCTGTCATGAACTCTAATCTGCAATAAGAGTCAAGCAGAGGAGTTCAACCTATATTTGCAGCTTCTCAAAGATTTGCATCAGGCAGTAAATCTAAAAAAAAAAAAAAAGGCTTAGGAATCTGACCATGGATAAATGTTATTTCACAAGGACTGCTTACCAACAGTTTCACATGCTTTTGCAGATACTTCATAAACAGTTTTCAAGGCAATGTTTATGCAAAGGATTAGTGAAAGGGCAAAAGTCTCAAGGGAGAGTCCTCACCAAACTACATATCTCTCCAAGCATTAAATTGTCAACAAAATTAAACCTTTACTCCACCCTAGAGTCCTGCTTCTCAGCCAACAACAGACAACACATTAGGTGTGTTGGCAAAGATAAGTCAACAACAAAAACACACATGTCACATCTGCAGAATGGTATGACCACCACTGCCTGGGCGTGGCAATCCAAACCTGCTAGAAATCCTCTCTTGTTATGCGGCTGACAGCAGGGTACAGAACAGTTGCTTCTGAAAGGAATGATAGCAAAACTAGCAAGGGCCCCAACTGTTTGTTAAATGCCTAATGATTAACAGAAGGCCCAGCCTTTGCCTTTGGGCTGCCACTCAGGGTAGTCTGTTTAGTAAACAGTCAACCACCAATATCTTGAGCAGGTTGAACAGATGGTTTCAGGGTTCAGGCCAACTGTGTTTCTCTCAATTTCACACAGCTTTGGGTAATGAAGGCCATAAAATTCAAGGAAAATATACACATAAACACTCCTTACTCCCTCTCCCTCCCACACCAATGTACCATGGCTCCAATCTCTAGGTGATGAAATTTGACAAAAATGTAAGATTAGAGGTAGAGAGAAAGCCTGAATGGTATGGCTATGAAGTCATTAGAAATGTCTGTGCAACTGAAGGTTGAGGAGAGGGAAATGAACTCCTCATAGCATTTTCTGCATAGAGCAAATGAAGGAACCAATACAATACAAGAGCATAATGAAGCTGGCCAATGGCTCAGAAATCTATATGCAGAAATCATTGATTCTAAAGTAGAAACATCTTGTGATTAAGTTTTAAATGGAACATTCGGCCTACCCACTGTAGGACTTCTACATCATATCCCAGATTCTAAATGTTGCAAGCAAGAAAAATGTTAGAGGCTGAGCTATGATCATCACAGACTAGATATGATTATGATATCACCTGCTTAAGACAGAATCAGGAGTCCTACTCACCATCACTAGTCCCGCTGCTGATTACCTGTTACGCTTCTTTTGAACTTGTAAAATGGATACATTAAACATGTCTTCTGTGCCAGAGAGCATTGTAAATTCATATTTTAGAGGCTGATCTATTCCAAATAAATTCTAGATAAAGATTTAAAAGAGGAAAGTAAAACAAACACAACTCTCATTCCAAAACAAGGTAAACTTTTGCATGAATCAGAAGCACAAAGCAGGAGATGTGCTCTCTCCCCACCCCGCTGAAAAATACATCTACATCTCCATAACCACGGAAGAAGGAAAGAGCAGACCCAGCTGCCTATTCCTGCCTGATAGAGTGGGTGACTGGATAGACACTATCTTCATCCTCACCAAAGGATAGGGGGGCCCTGAGCTCCCAGTGGAAGACAGTTCTAGATTATGAACCCAAAGGATCTAATTAAGATGTCTCCAAATTTCAGAAGCAGGCAGGTATTATTACAGACAGAAACAAAAATCTTTTATTCAAGATGAATTTACAAATCAAAATTCTAAAACACAGAAGGAAAATTAAATCCAAAGAAGTTAGCCAACAACATAGAGAGATCAATTTACTCCTGGAAATTAGTTAACTATTATTTTATTGGCTTCTCTTATTCAAATGGGCCTATCTGAAAGTGACTAATAAGTATATTTAAAGATTTCTAAAAAACAGAGGCAGGGCTGGCATCCATTAAAAGGAACAAAAAGTCATGAGACAGAAAGGAAGAAATAATAATAATAATAATAATAATAACAATAATAATATACAGACTACATGGATTAATAGAAATCCAAAAACTGATTTCTGGTTTCAGCTGTGACATAAAAAGAGCCTGGAAGTCATCATTCTTATCTTTACAACAACAAAGAGTTGAACCAATTGAAAATTAACAACTTTCCCTGAACCCATCATAGAACTAGCACGACAGGTAAATTCAGAGAGTCACAGTCAAGATCTGAGTATTTGCAACCAAAGATACTGAAGCCATAGTATGGTGAGGATACTTAAATACTAAGTTTGATGAATTGTTAGAGACTGAGTATGAGCTAGCATGAGAGTAAGAAACTCCTGGGGTTCCAGTCTTAGAAGGGCCCCAACACGTGCATGGGTTTTTCCTCCAGGAACCCCACCAAGTGCTTACAGTCGTGATCTGAGAAAGAGTACTTTGTGGCTCTGGCAAGAAGTAGAAAAGAATAATCCTTACAAAGATACACCCAGAGTTCTTTCTATAACAAAGACCTACTTTCCAGGGGAAAGAATTGATCAGAGCCTTATATGAGCTGGGGGAAGGACATTTCTCCCATTCCATCCCCTTCTAGTCAGTCCTCTTGTTTACCTGATATAGCATGTCTGTCTTTCAACAACAACAAAAAAATTGCAAAGTATGGTAAAGGTAAGGAAAAACACAGTCTGGAGACATAACGCAATCATTAGAACCAAACTCAAATATAACACAGATGTTGGGATTATCAGACAGGAATTTTAAATCACTATGACTAGTATATTGAAGGATCTAATGGAAAAAGAAACCATAAAAGAACAGATGGGCGGTATAAACAGAGAGATGGAAATTTGAAAGAGAGAATCAAAAGGTAATGCGAGAAATGAAAAATATCACAATAGAAATAAAAAAAGGCTGAGAAAAAAATCAATGAGCCTGGAGATAGGTCAATTGAAGCTTCTCGAACTAAAAGTAAAGAGAAAAAGAGAATTAAGGAAAAAACTCAAGAACATTCAAGTTCTTTGGGATAATTTCAAAAGATATACCATGTACATAATTGGAATATGGAAAATAAAATGGAGAAGAAATATTTGAAGTAATAATGGACAGGAACTTTCTGAAAGTAATAATATATCAAACTACAGATTAAGAATTTCAGAGAACATCAAGCAGGACAAATAAGGTCAACACTCAGGCACAGCATATTTAAGCTGCATAAAACCAAAGACAGAAAAATCTTGACAGAAGTCAGAGGAAAATAACATCGTACCTATAGAGGAACAAGAACAGAAATTACAGCAAACTTCTCATCATAAGCCATGTAAATAAAAAGAGAGTAGAGTGAATTATTTAAAGGACTGAAAAGAAAAACCCTTCACCAACCTAGATTTTTATAGTCCGTGAAATTATCCTTCAAAAGTAAATGGGAAATAAATGGGAAATGGGAAATGAGACTTTTCTCAGACAAACAAAAACTGAGGGTATTCATCACCAGCAGACCTCTCTGCAAGAAATGTTACAAGTTCTTTGGGGAATAAGGAAATTATAAAGGTCAGAAACTCACATCTACATAAAAAAATGAAGAATGTCAGAAAAGAAATAAATGAAGATAAAAGAAAATATTTGATTTTAATTGTCCTTAATATAAATGGTAAGATTACTTAAAATATTAATAAAATACATTGGATGATTATAACACATGAATAAGTGAAATGAATTATAGCAATATCATAAAGCATGGGAGGGAGGAATTGGGAGTTCCCTATTATGAAGTAACTGCACTATACATAAAGCAGTATAGCATTATTTGAAGATGGATTTACATATGTTTACAAATTATATTGCAAACTCTACAGCAACCACAAATTTTTAAAGGAAATATAATTGATATGCTAACAGATGAGATAAAATTAAATCATATAAACTACTCATTTAAAACCAGAAAGGCAGAAAAAAAGAAGGGGAAAAAAACAAAGTACAAATACAAAAAAAAAGAAAGCAGTTACAAACATGGTTGGTATTATTCCAAATATATCAATAATCACATTAAATGTGAACGGTCAAAATATACTAATTAAAAAATAGAGATTATCATAATAGATTTTTTTTTAAATTCAACTATATATTGTCTATAAGAAATCCTGGGGAGGGAGAGGATATAATGAAAAAAAAATTCAATGAATGGAATAAATTCCAGCTTGCTCACAATCAAAGAAGGGTATTTCAGACATAAAATTAAATAGCATGCAATGCAGAGATTTAGAAAATATTAAAAGTACAGTTGAAATACCTGAAGTCTTGACTGGGACAGTCCAACATATTTTGAATAGGAGTTTCCAAAAAGTCTAAAGGAAACAGGGAGGCAAAATATTCAAAGAGGCAATGGCTAAGAATTTCTCAAGACTGAAAAAAAGGACCTAGGATCTGAGACCTCAGAAACAGATCCTGAGGAACACCAAGGGCATAACAGGATAGATGAAAACAAATCTAAACCTATACACACTGAAGAGAAACTCCAAAACACAAAGAAGTAATCTTAAAAGTTACCAGAAAGAGAAGATGTTCTTCTTCTCATCAATAGCAATTGATACCAGAAAGGCAAGGAGATAACAGCTTCAAAGTTCTAGGGATTGTATCTGTAAATTAAAATAAGGTTCATTTATAAGTAATAATAAATTAATATAGCAGCAACTTAAACAAGGAGAAAGTTTATTTCCCTCTTATGTCAAAGTCCAGAAGATATTACTCAAGACAATGGCTCTCATTCCTGCTTCTTAAGGATCCAGGCTCTTTCCATCTTTCAGATCTGTGGTCCCCAGACTATGTCCCTTGTCTCATAGCCCAGAGAAGACATGTTAGCCATGAGAACCATGTTCCAAGCAGCTGGAGGCAGGAAGAAACAAAGGAGAAGCAAAGGGCACACCTGAGCTATTTATTAAAGAGAGCTCCAGAAATGGCTTCACAAACACTTCCATCTCGTGGACATGGACAACAGTGTGGTGATTGCTGGCGGGAGGAACGTATAAGGGGATTAAAAGGTAATGTTAAAAAAATACAATAAATATTTTTTAAAAAACAAAAAATAAATAAACCCTTGGTTAGAACTTAGAGACATGGCAACACCTAGAGAGGATGAGAAATGTGGTCTTCCTTTTGTTGTGTTCAGTTAAAAATTTGATTTCTATGGAAGAAGAAGACAAATACTGGGGGATCATTGGCAATTCCCTCCACACTATGTATGAAAGCAATTTGAGGTTTTTGGTGATTTTTTTAAGAAAAGACATTTTAATTCCAAGAATTGTAACCATAGCATTATTTACAACAGCAAAAGCTAACAAAAAAAGTAACTGAGATGGTAAGATTTGGGAAAGTGTGGGTAACTTAGTGCGTGTAAAAGTGCTGCTCTGACATTCTTAGAGCAGGGGTTTTAACTTGAGAGTTTGTGGGTGGGTTTTAGGGAATCTGTCAAGCTTCTACAATTATCTGCAAACATGGGGGTTTTTGTGGTTTCCTGGGGGAGGCTTCAGAGTTTTGATAAGTTCCCAGAGGTGTCTATGACCACCCCCTCCACTCCCCACTCCCAGGGCTTAAATTAACTTCTAAAAATGAGTTTAGGCTAAATCTTAAGAATTTTACTTAAATGTTTACACATTGTTGAAGACTGAGGGCAAATTAGTCCAAGCAAGTCCTGTAATATAAAAGCTGCACATAATTAAATGGTGCAGCAAGTGTTTATAATGGGAAAGTTTGCCCTATAGTCTTTTTGTTTACACCACTTATCTGGTACATTAACTCCTCTATTATTAGTTATCTTTCTTTCTCTCTAAGTAAATCACATCCCCTTTAAGGCAGGACTTTGTTTTGCATACACCTTTGGATGATGTCAAGCACAACTCCTTGCCCATACTGAGCATCCTGCTGATTGCTAGATATGTTTAATCATTCCCTAGGAACTACCTATCTGGCTTGGCCCTATCCATTTCCTGCTGCCTAAAGGGGAGTGTATTTGGTGATATAAAGCTATTATTGTCCTTTTAATTTTTAAGTTCATTTTCTGCTTCCTAATCTTGCTCTGTATAGATATGGTATCTGCCACCTCATAGAAAGGATAAGAGCTTGGGCTTTAGATATGTTAATTATTTTGGCTATATTAATTACTTAAGTTTGGATAACAAGACTACTGCACAGGTTGATAGAAACCAAATTTCTTAATTTTCTGGCAAGACTTATCACTCCTACCGTTTGATACCATACCCAGTCTCTACATCCAAACAAAGATTGCCCAAAAAGAGGATTTTATCAACAATATGCAACCAGAAAACCTCATACTTTCAAGGGCTCAATGAGCATCTTCACAGCAGTCTCTTAAACTACTATACACAGTTACTCTCATTAGCTCCTTTATTTTCTCTCTCTCTCTCTCTCTCTTTTTTTTTTTTTTTTTGGCAAATAAGGCAATAACAACAATATTTGCTTACTTTTATTGAGCTGGGGTTTTTTTGTTTGTTTATTTTTATTTTTAGTGAGAGGGGAAAGGAGTGAGAAAGAGAGGAGGAGAAATATCAATGTGTGAGAGAAACATCGATCAGTTGCCTCTCGCACAGCACCAACAAGAAACCTGGCCCCCAACCCAGGCATGTGCCCGTACCAGGAATCGAACTGGTGACCTTTCAGTTCACAGGCCAACTCTCAGTCCACTGAGCCACATCAGCCAGGGCTGCCGAGCTGTTTTAATTATTTTGTTTTGAAAGAGTATTTATTATGTGTCAGGCCTGGCCTAGCATTTTACATGAATCTAACCCTTTATGTGGCTTAAGGAGTTTTATGTTGCTAATATTTTTATCCCCATTTTATAGATGAGGAAATCAAGGTGCAAAAAAGTAAAGTAACTTGTCCAATGTTCCACAACTAGTAAGTGAAGGAGACAAATTTTGAATCCAGGCAGTCTAGTAACAAACAAAATTTTCTGGCCTCTGTTCCCAAATCATATCAAACTTTTTGGGGGAAAAAAAGAAAAATGAAATGCTTTGATTAAGTTTGTAAGACTTTCAGTGTGGTTCGGTGGTTAAAAATACATGCTCTGGAGTTGGAAAGGCTGCATTTTAAGTTCAGGTACACTGTTACTAACTCAGGTAAATTATGGAAACTCAATTCAGGAATTATTCCCAGAAGTTTCCAACCTTTTCGCATCTCTGGGCCAGACTGGAAGAACAAGAGTTGTCTTGGGTAACACATTAAATGCACAAACACTAATGAAAACTGATGAGCCAAAAAAAAAGGTTTTGAGTAAATTTACAGTTTTGTGTTGGGCCGCATCCATAGCCATCCTGGGCTGCAGTGGTTTGACACCCCTGGCTGAAACCTTCTGAGCTATCTTTCACATGCAAAGTCTCCCTCCTCTTTCCTCTCTCACCGGGATCGCTGTGTAGAGTAAGTGTGAATACTTTTAGACAATGCCTGGCACAAAGCACACACTCAATACGAACGTGTATAAACAGAGAGACACAGGCACATGAACAGAACTGAAACTACATCCAAATTTTTTAACCCCATCCAGTCACATTTTGTCATTAAAGGACATACGGCGAGTGTGTTGCTGTATCAAAAGGCCCAAGTAATGAGAGGAGACAAGGGAGCAGACAAAAGTTAGATTCTTGAATCTGGCTTTCGCACATGGGACTTCCTGTTGAATACCCTCACACAGTGCATGAGAACAAGCTCAGCTGTAGGCGATCTTCCCATACAACCATTAGAAATGTTCAGGCCTAATTCTGAAATGGCTCAAAATGTTCCATGAAAGAGCAGGTAGATGTCAATGACCCACAGCAGTGACTTCCTCCTGCTCTATAACAAGGAGAAAAGGAAATCTTAAACTTCAAATCTAACAAACAGGGAGAGAGAAAGATCTTTCAGCAACCATGACTATTCAGTAGCCATGTCTAATTCATCAGGGAGGCAAAGCTCAAAACCAGACAAAGAATATTTAGGAGTAGAAATGTTGGAACTTTGACATTAGGTCTCATTAATGATGCTTAAGACAAAGAAGACAGGTGCCCAAAGTGATAACTGTAACCGATGTGTTGATTTACAAAATGCATAATAATTAAAGGAGGGTATTCCAAAGAAAGGTTGGTGGTTTCAAAGATATTTTAGAAAGAAAAGTTAAAAATATGTAAGAAGTAACAGAATAATTACTACAATAACACTCCCATGGTCTTTGTTCACCATTTTGGGGGCACAGAATAAGCCCGGTTGTGGAAAATTCTGCTGGGAGCTTTTAAATTGCCATTCTGACTTCTTCCCTAGAGCCTAGAAATATTCACACATTCTTCCACTAGGTTTGGTTTGTTAAAGGGTCACTGCAAAACAGCATGGAGTAATTGATATGGCAGAAACTCATCGAGTTGTCTACGGAAGGTCAAATGCATGATGCACGGAATACAATTAGAAGGTTAAACCGGCCTGTCAACTTTTACATTATTAGCTGTTTGTAGGGTCAAATACCTTTCAAGGCCGTGGGCCCACAAATGAAATTTCTAAAGACAATTGTTGAACTTCTTGCATTTACTTTAATCATCTAAGGCAGTAAATTTTAAAATCCCTTAAAAATATGTAACATTTTAAAACCAACATTCATTAATAGACTGAGGTGCATTATCTAGTCAGGAGTAAGTGAAATAAACATGTATGCCCACTAAATTGAAATATTTAGTTCCACTCTGATCAAACTAGAGTGTAACAAAATTTTCTGACCTCTGCTCCCAAATCATATCAGACTTTTGGGGGGAAAAATATTGCTTTCACAAAAAACAATTTGTGAGATAAGAAAAGAGGATGGAAGAGAAATGGAGCATCTAAGACTCTGCTTTGTTAGCCTAAATTTTGAATTTTTTTAAATGAAATTAATAAGTGCATATTAATTATTCAATCAGAATGTTTTAAAGAAAAAAATTCTCTAATGTGCTTATATGGGTATATATGTGCCAAGATCCAGGGTCAGGAAGAATTTGGGGACATAGCTGGAAAGAGAAAGTTGACTTAAGGATATACATTTTTAAAGAGGGGTAGATACAGAGAGAAAGAAGAAGGAAGAGCCTCTTGTCACATTCTACATTCTCATGGCCAAAGGCTGCACGACCAGTTGTGACCACTTCCATTCCTCATTAAGACCAGATCATTCCAGCTGTAAATAGATATGCGTGTGTATCTATATATATAAATATGTTTATAGTGTCATTTAATTCACAAAACAGCCCTAGGAGAGGTAGGTTTTATCTCCATTTCATGGAGAAGGAAACAGAGGCTTCTATAGGCCAAGTTGCTCAAGGTGACCCAGTTAATAGCTGGACTTCAAAGCCTTTGCTTCCAACACCACATCATGCTCTTATTCAAACACTGAATGGCCCTCTGACTTTGATAAGAGGAGCTCTAACCACGATTGGGCACTAGGTTCACCATGATCATTTTGTATCCTAATTGACTTTGAGCATGCTAGACCTCTCTAAGTGCCCCAGGACACTTCTTCAGATTTCCCCATTGCTTTTCTTTCTGGTTGGCCTTTTGCCTAACTGCTGAAGGAAACCAGACAAAATAATACAGGACAAAACAACCAAGCTTTATTTATTCCACTAAAATGTGAGCCTCTCAATGCAATGGGTGCCTCCAGAGATTTTATGCCAATGTAACTTGAAACCTCCATGACTCACTTTCTCAAACCTGGGATGCTGTTTAATTTCGACTGTGGCCATCATCCTGGTAGGAGTGTATTTCACGGGCTCTCCTTTGCCAATTATTGGAGGTCCTGTTTTCAGGTTCACATTCCTGAGATCTTTGGGTACATCCAGTTCAGACTCATAAAACACAGTGAGGAATTTACAGCACTGATTTCTGCCATAGGCATAAAACTAGCCACCTAACTCCATGAATGCAGAGGTTATTTTTTTTTCCTAATTAGTTCTTTATTAAACTACCCATGTCTCAGCAGGAGAGCACGCTGCTGCTATTAACTTCGGTAACTTAGTGAGATGGTGAGCTGGGGATCTCCATTCTGTTCCTTCTCCCTGTACTGGCCCTAACAGGAAGCCCCTAGAGACTGCATCCAGAGGAGAGGCTGCCTTGCCCTCGGGTTGGTTTTGGTCAATGGGTAGGAGGAAAGCTAAAGCTGGAGTGTCTATTCCTGTCTCCCTCTGTGTGGGTCCACTGTGGGTTTCTGTGTCTTTCTAGGAAACCATAGCTCCTGTCATGTGTTCTCTTCACACAGCTGTCTCTTTCTCTTCGTGTCTGGGAGCGAAGGCCAAGGGCTGATGCTAGCCCTGGGGTACGGCACCATCCCGTGTGTGTCTCCCTACACCCCGCCCCCATCTTTGTAAATGGTCCCTTTATTAAACTTTCCTAAATACCCATTTGGAGTGGGCCATCTCTTCCTATTTCCTGTACTCTGAAGACTACAGATGGGTATTCACATGACAAGATTTTTCTCGCATGAAGATGATTGCCCACTTAATTCAATGACACTGTTAGAGACTGAGTCCTCCCTGTGCACTTCATTTCATTGATTTCATCACATCCAAGATTTCCCTCGTGTGGGAAGAAAGCATTCCAGTAAGTGCCTCAGGTTGTCATGAGTATGAAATGATGCCTAAATGTCTTCAGACTGAGGTAGATCTAGGGATTAGATTCTCCCATAAAAGCCACTAAAGCCCTTAGTACAACTCTGTTTAAAAATGAAAATGAAACAAATAGAAATGTAACCTTGACACTAGAGAGGTAAATATAATTGTCCCATCAAATTTTTTGGAAGAAACCAGAATATTCTTCTGGAGATCATCCAGATCCTCTGGTTTTTCAAACTGTTTTCTTGATCTCTTTAGGAGTATTTCATAATATTTATTATCAATCTGTCTCAGGGTGAGATTAAACCATTTCAAAACCTGCAATTCAGGCAGGACGCCAATCAAACCATGTATTTGCTTTCAATAAACAAAGTCCAGGCTGTTTTGGGCAGAACCCAGGCCTGGCATGGGGTTTGCTCTGCTCAGTATTACAGGCCAATGAAGTCTTCCGTCCTTTCCTGTGACCCAGGAGAAGTCATAGAAAGAAGTAAGCTAACAGCTTTGGTTTTGCTGGCTTGCTTTATTTATTTATTTATTTATTTATTTATTTATGTATTTATTTTACATGAAGAGGAAGAAGAAGAGGATACCAGGCTGGAAAGGAGGAAAGGTTGGCTTAAAAGTCAAGAACACTGTGCTCCTAACAGTCTGTGTGTAACTCTTGGCAAGGCACTTCGCATCCATGTGTTTTCATTTCTTCTTCTGGGAAATGGGATGACTGAATGGCCCTACCATGTGCCGCGCGAACAAGATGGTGGAACTTGGACATGGCGCGTCCTGCTGGCCCTGAGCACAGAGACTGAGAGGCCAGACTCTGCCAGACTGCCTCAGTTTGGATCCTGGACTCACCCTGTGGAAAGTCTGCCCTTTGCAAGTCCTCCAACTGCATCAATTTCTCAATCTGAAAATTGGCATAATATCAGTACCTCTCCTGAGAGAGTAGTTATGAAGATGAAATGAAAATTGATGTGTAAAATGTTTAGAAGGATGCCTGAAATGGAAAGGACTAGGTGGTAGCTGGGGTTACTTACACCAAGGGAGTAGGGGGTGGCAGGCGGCGAGTGGGAGGTTGGGAACCCCTCACTTTACAAGTATTTCTGTCTGCATCAAGAGGTAAGAAATATGGAAACCCAGCCACGCACTAAAGAGTTTTTATAAGTTTAGTACAATGTTGAATAGCCTTTGGGGCCCATTTAACAACTCTATCGTAGGACAGTTTTGTGAAAAGACTGTATGCTTTGTTTTTTCCCCCTCTTTATCTGAAACGAACAGTTTGCAATGTGTGATAATACCAGCAGCATCTGTTTCGGAACGTTTCCACTCACAAGACCCAAAAATCTCCCATGAAGAAAAGTCTTTTCTCTCCGTTGCACTGGAGTCTTTCTAAAACAGCTTCTACTGGGAGATTAATTATAGAAGCCATGGTATTTCCTGAAAATGGTAAAACATTTTAAAGAAATACTAAGACACTACTTGATAAATGGCTTGACTCTTTACTGCCTAACAATCCAAAAGAAAAATGCATGTTTGAAACAGGACAGGACGTAATGGAAATCTAAGTAGATGGACTGTAAAATGGATTTTATTAACTATTTACAGTGGCTATGTAAATTGTTTTCATCCATGCTTGGAAAAGTTCCCTGTCAGGGATTCTGGGCCTTTCCTGGTGCTTATCTTGTTCATTTGTGGTATAAAGGTGAGTGGCTTCAAAAGTAAGCCTTGTTAGCTAGATCTCCAGATAAGCCTCACCAGGTACTGCTGACCCTGCCTTGGAGGGGACTATGTCCTTCAGGGAGAACATCCTCCATTAAAGAAAGGAAAGAACCAAGAACAAACAATTGCCTTTGCATTCTAGTGAATGTCTCGTGTCACCCATGTTCCTGGCAATTGCCTGTGTTGTCATAGAGTCAGGGGGGTGCAATTGGATAGCAAGGTCATCTTTTAGGATACAATAGACAATTGATTCTACAATTGCTAATCTAAATATAACCTCTCTTGGTCCTGGCCAGGTAGCTCAGTTGGTTAAAGCGTCACCCCAACACACCAAGTTCATGGGTTCAATCCTCGGTCAGGGCACATACAAGAATCAACTAATGAATGAATAAATAAGTGGAACAACAAATTGATGTCTTGCTATCTCTTTCTCTCTCTTGCTCTCTCAAATCAATGAATAAAATTAATATATAACCTCTCTTTTGTCTCAGTTGTGAAAAGTCCATCCCAGAGAAAAATATCCCAAAAACATTCCATATGTTTGAAATTAATTTCAACTTACTTTTTAAACAGGTAGTTTAACTTCTGCTCAAGATATACAATCACTTTTCCTTCTTTTGTGGAGTTTGTCAAGTAGCTTGTGAAATAGTGCGATTTTGCCTTCTCTGCTCTTGGCCTGACTTACTCGCTGAGCATTAGGAGAGCCCTCGGGGTTCTGCTGTGGGGCCGGGGCTATGTTACCCTCTGAGCAGACTGGTTGCCTACAAAATAAAGACACCTCAAAAATATCTTTTTGAAAATAATCTGAAAAATTAATATTTCAAAAGAAGCACTGCAACTGTCATCACAGTGAGAAAAGTATCAGAAGATTGTTCTGCTTCTTTACACTTAATTATGGTTTAGTACTGTTTTTATTTTTAATTATATATAAGGGTGGCAGCACCATAATCCTTGTTGTGCACTGGTCCTCTAAAATCTTAATCCAATTCTGATAGAACTCTGGGCTTACACGTTCATGAAAGGACCTCCCATGTGCTAGTTGCTGCTGCTGCTTCTATGTTGTGAGCTCCATGAGACCAGGGACCATGAGTCTTACTGTCTTTCCCTCCTCAGTACCTAGCACAATACTGGACACAGAGCAAGTACAGAATAGAGTTCTTTATGATTATACTCATTAGTTGTTCTATTAGCCACTGCAGTAACTGTTGCTATTAAGGCAGCTCAGTTTGGCTGATGAAGCCAGTGAACGTCAAGGTGCCATATCACCCTCCCCCAAGCCAGTGGAGGAGAGAGATTTGTTTGAAGTAATTAGTGTATGCCAGGCACTCTGCTGGGTACTTTACATATGTTAACTCTCTCTTTCATCCTCATATCAAACCCTAAAGTTGATATGAGCTCCATTTTATACATAAAGAAACTGAAACTCAGGAGTTAAACAATAAATGACACAGTGGAGCATCAGGCCAAGGTCAGCCTGACCCCCAAACTAGTGTTCTTTCCATTTCACATGCTGCCAGACAATTTAAAGTCCCATAGACTGATCCCTGGGGTTCAAAAACCAAGATAGAGTCATGCCTTGAAAATAGCTTAACAAGTCACTATCTATCAAGTCATGCTCAGCATTAAAAAAAAAATAAAGTTAAGGACTTATATGCAAGACTGCAGGTGGGAGTGCTGTAGGAGGGCTGCCCCGAAAGTTTGGGGTCTGCAAGGTAAGGATTCCTGGGTCTGATTAAATCTTAGAAAACCCTTAGGACCAAGGCCCTTAGAGTTTTGAGAAGATCTGGATAAGAGATGGACCCGATTAAAGCTAAGGGTCGTTGGATGTCAGGGTCTCTGATTTTCTCCCACCTTTTCTGAGCTGTGAAGGTGGGGTGGGTGAGAAGGTGGTCAGCACTGGCCTAAGGAATGGTGCAATGATGCTGGTGAAGAAAAGAGAACGAGAAGGAAATCCTGTCTCATTCTCTTTTCTTCTACCTTGACCACTGGTTCGGTTTAAGACTATGTTCAGGAAATCCTGGGATTTCCACAATTAATCAAAATTGTGGCAAGACCCAGGGAAGCTGGAGAGAAAACTCTACAGGTCATGGCAGGTAAGGAAGCTGGGAGGTGATATAGCCTCACCTTCCTGCCTGTGGGACGCCTATATTCTAGGTGACAGGAAACTAACCATCTCTTTTTCCTAACAACAGAAAAAACAAAACTTCTGAACTGGAGGGAAGGAAGGGATTAAGCTGCCAAAATGAACAACTTTCTTAAATGGAGGGCAAATGGAACCCATGGTACCCTATAGATTCTTTTGAAATAGGAGCCTTAATTACCTGCTGGACCGAAGTGGGGCAAGACTAAAGTGCAAAAGGCAGACAGGCAGCCTTTCAAAGTTCTTCCAGCCAGATATTTCTATGGTCCTTCGGATAATTCCCTGTTCCATCTTATTCTTTTTTAGTCCAGTTTTTCATTGGCTCCATTTATGACAGAAAAGAGAAAGTTATTCCCCAGCTGCCTAAGGCCAAGTCCAGGTCATATAGAATAATGAAATGGGAATGCTCCCACACCCCAATGTTACACAGTGAAAGAAGAAATTCACAGACATTTGGTCATAAAAGGAAATAGGAAAATGTGCATATCACGTCTCCCTGGCGCAAGGAGAGGGAATAGGAGGGGCGCTCATAGGCAATACCTGGTTCACCTGCCTAACTTGCTCTTCATTTCCTATGATATCTAGATACAAACTGAATTGTAAAATATGACATCAAAGTTAATAGTGTGAATTGAGTGTTAGGCATGATAAGTCATGAAATAGAGGTGGCTTATGAGTGCACTGAGAAGAAATGGCAGAGCTTAAGCATAAAGTATTAACGAGTTGTGTCAACTAAGAGACACAGGGAAGAAAGGAGAAGGAGACTTGAAAAATAGATAATCCATGTGGCAGAGAGCTAATTTTCTTGACATCTCATCTTCCAAGGGGCTAACATTAGTTCACTTGCTGAAAGTCACCCAGGAGTGAGGTGCAGAGATATTTTTATACATGCCATTTTCATAATCCAGCCATGCCTGCTTATGAGAGTCAAACCCTTAAGGACCAACCGTTAGAGCAAAATATGAAGTTCCGTGCTCTACATACTGGGAGGCTATTAGCAATAATAAGCTCTTTACCATCAGTCAAACGAGTTCCTGAAACTTGCTGCTAGTACTTTGAGGGACTGAGCACCTCTAACTGAATCACCCCATACTTTATTTTGTGTCCCTATTTTTGTCTGATTGGATTTAATGATTGTGGAAAATGGTCTGGGCAGTGGGGTTGAGGGATATTGGAGGAATAAAAATAAAAAGCAACCCTTAAGTAGGATTCTAGTTTCAGAACTCCCTCTAATTGGCTTTGTTAGCTTGGCCACTTAGAAAAATTAATCGAGTTACATTGTTTCAGGTACTTTACATAAATTAGCTCATTAAATTCTTCTACAACTCTATGAAATTGGTTCTGTCATTAATCGTCCTGCTTTGCAGATGAGGAACTGAGGATCAGAAAGGCTGAGTCACTTGCCCAAGGTTACACAGGAAGGGAAGCAGAGAGGTCAGATTGTACCCGGTTCTTTCTCGCTGCAGAGCCCATGCTCTTATGTTCTTTGCTATGTGGCATCTCTAAGCTTGTCAGCAATAACCACGTGGAGACAATTGCCTGCACACTGTGCTGCCATGGTCGAGGGTACAGAGTGGGCCAAACACACTTGGTCTCTCTCCTCACCGCCCTCACAGTCCAGAAATAGAGGGAGACATTCAACACAAGATTTAAAATTGTTCAATGACCTCAGGTGTGTAAAAAGCTTTGAAGAAGAAAGGTTTTTTTCCCTCAAAAAAATGAGAAAAGAAAATTATACGATCTCTCTTCTAACTCTACCATTCTCTTCTCTTCAGAAATTTACAACCTCAAATCGAATGTAAGCCAGCCGTAGCAATCATTAGACCTACAAAAATCCTGTTTGACTCATAGAGCTTGTGCTCATCCATAAAAGTCCCATGTTCTCCAATTGCAAAGACCTTCCTTCTTTCTTTAGGCCTTCTCTGAGGTTCCTAGTAGATTTGCTTTAATTCATACCATTTAGAGAGTGCCACAGAGTTGACCAGCATGTTTCCATATATCGTTTTGTTGAGTTTTCCCAACGGTCTTGAGAGGTGGATGCTGGTCCCTCCATTTTATAAGTAATAATCATATTTACTAAGCACTCTGTTATGTGCTAGACCCTGAGCTAAGAACTTCACATACTTTATTCAATCAACCTTCATAGCATCTCTGTAAGTAAATATCCAGATAGACAGTGAGGAAGTCAAGGCTAAGTGAAGTACATATTTTGTCTCAAATTAAAGAGCTGGGAGAGGGAGGAGCAGAAATTGTCTGCTCCATAGCCTGAACCCATGACACCTTGATGGGAGGTATGACTTTCCCAAGGTCATGCAGCCAGTAAAGGACAATCTTAGAACTTGAACTTGAGCCCTTTGACTTTTCCTCCATAACCCAGAAACCTCTTATACTTTGATCTACTTCTACTTCTGGTGTTTGGGTACATAAGTTACTGGAAATATATTTTTTTAAAAACCTCAAGTGTAGATACATTGAGCAATATATATCATATTTTATTTTAAAATGACACATGGCTTTATCAACCTGATTTTCCCCCACTCTGGGAACAAAGAACGTTTGTATTTATAAGGCAGAATCATTAGCAACAGTATTTCCCATATGTGTGGAGTTGATCTCTGCCATAGCCTATTCAGTTTTTGTCATGCTTATTATTGTGATAATAAAAGTCAAGAAACACAGAAGCATGGAATGCAGACATGCCAAAATTAACTTCTAACGTAGTCAGTTAAAAGAAACCCACCTCCAGGCCAGTACAGTCATCAAATGCAACTATTGCCCAAGAAAGTAGGCTTTGAAACATAAATGCCCTTAGATGCCTCTAAATTTTTCTGACTCAGTCTTATACCTCCAAAGTTCTTATGAGGAAAGAACCTTTGGCGTCCTTTGATAACACAAAATTGATAAGTGAGTAACATTTACATCAAATATTTTAATCTATGAATGTTATGTAATGCTATTCAAAGGATATGGCTGCCCACATTTTGAAATTCCACTAAAAATGCAAAAGTCTGGCTAATTTTAAGCAATGTTAATTTTTGAAATACTGAGATTTAAGGTATCAAGAAAAATGTGCTTTTTATAAAAAGTTCTCTGTCCTTGAAATAAAAGTATAGGCAAAAAAACCCAGAGAGAAGCAAAAACATAAGGGCTTGGGCACAGATAGAAGAATTAAAAAATCAGATTAGAGATATGGGGTAATTACAGACCAGGTTTTTAAACAGCAATTTACTTCCCTGTCACTAGATGGGGCTCACTAGTTGAGGTTATTTCCCTTCCAGATTTGCATTTCTTGTCAGACCACATAAAGAATTCAACTGGGATCTGGGTTCAGCATTTTAAAAGATAAGTTATTGGAAGGTATTCAACAGGCATCCTAATAAGATTGACTTTTTTCTTGACCACAATACTGTTATTGAGCAAAGCTAGCTTTATCCCAATTTAACATGAAATAGGTCACTATTAGAAAAGACAGCTTTATTGTGTTTGTATTTGGGATTAACGGATAAAATAAATAGTTCTTTTATTCCCACAGGGGTTGATGAGCCAGCTTTATTCTAAGTGACTGAAGACTTCTGTTCTTTTCAACAAACACAGTCCTCCAATTAGGAGCTGCAAATAAGATTATAGGCCTTGAATAAGTCTGAAAAGGTCCTTTTATGATTAGAAAGTTTGTGTGTGGGAAGTGGAAGCAGCAGTAAGTGCTCACTGTGGCTTTGGCTACATGACGATTTCCCAAATCATCTGAGGACTCTCAAATGGTAAAATAAAAATTATTGAAAACAGTAAGTGTATTACTTTTTTTTTCCTGAAAGCCTTCACATTTAAGCTGTAGAAACAAGTCAATGTTTTTTTATTTTATCAGGCATACTTTAGAAATGGAGTGTCATTTAATAGTGCAATGATTGTTAAAATAAAAGTAAAAAATAATTTCCATTAAGAGATGAAGTTCAAATGGCCTTGTCAATATCAGGTGTTCTCTATTTTCATTTTAAACACCTTGATGATTGTCACTCTAGTACCACTGTGACATGATATTTTGTTAAATACCATTGAATTTGACATATTAAGCTTCCTGTGGACACACAGTAGTAATTGTACTCTTCTAACCCTCCAGTTCAACCAGATGCAAATGGATATTTCCTGGGTGAATAAATGCCCTTCCCACAATGCACTGAAGAACCAAGTCAGATGGGGCCCACACAGCCTTACAGAATAAGAGGCAGCCATGCAAAGCGTTGGGGTGGAGGTGGGGACTGGGGCGGGGGGTGGAGGGAACACAGCTTCCTCTGATCTAAGAGGGCAAAGCAAGGCAGGCAAGGGAAGGGAAGAATATGAGAGGAAAACAGCTTTTCCAGACACACTGACAGAACCACATCCAATCTTCAACTCAACCTCTTCTGTGAATATATTTTGGGTGATTTACAATATGCCCAACGCTGCCCTGGCTGGTGTGGCTCAGTGGATTGAGTGCCGGCCTGTGAACCGAAAGGTTGTCAGTTCAATTCCCAGTCAGGGCACATGCCTGGGTTGTGGGTCAGGTCTCCAGATGTGCAGGAGGCCACCTATCAATGCATCTATCGCATGTCGATGTTTCTCTCCCTCTCTTCCTTCCTCCCTTCTTCCCTCTAAAGATAAATAAAATCTTAAACAAACAAACAAACAATATGCCCAACACTGTCCTGAAACACAGGATACAGCAGAAGACAGGACATAGATCCCTGCCCTTAGGAACTGACATTCTAGCCACTTCTTTCTTAACTGTGTAACCCTGTTTTATCATTCTTTGCTGCATTTTTCTCTCTAAAATAGGGATAATAATACCTACTTCACAGGGCTAGCAATTGGAAACAGTATAGCTAGGGGCCCAGCAAAGTCACGGAGACCTAGAAGGCACTCGATAAATAGTTCATGAATGAATGAATATACCTACTGAATCAGGGGCTAACTCTCTATTCCTGGTTTCCTAAACTTTTAAACCCACTTAACAAAATTAAATTGCAGATACCATCTCCTGACATTTTAATTTTGTGTACAGACACTTATAGACACACATAAACACACATACACCACTCTTTAGAATCACCGAATATTTCAGGAGTAACACAGATCTTGTTGAGCTTTATCTTTTCTAGCTTAAATGATGACAAAGAATTATCATTCAGAAATAAAATTTGGTAACAATATTGAATGTGCTCTTTCAAAATATACTTTTTCTACTTTAGCCCTATCCGATCCAGAAATTTAGACAAAACCCTCTCTCCAGGAGTCACCATGCCAAACGGGCAAAAAGTATAGTTAGCTGCTGGCCTGTTTGGGAGAACTTTCATGCCCAGGTGGAACCATTTACTTTATGTCATAGCAAAGTATAATTTATAGCAAGGTATAATTCCAGTGGCTCTCCTGGCTGCACATTCAAGTCATTTGGAGGCACTTTACAAAACACTTAATGCTTATCATGTCTTGGCTATAACATCAAAAGCACAGGTAACAAAAGCATAATAAACAAGTGGGACTACATGACACTAAAATTCTTCCGTATGGAAAAGGAAACAATCGACAAAATGAAAAGGTAACCTACAGAACAGAGGAAATTATTTGCAAACCAAATATCCAATTAAAGGTTAATATCCAAAATATGTAAGAAACTCCTACAACCTCATAGCAAAAACCCAAGTTATTCACAAAGGAGTTAAATAAACATTTCTCCAAAAAAGGACATATAAATGGTCAACAGGTACATGAAAAGGTGCTCAACATCACTAATCATCAGGGAAGTGCAAGTCAAAAACACAATGGGATACCACATCACATCTGTTAGAATGGCTTCTATAAAAAAACAAAAAGAAAAACCAAAAGATAGTAAGTGTTGATGATGATGTATAGAAATTAAAGCCTCGTATACTGTTGGTGGGGATGTAAAATGGTGCAGCCATTGTGGAAAACAGTATGGATGTTTCTCAAAAAAAATGAAACTGTTATATGATTCAACAATTTTACTTCTGGGTATTTATCCAAAAGAAATCAGGGCATTAAAGAAATATTTGCACTCCAATGTTCACTGCAGCATTGTTCACAATGGCTAAGATGGAAACAAATTGTCACTAATGGATAAATGGATACAGAAAATATGGTATATACCTACAATAGAATGTTATTCAGCCTTACAAAAGATCTTACCTTGTGCTACAACATAGATGAAGATTGAAGACATTATGCTAAGTAAAATAAGCTAGTCATAAGACAAATACTGCATGAATCCACTTATATGAGGCATCTAAAGATGTCAAACTGATATAAGGTGAAAGTAGAATGGTGGTTACCAGGGATCGTGAGGACGGAGAAACAAGGAATGGCTGTTCAATGAGTACAGAGTTTCAATCATGCAAGATGAAAGAGCTCTAGAGATCTGCTGTACAACAGTGTGCGTATAGACAACAATATGTACTATACACTTAAAAATCTAAGAGGGTAGATAAATTGTGTATTTTTTAATCGTAGAAAAAAACCCAAAACAAAAACAATGCCCAGCCCTATTGTAACCAATTAAATCAGAATCCCTGGGAGATAGAGGTAGCCATCCCTTTGTTGGTTTTGATGATGTTGTTTTTTTCTTTTCTCAAGCTATTCACATTTCCTACTTTCTAGTAGGAAAGTCTCTGTAAAGCTACATTACCTTATTTTTTCAAGTCTTCATCCCCTTGCCCATTTTGTTCCCTAATAACTATAATACGCAATAATACCTGTTTTGATCAATGGTGCCATCATCCTTTAAGTTACCTGACCTGGAAACTTGGGTGTCATCTCAAACTCACCCTCCCACATCCAGTCCTTAAGGACTTAATTCTATATCTTAAAGATCTACCCATCCACACACACCTTTCTCTCTCTCTCTCTCTCTCTCTCCCCCCGTCTCCACCATCACAATTTTAGAATGGTTTTTGTCTTTCCTAAAATTAAAATCTAATTACATTGCTCTCATCTTTGAAAAATTTCAACCAATAGCCTTATCCTTCAGAAGAAAGTTTAAACTAAAGCTGATATGCCCTTTTAGCCTACTCTACCCACTAAAATAGTGTACTTTCGATCCCTATGGTTAACTTTTTTTTCTGAGTACTAATCAGATTGGGGTTTGAACTTAGAGTGGTCCTTGCTCTTCCAAATGCGGCAGTGGGTCTGGATATGCCAGGGTGTGCTAGCCTAACTCACCATGATCAAACCCTGGCCTGCGGCTTCAGCCTCATCTTCACACTCAGTATTCCATCATTTCCAACCTACCCTCAGCTCCTCGAGTGTGCCGTCTCTGTCTGGCCTTGGAGTGCCTGCACAGGTGGTTCACACACTCGGGAACACCTTCTGCACCCCTGCCCTACTGTCTGACTAACTCCTCCTCAGACTTCAGTTATCAGCTAACATATTGCATTAGCTTAGGGATGGGGAGGGGATGGGGAGAGGATGCTCATGGCAACAGACAATATAACAAACATGGCAGGTGGTGCCCAAGGGCTTTTGGCCTATGCACTTTCACTTCCAAAGCTGGTCTTTGCAACCAACCTGGCTAGCCTAACAAGTTTATAGAACCCACTCATTCCTTCCTCTTTACCAGTTACCCCAAAGGGAAGGCTTTAGAGAAAATGGCACAAAGCCATGGAATTTTAATTACAATTTAAAATGACAAATATGAATAAGCCAAAGTTTGCAAAATTTGCAAAACTGAGAAATCACTTATGAATTTTGCAACGATGCCAGGAGTGGGTGTGAGTGGGTCCCCACAAACATGCGCACGAGTTACATAAATACAGAAAGCTTTTCTCGCCCATCCCAACCACTAAAACCAAAGCCAATATGCTCTCTTTGCCTACTTCCCACTAAAATGGAAAGGAGAGGGGTCAAATGAGAAGAGGTAAGCTTTATATAGCAGATTTTCCATCCCTATAATTAATATTTCTTTCTGAGTACTAATCAAAGTGGGGTTTCG
This sequence comes from Pteronotus mesoamericanus, assembly GCF_021234165.1. NCBI lineage: Eukaryota > Metazoa > Chordata > Mammalia > Chiroptera > Mormoopidae > Pteronotus > Pteronotus mesoamericanus. The sequence continues at coordinate 32,295,901 of NW_026555234.1, read as the reverse complement.
AGTGGACCTTGCTAGTCTAAATGTTGCAATTGATCTGGATATGGCTATTGATTTGCTTCTGAGACTATTATCCATTTGACAACTAGGGAAAATGATCTTTGGATCTGACCTGCCAGATTTGATTCTCAAGAAATAATGAACATCCATTAGAGGGTCCATATATATTAATGAGCAAGAGAGTGTTGAACTGCATACTCTGTAATTATATTCCACAATTGCTTCCACATTTAAAACAAATTCTAATATTATTTGCATGCATCATTGAAAACCAATTATTTATACATGATGCAATTTTGACTCATAAAAGAAGGAACACTTGTTTTATACTTTTTGAGGAGGGATAAATACAATGAATAGAATATAATGGGTTCTCTGAAATTATCAGTTACCAAAAATATTTCTTTTTAATCCAAGAAGGCCTGTTAAATAGGAATGTTTGCATTATTTCATTTGTTTACTTGCTTGTAGTTATTCTTGTTAAAATTTACAAGTCCAATTATTTGACCGTGACATCAAAATTATGTCCAAATAATTAAAGAAACATTTGCCCATTGGTAATTAAAGTTTCTGGGCTGAAAAGAATGAAAAAGATTATATAAGAGATAATAAGTAACATTATTTTCTAATGAGTAACTGTCCCCTTAGATCTTTGGGAAAAGCAATGGTATAAACTCTTCTCCATTTCTACTTGTGTACAACTTGAAGGCAAGGGTTAGTTGTAATTAGTAAACACCAGTTACATGCCAGACACCATCCCAGGAATTATGAACACAATGACAATTTAAAAAACAAAACAAACAAACAAAAAAACCCTTCTTTCAAGAAACTCGTATTTCAGTCGGGCTTCAGTTCAAAACGTCACATATAGGAAGTTTTCTACTACGCAATATGCTCTCCATCAACACTGAAGCCAGGGCGCTCTGAGCTCTTCTCGCATTAAGTGTAGGAAGGATTGTGAATATTTCAGAGGTTACAAATATGTCTAAGGTTCATGAAGTTTTGAAACTTATATGGGAAGTGTAAATTTGCTGACTTAGGTGGAAGAAGCCAAGCTTGCTCACTTTTTCTGCATTCCCTTCACGCCTGGGAGACGGTGGAGAGCAGGGGTTATGTGCACTGGCTCTGGAGATAAGCTATAAGCAATCTTTGCTGTGTAAAGCTTATGACTTTAAGCAAATGATGTAACAATCCCTTGCCTCGGTTTACACTCTGGTAACATGGAAGTAATATGTGACTTCACCCTTTAGGACTGTGATGAAGATTAAGTGAATTAATGCTTATAACACGGCAAGGCCCATGAAAGGACTAATAAATGCAAGCTGTTGCTGTCGGAGTCTCATTCATCCTCTTTCAATCCAAATCCCCCTATGTCTTTAGAATTCTTCTCTAAACTCACTGCCAATGGGTCATTTTAAGATTAACTCAAGACATTTCCGGGGTTTGACTTGATGAGGAGAGGAAGTAGGGGACAAAACTCTCCTTACTCTCTGCCATCACGTTTCAAATTACCTCATTAGTGCCTCTTCCCTCTCTCCCTCCATACTGCAGGCTTTTGGAGCTTTGAAGAATTCCATCTTAAAATGCAGATTCCCCTGGGAGAGGCCTCTTCCCGTCTCAGGGAGAACAGAGATGGCAAGTGTGTGGCTCTGTGCTGAGAGGAAGCAGCGCTTCGCAGCTGCAAGTGTAAACACTGCATTTGGAAGGAAAAAATTCCTGGCCCGATGCCGCCTTTTCCCCTGATGCCCTGAGAACTGCTGCAGGTCCTTCCCCAAAGCTACATCTGTGAAAGGCAGAAATGGCAGGAACAATCCTCAATACACAAGTGTCTGGGAGGCCAGGCAGATGGAGCATTCAGGGCATCCATGTCAGGAGCAGCCAACCCCTCCCTCTGCGGACAGGAACTTCAAGGAAGCCCATAGTGAAGCCTAAGGTGTAGATGGGACACACATTCTTTTCACTCTGTCTTAGTTAAAGTGAGGAGCATGCAGCACATTGAAATAAACACAGAATCAGGTGGTACGTCTTTTCCACCCCTAATCCCCTCAGTCTTGTTGCTGTGGTGCGTACATTGTTATCTACCGAAGAAGAGATGAAATGGAGAAGGTGATGTTCTCACTAGACCAGTGTGGTCCCGCAGAAATATAGTATGAGGCACGAGTGTGAACACGCACTCCTAAACTTTCCAGTAATCACATCTAAGAAAACACAACAGGAAGAGGAGAAATTAATTGTACTAATGTTTTATATTTAATCCAATATCCAGGACACCATTTCACTGAGTAATCAATAAAAAATTATTAATAAGATATTTCACCTGTTCTTTTTTTCATACGAAGTGTTTAAAGTCCAGTGTGTATTTTATATCTATAGCACATTGCAATTTGGACAAGCCACATTTCAAGTGCTCAGTAGCCACGTGCACCAACCACATGGCTACCATTTTGGACAAAGCAGGACGAGAGCTTCTTTGAAAGTAAGATAAAGCAGGAAACTGCTGAAATGCCAGACCATGAAATGTCTTCCACCTGAGTGATTGGGACCTTCTGAGATTCATCTTTATGAGGCATAGGCTTTTCAACCCCAAACTACAAACTCACCTGCTCTCTTTTCTGCCAGCAGGAGGCTGCAGCCATTCTATCCCCAACAACTCTTCTTCAGCATCACCTATGAGGTATCTTCCTTGCTGGCTCTCATTTCCTAAGTTCCCAAGGAGTACAGTGTTAAGACTCCCGTGGATAGTCACCGATACTTCGAAGGGTCTCTAATTCTTTCTGACAGAAGTTCAGGCTGGGTAAGGGTCAAGAGCTTAAAAAAAAAAAAAATCCCAGATCAACTTTGGGACAAGGCAGCAAAAGCAGAGATGTACTCCATTAATCCCTTGCTCCCTTGCTGTGGGAAGAGGGCACGGAGTGGATGAGGCCTTCACCCAACCTCCCGTGGTTTCCTTCCGTTCCAAACTTTCCCACCTAATCCTCAGGAATCCGCAATCCATGGCAGAACTTTCCTCCACCATCCTCCTAGTCACAGACGCGTCCTTCTGAGGCTGTCTCCTGAGGACTCATCGTTCTCCCACGCTCACCTCAGGAGATCCCACTGGTCTCAGTTAAAGGGCCCGGTGTTAAGGAAACCTTTCACCCATAGCTAGAACAGTGGTAGAGAAGATGCATATATGTTCTTTTAGTTCCTTACAGTTTTCTCTCATTCATGGTACTTCAATTTTGTAACTATTACGGATCTGGGTGACTGTAAGATTAAAATCTGTTCCTCCATATGCTTCATGTCAGCAGAAATGGATTTGTTTTGCCACTTTTAATGGAGAAAAGTGGAGCGTTAGCCCCTCCGGCAACCCAAAAGCCCTCCAGGATCATTAGGAAATTTATATTGCCCCCACCTTAGAAAAAGTCAGTCTCAGCCCTCAGCCAAATCCTCATTCACTGCTTGGCTTCTCCCTGTTTTGTCTTTAAACATAGACAATTCATCTCTGGCTCCTGTTTACAAAGCCCTCCTGAAGGCATCCCCCCCTGTCTGCAGAGCCCCCTTTGCACCGCGTTCTCTTGTCCTCAGCCAGAGCCCAGACCTCCCACCACTAAGCGCCTGCCTGGCTCTTCACCTGATGTTTCAGAGACCATCACAACATTCCCTCCGTCCTACGGAGAAATCGAGAACTCTGTGTTTCACTGCTGTATCCTTGAAGGGAAGGAAGCCATGCCCCAAAGACCTTATCTTTTATGGGGAACAACAACCACAAAATCACATGAAAATGCTGAAGGGAAAATATTTCCCAATCAAAAAGACAGACCATAAAGGAGCTTGATGTCAAGGCAACTGCAAGCTCACATATTTCATATGTCAGCCTGGGGTTCATTTCCTATTCTTTCTGCCCTTAGCTATGACTTGTTTCAAGATCCTGCCAAATGAATAAAGAATTTAGAAAGCTTCATGCGGGCTTCCAACTTTCCACAGATGACAATAAACAAAATGTTCTCCAGAGACATTTTGGTGGATGCAATATTATTGTGAGAGAGTGATTCAGCCTATTGCCAGGAAGGAGCTCTTGTTTGGAAAGACTTAGAGCCTGACACAGTGGTTTTAGATGGTCCCTCTGGCTTCAGTGAGCTTCATGAGTTACTGAAAATAATTCTCTCAGCAGCTTAAGGGGTCTCTGGTCGCATGCAGGCCCACAGCTGGGAATGCCAGTACTAGGGAGGACAGGACCTTTGGTTTTCTAGACCAGGACATGTGCTGGAGTGTGTTGTGATGAGCAGGGCCTGTTCTTGGAGAGAAGAGCTGACAGTGCCTCTTTGGGTTTGCAGATAGACCAAAAAACAAAAACAATCAAACAAACAAAAACCTTGCAGAAAACTGTCAATGACAGTCAATTTTATAGGGCATTTTTATTTCAGTCTTCTGAAACAGACAGGGTCAGAACACTTTGGCCATTGCACAGATGGGGAAACTGAGTCTAAAACCTGCTGGGAGACTAAAACTAGCAGCCAAAATTTGAATCCATTATTTCCTTACTTCATCCACTATTCTTCTCTCTCAATTTTATTTTTCAGTTTAAGGCCACAATTTATTATCTCAGAATGACTATTTGTAGAGGATTGATTATACAAACACAAAGTGCTATATTTTTATTACATTTTGCAAGTGACTTAACAGGCTTTAGGAAGTTCACTGAAAGGTATAGCAATCATGTATATATATTTTTTCTGAACAGAGTATTGCTTTTAGAGATATAAAGACAGAGACATAGAACAGGAAGATATAATTACTTGTAACCAGCGGATCTCTTATTGACTGCACATTTTTTTCAGCAAGTTGTCCTAGAAAGTAAGCATCAAAGGAGAAAAAAGAATGTGTACAAATACCCTCTTTCACGCAGCTAAAAAAGACAGCATTATAAGAAAGAACTGAACACACACACACACACACACACACACACACACACACACACGTCTTTTCTTCTTTTCCTCCAGGTCTTAATAAAAACCCCAAAATAGCGTCTGCAAACAGTAGGCCATTCCAGAGACAAAAACAGATGCCCAGAGCTCTCTGACTTGATCAATCAAACACTGGACCTAGGTGCACAATGGAGCCATTTTTCTTCTATGACAATAGTTCATAAAACTGAGGAATAAAAGAGACCAAAACCTATTTGTGATTCTACCAGCCCAACATAACTGTTTCCATGTTTGCAAATCCTCTCCCAGCTTTTCTTAATATGCATATTTTCATAAAATCTCTGAGATGTAGTTATTTTCTTTGAATTCCATCCGACATTTCAGAAGAAAATTTTGTTTAAATATCATCATGCTCTTGGTTCTGTGATGCTCATTTTATATTTACTTTGGTGGGTATTTCAGAAGTTTATCTCCTGGGCATAAGTGTTTGCTTCACAAGTTGTACTCAAGTTACAGAGAACCTATTAATATTGTTCTCGGCTCCCACATGGAACCCAGTGTTTGGTAAAAATGCAAATTGATGTTACAACATATATTTCATAATAATTTCCTTCTCTCACTCACAAATTACTTTAACAAATAAGGTCCGTAATTTGTATTAACTAATTAAAATTTATTATCACTACTTCAGGGCAAAGGATCACCCAGGTGACATTAATAGATGCAATGTGGTACATGATTGACAGTTTGAACCATTGCATCATGCTAGCTGGTGTTTGAAAAATGCCAGGGTTCAAGTGATTAAATTCCACTGCTGAATTGGTCATTTTAACAAAGTAACTTAACGTACAGCATCTGATTTGCATAATCACTCAGCCTCTCTCAGGTAGTGATATTGAGAGATTAAGGGACTGATCCTGTATTCCCATTTATAAGGTTTCAGAGCTGAATTTGATCCTTTGATCTCAGTGGATTTTTTAAAAAAGTATTTGTCAGTTGTACTTTTTACCACCTGAAATATCTTTCTATTCTGTAGGAGTTTCCCACCAGAGTAACAGTCATGAACAGGAGGAAGGAAGATATTTGAATTTGTCCTTGAAAAAGGAAAAAAAATAACTGTAGAAACTCTACATTAAAAATACAACCAAGATCCTATTCAGCTCTTGCTGGCCAACTGAATTCGCTATTATCAATGTGCAGGTCACATCTGGGATTTTTCTTGAAAAATCAAGAGAGAATTACTTTTCTAATGACTTTGAGCATAACCTTTCTCAATAAATAGAAGAGAAGACAGATGATAACTCATATATTCTAAACATGTTTGGAAGGTAGACTAATTTTCACAACTGAAAACTTTGGAAAGACTCAATATATGGTTTTAGTCCTCTAACTTAAAAAGAAAGTGTTGGAAACTTTTTTTTAAAAGATTTTATTTATTTATTTATTTTGAAAGAGAGAGGAAGGGAGGGAGAAAGAGAGGGAGAGAAACATTCACATGCAAGAGCAACATCAGTCAGTTGCCCTCACATGCCCCCAGCCAAGGACCTGGCCTGCAACCCAAGCATGCACCTTGACCAGGAATTGAACCAGTGACTTCTCAGTTCACAGGCCGGTGCTCAATCCACTGAGCTGCACCAGCCAGGGCAGTCAGAAACTTGTAACGGTTTGCTATGGTTTTCACTTTTCTAAGGAATCCGCATATGTTATCTCAGCTGCTGCTTTAATCTTTTATGATTATCTTTTAAGTCATGCTCCTTAGATGGTCTTTAATTCTTGAAACTTATTTCATATGTCAAGTTCATATTTTATAGCATCCTCATCTACCCACTCATCTGTCCCTGGTTCCATCTAGTCTTCTATCTACCAGCTCACTCATCCTCAATTCATAGCCCTTTAGGGGCTGTAGATAAAATGTAAGACAGAGACTTCGGCCTCAGGGAACATAGAAGCAACCCTCAAGTAAAATTTATGTGCCAGAAACTACATATTTCTATAGAGGCAGATTCTCCTAGGATAAGTCATTTGCTCTGTATAAATTGAGAGGTATATAATTTAAGTCAATTTAGAAATTAAAGAGGAAAAAGAGGACTATGTTATGGAAAGCAGAGTGGAGAAGAATTGGAGAAGCTACCTGATCTGCCAATACATATTGCATTGCTTATTTACCATTGTAGAATAGTCATTGAAATAGGAATTATTAATTATATTATTAATTAGTGAAATATAATGACTAAATCCTGGCTCTAGTTGGTCTGAGATTATATCCATCCCTAATGTTTAGCTCTACTGGGGAATAGCTTCAAAACCTGGAGAATATAATTGAAGGGGTGGGTTGGGGTGGAGGTAGAATTTCTCATTTATGATCCATGTGTGAAATATTTTAACTTGGAAATTATATCTTCTATAGAGGTGTTTGACTGAATTTCCAGTGACCATCTTGTGCAGGAGAATGAAAACGAATGAAAAACGAAAGGCACAGGAAGAAACTGATTCGTATCTACTCTGGGCCAAAGCTGGTAGACACAAGGAGATCAGACTGAAAGAAAAAAAAGTTTGGAGGGGGGGAGCCGGGGGACACAGACATACTCTTGATGTTTTCCTTGGACTTTTGGAGTTTGCACTTACTTGTTTTTGTTTTTTAAAATGAGAATAGGTATCTGTAAGAAACCACCTAAGGGTAAGTATTATAAACAGATACTTCTGTTTTTGTTTCACGCTGGGGAGAAAGAACAGTGTCAGGATGGGGCCAGGGAAATATGAGACATTGCTTGAAACTCAAGATGACCATGTCAATTTTGTTTTCCTCTAAATAATTTTTTAAATTCTTTCGCAAAGCTAGAGCAGAAGGCTTTGGCTGCCTTTGTGAATTACTCGAATGGGGCTGTCACAGGAGGTGGTTTTTCTAAGAAGTTACATGGAGGAAGAGCCTGACTCCTTCGTTACCTGTCACCACAAAGTTCCCCAATCGGTTCTTCCATGAAGTAGGCACACAGTCACGTAGAAATGATAAAGTGCATCACAAGGGGCCATGTCAGAGTCAGGGGTCATGCTTCGGCCACCTTAAATGCTCTCTTTTTTCTCTCTGCCCTCCTTTTCTATGTCTGGGCTTTTGCAGTGGTTGATATCATATGTTGTGGCAGCTTGTCAAGACATTCAATACATTCATAGTTTGCAAATATACAGCATTGATAAAGTAGGAAACATTCATTAGTCTTAATACAAAACCTCATATTTTATCTGTATTCAGGTTAGATTTGTATCATGCCACCAATTTGCTGTAAAAAATGGGAGAGGAATCAGGGAAGAAGACATACTTTTCACTATTTACTCTTTTGTTCTGTTTGAAAACTTTACCGTAAATATGTATTGCCTATTTGTTAAACTCTATATGATTGTTGATTCGTTGATTAATTAATTAAAATCAGCTCTGAGATGGTTTTCCGCAAAGTTCATTGTGCAGTCTCTGAGAAAGGGCATCTGAGGTCCAGGACTGCTCTCCTTCAGATTTAGAGCAATCAAGGGGAAAAAGATAAAAGCTGAAATGTTCAGAAGAAGCAAGCTTTTGTTTATATAACTTAAATTTATCCTAAACAGAGCCCAGAGCAAATACTGAAATTTGCTGAAACAATTGTTCTGCAAAATGGACCTGCGTTTTATTGACTGTCTGCTGTTAACTTAGAAAACAAAGCTAATGACAATTACCATTGAGCAAGTGACAGAGGAGGTGGTTCTCGTCAATTCAATCCCTTGTGCAGCCTTCAGTAGCCTGTAACTTTTTAGTGTCTTCTACTCACAAATCCCAAGACTGAGGTTGAGGACAGCTTCCTGGGGAACACAATCAGCCTCACCTGGGTAGAAGAGCAGCCATGGAGGGCAGCTTCAGGAGAAAGAGATGAAGAACAGAATGGATCTGAGCCTGCCCCAATGACATAAATTGGGCCACCGAAGGACCAGGGAATGAGGCTTGGAAATCAGGAGAAGCACAGCCCCAATGTGAAACCATAGAAAAAGAGCATGATGCAAGACCTTGGCTGGTGCGCTGCCTGCACAAGGAAGGCATGTGAATTTCCAGTTAGTTCTTCATGCCCAGCCTCATGACCTACCTGACTTCCTTTTCTAACAACTCCATGATAACAGAGCAATATTACCTGAGTCTTAGTCTCTTTAACTTTTGGCTTTTCTCTGCCATCTGTCATTGTTGACCATATTCTTCTTAAAACTTTCTTCCATGTCACCAAAAGGACATGACTATGTCTAACAATAGTAATACTATTATTAATGACTACTAATTATGAAATACATTCCATACACCTGGCAGTTTTCATAAGCTTCTTACTTGATCCTCACAGCAACCCTTTGATAGCTCCTACATATGATTATCTCCAGGAAAATGATACTTAGAGAAGGAAAGGGATTTAATTTACATTTCTGATATCATGTTTCTAGTATCCCTCACCTTGTAACTTTCTAGCAGTGGGTCGTTTAAGTGAGCTACCTACAGAGTGTCTCCAATGCCACAGTACTGCGGGAGTTACAATGAAGTGAGGCCTGTTAGAGCAGAAGTGTTAGAAACACACAGACCCTTGATCCTGATACATGAAAGATGCTCAGAAATTCGTAGTTATCACCACCAACACTGCCATTATCATGGTCATCACTGTTGTTGCCGTTGTTGTTGTCCACATCTTCATCATCATCGTCGTCATCATCATCATCATGATGACTTGAGCTTTCTTGTCCACGAACTCTTGCTCATTCCAGTATACTGCACTTCCATGGTGTCTATAGCATAGTAGTTACCTTTTAAATATTCCTAAAATACTTGTTGATGGATTAACTGGTTGTAATTTGTCTTTCCAGATATATACGGGGGGAACCCCAAAACCTGGAATTTATTTAAAAAATTGTATATTTATTCTTACATGTTTAAACGTCAGTTACCTTCAAAGTACTCTCCATATGATGCAATCCACCTATCAAGACATTTTTCCCACTGCTCAAAACAGTTTTCAAATTCGTCAGTTTTGATGCCTTTTAGTGCTTCTGCTGTTTCTTTTTTCACCTCTTCCACATTGGCAAAACATTTCCCTTTGAGGACTTTTTTTTATCTGGGGGGAAAAAAAAAACAAAAGTCATTCAGGCCAAGATTGGGTGAATAGGGAGGGTGGGGTATGGGGGTCATGCTGTTTTTGGTCAAAAACTATTGAACACTCAGCATGGTATGGGCAGGTGTGCTCATAAATCTTCCACCATGAAATGGGCAAACACGTTGAAAGAGTCTTCAAAAAAATTCACTGAGACTGAACGCAGTCTCTCACAACAACACCAGCTGGTACGCAGATACAGATGGGTTTCTAGAACACTCACCTAGCAGAGGAAGCCTATACTGCAAGAGGCCCACACTCCAGAAGATAATTCTGGGGGTTTTTTTGGGGGGGGGTTGGCCCACCCTAGTAGTAATATTGACAAAAGGACAAATCAATGAAGTAACAAGTTGGCATTCTGTTCTACAAACCAGGCTCTGAGCATTTTGGCAATAAGGCTATTTCCCACATTAGCACCCCAGGACCTGCACAAACCCAGCATAGATGGGAGAGCCTTCAGTCTCACCTTTAACCACCATCTCCAGGGACAAGTCCAGGTAATAAAGAGTCACTAGACAGCCTAAGCCAAGGAAATCGGAGAGTCTTCATAGAGCAATAAAACCCCAAGATAATAAGTGTAACCCCAACTAAATGCTTTGTTAGGCTGAAAGACACATGGCCTTGAATGTTTTAATATTTTGACTTTGCTCACAAGAGCATGGTAAAATTGTGTTTACCTGAATTTTACTACAGAAGAGCTAAGGAAAATCAGCTAATATCGGAAGTTAGTGTAAATGTCTTAAAAGCTTCATCTTCTGAAGCCAATCGTAACACTGCCACTCAGATGAAAATGTACCAAAAAAAAAATATTTCTAAATGCTAAAAGAGATTTCTATCTTCCCATTATTTCAACAGCACCCACTATAAAGTATGTTCTAAAATAAACACAGAGCACTAAAAATTCCACTGTTTAAGCTAGAAGTCAAACATCTGTCTCACTGTCTTCCAGTTTCACCTTGGTTTGAGGGTCTCAAGTGAAACTGCAGAAATTTGGAACTTTTCCCCTTTGCATTCATTTCAAAGCATTAGTTCTGAGATTCTTAATCATCTTTGCTGCAATAGTTAATCATGGCTTCTGTTTCCGTCTAACAGACATGGAGAGAAGTACTCCATGGAGTAGAATCAGCCCCCTGATTCCAGAAGCCTCAGGGAAAGCAGGTGGGATAGTGGGAAAAAGCGAAATAGACCTGGGTTTGATCCCTGCCTCTGCATCTTAATTCCCCAGTGGTTACTTAATCTTACTGAGCCTACATTATCTATTTATTTTTTTAAAAAATGTTACCAGTAATACCTGGGTCATAGGGTTGTTATGAGAATCCTATACGATCACCCAACCCATTGTTTTCCCCAAAACTGAAAGACAGTCTTAGATTACACGATGACAAATTATACCTGTATTCGGGATATATTGATAGAAATTGTTTTAAAATCGTTTTAGATTGAATAGTCACTTAGAGTAAAAAGAATCTAACTCTAAACACAAATGTGAGTGATGCATAAATGTATCATTTAGTGATTACAAATAGTGGTGATAATGTAAAAATATATCACTAAATGAGCTCTCTTACTAGTGTTCATCTTAGTTAATAAAAACAATGAATTCGTAATACACATAGATATTGTGCTAACATATGAGAGAAAAAACACTTAAGTGAGCCAGTAAAGCAAAACTGTTTTTTCCCAAATAATTTTATTTCCTTGTAATTTACATGATTTCAAAGGTAATGAAAATATACACTTAATAAAACAAATGTTATTTTAAATGCATTCAGAAATATTTTGTTTTTCTAATTGAAATATAGTATCTTAAATTTACCTATTAACCATTTTTCAAGAAAAAGCTTACATAAAACATTTATTAAAATAGATTTGCAGGTCTATTTTGTGAGGCAGGGGATTGGAGTAAGTATACTTAATCTGCTATTTTGATGGAATCCAAAGGATTTTTGTTGAAAGCTTTGGACCTAAGTATTTAAGTATCAAACCAAGCTTTAAACACTAGAGGAAATGTAAGTCAAATTTTGATTTAAGTCAACTTAGGATCCTTAGCTGAAAAAATACCTACATTCTTAAAATACATATTAAATCAGATTCTTGTATTTTGGTGTGCACACTTACAAACACATGCACTTGTCTCCTATCAATTCTGTTAAACTAACCACTCATTTTGAGACATGTAAAAAATACAATTGTTTCTATATTCATTTAATGAATATTTTGTGTTGAATATCTATCTGTGCTAAATGCAAACTCCGCAACAATTCAAAGTAAAAATATAAGAAGACAAAAATGACAACAAAGCTATCAAGGAATGAGAGAGAGAAATTAATGAGGGGTGCGCAAAACCCTGTTGTGTTATTAAAAATAAGTCGTCAAAGGGTTTCCTGGGGTCAGAGATGAACACATCAAACAATCATAGAATAGGTCCCCCTTTAGGGCAGGGATTGGATCTTATTTGTCTGCAGCTCTCTAGCACCCAGACTACTGTCCAGCACACAGAAGGTGCCCAGATAAATCTACCCTCTTTCAGGGTCACAAGCCACTGCAGGACACTGAAATACATTTCAGATGTGTGCCAAGTGGCTGCTTACTTGCCCCCTTATCAAAAAGACATAGGGTGTTTGGGGGTTGTTTTTCATTCAAAAGTTATCATGTCTGTCTGATGGATGGAAGTTTGCTCCAGACATGGATGGAGGTGCCAAGGAGTGGCTGTGAAGGACTTTGCCCTGTGTTCCATTCTCTCCCTTTAATAGACATACACATAATTCTTTAATATGAACAACTGATATTTTCTTAACCTTTTGGTATGGTCTCTGTGGGAGTACCTCAAACTCCCTCAACTGCAACCCTCACTCATGGCTGGGTGAGCACCCATTCTCTAGGGTAAGCTTTTGTTAAATAACTGGTAGCCCCTGGAAACTGAATGTTCAATGAGCAAATGACCCCAGGATCTGGCAGTGGTAACCAATGTACAAACTAGACTAGTCAAAAGAATCACAGGTTTCCGGTTACAAAGACCAACTCATCTTTAATGATCAAATTAAAATGCAAATTTAGGAAAAACAAATCAGGTTATTTGGAGGACAATATGCCCTTGGAGGATATGCATGTGACTGTGGTTTCCTGAGGAAAGGGCCTCTATTTTACTTGCAAGCAAAATGTCAATTCTAATTATTCAAACTGACATCCCATAGGACCTCTTATGAAAATTGAGGTAGACCCAGAAGAATGGGCAGGAACTGGGGTTTTTATTTTGGAAAATGGAAGAGGTCAGGAACCTGTAGGTAGCTCTGATGAAGACAATTCTTGAGTGGCTGAATCCAGCTTTCCTGGTAACAGGACCTTGTTAAGTAACCTTGGGTAGGAATACTACCTTTGCCACCTCACCTTCTAGTAAGTCAATTAAACAATCCCTTTCTTAAGTAAATCCTTTATGTGACACCCAGTGCAATGTGAAACATGAAAGTTAAAAGTGTTTTTGAGATCACCAAATGAGGTGGTCTTTGAAAAATTGTTACATATTTTATTGTAATAATAAGTATTATTAATGATTAAGAAGATCTAATAAATATATTAATTTTCTCTTGCCATAATAATGTTCCATAACAAACAACTGCAAAACCTCCATAGCATACAACAATAAACACTTATTTAACTCATGAGTTAGGCAGGTTGGATGATTTGGGCTGGACTCAGCTGGGCAGTTCTGGTCTCCTCTGAGCTCACTCATAGGTGAAGTGATTGGCTGGTTGTCGCCAGGTCTGGGATGGCCCTGGCTGGGAGACTGGGACAATTCTACTCTTCTCCATGTGATTCTCATCCTCCAACAGAACAGCCTGGATATGTTCTCATGGTGCCATTCAAGGACAAGAACAAGGGCCAGCCTGGATGCAGAGGAGTAGGTGAACCGGAAACCCTGAGAGTGGGTCTTGCACTGGACAGTGGTTATAAGTAGACCTCTAAGTAATAGTAGTGTCTTTCATACCTTCTGTGCTTTAGAGAATTGATGACAAGGGCCAACCCAATGTTTGGGGTAAAGTAAGAAAAGAAAGAACATTGACCCAGGCCAGGACCAAGGAGAGTAGTAACAGTGGTAGTCACCAGTGAAAGGCAGCTTTGCTAAGCAGAATGAGTAACTCGTGAAGGCTGTCAGCAGCAAAGGTTTGCTTTTTGTTTTTTTTTGTTGTTGTTTGTTTGTTTGTAGTACAGGGCCTGCCACATAACAGATGTTTAATAAATCTTAGTTGAATGATGAACACACTTCCACAAGCAGTAAAAGTTTGATATTCAGCTGAGGGAGCCAGAAAGGAAGAGTGTAGAGTGCAAAGGATCTGAAGCCATGAGTCCCTCAGGTAGCCCCTGCCCACACCCCCATGCTGAATAGGAAAGTCTCAGGAAGACTGCTGAGCTTTGAAGAAGGCTCACTTCTGGCAGGCAATTTGGTGGGGCTTAAGGCATGATTTGGATGGCTCTTTCTGGAAACGTGATGGTACAGTGGATATCCTGAGGGATCCCAGTATAGAACACCTTAAAATGCTGCATGAAACATTTTTAATATCATTTTAAATGTTTAGCTGAGTTTATGAAAATGAAAGCAATATTCATAGGATGAAAATAGTAAAAAGGCATGAATTCAAAGCAATAATTGAGCATTAAAGCTAAATTTTATCTTCAAGAAATCTGCCGATATATGGTTATAAAGAACTTTTTGTTATTGTTTTAACGGAATATAAGCATGCACTGGGAACAGGAGACAGTGCCTGGGGTTTAATACAAGCTCGGGAGGCAAATCGAGACACTTGCGTAGAGCTAGTCCTATAAAATTCGATAGCCTCAATGAAGACAAACTGAAAACATAAAATTACTATCTAAGTAAAAGCTCTTGCCTCTGTCAGCTTTGGCTCTGGGTAAAGAAGGAAAGGAAAGGCTCCTCTGAGAATTACTTACCACAAGGTGACCATCACATAGGCGGAGTGTCAAAATCCACACTACTTGGGCGGCCTGAAACACCCAACCTGAGAACTGACTTGAATGATTCCAGGTCTGTGATGACTCCGAGTGCCTGGAAGGAGCAATCACAAATCGCTGGGGAAGTGAACCTTAATTCAAGCCTCAGAGGACAGCCACAGAACAGTTTCAATGACCATAAGCTCACAGGGAAAAAAAATCACAAACACATGAGGAAACAAATTTTTATGTGCAAGAGCCAGCATAAATAATAATATCAGATCACAGGAATACATATATTAGAAAAATTAAATTATATTTAATTAATATATTTATATAGTCAAAGAAATTAAAATGGATATTAAGAGTATGCCCAAAGAATCACAAAATTTTTTAAAGCCTAGGAATATTTGACATTAAGTAATTACAATAGGTTTTTAAGTGGGTCAAAAAATAGTAGTGTTTCTTTTTCAGAGTCCTTGTCTGTTAGAGATCCATATTGAACTATTACAGATATAATGTTTTGAATTATCTGGAGTAGGAGAGGATGTAGGTAGAGAGGTAGAGAAAAACAAGATTAACCATGAATTAATTGTTCATTGTTGAAGTTAGATGAAGTATAGGGCTTATTATACTATTTTTTTTACTTTGATAAGCTTGAAGTTTTTCATATTAAAAAGTATTTTTAATGAGCAGGCAAGAATGAACAAAAACCAAATAGAACTTCTAAAAATAAGGAAGAAAAGTATACTGAATAAAATTAGAGACTCAGTGGATATATTGTGTACAAGATAGAGCTGACAAGAAAATTAGTGAACCAGAAGATAGATCTGAAGTAGTTGCCAAGAATGCAGTGCAGAGAGACTATATAATAGCCTACATGACAGTCTGAAGTACTTCGAAGGTAGATGCAGAAGGTAAACAATATCAAAGATATCAGAAGGAAACAATAAAGAAAATGGGGAAGATGTAATATTAAAGAGATGTTAACCAAGAATTCTCCAGAACTGATGGAAAACACAAATGCTCAGACCCAGGAAGCCCAACAAGTCACAAGAAACCCGAACCTAGACACACCTTGATAAAACTGCAGGTTATAATAACAAAGAAAAGATCCTTTCAAAGAGAAAAGCTGTATAATATGGAAAGAAATGGTAAGACTAAAAATTAAATTTTCAATAGCAGCATTTAAAAATCAGAAGACGACAGAGAAATATTTTCAAAATATGAAGTGGAACTATTTCTCTCATCCTACATAAAAGTGTATTCTGGTTGGATAATGTAAATGTGAATCTAAAAAATTTAAACTTTTAAAAGAAAGTAATAGAGAATATATTAAGGACCTTGAAATAGGGAAGATTTTTTTAGACAAGACACAAAAAGTACAAACTGTAAAAAAATTTTGATAGATTTAATTAAATTAAAATTAAGAGCTCTTTTTTCAAAAGACCATAAAAAAGGCTAAAACATAAACTATAAACTAGGACAAAATACTAGCCATAATATAACCATTTATCCAGTGATTATTATCCAGAATGTAAATACTTCAAAACACCTAAAATTTGATAAGAAAATGATAAACAACCCAATAGGAAAGCAGATATGTTTTAAAAAATGTTTTACAGAAGAGAAAACATAAGCAGCAAATAAACATTTACTAAAAACTCTCATACTGTTGAGTGAAAAAACCAGGTCACTGAAGTATTCATTCAATCTAACTGCATTTCTGTAAATTCAACAATATACAAAATTAAAAAGATATTGTTCAGAGATGCATTTTTTTTTGGCCTAGTAATATGTAAGGAAAAGAAGCAAATAATAAATATAAAATTCAAGATGGTGGTTACTGCCAGAGAAAGGATGAGTGATGTAATTAGGGAGGGGTACAAAGGAAGACTCAAAGATACTGAAATATTCTCTATCTTAAATGGTGTGATGAGTGCAGGGGTGTTTTTTATGGGTATTTTTTTTAATCTTGAAAGAGACAGAAAGAGACATATCTAACACATAATAGAATGTTAGATCTAGCTATATACAAATATATATTATATATAAAATAAAATACATAAAAATGTTTACATAGAAGCATAGAGTAAATACACATGCATTATTTATTACTTCTTGTTCTGGTGACTTGATTGCAAAATTGATCCAATTTTCACCCCTTTCAGAGGAGGAAATGGTAGGGAAGCTAACCTTCTCACAGACTATGCAAAAAGATTTTCTTAAAACAAGGAAATTCCATGCAGACAGGTCTCTGAACAGGATTGCTGACTTCCAAGTCTTGTCCAATTGCTCACTTCCGTGTAAATTATTTTTGTTAGACATGTAGTTTTATAAAAATTGATGTGTTTTCCATGCTTCCCTTTTCCTGTAAAGGCCAAGGATCTTAAAATAACACACCTGAGCTCCAAGCTGAACCCTAACATGGCAAAACAAGTAAATCCTCAGGCTATCTCTCATAGAGAGCTACTTGCACGAGAATTTTCCTTCACCAGGAACAATGAGTTCTATCTGTCTGTCTCATTCAACAGTGACTACTACCAAGGGAGGGGGATATACTGAATTGTGATGAAAAATTCTACTAAACATGAGATGTTTCCAGAAGCAATCCTTTTCTGCCGACCTCCTATGTAGAGCACTAATGTATGGTAGGCATAGCACTTCAAATGCCACTTTTAAAATAAAATTTTAATTTTAGGAATTTTAGATTTACAGAATAATTGTGAAGATAGTATAAAGCAGCAATTTTTCAACCAATGTGATGCAAGAATTTTTAAAACATGCAATTCCTGACTAGTCAGGGGCACTGTCCTCTTTTCCCTTAGATTGTCGATTAAAAATGACAACAGCCAATGCAACGATAGCTGTCCAGTGTGAATGACTCAAAATTATACCTATTTTTTTGTCATATTGGCAAAAATATATATTTTTGGTATGCTGCAGAATTTTAGTAATTAGTTTATGTGTGCTATGAGAGGACAAAAGTTGAAAATCAATGGTATGAAGAATTCCTGTATATTCCCCCCACCGCAACACACACATACGGTTTATCCTATTATTCATATCTTACATATGTGTGGTATATTTATCACAACAGATGAGTTAATATTAATAAGTTATCATTAACTACTTCATGTTTTATTCAGATTTCTTCAGTTTTCCCCTAATGTCCTTTTTCTGTTCAAGGATATCATTCCAGATCCTGCAGAACACTGGGTCATTGTATTTCCTTAGGCTCTGCCAGGCAGAACGATTTCTCAAATTTTCTTTCTTTTTGATGGTCTTGAAAGTTTTGAGGATTACTGGGCAGATATTTTGTAAAATGTCCCTCAAAACAATTGATGTTTTTCCTCATCATTAGACTAGGGTTATGTTTTTTTGGAAGAAAAAAACAGGGGTAATATGCTCTTCTGATAAGGTATCATTTTTTAGAATCCCATCTTTTTAAGTTGGGTGTGAACATGTAGGAGTGAATATGTACAGAAAAATAAACTGCAAAGAAGTAAATCAAAATATTATCAGAAGTTATCTCAGGATACTGAAGTTATTGTGTATTTGTACTTTCTACTTTTTGCTTATCTCTGTTTTCTAGATGTTCTGCAATGAATATGTGCTTTTAAAATAGAAAAAAAAATGTTTTAACATCTGTTTTGGGGGCTGTCTATACTTTTCTGAGAAAGTATTTAGCTTCCTGAGATGTAAAATTTCTTCCCAGCATTGGTAAAAACAAGGAGGTATCTGTAAGTCTCCTATGTCACAGGGAGGTGACCCTTCCTGAACAGAGTCAGAATAGATCTTTATTCTGTACTGCAGCTGCTTCCGGGTCAGTCCCCGACTCCTGAATGAAAGCCAGGGAGGAAATCTAGAGAGGGAAGGAAAACATGAAGGATAAGTCCAAAAGAATCATTCTTACTTCAAGCATGGCAGCTCCAAAGGAAAGCGAGTCTCTCTTCTCTTCTTTCTCTGTCTGCCTGTCTCTGTCTGTCTCTCTCTCTCTCTTATTCCTGTTTCTTTCATTCAGTCATTGGTTTATTTTTGCAACCAGTATTCATTGAGTACACTGAAAATTGAGAAGGACATCTAAAGACATCCCTAACTTCAAAGCACCTCCTTTCTGGTGGGGCAGGGACATCCAGCAACAAACACTCTGCTCGGTGGTGATCAATGTCATGAAGAAAAATAAAACAAGGATAGAACTGGAAGGAAAAAAAGAGGATGTGCTATCTAAGAGAGAATTGTCATGGAAAACCTCTCTGACGATGACCTTGAGCAAGGATATGGTGCCGGGCAGAGGACATGGCCAGGACAAGGTCCCTGAGAAAGGGTTTGAGGTCTTAGGGCGCTGGCACAGGGGCAGTAACTGACTATAGAGCCTTGTAGACTTCTGAGTTAAAAGGGTTTTAGTCTGTCAGATGGGAAACCCTTGGCAAGTTTTCAGTTAACCCTGATATGATCTGAACAGAAACAATGAATTAGAACAAGATGGGAGCAGTGGGGGTGGAAAGAATGTACATTCTAAACATAATTTGAAGGAAGAGACAAAGGAATATATTAATTAATTGGATATGAGATGTGAGAGAATTTCCAGGTTTCACACACACATGAGAAACTATTTTACAGCAAAAAAAAAAAAGGAAAAGGAAAGGAAAGGTAATACTTCACCCAAGTTTTAGGTCTTAGTGTGTACACACACACACACACACACACACACACACACACACACACTGTCTTTGAAGAGATAATGGAAAAAGAGACTTTTTTAAAATTTATTTTTCTTTTCAAATCTTTTCTCTCTCCCATTACCCTTCTGTCAAAGCCATTCACTCTAATATATTTGTCTTTAAATATGCTTATATCCTTGTTAAATTTATAGTTTTATTGTATGTATTTTCCATTGCTAATTTACCAAGAGGTATTGACTTAAAGATCTCATTTTGTTTCCTATTTTTTACTCAACATTATGGTTTCAATATCTATCCATGTTGCTATTTATACATGTAGTTCATAGCTTTTGTCTACTAGTACTCTATAGTACCTCTAATACTACTATTGAATATCTAGGTTGCCTGCAAATTTGTACTATTATAACATTGCTTCTAGGAATATTCTTATATAGATTACATTTTGGATCTCTTTGTGGGTATCTCTGGGATAAAGATAACTCTAATTTTATATTCATATTCTTTACTTTTTTTATTTTAGGAGTTCCCCGTATTCTGGACACTAATCTCTATAAGTTTCAGATACTGCATTTATTTTTAGTCTGTTACCAATTTGTTAGCCTTATATCTATAGTTTGCTTTATTTGAATAAAAGTCTTTAATTTTAATGTAGTCAAGTGATCTGTTATCTTTTGAAATTATTAAAGTGTATAGAGTTCAGAAGAATGTCAAGAAATGACTTAGACAAAAGGTAGGAATGTGACAAAAAATGAGCATGTTTAACATGGGTGACTGCACTTTGGTTGAATGGGGCATCATGTGAAAACATCAGTGTTGTAAGTTTCATCTACTTATGGAGCTATGTTCTCTCCTTACTCACCTTCCTTCCCCACCACACTTTCTCCCTTGAGAAGTCCTATGCTCCACTCCCTTCACGGAGCGTTGTAACAGAGACAACTCATGCATTCAGCAGCCTCTAGCCAAGGCCTCTTTTTAAATTCAGGACTCATGTTTCAATGACCTGATCTAGGGTAGAGTTTCACTTGCCTGTCATTTCTTCTCCTTTCTTCTAACTGACAGAATTGTAGTAATAGCAAACACTTACCAAAATAACATACATGGTTTTCTGAATAAGAATTCTCTTAAACCGTATAACAACGCCATGATATAGACAATCTTATTCCCTTTTTACAGATGAGAAAACTGAGGTTCAGAGAATTAAGTGACTTGCCCTAGGTGATGTAACTAGTAAGTTATGGAGCTGGAATGTACCTTTTATCTGTGGGGAACATCGTCTATGTATTTGGGAGTGGAGCTGACACACCCTGAGCCCATCAGGTAGCCATATGACCCTGGTCCCTGGCACATGAGGTATTCAAGAATAGGTCTGTGATCCAAAGTGGACCAAGGCCTTTCATGACTGGGGAAATGTTCTATTTCTGCTCTTGATTTTAAGGTGGTGTGTGTGAGTCCTAGGGACCATCATACACTCCACATAAGAGAATCTGACAAGAAAGAAAGATTGATACCTGGTCACGTCATTTGAGTTCCTCATCCAACCACAATATAAGCCATTGTAAACCTGGACTTCTTAGTTTTGTAAGTCAATTACTTTCCTTTTTTCTTTAACCGAGTTTGAATTGAGCTTCCATTACATGTAATTTCAAAAGTTCTGGATTACTATAAATAACCTACAAGCACCTTTGTCAAATTCCTGGCTACTACCACATTATTAATTTAGCCTCATCAATGTGCGATTTCCTCCATCGTCATGCATATAAATTCCAAACCCAAAATTCCAAACCCAAATTCCCAGCCTCTTTGGCAGCTGGGATGCACACACGTGACCCAGACTCTGGCAATCGCCTGACTGCCCACACACTGGATTCCACTTATGCATGGAGCTTCCATCTTTGCTGAGGCAGGTGGCAACCCATGTGTCCAGCTTTCAAAAGTAGCAGGAGTTACAAAGATAAGTTCTTGATGCCAAAGCAGCATTGGTGCTGGAGGAGCAGCAACTGCAGTGAAGTTAAGTTCCTTTCATTTCCTGTTTGCAGAGGCAAAAGCAAAGGTAGCCACTTTAGCAGATCAGTTCTGTGATACGGTTTGGGGCATTTGCTCATGAAAGCTTAGACTTGAATCTGTTTCTCCAGGTCTCCTAACAATTCTGGGCAGTGACCAATATCCTTTAATAAATCAAATTTCTAACTAAACCACACAAAATGGTTTCTGTCCTTGGCAACTAAAGAACTCCGACTGATATCCACTCAAAGAACACAAGCTGCACGAGAACAGGAGCCAAGTCGCTCATTTGCCATTTCATCCCTTGCGCGTAAACCAGTACCTGACACAAGATAGGTGAATAATAAATCATAAAATACAGCTCTGTGGAATGTCACTATTTTGCTCACCGTCTATGAAGAGGAAAATAAAAACCACAAGAGAAATTATGCACATTCTCATCACCAGAGATAACGACTATTAAACCTTCAACAACTCAACTTCTAAATTTTTCTTTATAAATATATAGACATACAGATATATGAAGAAATAGAAGATTTTTTAAACAAAACTTGATTATAAAATACACATTGTTTTTAAACTGCTCTTTCTTTCCCTTTCTTACCTTTTAAGAACTGGATACATCATAGGCATCCTTCCACGTCAACAAGTTCTACCCACATCATCATTCTTACTTGCTAATGGTTACAGGCACTCCATTGCTGCAGAAACTGTAATAAGCCAATTTCTCACCTTTGGATTTTTTAAATTAGTTCATATGCAACATATCCCACACATTATATATATATGCATTAAACTATTATATGCAGTTATATATATATATATAATATACAATTATGTAATAATCAATGCTCTTAAAGAAAAAATCTTTCACCATATATCTCTGCTCACTTGATTGGAACCTTTTCTTACTCTACTCTCTGCAGCAGTCCCCAACCTTTTTGGCACCAGGGACTGGTTTTGTGGAAGACAACTTCTTCAGGGACAGAGATGGGTGGTGGTGGTGGGTTGGTTTGGGGATGATTCAAAAGCATGACATTCCAGCTCACTTCCTGCTATTCAGCCCCGCTCTCAAGCAGCTGCAGTCCGGCACCGGCCCACAACCCAGGGACTGGGGACCGCTGCAGGAATTGCCCTCATTCCTACATCTTTTACTCTAAACCCCTACAATCAAACCAGCAAAAAATAGAAGCATATCGAATTATCTACACTAAATATTAAAAGGCTTAGGGATTTGCTTATGTGCTTGCTTGTGTGTTTGCTTGTTTATTTATTCATTTAGTTTGCTAGATTTTTGAAAAACAAAATTTATTACATTTTAAGCCTAGATTTTGCATCATGTTTTCAGAGTCAAACAAGGAGTTTTTTTCCCCAGGTGAGTTTTTAAAAAGTCACTTTACTTTTGCATGTAGTGACATATTCTAGGTTATTAAATATAATGAACCATGCACTGTGAGGAAACCCTGAATCAAAAGAAAATTTTTTTTGGCAAAGAAGGAGAAATGCCTGCAGATCTCTGAGCACTGAGTTTGATGAGACCTGCCAATTTCCCTGCTCCGTGAACAGCAGAAAATCCCATCAGATATTGAGGATTTCCCTCAAGACCAGGTGGGAAGAAATATTGCCCCTGGTGATTAGAAAACATGTATTTTCAATTTGGGGCACCTATGGTTAATTGCCTTTTTTGCTCAGGGATAGCTTTTTCTGGCTTCTCTCCAGAAATGTATCCTCTTCTCATAGATACTTCAGTATAAATAATAGAATAATTGGAAAAAATGAACAAATGTACTTTGCTGCATTCTAGTGGTTGCCATGGCAATGAGTGAACCACCAGTGTACATTTCCTATGAGCCAGCCACTCCATGAAGGACCCAGCTCTGCATCTCTGAACCAGAAGCTGCCTCGGCAGCTGAGCTCACGAAGGCCTATTTTCGTGCAGCTAGAGGACATGCAAACCCACCAGAGGAGAGCTACCCACCTTCTAAATCACAGATCTCTCAGCTGCTCTCTGTCCTCCCACTCGGACTGCGCACTCCATCAGTTTCTTAATGAAGTCAGCAGAGGAGCGACTCACATACCAGCCCTAAAGTGTTCATTAGAAACATTGGTACTCATGAACTAAGATAATTTATCTGAAACACGCACTTAAAAATCACTTTTCTTTCTGTTTCCAGCTTAGTAAACTATTTTCCCTTTAAGTGACCGAGGAAACTCTTCACAAAACTGTCATAATCTGTTACGTATTGGGGGGTCAGTTTCATATACTATCTTTATGTTCTTCTATCTTTCTCTTTTCCCTTCTTCAAATTCCTCTTCTTCCTAAGGACTTGCTTCCATGTCATCAGTTACTATCCAGAATATATTAAGGAAGTCATTGTTATCAGGATTCATAACTGGGATACAGCCTGGGACCACCAATAGGGGCAAGAGCTCGGGCATGAGGAGAGTGGCAAGGCCAATGCCAAACACGCGGGATGTTTGGGTTGTGTTTGATAACCACGAAGGGAGATTCACGTGTATTAAAACCCCAGAGTCTCCCAGCCAAACTGGCCTTTGATCTCTGGCCAAGTCAGAACCCTTCTTCCCTGCCTCCATCTCATCCCTAAGGCATTTAATGATAAAATTCCTCATGGCTGGGGGCCCCTTGACTGGTTCTGGAAAAGCACCAAGTCCTTGCACTGTTCATTTTCTACCCCGCTGAATCAGATGATGACTAAAGGTTTTGTCTCCAAAAATGTGCACATTCATACACATACACTACCATAATTTCACTAAACTTTTGTTAACATTTCAGAGGGTTAATGGATCCCCATTGAAGCTGAGGATAATAATCACAGAGCAAAATGTATTAAACAGGAGGAAACTCAGATCCTGTTTTTTTTGTTTGTTTGGTTTTTTTTTTTTTTTTGTCCTAATATCAATCCATCCATGAGCACTGATTCAACATTTCTTTGATGCCTAATCTCTGGCTAGATGCTTTGAAATGGAAAACAAAAGAAAAAAAAGATATAATCCTTGTTCTGGAGGATTTTATAGATCAATGAGGGGCAAATAGGAAATAATGCAGAAGGGTAAAGGGATAAAAGGAAGGTCACACACACACAAACACACTAGTGAAAAGAAGAGATCTTCTGGGCAGAAATTAGTCATAGAAGTCTTCCTAGAAGCAGTAATTCTTGGATAAAAATCCAAATTACAGTTTGTACCAGACCACAATGGAAAGGAAATTAGAAACTTTCAGAGAAGTCAGGTTCTCTGGGGTTAATGGTGTGATGAATATACTTGCTTTCTTATTAATGCTATTGTTAATTTTTTTTCCCCGCATCCGGAACTGGCAAGGAGAAAGGATGAACAGTTTATAGGAAATGAGGAACTTTTCTATTCACCTAAAAGTGGTGTGGCTCTGCCTATTCTCTCACCGTTTTTAAAATAGTTGTGGAAAACCAACAGTGCCAAGAAGCTATTTCTTTGTCACCCCGGGCAGAGTTACTCAAGTCAGAGAACAGCTCTGTTATGGGAAGAGTTCATGGAAGTATTTCTTAGGCAGGGAGAAAAATAACAAAAGGCTTTTTTCCAACTTAAAATATTTATATGAACAGGAAAATGGTGCTATATAAATCAAATACTATGCAGGGCTGCAACTCTGGGCAACTTTCCTGGGGCCGTGCCTCGGCTGAGAAGCTGAGCTATGGAAGGCAGAGTTTATATAAAAATGCGTAACCAGCACTTGATTATCCATATGTAACCATGCTGAGGATGACAGTCTTGCATATGAAGTATGTGCCATTGGCTTTCCAAAACAACAGGAAAGGATGTATACTTTAGACAGCATGTGCTGGTTTCCATCACTTTTTAAAGAGATTTTAATACATCTGTCTAAGCGGACCAGATGATTTAGACAAGTCTAATCATGGCTCTAAAAAGAAATCATTGCCTTTCAGAGTTTCACTCGAAGTTCTCATATCTAAAGTTCAGAGAGTGACATTTTAAAAACATGAAGTTTTCATAGACAAAGAGGCAACAATGGACCCAATTTGAAGTTCTCTGAGGTGACAATTTGCTCCCAAATCATGTGGTCTAGAGCACCCTTAATAGCTACAGGAAAAAACCTAAAATATCACACAGAAGCAAAGTGAGAAAGCGAACGATATTATTGGCACTTGAACACTTCTATTTTTTAATCTGAGTTTTAAATTGGTGACATTATCGCTGAGCAAGGACATTATAAATTGGAAAAGGAGGCATCACTCAAAAGCACTGCATGAATGTGCCTATTGGGTTTTGCATTTAATTAAAATTATTTGGAACCATTCGCTATTATTTGGAAAAAGGAAATGGAAAATAGTCAGAAAACCCTTCTGTTGGTGACCAAAGGAGGGGATGGGGGCTGCTATTTGGCTTCCAGCCCTGCTGCTCGTTGGCTCTCTGATGATGTCCCACTGCCAGATCAAGTGGCCCTTTGTGGTCCTCTTTCTACCCAAACTCTGCAGCAACTGTCATGCTCCTCTTTTCTCAAAGCTCCTTCTCAGGGTCTGTAACATGACACCCTTTACTGTCTCCTACTTTTTTTACCTGGTCTTTATCTTTTTTTCCATGCCTTGGCTCTTCCTGCATCTCTCCTTTCCCCCTCAAGTGGAGTCTCCAGCCAAGTTTCCATTCTGGACCCTTTTCTTGTTCTACACACTTTCCCAGGTTGATCTCCACCATTCCACGATTTCAACCATCTCCTACAGGCCAACACTTCCAAAGCTCTACTCCAGCCCAGCATCCTCTCCTGAGTATCAGGCCCAAATTTCCATTTTCCACATGAGACTTTTTTGCTGGAATGTCCCATAGGACACCCAAATTCAACACATCCAGAAAAACTCATTATTTTCACCCTCAAATTTGCTATTCCCCCTGTATTTCCTTCCCTAATTAATGTCACCACCATCCACTCACTCATTTGACAATTATTGAGCACCTACTATGGGCCAGGCACTGTTTTAGGTACTGGGAATACATCAGTGTACAAGCCAAGATGCTTGCCCTCACAAAGCTGCCATTCAAGTGGAGCATCCCAAGTAACAGCCAGAAGTATTGGAATCTGTCCCTGATTTACACTCTCTACTGCCAAGTTCCTGAGAAAATTGTTTTCATGTCTTCCTCACCTCTTACAACAGGCCCATAGCTACCTCCTCTTTCTTCCTACTTCACTCTCTCAATTGCCAAGTGGCTGAGAGTGTCAGGATTTTCACTCACTGCCTACAGGATAAATCCAAACTTAGCCTTGTGCGGCCTGGCCCCCCTCTTCCCGTTGCCCTTCTCTTACTCACTCAGCACCCTGTGTACTCCTCCAAATACATCAAATCGCTCCCCACGTCTGCACGTCCTACAGAGCAGGGACAGTGCCCCCACCAGTATTTTCTTTCCTGGCTCATAAATAAAGAATCACAGCAATAGTTACAGTGTATTAAGTACTCATTTAATTGCCAGACTGTTAAATACTTGCAAATACTGAAGTCCATACAGCAATCCTGTGAAGTAGACACTATGATGATTAACTCTGTTTTACAGAAGAGGAAACTGATGCTCCAAGATGTGAAATAACTTGCCCAAGTTACACAGCTGTACACTGTTCCAAAGGACCTGCTCTCTGCTGGGCTGAACTCCCCCATCCCCGGGTAGCTTGCTCATATCAGAGTCTTGTTGAATTCTGATTAAACTGTGAAGTTTTTGTTCTATTATACCTTCATCTTTTGTCAGAAGCTGCCATAACACTTTAGGAAATGAATATAATATAAATAAATTCCAGTCAAAATTAGTTTAATTAACAGGGGTATCTTAGCACACTCTCTTCAGATCTCAGAATTACGAGTTCTGTTGAGCCCTGGCCAATGTGGCTTGGTTGGTTGGAGCATTGTCCCATAACCAAAAGGTTGCAGGTTTGATTCCCAGTCAGGGCACATACCCAGGTTGTGGGTTCAGTCCCCCATTTCCAGTCGGGATATAGACAAGAAGGCAACCAATCAATGTTTCTATCTCACACTGATGTCTGTCTGTTTCTCTCTCTCTCTTTCTCCCCCTTCCACTATCTCTCTAAAAGCAATAAAAAAAAAAAAATGTCCTTGGGTGAGGATAAAAAAATTACAGTTCTGTCCAGATTGGTGTAAATTTTTCTTTTCTTCTCCCTTCCCTTGTTTTCTTAATTTTAGACCATGGCTTGAAAATCTGCAATGGTCAGAAGGCAGAAAGGATGGAGATAAAAAGGGGAAGTGCATCCTGGAGAGAGAATATGGTCCCACCTGATGCCCCAGGAAATACTGTACCCCAGCCTCATGGCCCACACTAATTTTCTCCCCTTGTCTTGGCTTCTCTCCTTTTCCTCATCTGGCTAGGGTGACAATAGCTCTGGGCAAAAGTGACAAGGAAAAAAAAGTATGAGTTTCCCCATCCTCGGTGTGGAAGGCCAGCTCCAACTGATAACACAGAAGGGCTCTCTGGGGAAGTTGTCGGATTAGGAAAAAAGGTCTGTCAGCTCCAGGTCATACATTTTCTGAGGTAAACTCAAATCCAAATATTTTGTTCTGCTTTTACTCACTGTAACCCGGCATTTTACTCAAACATTATGAAGTTTCCCATGGCCCCACGAACAACTTAGAGGGCAAGAGAGTTACCCTTCTACCGAAGGCTCAGAGGGGAGGGGCTTCCAGTCCACAGCCCAGGCCGATGTGGCCATCAGACTGTGTGGGCCCCACGCCTGGGACAGAGAGAGGGCCAAAGCTGGGGAGGGGTGCTTGTGGCACAGTCAGTGGACACTGCGGGTTGTGGCTCCTTGTGCGAGGACAAGGGTGTGGATGGGGGACAAGTGTCTGCGTCCCTCTCTGGTATAGTAATGCTCACAAAGACAGAGCTTAAGAGGGGAGCCGCCCTTCCTTTCCCATGGCCCTGCAGGCTGGAGCCGAGGCTGCCTGCAGTAGGGCCCACTAGCCCTCAGCGAGTGGCTGCCTCCCTGCCTGCAATCAGGAAGGAGGGGGAGCCTTGGCCTTAGGAACCAGGGGTCAGAGGGTCAGCCAGGAGGTACAGGTACGTGGTGTGAGCTCTAATCTGTGGCACCCTCGAGCCACTCTGGAAACTGAAGTTTGCTAAGTGGCCGTGCCCATGGCTCTGAGGCACAGGCCTCCTTCTCCTAGTCTGGCTAGAGTGACAATAACTCTGGGCAAAAGTGACAAGGAAAAAAATATGAACCCCCCTGATGCTGAGTCAGCCGTGAACATGGAAGGGATAAAACACTCATTCAGCCTCACCAACCCTCAGCCTCCCCCAGCTCAGAACCTCATTCCTACCCTGGCCAAACCCCCCTGCTTGGTTTTAGGGGACATGCACCCCAAAGGTGGTGGTGGGGAGAGGACTGTGGAGGAGGCTGTCACTCCCAGTGGAACTCTGAGAGCGTGCCCCAGGGTGCGCCCTGCCTCATTCCTGCCTGCGTTGTCCCCCAGAGCCACCCAGCTCTTCCGCAAGTACAGACAGGCCTGTGGGGGCAGGCGGGGCAGGCCAGCTTCACGGGCCCCCAGAGCAGTGGGTGTGAACCCAACCTCCACTGCACAGACATCTCTCCTCCACTAGGGAGGACAGCCGGGAGGTGCAGGAGAGGCTGTGAGCAGCCCCTCGCGGCCCAGAAGAGGGGGAGATGGGGATGGGGAGAGTCGTGTGTGGGCAGCGCTGCTCAGAAGATAGGCAGGTCCAGGCAATACTCGAAAGGGAAGAGAAGTCCTTATGTTTATAATTTACACAGAGTGTCACTTCATCCTCATTCTGTCACCCCCATTTAGGGAAATAAGACTTGTAGAAGTTGAGTTTTGATGCTTGACAAGTCACTGTGACCTTCTGGGCCCCAATTTCTTCCTCTGCCACTAACTAGACCTGTAGTATAGTCAGCTTTCCTATTCCATGTGACTGAGACTGGCACAGGGAACACATCAGGCCATCGTTGCCACCACAGGTATTGCCCAGTCCTGAAAATGGCGTTGGTGAGGCGGGCCTTCCACACTACCAGAGACAGGTGGTGGGCCCCGCAGTGCATTTCCCATACCCTCTTCTCAAGGGGGGTTCCTGTTCACAGGTCAAGAAGATGACCTCCATGGGGGAAGCTGCCAACTCACTCAATACCAATTTACCACTTTCCAAAACCTCTCTTAGGCCTGGGGACAAAAATTCAAACTGGCTTTAATGAAGGGAACAGGCAGAGAAAGTAAGAGGGAAAGCTGGGTGATTGTGACAACAGGAGACATCACAGGCAACTAACGTATGGTTTTGAAGAAACGATGCAGGCAAGTATGGATAAAATAAATATTGAGGCCAGTGAGACTTAGATCCTCCAAGACCTGTTATGAGGTGGGGTGCTGGGTGCAGAGAGGGTTAACATTACAGTAAATGCTTCTGCTGTTTTTCTGATGATTCCTCAGTTTCCAAAGTGTTATATTCAGCGCATACAGTTTTAGGTGCTTCTCGGTTTTATTAAATCACTGGCTGGCTGGGTCGTTCTGGTTACCCTGACATTCGTGGGAGCCTTGCTTCAAGTTAGGGTTGCCTTAGGCTCTGTGAGAATCAGGCTCGACATCACATTTATTCACTTCAATCTTTCATGGACATCATGATGCTGATTTTTAATATAGATCTTTTTATGATGAGTCTGAGGGTGGCAGAGTGACTTTTATGAGGACAAACCTGGTTACTATGTATGCAATTCATTGGGGTTTTTAAGATATAGAAATTTGATTGCCTGCCTCGTATAGGGACTTTTTTTCTTCATTGCACATCCAAGTTTGTTTATGAAATTCTCTGGGACCAGACAATACTGCTGCATGATAAGAACGGGGAGTGTCTACCTGACCTTGTGGTGATGGTGGTTGGGGTTTTAGGGTCTCTTCTCTCAAATGCTCCTTTGGTATAGAACATGCAGTGACTCCACATAAAGACAATGTAGTTTGGTAAGGAAGAGGCTCGCCGGCACCATAAGCACAGAGGACAGGAAAGGTGGGTGCTGAGTATTCCTCTCTCAGGAAACCCAGAGCTCCCACACAACCCATACCACAGGGCATGCCAGCCTCCTCCTGAACCATGGAGGACCTCCACAGAGGGCGGGGGGTGGGGAGGGTGGTGCAAAATGGTAGGTGAACTGTCCAAGTGGGCAAACCCAAGAACATCAGTCAAATTGTCATGATGGAAGCTACAGGCAGGCCTTCCAGGGCCCACCAGACATCTCACTGTTGGAATTCCCAGCCTTGGAAGACAACCTTGGAGAGAAGCCTGACCTCTCCCTGTAATAAAATGTCAGCTACAATTACTCAGGTGCTCTGGCTGTTTCTTGGACACTCTGTTCAATGTATTGCATACACACCCTCCTTTAATCCTTACAGCAGACTTGTCAGAGGGGAAACTGGGTCTCATGGAGGTTACGTAGCTGTCTAAGGCCACACAGAGTCTGTGCTTCTACTAACACTTCATGAATCTGGTCTCATTATATGAACTAACAACCTGGTTATTGATCTTCCTCAGGCTCATTATGTCCACAATCAAAGCCACCATCTTTCCTCCCAATTTGGCAATTTCTTGTTACTTCCCTCCAGTTCACGGTGACACCCATGTTCTTGTCATTATCTCAGTTTAGGCCTATTCCAAAATTCTGTAATCACCTCTTTATCAATCTCTCTGTCATCCATCCCTCTTCCCTCATCCCTCTTCTATGCCACAGTTTCCTTGATCTTCTTAATGTGTCATGCAGTCATCATGTCCTTACCTCACAGTCGTCACGGTCAGTGTAGACTGTGATAGAAGAGACATGAGGTTCAATGTCAGGCAGTCCTAGGTGTAAGCCTCAGCTCCGCCACTTACTACCATATGACCTCCAAGCTTCCGTTTCTTCAACAATACACATTCTGACCTCTGAGAGTTGGTGTGAAGACAAAATACAGTTGACCCTTGAACAACATGAATTTGAACTGCCCCAGTCTACTCATATACAATTTTTTTCAATAAATACCTGTACTATTTTCAATCCATGGTTGGGAGTCCATGATGTAGAAAGCCTACTATATGCATTCATCTACACCATTTAATGTAGGAGATTTGAGCATCCATGGATTTTGGTATCCACAGGGTGTCCTGGAAGCAATCCCTCATGGTACTGAGGGACAACTTAAGTTTTTAGGGAGTCAAAAGTTATACTCAGATTTTCAACTGAGCACAAAGGTCAGCACCCCTAACCTGCATGTTCTTTAAGGGCCAATTGCGTACTAATATACGTAAGCTGTTTAACATGGGCCTTGACCTTAAATACTAGGTGCTTCGTAAATATTAGTGCGCAACTCTCCAAAGAGCCTTCATGGTCCTGTAGGTAAATTCGACTCCAGAAACAGCAAAGAGAAGTTTCCCACTTCTCCTCCTTTCTGACTACTGCTCATGTACACAGCACTCCTAGCTAAACTCTGCTCGGACTTTTCGCTCTCCTCCCTGACCACCCTTTCTCTGCCACCCAAAACCTCACCCATGCTTGGGATGAAGGGAGACTCCCTCTTCCATGTGTGCTCCTGGGCTTCTCTCACCCACGGAGCTTGCTTTCTCTCCCCAGCTGCCCTAGAAGAGGTTTTAACCCCTCATGTAGGATGAATCCCTGCTATAATTGAATTGGGGCATTTTCCCTGTATCTTTGTGTTATCTCTCTAAATATATTACAAGCACCTTGAGGGTAGGTCCCAGGCTTCCACATCTTTCTCTGTTTCCCACACTGTCTTCCTCGTCTTCTTGCACTGAAGTAGTGTCAATAACTGTCTGTGGTTGAAAGGCTTGAATTACATGTGAGATGGATCCTGTCGAGTGTGAGCATGTCTAGCTATGTCTCACCCCCCTCTCTGCCACACTGGATCTTCTGTGGCTCCCTAGTTCCAAGCTCTCCCCAAGGGCAAGGCCATCTCTGCTTCTTGCTTGGCCCTTCACAGACAGATAGATGTTTAAATAAATGAAGGGTTGATGATGACAGCCTTCACTAGAACTTAAAAAATGATGAGCTATTGCTACCCTGGTTCTCATCTCTCAAATAACAGCTTTACAGTCCCTGCCAGGCCCCTGATAATGAATTCCTTCAGTGTCCAAAGCAGTGCTGTGGGAATTAATCACTCCGCTTGTCCTTTATGCTCAGTGGAATACTGCTGGAAGCTCAGAAGTAGTATCTGTTTTATTCTGCTTTTTTTCATCTTTTGCATCACCTGCCCGATTGCAGGTTACCTGAGGACCAAGGTCATAGTTTCTGTATTATTCTATCTTCTACCGGGGCTAGCACAGTGCTTTGCATATAGCTGGTAACCTGTGGTTGTCAACATAGTCAAATATGGCTTTGTTGGAATGGCACTGGGATTCCCCCCACTCCTGGAATTCCCCTGCCTGCTCCTGTGGGCATGGGTGGGGCAGGTAAGCCATGTGCTCCGTGAATGGTGGGCACAGTGACGAGTGCCACTTCCAGGCTGAAGCACTTACTTGCTGGTGTGAAACCACCTACAGCTCTCCTCTCCCTCTGATGGCTGCCCCATCCCCAGGGTCACTGAATGACCTCAATGAGCGGATCTTCCTTGCCAACCCTCAGTGGGTACAAACCTGAGACTTAGAGAGCATTCTTGCAGTAGACCTCTACCTATATCCTCAAGAAGTAGTAACTAAAAGGAAGAAGAAAAGAATTTGGGGTAGAATGCAGTAGATTTGTCTGTTTTGTAAAGTCTTGGATAATGGCTAAGGAAGAAATTCATATTAAGGATGACATTTGCTGCAATGCTCGTTCCTTTCCACAGCTGGCAATGGAATACCATACCGTGGAGCTGAGCAATCAGACAACCTGGACCCATCAAAAAGAATGCAGTATTTTCCCTTTATCCACAGAAGATATGTTCCAAGACCCCCAATGGATGCCTGAAACCAGAGATAGTACCTAGTCCTAAATGCACTATTTCTTTTTTCCTATACTTAAATACCTATTATAGAGTTTAATTTATACCTTAGACATAGTAAGTGATTGACAACAGCAATAATACAATAGAACAATTAAAACAATATGTAATAAAAATTACATGGATGGCACTTGGATACCTCGACAGTCAATCTGATAACTGAGATGGCTAGTGGGTGGGTAATATATGCAGCATGAATATGCTGGACAAAGGGATGATTCATGTCATGGGCAAGATGCAGGGGGACAAAGCAAGATGGCATCATGCGACTCAGACTAGTGTGCAGTTTAAAACTGATAAAGTTTTACTTCTGCAATTTTCCATTTAATATTTCCAGACCATGGTCGACCCTGGGTAACTGACACACTGGATAGCAAACAGTGGAAAGCAGAACTGTAGGTACAGGGAGCTACTGTAATTGAATAGGAATTATTGTCATTTATTGAATGTTTATATATTCCAGGCACTGTACTAAAGGTGTGGTCTAATTGTCCCATTTAATTCTCACTGTGACTTGATGAAGCAGTTATTTGTGCCACCAGCTCCCAATTCTGCAGGTGATAAGACTGAGATAGGGAGAAACTAGATAACTTGCTAAGCACACACAGGTAGTAAGTGGCAGGACCCTGCTCTGAGTGCTTGAGAGAGATAATCCACATTCCTACTAACACTGCCCAGAACTTCCCTCTGGCTATATCTGGAGAACAGGAAGCTGAGCAACAAGATTGATGCAAGATAGAGAGCTCATCTGAATAATTCACCTTTAAATATAATGTCAACCTGTTTATCTAGATGAACAATCTGCAGTGAACCCCAGCTTCATTTCATTCCAAAAGCTCTGATTTCTGTATGTGTGGGCTTCCCAGACAGAACAATCCTAAGCTAAAACTTTTAAGGAAAAATAACTGCTAATCGAGGAACTAGATGAGACAAAAGGTGTAATGGGATGGAGAGTAGAATTCTAGGCAGAAGACACAAGGAAAGTGACAGAGCACACACAGGTGTTCACAGACCAATTTGCTTTGGGGAAATCCTAAGTGAGAGATTTGAGCAACGGCCCAATGCAGAGTTTGTCTCTCTTGATTTCTCAGCTGTAAAGTAAACTATAACTAACGTTTGTTGAATATATACTACAGGTCAGGTGTTATTCTAAGTGCTTCATATGTATTAACTTATTTATCTTTGCAATAACCCTATGATGTAGGTATTCACCTGTATTTTACAAAGAAAACTGAGGTACAGGAAGATTAAGTAATTTTCCCAAGATCACACAGCTAGTAAGTGATGAAACTAGGAAATGAATCCAAAAACTTTAACCATTATGCTCTGAATTCTAAAATAGAAATTCCATGAGCCAGAAATTTTTTCTATTCCTGCTTGCTGCTGAATCCCAGGTATCTAGAGCATTGCAGCAGGACTTAAATAAGCAGTTGTTGAATGAATGAATAACACAAGTAAATATCCAAGTAAAATATTGTAGTTTTGCTCCCCCAAGAATTCTACAGTTAATTTCTTCTGTGTAAACTACTCTAAACCCTGTCAAAACATACCATTGGGTCTTAGCAGTCACTTAAGTTTTGGTATTCCACCTGTTCTTTAAAATGAATCCCACCGCAGCCCTGGGCCGGTGTCTCAGTTGGCTGGAGCATCAATCCATGCACCAAAAATTTTGCAGATTTGATCCCCGGCCAGGGAACCTGCATAAATTGCAGGTTTGATCTCCAGTCAGGGTGCATACAGGAGACAACCAATGGATGTTTCTCTCCCACATTGATGTTTCTCTCTCTTTCTTTCTCTCTCTCTCTAATCAGTAAACATACCCTCGGGTAAAGATCAAAAAATAATAATAAAATAAAATAAGATAAATCCCACCCCATTCCATTCAAATGTTCATTGAGCCCCAACTATGTGCCAGGGTTTGAAAGATGAGTATGCTCAGATATTAAGACTGGAGCTCAGAGTTCAGCAAATGCACAGGTGTGTGGCAAATAGTAACGATACCATCTTAAAATGATACAATAAGGGACTGTATAAAGGCTTCTGTAACGCAGATATGCAAGCACTAATTCTCCTGCAGTGGGAGCTGGACAAGACAGATGAGTTGGAAGAGACCTGGTGGAATGGCATTTCAGCAGATGAATAGCACAAACAAAGACCTGTGGTGTTAAAATGCATGAGAGTCCCCAGGACTCAAATATAATTCAAGTGCAAGTGAGTAGCTGGCAAGGAGACCAGGAAAGTATCAGGAGAACTGTTTGTAAGAGATTTGCATGCTAAAAATGTGTGTTTTTTCCTGTGACCCCAGGAGCCATTGGGTTTTAAACAGTATGGTAACAAGATCAGATCTGACTTTTTCAGAGGAGATACATGTGGAAATAAAGATACTTCAAATGACTATTTCTATTCCACTACCCCTTTTTTAATCTTCTTGGGAAACCAAAAGGGTCAGATCAGCATTGTCAGAAGATCTGAATGAGATAGGCCAGCCCGATTATGGGACTTTCTGCCATTTCTGATAATTTCTTAATCTTACAGGGAATCTGAACAGCCTTTGTCTTTGTCATTGACCATATTTTCTGATCCCCACTTTGGTGCCTGATTCAGGGCCTTCATTTAATCTTTTGAAAGATTTATGGCCCCAGCATTTGTGCATGTGATGAGCTCATCTGATGTCAGTTACTGTGCCCAGAGGCTGCTGGAGAGATAGTTGGTTACAGTTGGGGACGTATGACCTGTCTGATTGAAGTGTGCTATGTGAGGGAAGCATTTCTCTGGGGAAATAATTTGGCATTTCAGCTTCATACAAGGGCCCATTGGGAAGAAGAGAGGATGAGATCCCAATTGGCTAATAAGAATTACAACCTTGAGTCCCCTCTCTGCAGAGAGCTCCGATGCAGCTGGCAGGGGCTGTCTGCATTTAGTTACATCTTAGAGGCTTTGGTGGAAATACAATCTCTAAATATTGAAGGCAAAGCTGGAGATACAAAAATCACTCTGCTTTTATTCGCCCCAAACCACATACACTCAAACAGATAAAATATGTATGAAGCGAGACCATCTGTAGCCCGTGGAGAGAATCCCACCGAAGCATCCAGGACCTCATCCTGAGGCTCGGTGATGTGGGTGACTCATGACAGACATGCGGTGAGGGTGGCAATGGCACCATTGATTTGGGTTTTTTCTGTTTCATATGCAATTTCTCCCCGTGCGGTCTTGAAATTGCACTTTGAAAATGCACCTGCCCATGTTTTCATCTTGGACCTCTCTGTCCTCAGGATTCTGAGAGTGTCTCTTTTGGACAGGGGGGCTCACAAAGTAAGAAGATTAATGCACTTGGGAAGTATTGAGGGACAGGAAAATGTGGTGATGAAGGCTGTTTACAGCAGGTGGCTGTAGAGTGTCCAGAGAAGAGGTCTCTTTATCGAGTTTGTACGAGTCACCTTACAGTGGCCCGGCAGTGGGGCTGAGGTTTTTACACTGTGCGGGGCATTCATGGTGGGAAGCCTCCTATTACTGTCTCTGCCCATCTGGGATCAGAAGCTGAAGGTGGAAGCTGGTTATGGATGATGGCAGGTGCACTGGGTTGGAGGGGGAGGTGACACAGAGGCAGACAGGGAAGACCTCTACACAGACAATGGGCTTGCAAGTCTGGGTGGTATTGCTCTTCTTCCGAATAGCCTTCTGCCCCCCACCCCGAGTCCACATCACCCAACACACAAAGCCCATCTTCTGTGTTGCTCTGTGAAACTCTCAAACATCTCCTAATCCCCTATCATTCTTATCAGGCTCCCACACTGTTCTTCAGCATCCACCACTGGCCCCAAGGTGACAGGAATGCCAGCGCCGTGCCGGGCTACTTCCCTACACCCCCTCCTTATAGGACGAGGAGGTACCTCTCAGGGCTTACCTCCCTGTCTCAGACCTACCTTGGAGCTTCTCCACTTTCCTACCCATCAAACCCAAGCTGGTAGGTGCCCCTCAGAGCACAGGTGCACAGTGTCAGGGCAGTGAATGACAGAGGGAAAAAGAAAGAGAAGAAAGACAGCTTGCCTTATTGCAGTTCTGCCTGAGGACCAGGCATTGGAAAACCTGCCCAGATATATCCCCATGTGTGGCCCTGCTCTCAGGCCTCTGGGGCCAGGCATCTCCCTGCAAAGTCACAGGTAAAGATGGATAAAGGGAAAGGTGTTGGATGGAAATGGAGGCAACATGGGCTAAGATCCCAAGACATGGGTTACCATCCCGATTCTGTCACCTGCAGACAAACCTGTGATGCCATTGTGCAGAGAACCATTGCCCACAGACTTCCAGGGGCAGCCTACCAGGCCCCGCCTGACCAGCTGCTGCCCACTGCTCCCGCCACGTCTCCTCTGTGCTCCACTCCCGTCTACACCGCCACCCACATACCCCTCCACACTACCCCACACCCACTCCTGCACACAGACACCCTTGGCTCCAACAATATCCAACCACTTGGGTTTTTCACACATCTCATGCTGTTTCTGGCTCCAATGCCTTTATACACACTGTTTCTTCTGCCCTCCCTGTCCCTCTACCCATCTACTCCACAAATTATCTTCGAGCATCAGCTAGGTACCAGGCACAGAGAACAAAAGGACACAGTCTCTGCCCTCATGAGCTTATAAGAATGCTCTCCCCAAACCCCTATCTACTTTGTGAACTGCTAGTCATTCTTCAGAATTTAGTTTTAATACCACTTCCTCTGAGACACTCCCCTCTTCTGCCTGGCCAAGAGCTCCCTCCTATGTCTGTATTACCCCTGCAACGTTGCCCTCCTCATAAAATGAAGTTTTGTGCCTCCCAGAGTCTGAATGTCAAAGCCCTTCAGCATAGAGCACACTGCAAAATCCCTGTTTGTTTCAGTCTCAATGGATAGAACTTGGCTTAAATCCTATCTGGAGGCCCATGTTTCTGACCTTCAAGAATTACATGCACGCAGATGGACATTTGGACACACATGCTTTAAGTGCTACTTACTGGGATCCATTCATTTCTTTGGTCAGTGTTAGATGGTAAAGTGTGATTTTCCTTCATAAAAGGAACACAGATAACATGAAATGTAATCAAATTGAAAAGTTACAACTGCCATTTCTCCTTCTCCATGAAGCCTTCCTAGAGAGACTGCCACCTTGCCTCAGTCTGCCGGGGCTGCCATAAGAGGAAACCACAGACAGAGTGGCTTAAACAACAGACATTTCTTTCTTGTAGTTCTGGAGGCTGGAAGTCTAAGATCAAAGTGCCAGCCAATTTAGTGTCCGGCTTCCCGGTGTGTGGTTGGCTCTCTATAACATTTGTTGTGTGCTCATATGGCAGAGTGGGAGCAAGCGCTGTGGTGTCTGTTCTTATAGGGACTTTAATCCTAATAGGTTTGGGGTCCACTCATGTGACCTCATTTTACCTTAATTTTTTCTTACTCCAAATGCAACCACACTGGAGGTTAGGGCGTCAGCATGTGAACTTGGGGGACACAATTCAGTCCCTAGCACCTTCCCTCCTCTGTATTCCCTTGAAGCCTCAGCCCGCAGAGCAGCCTGACCCATCCTACTGGGAAGAGAGGGAGGAGGGAGGCCCTGCGTGCTGGTGACTTGCATGTGAATCTGACACTCCTCTACCCAAAATTGTATTTTTAGGGAGCTCTTAAAAAATAATTCCCCCAAACTCAGAACATATAAACTATACCCACCCAAAAATCAAGTTACTGACAGATTCCATAAGACACAGATAACATTTTGATGTGCATCTTTCCCGCTGATTTACATACTTATTTGTCTATGTTTTTAATAAAAACTTATCATTCCATAGAGGCAATTCTGTAGACACACACACACACACACACACACACACACGTGTTTCCCAGTCATTGCTTTGGGGTGAAGACCAAGTATTTATCGTGGCCTGCCTGTGCATGCTGGCTCTGTCTGTCTTTCCAGCCTCATCACTCCACTCTGCGCCCTGTCTTTCAGTCTTTCATATACACTGTGCTCCCTCTAAACTCACAGCCTTGTACAAATATGCAGGGCCCTCCGTCTAGAGTGTTCACTCCTCACGCCTTTGCCTGGTTAACTCCTGCTCGTCTTTCAAACCTCAGCATAAGGGAATCCCAGACAAGCTCAAATTCCCTTTTTAAACAGTCGCATAACACCTGGTACCTCTTTTCTTAGCATTCATCTGGGCTGTGGTGTAACATTTATGTCTGTCTTCCCAGACGGGAAATCCATCCTCTACACTATGTCCCCAGCTGCTAGCCATGTGCCCGCCCCATAGCAGGCACTCAGCATTCGATAAAAGGATAGCCGAAGAATGCATACTTGGTTCTTTTTTAATTTCTGTTTCCTGATGAGCTAAGTGAAACTAGGCACCACAGTTTATTTTCCCTCTGAGATCACACAGCCAATGAGACTAAAAGGGGTTGAGACCAGGGCCAGGCACCTCCTGCTGCTACGCCGCGGGATGAGGCTTTTCCCTGTAAATCAATGACTCTGGGCAAGCTGAGTGGCAGGTTTCCCAAATCGAACTTTTTAAGCAAGGTCAAGAAACTGGGGTTTATTTTCTGGGGAACTGTGGAAACTGAAACGTGATCAGAATAAAAAGTTATGACTCAGGTTTGAAGGAAATTGTTTTTCACTATAGAAAATTATTGTGTGCTTTTCATCACTGAACACAATTCCTTCTATGATTATGAAATCATATTCTTTTTCCATGTATCATTTTTTTCTTTGCTTCTGTCTATGATATGTATCAAATAAAAGATATTTTATAGTCCTAACTGGTGTGACTCAGTTGGTTGAGCGTTGGCCCGTGGAGTAAAGGGTCACAGGTTCAATTCCTGGTCAGGGCACATGCCTGGGTTATGGGTTCAGTCCCTGGCTGGGGTGCATTTGAGAGGCAACTAATTGGTGTTTCTCTCTCACACCAATATTTCTCCTCTCCCTCTCTTTCTCCCTCTTTTTGCCATCTCTAAAAATAAATAAATATTTAAAAAATAATAAAAGATATTTTATATTTTTTTAAAAAGAGGAAGAAAAAGAGAAATAAAAAATAAGGTGACCAAGCAGATGATTTTCCCAGGTTAACCATCTGCTCCTTTCAAAAATGCAGTAGGCTTTTTGTTTTCATACAACATTTACCAATATCGATTTGGGTTGTATCGAACAGAAAAATCTGTAGGGGAGAAAAAAAAGCAAGCAGTGAATGATAAACACATTCTAGAAGAGATAACTGCTGGCATGATCAGTGTCTGGCTTGTTGACAACCCGGGTGAAAGACAGGTACAGACAGTAAGGACAGCTCTGATGGGGGACATGTCCGTCACAGGGGGAGTGGGCATAAATCTTGGTTCACTTGTATACTTGCTGAAGTATACAAGAAACATTTTTCTTATGACCTCTCATTACTTTTAATAATAAAGCCTTATTCCTTTGTGAGGTAAGCACCTCCCCCATTGTTTGTGCCACTGTCCTGAATCCCCAGAGTGGCAGGGTATCTGGGGTATATGAAGAAGACACCTCAGTCAACCCAGGCTGGCACTAGGGCAACACTGTTGACATGGTCACTCAGGTCCTGTGTGGCCTGTGGTCTTTGTAACTGGATGCCCCATTGTCTAGGCCTTTCTCTCCTGGGTCTTAGTGCCATCTTTTCCACAATGCCAGGGAGCTAGTCAGGATGGAGAGGAGAAAGTCCAGTGTTAGGGATTGAACTGTGTCCCCCCAAAAAGACATGTGAAAGTCCTAACCCCACGTGCCTCAGAATGTACCATATTTGGAACATAGGGTCTTTATAGAAGTAATCAAGTGAAAATTAGGTCATTAGAGTGGGCCCTAACCCAATATGACTGGTGTTCTTATTAAAAGGGGAAATTTAAACACAGAGATAGACATGCATAGAGGGAACATGATGGAGAAGATGGTCATGTGCCTGGAATGATGAATCTAGAAGCTAAAGAAAGCCAAGGTTTGGCAGCAAACATGGAAGCTGCAGAGGGGAAAAAATGGTTCTCCCCTAGAGCCATAAGACAGAGCATGGCTCTGCTGACACCTTGATTTTGGACTTCTAGCCTCCAGAACTCTGAGACAATAAATTTCTGCTGTTTTAAAGAACTTGTGTTTTAGAACATTGTTCTGGCAGCCTTAGGAAACTAATACATCCAGTTTTTCCCCTTTCTCTGGCCAAGACGCTTTGTCTCTATAGGCCAATCCACTTTCCTCAAGGGTTTTGGCTTTTGGAAAACAAGGACAGGAAGATTTGCTGGCAATCGGTTCTCCCATGGGAACACAGGTCTCCCAAGGCAGTGAGCTCAGGGTCTGCTACCTGCCTGAATAGGGAGAAAGATAAAAGAGACAGTAGAGTGAAAAAAACAGACTCATGGATTAGGACCTCAAAATATTACCCACACCACGTGGTAATAGCAACCTCACAGGGTGTCAAAGTCTTCAGTGGGCCAACACACCCATTACAGTGTTTCAGTTGGGTGAGCCATTGGGTCACTTAGATCAGTTGGTATAAATGTGGCACTTATGCCTCTACTTCATAATCCAGCATTTCTTGAGGCATGGCTAAACACACTCCCCAGGAGCCTGGTCTTGGTCTCCAAATACTCAATGCAAAGTTCTAGGCATCTACTATTGAACTATCAAAAGTGGCGATTAAAATGAGTGAACTTAGTAACACAAGCTCACAGCAAGTGATTGGTCCACCTTCTCTGAGCCTGCACCAGGTAGCTAGGTAGCTCTTCATCAGGCTGTGCTGGAGAAAGTCGAAGGACTTCACTGATTTGGGACTTTACCAGTTTGCGATCTTTAGTTTCAGCCAGGCCCTCGATGTTTGTAGATGTCTCCTTAGTCACTGTATCTCGTTAGTCAACTTCTTATTCCACACCCATCAAGAATTCCAAATTCTGCCTTTCTCAAACTTTCCACCCCACATTTATCTCCTCTGTGCAACAGATAGTTTCACCACCTACTTTACAAAAGAGCAGAGGCACCATTTGTTTCCCTTTCTTGCCTGGGTTAAGTTACTTGTATCCCAGTCCATCATTTCCTTCTTCTGCCTCCGTGAAGTTGGAATTCCTCCCCTAGTACAAGCCTGGTCTTCCCCCAGTGTCCTCTGCCACCCAGTGCTCCACCTCTGTGACCTTGGGTTACTAGGATATAGGTGTCTCAAGACCCCATCCGTTGTGTTCACCAACTGCCCAGCACTTAGTACGTGCTCAATAATTATTTATAAATAAATATATCAACAATTCTCTTTCTCTTGCATCCTCAATCTCTACACAAACTTCATCTCCTCAGCACAAAATTATGCTGAAACAAAAAAAAATTATTTTCAACCAACGAATAATCTCCCAGCCTCCATCTCTTTCCTTCCCTTAATAACCAAATTTCTTTAAAAAGTAGTCCGCATTCACTTTTGCCACAATCTTATCCCAAGTCCTCCTCACCTGTTTACTCTTCAACTCATTACAATCTCGTCCCCACAATCTCACCCCCTCTACTCTCCTGTCTTGTCTTAAGCAGGACAGAAATTGTTGTTCTCCCCAAGGCCACCAGTGGTCCAGTGACAACCATCAGAAACTCACCTGGTGTGCTCTCTTGCTGCCTTTATACTTCTTAACATTACCTCTCCATTGACACCTCCATTTCTTGTTTTACCCCCTCACTCTGGCCACTCCTTCTCAGTCTCATCTAAGGTTCCTCTTTCTCATTTCTGTTCTCTTCCTTTTTTCCTTCTTCCCCTCCCTCATCTCTCTGTACAGTTTCATTTCACCCACTGTAACCCTACAGCTTAGACTGATTTTCTCAGTTTCAGCCCCATAGGCAATACTGAACTCCTTCTCCACAATAGCCCAAAAGCCCTCCTAAATGCACTGAGCCCCTTTAAAAGCTGCCCTCTTTCTGCATCCTCTGTCCCTACAATAGGCAGCACAGGACATTCAGTCACCTACGAGAGACACCTGGGAGTCACCTTTGATTTCTCCCTCCATCTTGCCTTGGAGAACAAATGGATCATTTTTTACCTTCCAAAATGTGCCCTTGAATCTGACCAGCTCCCTATAGCCACAGCTTTAGTCCAGGTCTCATCATTTCTCAGGTAGAATCCTGCATGGGCATTCTGATTTAATTTCTTCCAATCCAT
Source organism: Pteronotus mesoamericanus (assembly GCF_021234165.1). Lineage (NCBI taxonomy): Eukaryota > Metazoa > Chordata > Mammalia > Chiroptera > Mormoopidae > Pteronotus > Pteronotus mesoamericanus. Next base: position 32,252,093 of record NW_026555234.1, on the reverse strand, counting down.
ATCCTCCTGTGGCCAGTTATTTCCCAAAAATCTGAATCTGATCATCTCACTTCCCTGCTTAAATGACTGCAATACTCCCAGAGCTCTCATGCTACGATGTGAAGACCCTCTGTGACCTGGCGTCTGCTCCTCCCGCCCCACACTGCAGCCACTCTGGGTGTTCCATGCCTCTGCACTCTCCAATGTGCTTTCCCTCCTTCCTCTGTGCTGACTCCTACTTGTTTATCAATACTATATTGATCAGGACTCCTTTGGTTGTTAGTGATAAAAATGCAATTCAACATTGCTTGGGATAAAGCAGAAATTTATCATCAAGATAACACATTGTCTTCCAAGAACATAAATTAAATGTGCTTGGGCTTCAGAAGTACATGGGTCAGGGACTATATGAGTTTTCTCGGACTGTCATAACAATGTACCACAGATTCAGTGGCTTAAACAGCAGAAATTTATTTTCTCACAGTTCTAGAGGCTGGAAATTTGTAATCAATGTACCAGCAACATTTGGTTCTTCTGAAAACCTTTCTTCTTGGTTTGTAGATGCTGTATTCTTTGTGTCTTCACTTGGTCTCCCCTCTGTAGGTGTCTGTGTCCTGATATCTTCTTATAAGGGCACCAGTAATACAGGATTGGGGCCAACCTATTGACCTAATGACCTCATTCAACATTAATTCCTCTAAAGATCTTACCTCCAAAAACAGTCCCATTCCGAGGCAGTGGGAATTAGGACTCCAATGTGTGAATTTTGAGGGAGCACAATTTGGCCCATCCTGATCCTCCATCCCTAAAGGCTTTTTATCTATTCAACTTGATCCATTTGTAGACTAGCAGACAACACGGCATTGGACCACCCTGACTTTTTCATCCTGTGGCCTCAGTCACTAGAAAGACTATCCCAACTTTCTCATCTCAAGGCCACAAAGTCCTAAAGAAGACCTTGCAACATCATGAGCTGTCATGGTGGTGTCTCTGGACTCTTAGTTTCCAGGGAAACACAATGGAATGGCTCCCATTCCCACTCTCCAATTTTGCACAAAATACATGTGGAAAAAAACCAAATCACTCATTTTCTAATTGTCTTACAAAGTCCAGCTTTTTGTGCCAATCTCCATTCTTCCTTTCAGCAAAACTGATTGAGAGAACATTCATTTCTTGGGTAGGCTGCCTTGCAGAATGTGTATTCCCCCCAAACTTGGCTATTTTAATTTTGACTAAACTGAGAAGATTGGAATCCGAAAAGGAGAAAGATATGCCTCCAGGTGCCCAACTCCAAATAATTGTTCCTCTCTTGTAAAACTAGCAGAAAGTATGTTCTCTCCCCCAACACATATACATGCTGCTCACACCCTTCCCCCAACTCAGTCTTAGAGTAGGTGGCACATTTTAGGTCTAGAGAAAATGCCCTTTGTCACATGTGACATGCCCACACTGTATGCTGTTTCTGTCCTGCTTTATGACAGGGTAATTTCTCTGAGGAAAAAAAGCTTTTTTGGACCCAGTACCTACAGGAGATCCACCAGCTCTGAGTTTTTACTATTGGCTAAATTGTTTCCCCAAATTTATATAATGATGCTCTAACACTTAGTGTGATAGTATGAGGAGATGGAACCTTTGGGAGACCATTAGATTTAGATGAGGTTATGAGGGTGGGCCCTGAAGATGGGATTAGCATCCTTACAAGAAGAGCAAAGGACACTAAAGGTCATTTTCTCTCCTGCTGTCTACAAGCCAGGAAGAGAGCTCTCACCAGAAACTGACCACACTGACACTCTGATCTCTGACTTCTAGCCTCTCCTACAGAGCCCAGCTTAATTTTTCTCCTCTCCTTAAAATGGGAATCAACCCTTGGATAAGCCATCTGTGACCAGAGTATTAGAGCTGAGAAGCAGGAAAGCACAGTGTTTGGCTCTTGAGCCAGACTTCCTGGGTTCAAATCCTGGCCTGGTATCTTACTGCATGGCCTTGGTCAAGTAACTTTCACTCTGTGCCTTAGTTTTTTCTTCTGTATAAGAAATAGCATTGGTGGTATTTTAGAATGTAGCAGCTCCTGTAGGCACCCCATAGGTGACATGAGGAAATGGTGTCCCAAGTAAAAGGAACGATGGTGGCAGACTGCCTTTAGTTATTTTCTATAAAGTCTCAGTGCATGTATCACCTCCTCCAGGAGGGTTTCTGGGGTGCCGAGAAGGGTCTTATTATCCAGACCATAAATCTCCACAAGGGCAGTTATCCCAAGATTGTATGCATGTCTCCTTTTAATTTAAACATGTGTGAATCATGCTACTCAGAGTATATCATAAAGACCAGCAGCATCACCATCACCCGAAAGCTTGTTGAAAGTGCTGAATCTCCGACTCACTGGAATCAGAATCTGTCTTTTAACAAGTCCCCTGGTCACTTGTTTGCACATTAAAGTTTGTGAAGCACTGGTTTAGCTGTTGCCACTTAAGTTGGCAAGAACCACTGGCACGGCACCCCTGGAATAGACTTGTGGGGGGAAACCGAAGGGAGTTTCAGCTCATGGAGCTGATGAAAGCTCCTTAGACCTGCCGTCAGGGGCCATTGTATGACTGTGGAGGGAGACGGAGGGAGGCCAGGAAAGCCGCTCCAAAAACATATCCTCCATGTGGGCTTTTGCCATATATTAAACAAATTCAGTGGTAAAATACTGGATCCTGAACACTGCGATAAGTATGAAATTGTGACATGTGTAAATTGAATATGCAGGTGAAGCTTGATCATTAGTGTGCAATTCAACCATTGGGCCAGTTAGAGTCCATTATATCCCTCCAGAACCTGATGAACAGACATTGCAACCTGTTTATACTTCCACTTTCCACTCTACTACTTATTGTATCGGTCTCTAATCTTTTTACTCTTTTCCCCCAAACCCATTGACAAAAGGACTTGTGCCTTCCATTTCAGTATCTCTGACACCTAATACAGTGCCAGAGACACCAAAATGCACACAGTAGGCATTCAAAAAAATGCTTGTTGGAATGAAAATGAAGGGTTTTCCACATTTTTACTTGTAGAAACAAAATATAAGGCTACTTACCAAACTTTGTTAAAGGTGCCATATTCACCATATAATTTATTTTCTTATACAGAACTATAAGAAAATTAATCTAGACACTGTCTGTGTTTAAATCATAGATCTACTAGGAATCTGAAAATGATACTAAGAGAGATTCATCAGGAAAAAAACCAGAGATGTACAATGGAGAAGGGATAGCCAAGGAAGAATCTCTAGATGAAAAGTGTCGGGAGGAGAATACAATAGGAAATTAAGAAAGAGGAGTCTCTGTCCAGCCTACCAAATACAGTGAAGCAGAGGAGAAAGTGCACGCACATACTTAGATCATCCAAATTATTCTGAGGCCGGAGAGCAAGAGTGGGCATGGGGACCCTTCAGTAATTCACAGTGTCCCTGTGATGCATATCTTATGCTTACAGGTTCTGGAATGAAAGGCTTGGATTTCTTATAGTCATTGGGGTCATCTCTTCTGCCACCAAGAACCACTGGGCACTATGCTGGCTACAGTTTTGGGAATATTTCGTTTACCTGAAATCTCCATGTTCCTCTCTTTATAGTGAGTCAGAGCCAAATGCACAAGGGTCAGTCACACTATCATTTTTCTGTAGAAAAGATAAACTAAAAACAAGATATAAGTCAGACAGATGGAGGTCACTGATCAAAAGCTATTTTGAAGGTTGTGGCCTCAATGTTTAGTTAAATGGCACCACTAATTCTGCTTTCTTGACTTCAACTAACCCACCCCACCCATAGGTAGTGCTGGACCACCCAATGCCTCTTGTGTGGACACAGCCTACCCTGGTACACTCAGTTTGTGGCTGGGCATCCATTCCAGAATGTCCTTCTCTGCAGAGCCTGAGAGAGGCCCTGGAGGGAGCTGAGCCTGCTCCCAATTCACCAATCCCACAGAGCAGAGAGGAGCTAGGAATGTTGCTCTAGTGGAAGTTCCCCCTACAGACATGTGGGAGGAGGAATGCAGCATCCTGTAGAAAGTACTGATTTCACCTCCATGAAGCCTCCCCCAATACCACCCACCATTATTCCCTTATGAATCCTCCTGGGTCCACAGGTGAAAATGTAGATTTAGCCACCATAAGGTTCACAAGTGAATCTAACAGGTGTGAGGACCAAATAGTGCATTAATCCAAGCCTGAAAATTCACTCTCTGTTCTACTGCCCATACCAAAACATGTCCTCTAATATAGCTAATCAGAGGGTCTGAAATTAGACATATTGACAACATAAAGATATTCCAATGATAAAAGTGCCTCTTTATTATCAAATTCTTGGGGAGAAATGTGAGTCCAAGCACTAAATTCTTGCAACCTGAAATCTAAAGGAAATCAAACTTCTAAAACAAAACCTTTGTGATCCAAAGTCCAAAATTCTTAAATTGAAGTCAGAGAGTTCTTGATACACAAAAAAGTGGGGGGCGGGGGGGGATTTAGATTCTTACTACATCATTCCCATATCTTCCTCTCAGAGGGATGGATATAACTTCATCAAGTTTCAAAGTTTCTCATGAATGCCATCTTTTTAGAGAATCTGAAGATTTAGTGTGACACATATTATTACAGAACTAGTTTCATACCCACAAAATTTAAGAAACAAAAGCACTCTGGGCTATTCCAGGGAAATTTAGGCTTCTAGAATTAATGTGTGATGTTGCCAAGATGATAGCAAAGACTTGGAATCTCAGGGAAAAAATGGCATATTGTGGCATTGGTCTTCCCAGGAGCCTTCCCAGATGCCCAGAGCTGGAACTCAAGTTCATTTGGGAGACCTTTTTTTGTGTAGGGCTTAGTTATGACCCAGTTTATTGGCCATGCCTGGGGGGGAAATATCTGTGCTCTGAAAGAGGCCTTAGCAAGTGCGGTGGTGATAGCCTCAGGCACTGGATCTTATGTGAGGCCTTTCTTCTCCTTGCAGCATATTCTGCATCTCTGAGTGTCCATATCTCTTTGAGTCCTGTATCTCTGACATCTTAGACGTGTACAGAGTATAGGTTCTTGGGGACACCGACCCCAGAATCTCTTGGAAGTGAGAGTAGGTAGTCAGCACTGAGCCACAATGGTGCTTTGAATGTCTCTCACGACAGAATTGCTGAGGCCAGTTCAATCTGCTTCCTGGGAGACTGGCCCCTTTGCTTTCATGTTTTCTTCCAGTAGAGAACTGCCCTTGGCAGAACCCTGAGTTGAACATGCAGGTTCTGAGCCTAGACCCTGTGCCCCGGGGCAGCTAGTGAAGCCCCAGACCTCTGCCACATGCTTCTCAGGACGCAGTTCCCTCAGGTTTGGCTGGGTCCAGGAACAAGGATCATTACTCTCGCTCTGTTTACTTGTAGTAGAGGGACATGCACCAGTGTTCCATCTCTCTCTCCTATTCCCCTGCTCCTTTCTCAGAAAAGTGAGTTTTAACAATTTAACCTACTTCTGAGACTGTTCACCTTTGCCCTCCTCTGCAAAGACGTAGCACATTTACAGAATGCAAATGTCTTATTTCCTTCCTTTCTCTCTTCTATGGCCCCTGCTGTATTTTCTAACATAGTTCTCACAGTTGGTCTCCCACAATGAGAGACATAAAGGCAATAAGTTGTAAGACTGGCAAAAACAATGATTGCTCAAATGTTGTTCATCATGACTCCCTGAGAGGGCGGTCCCCTCCAGGAGCTATCCCCCACCAGACTAACATCTAACCTAGGCCAGCCCACCTCCCTTGGTGGGTAACATCTTTGCTAGGCTTCCTTGAATGTTATAATTCTGCAAGTGCATTGGTCAGGAACCTGCAGGTAACAGACAAAACCTGCATGCTTCCTTGCATGATCATTGATGCACACCAATATCACCAGAATATTGTTTTTGTGGTAATCTTTCTAAGCAGTTCATCTCAAATCTATCCCATGTTATGTAATGACTTTGAACAGTTGTCTCAGTCTTCAAGGGTGGCTCCCTGATGACTTCTGTTACTGTGGACTCTATCAACACCTCTAAGAGGCTGCTTCTCCCTGCTTTTCTGAATTCTGGCTTCTTTTGGGGAAGCAATTCTGGTCATTTCTCTTGCCTCTCTTCATCTGTTAGATTTCACTGCTCCCAATCCATGTTTTCACATCTTATGACAACTAAAATATGTCCCCCTTTCTTAATAAGAGTCATTATGTCTTTTTCTGTTTCTCTATCTGAGGCTTCTAGATTTTCTTCCTTTCTGCATGGGAAAGGTATCAACTTTTTCCTATGGAAAACTTTATCTTCCTCCAGCTTATCAGTCTGTTCTCTTGTATTTCATTTTTGTTCTTCCTGCATTCCTGTCTTGGTGGCAAGAATGAGCATATTTTTCATGCCATTCTAGTTTCTCCCTGATTTTTAGAGCAATCTGATTTCTAGAAACACAAAGTTCCAGGCATGGGTCCTTGTAACTGATCTCTTGGAATTAAGTATGCAATATTGTTATTTAATTGTCTCTGTGCCTCATCTCAAGAAGACAACACATTATAAGGATTCTTATTTTTTCTTTTTTGGGGGGAGGTGTCTGTTTATTAATAAAACCCCCCACCGTTGTATGGGTAGAGCCATAAAGGAATGGTCAGAGTTTATATAATCAACACGTCTAGAGTCAATATGAAATCACATGTCTGGAGCCCATAGACAAGCCAGATAATTGTGGGCAACATCTCCAGTAGCACACATGAAATTTAGCTTTTCTCTTTCTTTTCTTTTCTTTTTTTTTTTCAGTTTGAAATCTCTGCCTGCAGGCACAGCTGAGAGACACAATGAAGGCAGCAAATACTGTTCTGCCTGCTCATGCCTAAAATGATCTAATTTTTGGCACAGCTTTGCCTGCAAACCAGGGCCTGTGAGGTTTCAAGTCGAGTGGCAGCACTCTGCACACTGAGACTGAAGAGTGTATGTTCATTAAGACCCCTGCTGGAACCAAACCAGCCACCCTCTGAGAGCGGTTGCCGTAGGAGCAGTGCCCTACCCAGAAAGAAATTCCACGCTTACCAAGAGGAAGGTTTACAACTACCCCAAACGAGGCTACTTTAGAAGACTCACTTTCCATTTGTTCTTTTGTTCTCCATCTCAGCCTTAGTTTCTCATGGTTCTCAGTCCATCCAGCAGACAATAAGGTTTTAGGGGGCCCATGAAATAACACCCATCCTCCCCATCCATGTTCAGATAGAGATCAGAATATCAGACCTTGCACGGGTTTAGTCTGACAAGTCACATGAGTCGAAGAGCTGGCTTGCAGATCCTCATCCCCCGGGCAATCAGAGTTGGCACCTAGACCTAGGATTTCTTCCCCTGATAGTTCTGGGATATGTCACCCCCAAGGACCTCAGGTTTAACCAGAAAGTCTCTGAGAGATCCTCAGGAACCAAGGATTCTGTGGCTGCTGAAGCAATGGGTCTTTCTGTTTAGCACCCCATGCCTGAACTATTTTTCATTCTCACTTATTGCCAGGCAGGTCCTAACCCTCTGAAAAGACCCTCCAACTGGTCTCTACTCATAAAGTGTCCCATTTTTGCCTCTAACTCCTGCTGTGGGTCATCCCATCCTAAGTTACCCTCAATCGCCCTTTGCTGACTCCTCCTGCCTTTCTTCTTGTTTCACTCACTACTGACTCCCCCAGTCATCTCTGGAACCTGAGACTTGGTCTTCCTCTTACACTTGTCTAATCCATCTCAGTCCCTGCTGCTCTACTCCAAGAGCCCTTGACTCTCCCCAACCTCCTTTTCCAAGGCACGTAAACATCACAGAGCATCCCCAGGCCTCAGGACAGAAAAAGAGATTAATGAAAACAAACTTATCCCAAACATCACTCATAAAAAGACATTTCTTTTTAATCCATGAGCCTGCCTAAGAGTGCTCTCTGTCCCCTCTCTGATTGTTCGCCGTGGGCATGAAACTGTCTAGCTTCTCCAGCAGGGGCAGTTAAACTTTAAAGACCCTCTCATCTGCCGTGTCATTGGGACCCTGGGGGAAGCTATTATTATTTCACACAGATCAGGAGCCTTCAAGCTCAATGTTTCCCACTGATCTCCGTCTCACTAGTTACATGCTCTGTACCTCCCCTGCTGGTATTTCTGTATGGTGTTGCTGCTATATGGATGTTGATAAATGCTATATAAAAGTCTATTAAATTAATCTAATGGCTGCCATGCTGGTCCCCTAATAACATGGCAGATACGAAGGTCTTTAAAGTTGAAATGCTTCCAGGCAAGCTCAGAAGGGTTCCTCTCAGTGGACGGTGGTTTAAGTAAATAATATAATAAGCTATAGCTATTACGGGAGTTGTCTTGCAGTCTAAACATTCTGTGCCCAAACTAGAGGCTCCATGTGGGAAACCACTTCGCGGAGGCTCTTAGAAACATGCTTCCAAAGCATTCAGATTTATTACTTTCATTTTCTCTTCTATGCTGTCCCATCTCTGCATCCTGTGCCCTTCTCTCCTGATGTCATGGTTTGTTGTTGTTGTTGTTGTTTTAGATTCCACATATAAGTGAGATTATATAATAGTTGTCTTTCTCTGAGTTATTTCACTTACTGTAGTGCCCTCAAGGTCCATCCATGTTATTAAAACTGGCAGGATTTCCTTCTTTTTATGGCTGAATAGTATTTTATATATATATAAAAGAAAAATATTTTTCTTATCCATTCATCCATCAGGGGACACTTAGGTTGCTTCTGTACCTTGGCTATTGTAAACAATGCTATAATGAATTTGGGGGTGTAAGTGTCTCCTCTAGAGAGTGATTGCATTTTCTTAGGAAACATATCCAGAAACACGATTGCTAGATGATATGGAACTTTTTTTACTTTTTGAGGCACCTTCATACTATTTTTCACAGTGGCTGCACCAGTGTATCCTCCTACTAACACTGCACAAGGGTTCCTTTTCTCCACAACCTGGCCAACACGTTATCTCTTATCTTTTTGGTGGTAGTTATTCTAAAATGTGTGAAGTAATATTTCATTGTAGTTTTGGCTTTTATTTTCCTAATGATTAGCGGTGCCGAGCATCTTTTTCTGTACCTGTTGCCCATTTATAGATCTTCTTTAGAAAGATATCTATTCAGATTCTCTGACCATTTTTATTAGATTATTTGGGGTTTTGCTATTGAGTTGTATGAGTTTCTTATATATTTTAGATACTAACCACTTATCAAATAGAAGGTTTGAGAATATTTTTCCCATTCTGCAAGTTGCCTTTCATTTTCTTGATTTTTTCTTTTGCTGTGCAGAAGCTTTTTATCTTGATGTAGTCCCACTTGCTGATTTTTTTTTTCTTTTGTGGCTTGTGTTTTTGGTGTCATGTCCAAAAAATAATTGCCAATGTCAAAGGATTTTTTTCTCCTGTGTTTTCTTCTATAAATTTTATGGTTTCAGTTCTTACATTTGAGTCTTTAATTAATTTTGACTTAATTTTTTTAAGTGGTATAATATAGGAGTCCAATTTCATTCTTTTCCATGTGGATATCCAGTTTTCTCCACATCATTTTAAAGAGACCATCATTTTTCCCTGAGGGTGATTGGCTCCCTTGTCAAATATTAGTTTGCCTTATATGAATGGGTTTGTTTCTGGGCTCCTGATTCTGTTGCATTTGTCTCTGTGACTACTTTATGCCAGTACCATACTCTTTTAATTACTAGTTTGAAGGAAATATACTGTCCCCAGCTTTGTTTCTTTAACAGGACTGCTTTGGCTATTGGGGGTATTTTGTGGTTCCATATAACTTTCAGAATTTTTTTCTATTTCTGTGAAAATCCCATAGGAATTTTGACAGGGATTGGTTTAGTGTATAGATTGTTTTTGGATAGTATGAACATTTTAACAATACTGGTTCTTCCAGTCCATGATCATGAATATCTTTCCATTTATTTGTGTATTCTTCAATTTTTTTATCAAAGTTTTATGATTTTCAGTGTAGAGATCTTTCAATCCCTTGGTTAAATTTATTCCTAAGTATTTTATTTTTCTTGAAGTTCTTCTAAATGGAATTTTCTTTATTTCTTTTTTTGATATTTCATTGTTAGTGTATAGAAATGGAGCTGATTTTTGTATGTCTGATTTTGTATGCTGCAACTTTAATGAATTTGTTAATTACTTCTAACAGGATTTTTGTACAGTATTTAGAATTTTCTGTATATAAGATCATATCATCTGCAAGCAGAGACAATTTTACTTCCTCCCTTCTGATTTGGATGCCTTTTTTTTTTCCTAGCCTAATTGTTTTGGTTAGGACTTCCAGTACTATGTTGAATAAAAGTGGTGGGAGTGGACAACCTTGCCTTATTCCCAATCTTAAATGAAAAACTGTCAACCTTTCACCGTTGAGCATGATGTTAGCTGTGAATTTGTCATATATGGCCTTTATTACATTCAGGTATGTTTCTTATATACCCAATTTTTTTAGAGTTTTAAAAATTGAGATATAATTGACATATAAGTTATATTAGGTTCATAAATTAATTAGGTTCACGTGAACCTAATAGAGATATTGATATCTCAATATATTGCAAAATGATCATCACAAGAAGTGGTGACAATAAGTCTAATTAACATCCATCACAGCAAAATTACACTTTTTTTCTTGTGATGAGAATTTTCAAGATCTACTCTCTTAGCAACTTTCAAATATACAATAAAGTACTATTAACTATAGTCACCATAAGAGGTTTTAACATGAAGTAATGTTGAACTTTTTCAAATACTTTTTATGCATCTACTGAGCTAATCATATGATCTTTCTCTTTCATTCCCTTAATATATTGTTTCACATTTATTGATATGCAAATATTGAACCATCCTTCCATTCTAGTGTATAGGAACTTCTCTGTTGGACTCCTATACTTCCACAAAGGCTCTCTCACCCATGATTTTCTAAATCAGTGTTCCTTGGGGAAATATGATTTTTAAAAACTCTCATTTTTCAATGGTGATCACTCCCCATATTTTACTTATCTATTCATCAGGTGAGGAACATTTGGACTGTTATCACTTTGGTTTATTATGAATAATGTAGTTCTGAACATTTGTGTACAACTTTTATGTGGACATGTGTTTTTACTTCTCTAGAATGTGTACCTAGAAGTGGAATTTCTGGGCGATACTGTAACTCTTCTGAGGACCTGCCTGAGTGCTTTCTAAAGTGGCTGTACCATTTACATTCTGATCAGCTGTATATAAGGCTTCCAATTTCTCCATATAACTGTGAACACTCTTATTATCTCTCTTTTCTGTTCTCACCATCCCAATGGTTGTGAAGTGGTATTTCACTGTAGTTTTGGTTTGCGTATCCTTGATGGCCAATAATGTTGAGCATCTTTTCATATGCTTTATTGGTTATTCGCATATTTTCTTTGAAGAAACATCTATGCAGATCATTTGACCATTTTTCAATTGGGTTACTTTACTCTTTAGTTAACCTCTTGTATCCATCCACTTCTTTCCATCTCCTTAGTGTGAGATACTATTGTTTTACATGGACCACTAAATAAACATCTGAATTGGACATCCCTGTGTCCACTCTTGCTCCCTTTCAATCTACTAATCATACAGGAGCCAGAATAATATCTTTAAGTTGCAAATATGATCTCATCATTTCTTTACTTAATAACTTTCAGTAGTTTTCTTCTTAGTAGTTCCTGCTCCTAGGACAGATCCTCAAATCCTTCCCATAGCTATAGAGTCCAAAATGACTTTTATGTCTTTATTTTGAACCTTCCATCTCTCACTCTATGCTCTCCCACATCAGCCTCCATGCAGATTCTTGAATGTTTCAAATTCCTTCTCATTTCTGAGCTTCTATACATGTTATACATATTCTACACCGAATACATTTTTACTGAGTATCTGATACATGCAAGGCACTGGGCTGGATACTGAATGTGCTACAGTGACTGAGACCAATATAACTCCTGATCTTTGGGGCAGATCATCTAGAAGGGGAGATAGAGTTGTAAACAAGTAATTAAATGAATAGCTACCTAATGCCAGTTGTAAAAAGGGCCAGGAAGGAGGAGTACAGTGCATTGTTTCCTCTGCTTAAAAAGTATTCTTCTCCAACTTAGCCTAAACAACTAGTCAATGACATGCCACCTCCTCAGAGAATCCTTCCATGATTGCCAGGTTAGGTCAAATTCTCCTACAACATACCCTGTAACTTTCATTCAGTGTTTACATCAAAAATTTAAAACAACTATTTTATTTTCTATAATTATTTGTTTAACATCTATCTCCACCAATGCATTATAAGTCTTCTCCCCTACAGTCCCCACATTACTGGCATATTAAATAATGAATAAATACAGGAATAGAATTAACAAATAATGTCTAAAACCCTGGGTGCCCTGTGAACCTTCAACATGACATCTGTTGTCTTAGGCCTCCCCCACTTCATCACTATTGCTCAAGTACTGGGTAATGTCTTTGTTTTAACTTAGTCACAGGAATCCAGGTCTTTTCCTTTTTGTTCCTTCATTCCATGAATATGTGCCCAAGGCAGAACATTTCACTCGTCCTCTTCAGATATGACTCACTGGAAGTGTCCCACTCACACAGCCATTGGAGTATAAGGAACAAGGACAGCACTGGAGTCCTGAGGCAGGGAGTGCTTATATATAGTTAATCACAGCTGGAGTTCACAGTGCGTTCCAGGGACAATCACGAACATGACTCAGGCATCCTGTCTGGTGGGCCAACATGTTGTTAGTCTCTATTTTATTTCCTGGCTATTCTTGGTTCACTAGAATCCTCTCTTGGCATCCATGTATATCAGAGTCAGGACCTTCCTGACAAGTTCTCTCAGCATAATCCCTAGGGCAAGACAAACTGTAACCCAGGCACTAAGGCTTCCCTGGGAACCCCCATCCTGACACCTCAAAGCCCTCCTGCCCCAGTGCTTCCCTTGCTTTTGCCATCCTGTTATTTAAATTACCACATTATGCCATTTGCTGGAGCTTCCCCTTTCCTCCCTGCCAGCTCCATTTCTGTTTCTTTGTGGCTTCGCTCACTCCACATCCCTAGGATCCCAAAGTCAATCAGCTTTCATTTACTTTTCTTAATAAGCTTCACTGGGCTACTTCTGATGAATATTTTGATGAATGTCCAACATTAAAAAATAAGAGGTAGCAAAAATGGATACTTGCGATATGAATATATTTGGGGAAGAAAACCATACTTGCAGGCTCATTGGGCCTTGATGGCGCACCTGTTCTTCCTACATCCTGTCGCTGTCGTTTCAACCTGTGTTAATTCCAGGAGGACAGCAGTATGTCTTTAATCTGTACTCATGGTAACAAGCACAGAGCCTGAATGTGGTAGGCACTCAGAACATGTTTAAAGAAGAAAGGATGGAAGTAAGTATAGGAGAGATGGGCAGGAGGAAGGGAAGGGATGGCGTTAAGTTTATACAGAATTCTAGTTCCTTAGTGCACTGTCTAGAAGCTAAGTTATCTGATACGGTAGCCACGAGCCACATGTGGCTATTAAAATTAAAATTAATTGAAATTCAGTGTATCAGCACTACTCATATTTCAAGTGCCCAAAAGTAACACAGGGCTTGTGGCTACCATATTACACAAAGCAGATATAATACATTTCCATTATTGCCAAATTTCTGTTGGACAGTCTCTAGAAGCCTCCAAAATGTCCACAAGTGTTTTGTTTTAAGGGAACAGGGACACATTTGGTGGTTGTTTTGCTAAGGATGTGATAAGACCATAAAGACTCCAGTTCTTAGAAATATAGTAGAGGCAATTTGACCTGTGTTTCTTTGAGAAAATCAGATGAAAAAACAAAAAGAGAAATGCTTAGTTTATCTTAATTTAAAAAGGTAAAATAATCCTGTGATTTCATGCATCTATAACATAAATATGAAAAAAGTAACAAAAAATTCCTTTATGATTCATTGCTTCTACTATTCTTAATCTTAAATTATGTCTGAACACCTCGACCCTGCCATGGGGATCACATCGGTCAGGGACGTCGGCAAGTCCTGTAGCACCAAGGGAGCATCATCGCCACAGATAATAATCCATTAACACAGTCTTTGTGAGATTGCATTTTTCTGAATGTACCAATTTAGTTAATAATATGGCAACTCTTAAGGGAAGTCTCTTTTTCAGGCTATTTTTAAAAATTATTTTGGCAATAATGTGCACACATTATATATTTTTTACACACATTAAAGTATATTCCAGCAGGACTTTGCTTAAAGAATGTTTATTAGTTCTTGTTATTGTATTCTCTTAAAAGAAATAGGTAAAAATTTCTTTAACTCAGAATTTTCATTAATTTAAAGTCAGGGCTCCTCGTCTCTCTCCTTTTGGACTTTCCTCCCCGTCGCCTCACCACCACTCAGAAACAGAGAGATTTTACTGTCTTCTCAGACACTGAAAGATGTGCTCACTCAATTGGAAGACAGAGAAGAGGACCTGCTGAAAGTTTAGGAAGAGAGGAACAGCGGAAGCCACACACCGGATAGAAAGCAGCACATCCCCTGCAGAACGGCAAGAAAATCTGTGATGAGGAAATCAAGAGAACAGTCTTAGCAACATATTCCAAACTTCCTGAGGTTGTTTATGTCTTCAGACAGATGAGAAGTTTCTATATATAGCTGTGCCGTAGCAAAACACTTTTCAGCTCGGGCTACTGCCAAGAATTGTAGGTAAAACTCAATGGGATTTTCACAACCACAGAAAATCGGAAAATTATTTTTTTTAGTTTTAAAAATCAGATATGCAAGGTATGCAGGTATCAGGTTCTTCTCCAAACCTTGCCAGGTTCTTTGGTGGGGTAAAACCAAACACTGAATAACTAAAGCCAATGTACAGTAGTAAATTTAATATTAAGTCAAGGCTGTGAAGATCAGATGCTTAGCTCTAACCTATTGCTTTGGTTCTAAAGGTCTGGAGATATCCTGTTGACCTCACCTAACAGAAAGAATCCAAAATAACCACTAACCCTCCTTGACATATATGATATGCTTGACCCTAAGACTCAAACCTGAGAACACATGATCTAGAATAAATCTATGACCTCCAGGAGCTCTGACTCCTTGGCAATGCTTCCTTGCTTCCTTTCCCTATGGTTACTGTAACACCATTAATACCTCAGTCATCTTAACCATTGGCTCCTTTCTGCCTCTTCTAAAATTAAATAAGCAATTAGTGCTACATGTTACTTCTCTCCAGTCCAGACCCCACATGGCCCCGCCCTCAAGCTTCTTCCCCAGTGTTCTTCCCCGTCTCAGTCAGCAACAGCTCCGTCCTTCCTGTTGCTCAGGTCAAACACCTTGGAGTCATAATGAGACTACAACAAACTCAAAATTTTTTGCACTGTGACAGAAACCATCATCAAAATGAAAAGATAACCTCTTAAATAGGAGAATATATTCACAAATGACACATCAGATAAGGGGTTAATATGCAAAAAATATAAAGCACTCATACAAGTAACCCAAAAACCAAACAATCTAATTTTAAAATTCTTGCCCCTGTGTAAGAATTTCATGAGCAGATAGGGACCCTTAGAAAATGTACAAATAAAATCCCACTCCCATTCGACAAGAGAAAGAAAGCCAAGTAAAGCCAGGTAAGCTTTTGATTTTTATATTGCTTGAATCCTCTTGCCTTCAATAAACAGATTTCTTTTTAATTCCTAAAACAAAAAAATAAAGTGGGCAAAGGAATTAAATAGACATTTCTTCAGAGGACATACAGATGGACATCAAATATATAAAAAGGTGCTCAACATCACTAATCATCAGGGGAGTGCAAATTAAAACCACAATGAGATAACACCTCACACCTGTCAGAATGGCTATCGTCCATAAATCAACAAACAAGTGCTGGCGAGGCTGTGGAGAAAGGAGAACCTTTGTGCACTGTTGGTGGGAATGCAGACTGGTGCAGCGACTGTGGAAAGCAGCATGGAGTTCCCTCAAAAAGTGAAAAATGGATGTCTTACGACCCAGCGATTCCACTTCTGGGAATATATCCAAAGGAACCCAAAACACTAATTGTAAAGAATATATGCACCCCTATGTTCATTGCAGGGTTATTTACAGTAGCCAAGGTATGGAAGCACCTGCTGAGAGATTGGCAGGCGTCAATAAGCGAGGAGACTTACCTGGAGGCTTGCCTCAGGCGGCAATCCTCGAGAGGAGTGGAGCTCCGCACCTGCCACCAGAATCTTAAAAGCTGATGCAGAGGCCTTGGCGGGGTTCAGTCACGCATTTAGTCCAGAAAGTCCCCACAACACCTTGTGCTCTCAGGGCTGCATCCCTGAAAATGGCTCCCGCTGTGAGAATGTTGCACGGGCTTATTCCAGGGGCGGGAAGGAGATGGGAGCCTCCGGTTGCCCTGTCCTACTCTTGGGTCAGTCAGGGTCATGGTCACAGTCCTCTCAATGACCAGCTCCAGCAGCTTTCTCCCCACTTCTCTGCGGGGCCAACTCCTTCACTCCTCACAAATGTTTGCTGAAGTGTTGCATTCTCAGTAAGGAACACTGACCGACTCTATTCAAAATCACAGCACAACCTCCTCCTGGCACTGTCTACGTCCCTTCCCCGTTTTATTGTTCCCGTTGCATTTATCACGTTCTAATTTGCTATGTACTTTACTAATTTATTTGATAAATTGTCTGCCTCTCCTCCATCAGTATGTAAGCTCCAGAAGAGCAAGGATTTTTGGTTTTGTTCCAACTCTATTTCCAGGACTAGAACAGTACCTGGAATGCAGAAAGCTTTCCACAAATATTTGTTGAATCAATAAAAGAGAGAAAAAGAAAAAGAGAGAAACCAAAAGACAGAGAAAGGAGGGAAGGAAAAGGGGAAGGAAGGAAAAGAATACCTATTCACTAAGAATAAATTAGGAAATACAAATAGGCAGAAAAAAAAAGGAACATTAAAATCATCTGTGATTCCACTATCCTGAATTTAATTACCATGAACATTGTGTTATATATCTTTTCAGATGCCCTTCTGTCTCTGGGTATGTGTGCATTTTAAGCCAAAAAACACAGACTGTGGGAATCAGAGCTTGAATCCCAGGTTTGCATGTGACCTTGAGCAAGCAACTTAGTCCATTCAGACTTCCATAACAGAATACCACAGACTGGGCAGCTTGAACAATAGACATTTATTTCTCACAGTTCTGGAGGCTGGGAAGTCTAAGAGCAAGGTTCTGGCAAACTGAGTGTCTGGTGAGAGCACGCTTCCTGGTTCATAGATATCTTTTTGCTCTGTCTTCACCTGGTGGAAGGGACAAGGGAATTCTCTGGGGTATCTTATAAGGACACAGTATATTCCTCTCTTACATAAGGGCTCTGCCTTCATGATCTGATTGCCTCCCAAAAGCCCCATCTCCAAACACCATCACATCAGGGATTGGGTTTCAATATGTGAATTTTGGGGGACACAAACATTCAATCTATAGCAGCAAGTAGCTTAATTTCCTTAAGCCTCAGTTTCCTCATCTCAAAAGTGAGAAATATAGCTTCTACCTCAGTGGTGTGTTGCAAGGATTATTTAGGATTATGCAGGGAGCACATAGCACGTTGCCTGGCACACAAGAAGCACTTGATAAATGGTGGCTTTTGTTATTATATTGTGAGTGCTGTTTTACACCTTCCTTTGTTTTTACTTAGTATTTCTGAACATATTTATATGTACCTACATATAATCCTATGATGTTTTTAATGGCTCCACAATTTTCAATCATATGAATCCATCATAAATTATACCAATCCCCTATGGATGGATAACTAGGTTGATCCTGATTTTTTCTTTTTCTCTATCAATGCTGAGATAAATACTCTAGTTATCATCTTTTTCCTAATCCTTACTTATATCCTTGAGGTAGAAATCCTGAGTCAAGCATTTAAGGTTTTTGCTATTCACTTAAGATGATACTTTTATGATGGCCTCAGTGAAAAGCAGTTAAGAAATACTATGAGCTTTAAAGTTTCGGGCATTTGTGAATGTAAACACCCACTCTGAGTAAATCATCTCACTAAAGAGGTCAATGGTGACAGTCTGGGAGGTTCGTGATAACAGTAGAGTCTAGCTTAGGCAAGCGGCAGAAATCCCCATAAATGAGACAGTGCTGATGTGCTCAGGGGTTCAATGGCATGCACTATCAGACTTGTGAAAGTTCCCCTTACAACCCCACCCCACCACACTCCTAGTGTCCGCATCCTGCGACCTCAGTCATTTGGCTGTAGAATGGGTAGGAGTCAACCATCCTCCCTGCCTCAACCACTTTGCCCAGGAGAGATGTCACATCGTCAGAGAAACAAAGGGGAATGGACAAAGGGACCCCCCCTTTAATAGTTACTGTTCCATTGTATATCATTGGGGACCACGCATGAGGCTGGAATGCCCTGGAAATGGACAACCAGAGGGACAGGGGTACCCACTCTCCCCTTTGACCCACTGCTCTTGGCACAGACATACTTAAGATGCTGTAAAAGGTGTGTGTGCTGCCAGCGCAGCTCTTTAGCTGTCCTCATTAATAATGGAAAATGAAACATTTACATTTTCATAATATCTCTCTCTTCAACACTTGCACCCCCTCTTAGGATCATTACATTTCCTTAAATTCCTTCAAAAGGGCAATGAAAGTCCTAGTGTGCATTTGGGGAGCCATTGGGAAATTAGGAAGATCCTTGTAAATGTTGCCATCCTCAGGCAAATTGTAAGAAACATCCACTAATAACTTTAAAATGCTTGACAACTCTCCCAGCTGTTGCATTTCAAATAACCTGGAAGACAAAAAAAGGGATCCTATATAAGCTGCTAGGGAGTTATTGGCATTTCTTTAGAGATATTTCCTGGGCAACTTAACAAACAAATAAAATAGATGAGGTTCACAGGAGCTATTCAATCAATAATTTAATTATAAATAATGAGGCTAGATGAACCTGCCCATCTATGGGACTTTTCACCTGAGTGAACGAATGAAGAAGGAATCGGCACTGCGGCCCTCCCCTCAGACTCAGCAGTCCCGGGCTTATGGTCTGAGTCTCTGGCCTGCGTTCTCCTCCTCTCCATTTCCCCCCAGGGGCGAGAAATGGAAAATGGGTAAGAAACTGAACTCCTCCCCGCGCCTGGTTTTTCGGATAACAGTGGCAGAATGCTTCTTTTCAAGATTTGCTACTTGAGGGGCCACCAACCGGCTGCCCAAGGCTGCTCAGGACTCCCCCAGGAGACCAGGCCTGAGCCTTCTCTCAGGGAAGCTGTCTGGGCCTCTCTGTACTTTGGTGTGGCCTACCCCAGGGGGTCCCTTCTTTTCTCCCAGGTCCCACTTTGCTGTGTGCATTTTCGCCCACTCCTTCCCTCGGCCCAAACATTGACATACACACTTAATAGTGTTTCTTTTTTTCTCACCTAGGTGTAGTAAAGAATCAGATTACTGGTACTATTATTATTAGCATTAATAATAACAATGGCCAGACCCGACCTTAAAGATCCGCTTAATCCATACCCCAACCCTGTGAGATTGGAACCATGGGGTGGGTTTTGAGAAGGCCCAATGAGCAATATCCCTGTTGCCCAATAGAGTTTAGAATTGATAGATACACATGGGCATCTGGGAAATGGAGATCAAAATGTTCTTTGTTATAATATAGCTGATAAAGGAGAACATGGCTTAGGGCTTCAGCTTTCTAATGCTGCTGCATCCCAGAATTAAACTCACCACCAGCCCCAAGCAGCACTGGGTCATTACAGAAACATATCAGGAGGCCTGGCCCCATAAACTTAGAGCAACACTGACTGTGTCCTTTCTGTGAGCAGCCAGATGTGGAGAAGGTGGCTGAAGGAGCAGTAGGGAGCAGAGAGCGGCCCAGGTGGCTTGCTTCATGGAAACTGGAAGCCAGAGCAAAAACAGATCTCAACATTATCATTATTTCTAGGGTCGGTATCTGAAACACTGAATAGGAAGTCTGTCCTTCCTGAGCCAGGAGGGGACTCTCACCCCGAGTTGAGTGGAAGAGGAATTAGGGTTGCTGCCCCCCTGCTCTCTCCACCTGGTTGTCAGAAGCCCAGGAAGACACACTTCCATACCTGTCCCCAGTCTGTGCAGTCTCACAAACACCAAATACCTACTGCGAGTCTGGAACTGCATTGCTAGACATTTCAGGATTATTTGGAGTAAATTTATGAATGAATGAACAAACAAATAAATCCTATGGAACACATCATTTCTATCCCTTCAGTTTTTTCTCATTTATTTCAGTACCCTCTGTGCCAAATCTTGTTATTACCCAGATAGGTTTGGTCACAACATTGGGAATACCAGGACCTGCTCAAGATAGAAATGACAGAAAAGCAACTGAGACAGAAGAGGGCAAATCTTTCCAGGAGGGCTCAGCAGCTCAGCTCTGAGAGCAGGGCCGAGGGGAACTCTGGCCCAGTGCCGTGCATGGACTCTAGGGTCTGAGCCGCGTGTGTAGGGCCGTATCAGCTTCTGACATTTGAGTATCCTACCTGGCGTAGGCCAAAGACGGATCAGGGAGCTGGGTCCAGCCCTAGGAAAAAGGAGCTGGATGAAGATGGGAAAGTCAAGATCCCATTGACTGGGGATCTGAAGAGGCCTCTAGTCCCAGAGAAATGTGTCGCAGAACCTGGCTAGTGAGGATGGACTGAGGGCTAGATAAATGGACAAACCAAACACACTTCCAGGTCAGGGAAGGAAGCTAGCTGCAGGTTGTTGAGTGGGAGGAGGATGGCCTGGAGTGGCCATTTCTCCTGCTCCAAATGGGAAGGAGGGAGCTCCTGCCATCCCACAGTCCTGGACATTGGCTCAGGACAGACGGAGACACAGAACTCACGTGTGCTTAATGATGGTGTGGGGGAGGGTGCAGTCACAGCTGTGTTCTAATGGTAGTATGGCCAATCATTTTTTTTAATTTAATTTATTGGGTAGAATTTATTGGTTTGCAAAACCATACCGGTTTCAAGTGTACAACTCAATAAAACATTGCCTGCATACTGCAGCATTTCTCCCATCAGGTAGAACACTTTTTAAAGTGACAGTGTCATTAATATTTACTAAAACTAATAACTAAAAATACAGATACAGATATACATACGAATCATAGATATATAGATACAAATATATTGATTGATGAAGAGGAATTAGCTCACCTGATTGTGGAGATTGAGAGGCTCCACAATCTGCCATCTGCTAGCTGCCTGCCCAAACAAGTCAGAGGTATAATTCCAGTCCCAGTCAGAGGGCCTGAGAACCAGGGGAGCCCATGGTAGAGATCCCAGTCCAAGGGCAGGAGAAGCCCAGTCTGGCTCGTAAATGAGTTTGCCCAATAGGAGACACGGCAAGAGGCTGGAGGACAGAACTGTGCCTTCACACAGTTGTGGCTGCAGCTGGGTTCTTTCTCTACTTAAAGCCGCAGCTCTGGCCAGATAACCCTTTTTCCATTCCAGTTTTCACCCAGTCTGGTCTCAAAACTCACTCTGCTTGCCTTTTTAGGACTAGATTGACCATGGCTTCCTGCTGCTGCCAGTCCCTGGGTACCTTTAGCTTGTTCCACCTCACTTATTAGTTAAACCCTTTGAGAGTGGCTTTGGCTCACACTGGGACCGTGACTGAACAGGAGGCAGCTGTTTTATCTAAATGGAGACTCTTGAGGGCTGACACAAGCAGAGCAGCAGGCGTGTAGGAGAACACGGAGACTCAGGAGGTTGCAGGTTCTCAGCCCACGCTGGGACTTCACCTGACGGCCCTGCTGGAGAAAGAGCCACTTCCAACCTCACGCAGTTATGGCAAGATTCAGGTGGGCCGAGGACCTCCATTCCTTGCTGTCCGTGGGTCGGAGGCCATCCTCAGCTCCTTGCCATGTCGGCCTCCCCAGCATAGCAGCTTCTTTATCCAAGTCAGTAAGAAGACACAATTTTGTACCCTGATCACAGCAGGGACACCCCATCGCTTTTGCCACGCTCTATTAGTTAGAAGCAAATTACAGATCCCGCCCACACTCAGGGGAAGGGATCACACCAGAGGCTGACCACCAGAAGACGGGGATCCCTAGGAACCATTTTACAGCCTGCCACAGGGGGAAGAACGAGGGGATGATTCCTGGGATTTTTACTTACAAATGATGTTACTTATCAAGAGAGGGAACAGATGAACAAGAGGATCAGGCTGGAGGGGCAAAGAGTGGGGCAGTGAATCTTAGGGTCAACCGGAATCAGAAAAAGAGGTTGTCCAACTCTGGAAAGAGCAACTTAGGTTTTGGGGACAAAAAACAAGGTCAGGTCTTGGGGACTCTGAAGGAAGATTTTGTGATCTTGTTCATTTTTTTTTTCCAGAAAAATCAAGTGATAAAATAGACCTGTGACCAAATTCTCTGTAGCAAGGATGCAGGGAAGGAAAACTCATATTCACAGGAGCAGGAACTGCATTTTTTAAAGGATGCCTTTACTGAAAGAGAGCAAGAACCAGATCAATTGTCCCAAGTTCTGAATTTATTTCCTGAAGAAAAGATTTAGGCTGCTTCAGAGGACAAAACGATACTTATGTGACCCACTGGAGTGTCTGAGTGCTCTGGGTTCAGAGGTAAGGTAGCTAAAGAGCTGAACGTGGTGTGGGACAATGTGAGAAACACCGTGGCAGGAACCCTGGAAACCATAGTCTCACTCCCCAATACACAGCGTCTTTGCTCTGTGACATGCAGCCTGTCACTCAGCCCCCTGAACCTCAATCTCTAAGCCTATTCCTCAGGGACTGTCCTGCTTACCCTCATGAGCTGTCCTGAGGACCAAATAACAACACGTATCCCATAGTAGTTCAGAAGGCACCTACTGTGTACAAGATGGTGCAGTGACCACGAAGAGAAATAAGACTCAGGCCCCATCATAGACCAGCATACAGGCCTACTGACGTGTGAACCTGCTTTATGAGCTAGAATATGGCCCAAAAATGTGAGAAATTACCCAAAGAACACTGTTCCATAATGCCAGTGCTAGCTGCCTCTTCTATTGTATCTCCTCCATTGCCTAGAGTAACGGCGGGCCTTATAATAATATTTCACCACTGATTCAATACATGGTAATTAACAAACACTTTTAGTTAGAAGATACCATTCTTCTGGCATGCGTAGTGCTTCTGATTTCTGCTGAATATCTCAGACCTCCTCTGCCTAGCCCAGGTCAAGCCAAGCCTTGCACAAGTATACATTAACTTATCCCATGAATATTTAATTTTATCTGTCATGAGCCCAGATCTCAGCAGTGAACAGGACAGTAAATCTTTACCCTCATAAAGGTTTTATTTTAGTGGTTTGAGACAGCTAAGTAAAAGAGGCAGCTACTCTGGGGAATTTGCTGCATGAAATGACTCTGTTTTGGAAGTTGCATGGGCAAAATTATCCAAATTGTCTATTGACACCTCCCACCTGCACCTGGCTATTTGCTCTACTGTCTAGTTCATTTATTTTAGCTGTGAAGTTTTACCTAAATGCTCTGAATTTCCTCTTTCTTGACTATCCCTTTATTCAGACCCCCTCTCCTCCTTACCTCCTTGATCTTGCCTCTCAAATATAGTTGCTAATGATGTGTGCGTGTGCCAGACTTGAACAAATGTTGAGCGGCAAACTGTTCTGTGTTTGTTAATTTCATCCTCAACTCGGGCAGGGATCCTTGAGTTAGAGCAGATGCTGCTTCCCCGGGGCTTTAGCGCCCATCGATCAGCTTTGTTGATGAGGGAAGAAAGGAAAGTTTCCTCCATGGCTGCCATTTGAATATAATTTATGGTCCTCTGAAAGAAAAGGGGGAAGGAAAAAAAAGGTACTGATAGGCAATGACACAAATGAATGGTGACAGATGACAGTCAGATTCCAGTTTCAAAGGAGTGTGCTTTTAAGCCAATAAATAATTGCAAGGGCGAGGTGAGATTCTCCATAACTGTGCCAAGTGGGCTCCTTCTGAATGGCCAAGGTGCCTAATGAAGTCCTGTGGGGAGTCCAGATAAATAATGATAACAAAGAAAATAATGAAATGATCAAATAGAGTTTAAGAGCAAGGGCACCATAAACAGAGGGCATGAATTTGAATCCTGGCTCCATCTTTGTGCAAGTTACTTAACATTTCCCCCTGTGTAAATGAGGATAATAGCAACACCTTACTCTCAGAGGTGTTGGGAAGTTTAAATGAGTTAATATGTAGAAAGTGATCAGAACAGTGCCTGGCACTTACGAAGTTCTATATTGATATCTGCCTGTTTATTGTTATTAACAATGGATTTCACTCCCTGCCAGGTCCTGACCTAAGCCTGCCTGCCCTCCACGTCTCTCTGTCTCTCTGCTCTCCCCATCATCTCCCTCCCCACCCCCGCCCCAGTGACACCACGATGCCCTCATTCTTTAAAGGAGGGAACGGCCATGCACTTCTTCTAAGTGTACTCGAATTTCTGACTTTGCCCTTATCCTCATTTAGGTTTTATATGAGTGTCTTCTATTTATTTATTTGCATTTCCAATTATGTATAGGAAAAAAATTGTTTTAACTGGAAATAATACTCCAAACTGTTCATAGTGGTTATCTTTCAGTGATAGGATTACAAGGCTCTATTTTTCTTCCTCCTATTATCTGTATTTTGCAATTAAAAAATAATTGTGTGTGTTTTTACAATGGAACATATAAAAAAAGAGTATAAGAATGGAGGAAAAATAGATTTAGTCCATTCTTCCTCCTCTTCAAATAACTAATCCTCCTCGTTGTTGGAGCATATTAATAAGAAACCAGGAACTCGATGTCACACAGCGGGCAAGACTGCCTCATGGTATTCTTGCTGTTGGCTGAAGGACTGGCACTCTGTCTGGGTACCTCACTCAGCCTGAGAGATACCTGAGCCCACGCACCAACAGGATTTCATATGAAGAATCTGTTATACGCATGCTTTGCTGGGAAACACTACATCTAAAGTAAAGGCGTGTATATATCCTAAATCGTTTAAAATTTGCATGAAAATAAATAACAACAACATCAGCATCCCCCCCACCAAAGGATAAATTGCTTAAATTTCCAGTGGTTTTGTTAGTTCCTGGTGAATTGGGCACTTTTATTATCAGGGCCCTGGCCCAATTCTGAGGTTAATTAGATGTTACCTTGCAGCTACAGAGATCATTTCTCCTTTAGCCGCACCACTTGAACTTTCATTTATTTTTTCCCAGTTTCTGCTTACTTGAAATTCAATTAAGGAGAGATTATAGGCTTGATAGATTGGATTTAAAAAGGGAAAAATAAAATAAAGGCAGTCCTACCTCACACTCACCCCACTGAAGAAAGCAGCAGGAAAGTCCTCAGGTAGATTGCCTGAGCCCAGCTCTCAATGGGGCTTAGAAGCACTCCTCAGTCAGCCTATAGTCTCCACGAATCCTGGCTCCTCATGGAAGATGGGAAATGACCCTGGAACAAAGCCTATGTTCCCCTCACTCCAAATCTGCAATTTGTTATTACTGTGGAAACTCGAGGGCAAAAATTAGAATTATCCAAAATGTTAAATGTGACAGAATTTTGTATTGGTTACATCCTACCAAAATAATGCTGTACAATAAATCCTCACAATTCAGTGGCTTAAAATAGCAACCATGTATGATTTCTTGGCTGGGTGGTTCTGTTCTCCTGGGCCAGCTCAGCTCATCTCAGCTGGGCTAACCTGTGCGTCTGCAGCCAAGTAGTAGTTGGCTGGAGGCTAGGCCTCCATTGGGCTGAACTGGTTTAATCCACAGAATCTCTCATCCTCCAGCAGGCTAGCCCAGGCTAGTGAGGATAGGCACACAGTCTGAGTCCTGAACTCAGAACTCTTATGTCATCATTTCTGCCGCATTCCATTGGCCAAAACAGAACCAGAGTCCAGCCCAGATCCTGGGGGTGGGAGACAGACCCAGCCTGTTGATGGGAATAGCTGCAGTCATGTTGCAAAGAGTGCGGATACAGGAGGGGTGGAAAATTGGGACCACATCTGCAATTAACCTACCGCAACCTTGAAACATGATGGCAGGTAAAATAAACAGCAGCAACTGTGAATTAAATTTCGTTGTTGAAATTGCCCTGAGACAGTTGTAATCATCAAAATAGAAGCCAAAAAATACTCAAAATTTTAATTGAGGAACATCTGAGAAGATTTCAGCCACTACCACATCAGATCTTGCTCCTGACCCCCCACAAAGAGGACAACCTCCGCCACCTGAAAGATCTCCTAATCTCAGTGTTGTTCTAACACAATCAAGTTTTGGCAAAAGGCAGAAAGATAACTTGGGCAATTATTATGTATCTAAAAAACATCCTCTGTTAAATGCAGCTCCAAAAATTCATATTCAAGATTGTACACATACTATAATTACAACCATACAAAGGACAAAGATGGACTTCGAAGACACAGAAGAAAAAGTACTTATGTTCAGAGATGAGATGTTTGTGTTTTCCTCATTTTTCAAAATGTCCTTTAATGTGGGGTTATACTGTCCTACAATTAAAAAGGAGGGGATATAAATAAGTTGAAAGCAAAGATTAATGAGCATTTAACTTCAATAGTACATACATAGTCTAACAGCAAAAACTCAGTATTGTCTTTTCATTTTATAATCCTCGATGCTGACAATGAAATATTCAAATGCCAAGAAACACAAAAGCAGTTCAGAATTATACTTGAAGAAGAGTTATGTGATTCCACTATCATTACTTAATTCATACAAAGTGCCTTAAATAAGTGGTTTTATCTTCATCTTGTGATTTTTTAAATAAAATTTAGTAGATTTCTATGTATGTGCCTAATGATGGTAATCCAGCAGGGCCCAGGTGCTGAAGCATATCTAACAATGCAATCACAGTAATTTGAAAAAAATAACAAAAGAATAATTATCGCTGTATATTCTCCTGGTGGTTTTGAATACAAATGTAAAAATTTGGGGTAAATGTCACAATTAATATATCTGAAGCCACAAAGAAAAACCTGGCTCAGTAGGAAACATTTTAACTTAGATTATCAAATAATAGTTAACTTATGTAACAGCAAAGGAAATGTGTTTCATACTTTGTTTTCCAAAGTTGAGCACAAAGCTTTTAATCTTAATCAGAAGCTTGATAAAAGGACACAGGCTTAATCAGAAAAGTAGTTTTTGCTCTTATGACTGTTTAGTAGCTTGTGAGAGGGGAATTGATGATTACAGCCTATTCTTAGATTCCCCCCCCCTCCCCCGCCACCTCATACATCCCTACCAAGACCAGGGAAAAAAAAAAACACAATATAAGAATTTTATATATATGCCACGCTGATTCTTTTCAAGTTATTTTTG
The DNA here is from genome assembly GCF_021234165.1 of Pteronotus mesoamericanus. Taxonomy (NCBI): domain Eukaryota; kingdom Metazoa; phylum Chordata; class Mammalia; order Chiroptera; family Mormoopidae; genus Pteronotus; species Pteronotus mesoamericanus. The sequence goes on along the minus strand of NW_026555234.1, from coordinate 32,224,742 downwards.
CATACATTTTCTCACTTAATACTTTTCTAACCCAATGCATTAAACTGCACAGACATTATCATCCCCATTTTACTAATAAAGAAACCAAGACACAAAGAAATGTAAGTATCTGGTTCAAGGACATACAACTGATAAGTGGCAGGACTGGTTAGGATCACCTTTATAAGCTGCAGAAAAGGAGGGCACTTGGAGAAGACATCTATTATTAGTAACAAAAAATATATATTATTACATGTCTTGTTAGAGAAAAATCAAAACTACAAAAGAAAAAAATTTTAGGGCCCACAGTTCCACTCATCAAAGAGAAACAGTTGTAGCATCTTGGAGTGGCTTCTTCCAGATACAATGATCTTGCTTTATATTCCACTGAGCGAGGTGAAGGTATGAGAAGAGAGTTTCCACATTCTCTCTCATTGAGTCTACCAACCCCACCTCTGTGCTCCCATGGTCTGCCTTCTCTGGTGCAAACGAAGACTGTCCGTGTTTCTGCCACCACTGCCTTCATCCTGAACCCCATCCAACTTCCTCAAAGATTTGCTCGGCAATTAGCTTCTTATCAAGTGTTCTTCCCGTGCCAGATCATTTCCATCAATGAGCACGCATATTGTCATTTCTCCGACCTGAAACAAAGCAGCAAATAATGAACAAACCTGTGCTGCCTCCACATCCGTCCTCCCATCCAGCTTCATTTCTCCACTCTTTATATCATACCACCTTCTGCTGTTTAGGCTCCATGGCTCTTATTGTCTCAACACAATCCAAGCAGGTTTGCACCCCTGCCACTCCACTAAACCCTTCTTGTCAAGGCCAATGACCTTTGCATTTCCAATCCAAAAATCAGCCCTCAGGGCTCTTCCTAACCCTGCAGCACTTGACACCACCAATGGCTCCTTGAAACACACCTTTTCAGGGTTGGTGTGGCTCAGTGGATTGAAGGCTGGGCCTGCAAACCAAAGGGCTGTAGGTTCAATTCCAAGTTGGGGCACATGCCCAGGTTGCAGGCCAGGTCCACAGTGCAGGGGACACCCAAGAGGCAACCACACATTGATGTTTCTCTCCCTCTCTTTCTCCCTTCCTTGCCCTCTCTCTAAAATAAAATAAAATCTTTAAAAAACAAACAGAAAAAACCACTTTCTTCTTTTGGCTCCTAGGACACCCTTCTCCCTTGGCTTTATTCCTATCTCAATGGCCACTTCTCACCTTTGCAGGCTCTCACTCCCCAACCTTAAAGTTGGTTCCATTCTCAGCGTTTTCACGTGTCTATCTCTACACCCACTCACTTGGTGATTTCATCAAACCCACACCCTAAATTACTATCTGTATGTACACAATTCCCACATCTTTTCACCAGCTCTGATCTCCCCCTGAACTCCAGAATCACATATCTCCACTTGGACACCTACTAGACACACACATGCTCCAGTATGGTCTTACCATTTGTTTTTAAGAGACATCAGCTCTGAATAGTCAAACATTCTTTCTAATTGGCCAGTGTCTGTTGACCACCAGCTGATACTTTTTGTTTGTTTGTTTAGGGATGCTGCTCAATAACCCACAATGTACAGGAAAACACCATATAGCAAAGAATATCTGGCCCTAAATGTTAATGGTGTTGAGGTTGAGAAACCCTGTATTATACTATTAGTATTTCTTTTAGGTTTTTTTATTGTATTTGTTTCCCTGTCAGGTCTAATGTATAGGCATCTCAGCTTTCAAATGGCCAATCTGAACTCTCGATTCTGGCCTCCTAGTACTTGGTTCTCTCATGTGCATCTCCATTTCAGTAAATGGCTCAGTGTTCACTGTTCCCTCTGCCTGGAATTCTTTTCCCCTAGATACCTGTGTGTCTTGCTCCTTCATTCAAGCATCAGCAATAAAATCCTCCCTCAGCACCCCACTTAAAACAGGAGTCCCCAACTCCCCCCCCACTGTTTTCCCTTGCCTGTTCTGCTCTTCTCATAAGTGATTAATGAGATGATAGAGTATGGGAGGAGGTGACATATAACATGGCAGATCTGCTCATTCATTGGTTCATGGTTAGTCTCCCTCCACTAAAAATTAAGCATCAGGCAAGCAGGGACATATTTTAAATTTTGGTTCAGTGCTTTTTTTATACCTAGGGCCTAGAATCGTGTGTTATATGGAACAGACTTTCTGTCTTCTGGGAGGGAGACATCATTGAAACAAATTAATGATCAAACTAATCATGTCATAATCACATAACTGAATAATTTTTTCCTCGCTCCCTCCCTCCCTTTCCTCCTTCCTTTTTTCCTCTGTTTCTTTTCTTGTGGATAGTGCTACATTGATCTTCCTTATGCATAATTCTAGTCACCTCTGTTTCCTTGCAGAATTGCAGAGTCATTGGATAAGAAGATTGTTAACACTTTTGCTGCATTTCAGAAAATTGACATTCAGAAATACCATTTCCTGTCATTTCAAGATTTGGACGATTTGAGTCCATGTCACATTCATATCAGCAAGCAGCGGAAGAATGTGTAGTCCTTGTTGGGCCACCATTTGCTTTGTACTTGGCATACACAGGACCCTACTGTAAAAGTTCCCTGAGCTCTACCCAGTGACCCTGCATGCCTGGTACAGGAGAAAATGCACAGGCTTGGGAAGTACTGCAAGTAGGGGGAGGAATCCTAGCACTTCCACTTGTAAGCTGTGTCACCTTGGTCACGGTATTGAACTTCTTGGTCTCCTCATCTGTCACATGGGGATGCCACCACCTGCCTCACAGGACTGTGCCAAGGTTCATCTGAAATAATGTGTGTAAAGCACTTGGGAAATAGCTTGTTCTTAATCCACCTACCCCCCCACCAGATTCCCCTTCGCCAGGACCCCTACCTCACCCGTGCCTTCATCTCACCCCCAAAAACTATACCATTTGCTTCTCTAACAGTTTAGAGTTCTTAGTTTAAATGAATTGCTTATATTTCTTTGACTTGATTTGATGTCTAAAGTCTCTGATTGAAGGTGAGCAGATTTCAAAAATCAGGAAGAAGAGTTCTTCTTCCTGTGCTATTGCCAGACCTCTCTGGCTGACAGGGGCTACATCAGTCCCCTGAGTGATAACGAGGCTGCTGGGGCCAACAGCTTCTCAAATGAAATGTCCCTCTGGTTTAAAAAGAGCCTCCTTTGGAAAAATGCCTACCTTACTCTGTGGTTTTCTGTGTTGAATGTCTCCCAACAACAGTGGAATCAATGCCAGGAAGGTTTTAGCCATTTACAAAGTCATCGCCGTGGCGTATGTCCTATTTCTTTCTGTTTGCAGTCATTTAATGTATGTGTTCAAGATGAACTCATTCAAACATCATTTGGGTTCCTAGGTTATTTTTTGGGGGGAGGCATATTTTACTAAGTATTAGATTATCCATTTTGTAAATGTTCATTTAACACTTACTACCTGTCAGGTACTAAGACAGGTGCTGCACGTCAGTGGTGAATAAGAAAAACACAGTTCTGTCCTCAGGAAGCTATGGTCTATGCCAGGGAAGGGCAACAAACAGTAGATGATGAACAAAAATGCCACAGAAATAAGTGTATAATGTAAAATTATAATAAGAGCCACCAAGGAGGAGAGGTGGTACCTTGATTGTTATCAGGGGCACCTAATCTAGGGAGGTGGGTGAAATTTAAACAAGACCCTAAAAGATGACTAGTAAGAAAGAGTGGTAAATTGTGGTAGATTTTATTTCCTTAAATCTCCAGGATATTATGTCTGCCTCAAATGCTCTTCCATTAAGCCGGGGAGTCCCTATTCCCTTCCTTTGCCCCTGGGCAGGGCTTTGTGACTGCCTTAGCCAAGCGAGCACGTTTGAAACGATGCCATGTGACCTTTGAGGTGCGTCATACAAGGCAGTGCAGCTCTAATTACCCTTCTCCTTGGGATCTGCCTTGGAATATAGACACATGGAGAGGCCCCCATAAGAACCGAGGCCCCCAATCCTCAACCCTGGCTGAGTGGACAGCAGCAGATTGCCAGCGTGGGAGGGAAGTGCAGGTGAGGGAGCGGTGTGGATTTAGTGGTGGGAAGAGACTGGCGTTCCTCTTGGATAGTATCTATTTTCTCCAAGAAGTATAAAGCTAGGTTATTAGCCCAGAGGCGGGGGTCAGGGGAGGGATTGAAGGCAATGGGAGGTCAGGCATTTGTGGAGCAAGGGAGAGTAAGCTGATTAGAAAGACACAATAAGATTACTGGGCAGCACTGAGATTACTGAACATTATCAAAGTGAACATATTTGAAATGATACCAACCTGTGAGATTTTCTCCTGAATCCCTCAACAGTCTGGAAGCAGGCACAGAGATGGCAGGTGGTTGGGGCTGGGTTTTTCCAGAATTCTGAGACAGGAAGCACAGAGGGTGACAGAAGGAGTTGGCTGAAGTAGCAAGAGAAGAGCTGGAAAGATAGATCAGCGGAAAGACAGGGGAATCTGATGGGGTGGGAGGGGGTTGATGGATTGGAGGGCACAGCTGGGGTCAAAGAACAGCTTCAATGCATGATGCACACGGCCTAAAGAAGTCAGCAAAAGGACAGGAGGTAGTGGCAGGAAGGTGGGATTTGAAATGGAGAATTTCAAGTGGGAGAGGAATCTGTAAGTCCATGTTTGCAGCCTCATTCTGGCATTAATCCATAAATGGATTCTTAAGGTTATGGTTCTTAAGGTTATGGTAGAAAATAACGGGGCCCGTGGAAAGGACACTTCCGATCAGATGGTCCTGACCTGGGAATAGGGCCCCACCGCTCACCGCTGCGAGCCCCAGACAAGCTTTTTTACTCACCCACTTTCAGCATCCATTTCCTTTTCTCCTTATCAGTATTAAAACGAAGCCATAAAAATAAAATAAAGTGTTACATAGAGATAGGTAGATAGAGATATATTGATACCTATTGATACATATTGGTGTCTATTCAGATGTATATCTGAAATAGATATATAGTTATATATCAAATATTTATATATATCTGGAATATATTAAAATTGATATATATCTTTATGTATATTTATTTTAATTTAAATTGATATCAATTTATGTATAAATATATTTATGTCTACATATACATAGATATCAATATTTATATATATCTATTTATATGTCAATATACAGAGTCCAGCACAAATAATGCCCCTTTTTTATTACAAAACCTTTTATTACAAAATCATAAGCATGTAATTCTGTAACATAACAGTATTACACTCAAGCACACCAAATGACATTTTAGGTGAAATGTTCAAATTAAAACTATACATTATTACACCCACATTATTACCCTACCAACCACAGGCCTTACTTCAGCCAGACCCTGTATATCAATTTTATATATACTAAACACATATAAATACCAGATATATAACTATATATTTATTTCCAATATCTATCTCTATACAAAGATATGTATATTAATTTTTATATATTACATATATAAAGTTCTCACCACATAGCGGATACTCCAGAAATGTTAGGCCATTGCACACACACACGCAAACACACTCTCCTCATCACCCGCCTCTCTCTCACTTAAGAAAATGAGAACCCGCTGATTTAAGTTATAATCCTCCGCCCATGCTCACGCCTTAAGAATTGGTACTTTCAGGCCCTGGGAAGACTTCTCAGCCGGTCTGGGACAGAACCAGTAGTGTGAGGCTTCCCCAGGCACTCGGTTTGCATCAAACAGATGCCCACAAACCTTTCATTCATGAAGCGCCTGAGCCCTGGGTTGGGGCAGTGGAGCAGACTGGAAATAACCAGGTCTTTCATGCACTGAGACTCTGAATAGAAATTGTTTGTTTTCCCTTCCTCTGGGAAGGCTGCTTTTGATTTTGCAGCAATAAATAAAATTTTTTTAAAGGTAGTAATCAATTTAGAAATATATGGATACCCTGGTTTTACCAATGATACCAAAATTGTCTCTGTAATTTAGAAATGACACTACTCATGGGGCATCAGGGTACGGCAGTTCGGAGGCCAGATTTTCTAGGACCAGCACCTCCGTTTCAAATACTCTGTCCCATCAGACCCCAGCCCCCATCTCAAATATCCTGTCTGGCCATGTATCAGGATATGTGTGCTGGCTTGGGGCTTTGAAATTATGAATACCAGTTAGAGACAGAGAAGAAAGTAGGACATCCTTTTCTTCTAAAACCTAAAAGAAAATTATTTATAACAAAAACAACATCATAGCAAGCAACATGACCAGAAATTTTACTGAAAGAAAAATTCACCCCTGAACCCAAACATACCAGGATATCAAAATGTTTTCTTTTTTGATGTGCCCTTAGCCATTCCTAATTTGTGAAATATTTGTGATCATAGCATTTAAAAAAAAAAGAGAGAGAGAAAGAAAGAAAAAGCCCCAGGCAATGCCAAGGCTGTGTGAGCTCTCAGGCATGCACGCTCCCACCCTCTTGCTCGGCCCTTCCACCCAGATATAGAGAAGCACACCATGGGACACCTTCCCCTCCGCCCCAGCCCACCTGCAGATGGCCAAATGAAGCCCCCCCAGACTCTCAATCGATCAATTTTGAAAACATCACCTACTGCATGTTCTATGCTCTTCTAGACACAAAGGGGGGTGGGGAGGAGGGGTGTAGAAATAAAATAGAAGGCCTGGTCCTAACTCCCCAGGGGCATTGCCATAGCAACGGGGAGGGGGGGTGACAGAGGGGGTGGAAAAAGGGCACAATTACAGTGAGAGGCCAGGGCCCAACTGGGGTTCTTGCCCCGTTCCGTGTGTGCAGGATGCAGCTGCCTGCTTTGTCCTTTGTGAATGAAGCCACTGATTGTAGTTTCTGGGGCAGTTTCCCAAAAGTGTGTCATGAGAAAGAGGCAAGATGTTAATATGCTGAGCAGAAAAAAACAATTCCATGGCCAGCTGAGTTGGGACATGAAGATTACAGAAAAACAAACAGGTTTCTGTGGGAGATCTCAGAGCATTTTCTCTAAGGGGCAGTGTGGAATTCAGCAAGGGCACTGAGCCCACTGCATTTCCCAAGCTTGTGAGGACACAGAAGAGAACATTTTGAGGAACCAGCATCTAAGAAGCACACTTTGAAAAATGCAGCTCCAGCCCTGGCTGGTGTGGCTCAGTGGATTGAGTGCCAGCCTGGGAACCAAAGGGTCACCAGTTCAATTCCTAGTCAGGGCACATGCCTGGGTTGCAGGCCAGATCCCCAGTAGGGGGCACACAAGAGGCAACCACACATTGATGTTTCTCTTCCTCTCTTTCTCCTTCCTTTCCCCTCTCTCTAAAAATAATTAAATGAAATTTTGTAAAAAAAGAAAAAATTATTTAAAAAAAGAAACAAAAATGCAGCTCCAGAATATTCCCTCTCACACCTACCTGAAGACCATATATCAGATTCTTCCAGGTGTTTTTAGGTCAGAGAAAGCCACCCCCTCACCTTCCTTCCCATGCCTGGAAAATGGCAGACTTGAAGGGAAATACAATGGTAGGTGGAAGTACTAATGGATAAACCCTGTTCTGAGAGGCAAGAGCAGAGTAAGAAGGAAATGGATAAAAAAGATGCCATTTACAGAGCATCTTCTCTGCTTCCTGCACTATACTTGCAAAGGAGTTATTGATTCACAGCTACCCTTGTAACCAAGACTGATGGTGGCCCCAAACAGAAGGTTCCATGACCGAGATTCCGGGCCACCTTCCTGAGGTGCTGTAGAAAACCCCAGCCTTTCCCCCATCTCTCTTTCTCAATATTTTCTTCACGGTGTCTATGGTAGCCTGATGAAGTAGGCCATGGGAGGCCCTGCAATTCAACCTTTCGAATTATTTAGGCTATTCCAGGTCCCTCTCTCTTCTCTAATGTTCCTTTTGCAACTCCTCAGTCCCTACATTCTTCTACCCTCTGGTCCAACAGTTCCCAACTTTGGCTGCATATTACTCTCATCTGAAGTTTATCCGTATAAACTTCACATAAACTTCTGGTCTGGCATCCTGACCAGAAGAATGCTTATCCAACACATTTTGATGGCCAATCCTCAGCCCAAACAAATGAAATCAGAATCTCTGAGGGGTGAGGCTCAGGCATCAATCATTTTAACAGTTCCTAGGGTGGCTACAGTTTTCACCCAACTTAAGAACCACTGACATAGTTGGAAGACAGAATCTCTCTTTGAGCAAGCCTGGTCTCTCAGAAAGCAGGCTCCTTTTCATCCGAAGTCCAGCCCATCCTTTATTTTGAGCCCAAAGTGTTCTCTCTAGGGTACTAAAATCCTAATATACTGGTGTCTCTCAATTAGAACTAAAGAATTTTCTGGAGCCATCATGCTCTCTGCTTTGGGGATCGAGCTTTACTTCAGTTCCTCTGAGCATCTCTACAGTCCAATTGATACATCAGGGAGCACAGTTAGGCAATCAGAGCTCAGTGCCCGCTTCCAAAAGGCTAATCATTGCCTCTCAGTGATTCTTGCCAATTCCCAAGTTCTATTACCAACCCCAATTTCACCATCTTAGTGCCATTAATCCAGATTACTGCTAGGAGTGACTCCCCCAGACACTCATCTCCCACCATTTCTCTTCTCAGAGAAGCCTAAGTGCAGAGCATTAGCTCCCCTGCAAGATTTTAGTCCGTGTTTAGAAGGTTACAGTAGGCTGGCTGCCTCCTGGAATCTTGGGAAATAGACAGAAGATAATACCTTAGCTCAAATTGAAAGTAATAGTATCAATATAAAACAGATAAAGTAGACCCTTCTGATCTCATCTAAATAAACTATGTTAAAACATGGGTTTGTAAGTCTGGTAAACCCAAACGGGAGTAAACTCAACTAGAAGATCGGATGATCAAAGTTCAACTTTTGAACTGGGGTGGAATGAGAGCAAAAACAAATTTTTAAAACAATATTCTGTAAATGGGGAGGATTAGACAATTTGAGGTATAAGAAAAAGTACTAACGTTTCAACTTAGATCCAGTTTAGAGAAATAAATCTTAATTTTAATGTACAAATTGGTAGTGGTACATGCATGTAATTTGTGAATAAATGTATGGGGGGTTAACACTCAAAAAGTTTTAATCATAATGATACACAATTTTAAATAGTTTGGGTATTACTGTTTAAGTAATTACCTATATTATAAAATCTCAGTGTACCTAGAAAGCCAGTGGTCAACTTGAAATGAGGAGGAAATGGCGAAAACAGCAAGAGTTGATCAGTGTTTATCCAGAACTACATATTGAGAAACAGGGCATCCAGGCCAGAAGAATGCGTATCCAACATATATCAAAGTGTGTTCAGCTATCATGGCTTAAACGTCAATTTCTTAAAGTTATCCACTCCTCTATGCCTTCAGGGAGCACAGTTAGGTAATCCTCACAAGAAAGCTTTCTGATAGTAAGACTTCTTATATAGACTTTCCTACATGGAGATCATGTATGAACCAGCCAATTCTTCACTCCAGGTCTGTTTAGAAACACTGCAAATTCATAAATTAACTTCCTGACTTATGTCAGGTGGTTTGGTGGGCTAAGATTTCTAAGAAGTTGGGTAAATGTGAGTCAGGTCTCCTGCGCCTGAATACCTCTAAGAGAAGGTGAGACCTCTCTGAAGTTTTGTCCTGGACACCATTTTGACCCACTACTACAAGGACCTCTCCAAGCCACTGGCCTCTCTCTGGCACCTCAACATATAGAACTTAATTAGTCTGAATCCCCAGGTAGACTGGGTTTTCTTAGTCCATCTATATTTTCAGGAGACAGAAATAGGTCTCATTGTTAGGTGACTAGTAGTAGAATTGCACACACTACAGAACACACGTAATGAAGTATAGCTGGGAACAATTCAAATGCCCCTCATTGGTAAACAAGATGTGGCATATAAATACAATGGAATATTACTTGTTCATAAAAAGAAAAGAAGTTCTGATACATGCTATAACATGGATCAACCTTGAAACCATTATGACAAGTAAAAAAAGCCTGACACAAAAGAGCACATATTATATCATTCCACAAATATAAAATGTCCAGAACATGGAAATCTATAGAGACAGAAAGCAGATCAGTGGCTGCCAGGGCTGATGAAGAAAGGCTGCGGGGAGGAGGAGGGTAAAAGCTAAGGCATACAGGGCTTCTTTTTGAGGTGATGAAAATGTTCTAAAACTGACTGTAGTGATGCCTGCTCATAACTGTGAATATATTAACCACCATTGAATTGTATACTTTAGATGGGTGAATTATATGGTATATAAACAATAGCTCTTTTTAAAAAATGAATGTCTAATATGAGAAGTTTATCGTTTATCAACCGGGGTCCTGTGAGTCATCTCATTAGGATTTTTTGCCCTCTGGTCACTTTTTTGTTTCCTTTAACTACTCTCTAAGTGCAAAGAAGAAAATCCAAAAGCTCACAAGACTCAGAGTTCTCATAGAGGTCCACAGAAGTTATCTGCAGAAGCTGACACCCCATACCTCAATTTATGATAAGAGAAGGGAGTTATGAGCAGAAGAATCCTGATCATACCTTTCTGTAGTTCCTATAACCCTGACACAGCAAATATTTTACAATCAGAGGAAAGCCAGAAAATCTCAGCAAAGCTAAAAATCTAGATTTTTTAAATATCCACCGAATATGCCTAAGATTTATGATTATAGAATTTCAGATCTGGAATATCTCACAAAATTTAGAGATCTATTTTAATCCTTGTATAACTGATGGATATTTCACAAGCTCTCTTCTCTCAAAATATGGGGTAGAAACTTTCTTGGTCTTCTTACCTCCAAACGTGCCTACAGAGAAAATGTCCATTGCCCACTTTCTCCCAGGGTCCTTTGCTTTGTCTGGCTCTCTTCTCTCCTTTTCCCCAAATTCCTCCACTTAGTTTAGAAAGTTTGTAATTGCCTTCCTATATGGCAGGAAATTGAATTTGTCATACCCTGCATTCTTCTAACTCTTTAGTTTATAGGGGGAAAAAAAAAAAAAAGTATGCTCAGTTCTCCAAGCTCTGATACTGGATATTTAAAGAAAAGCTTTTGTAATTTGGAAAAACATTATTTTTCTCTCAAGTGCCTGGCTCTTGAAGTTCAATGTGTGGTTCTCCCAACAACTATTGCTGAAAATGAAAGTCCATTTGGCTGTCAAAACCTCAACTTTGACTCTTTACTTCTCTTTGCATCCCAGCTATAAAAATCTCAATCTTCCCTGAGGGAATTTTGTGTGTAGTTGAGTATTTGAAATAATGTCACCCCACCACAAAAAAAGCATAGCACCATTTACACATCTAAAACCTGTGGATAGCTAAAACTTTCTATTCAAGCATTTATTCAAAAGTATGATTCTATGACTTTAACCCAAGCAGCCTTGGGTCTTCAGTTCCCCCTCCCCTCATGGCAGTGGACCTCACCACCATCAATCATTTTTACCATAAACTCCTAGGTGGCACCTCCTCCTCTTCTCTCTCCCCTCTTCATTTGCTCCATATAGTTGCGCAACGGTCTTTTAAGACCGTCTCCCAACGGGCAGCCAATGGTAGAAGAGTACAGTCACATGGCTTCTGAATTCTGCCTCAGAAACTAAAACAAGCCTATAAATTCTTTGAAATCACTTGTTTTTATCTTGAATATTCATGCGTATGTTTCATGCTCCTCCAAAACAGATCATGGCTTCTTTTAAATTCTACAATATGTTTTAAATTACATATCAAAAGCACTTAGCCTATTCTCTCAATCTCTGAATAAAATTGACCCTCCAGCCTTGACTGGTATGGTTCAGTGGGATGGGTGTCATCTACCAAACCAAAAGCTCTCCAGCTCAAACCCTGGTCAGGGCACATGCCTGGGATATGGGCCAGGTCCCAGGTTAGGGGTGTGCAAAAGGCAAACCAATTGATGTTTCTCTCATACATCAATGTTTCCCTCCATCTCTTTCTCCCTCCCTTCCCCTCTCTCTTGAAAAATAAATATTTTTAAAAGATTTTATTTATTTATTTTTAGAGAGAGGGGAAGGGAGGGAGGGATAGAAAAATCAATGTGTGGTTGCTTCTCGTGTGCCCCCTACTGGGGACCTGGCCTGCAACCCAGACATGTGCCCTGACCAGGAATTGAACCGGTGACCCTTTGGTTCAAGGCCCGCGCTCAATCCACTGACCTACACCAGCCAGGGCTAAATAAAATATTTTTTTAATAAATAGATAGATAAATAAATAAAATTGACCCTCTGGTATAAAACACTACTTTAGTACTGTCACTTCTAATGAACCCTAACACATTGCTGAGTACCCCTAGTAATGGGCATGAATTTCAAAAATATGGGTAGATGATTTGCCAATCCTAGATCTATGTTGTCACCAAGTATTTCAAGTCAAATAGCAGTGACCTTATCAGGGAGTTGAGACAATATTTGCGGAATAAATTAATTTGGAAGAGAATATAAAGAACCACTTTAAGCTGGGTTGAAGACCTATTCAGAAAATATTAAGGAGGCAAAATTGTTTTTCTCATTGTTCTGAGAAACCACCAGCATTTCATCATTTACCGTAGTCATATATAATATTTATATCTTTGCAGCATATAATGGGAAAAATATTTGAGGAATGAGAAATAACCCTGTTAATCGTTGGTTGTATTCAGTTCCAACTTTTTCTAGAACAATCAGAACGGGAGTCATTTCATGTCTGGAGGTTTCTGATCATAGATTTCCTCAGAACTGTAGAGAAAATGGTTCTTCCCACACAAAGTAAGGACATGAGGCTGGCCGTAGGGAAAGAAAAACTTGCCTCCTCCAACAGAAGAATTGTAGGGAGGAGAAAAGAGAAAAGGGTTGAGAAGGAAGGGAGATTAAAGGTGCTTTCCCTCCCTATTTTAGGGCCCTCACTCTAAGGAGACAAATTCTATTTGTTTTCTATACTGAGTAACAAATTACCACAGATTTAGTAGCTTAAAACAACACAAATGTATTATCTTACACACATAGTTTTCATAGGTCAGGAGTCCAGCATGTTTTAGCTGGGTCCTCACCTCTGCCACTCATGAGGAAGAAGTAAAGGCTGGCTGTATTTTTATCTGGAGGATCAAAGCTCATTTTGATTGTTAGTACAATTTTTTTCCTTGATGTTGTAAAACTGGGGTCCCCTTGTCTTGCAATGACTCTCAGCAGCAAAAGTCTGCCCCAGCTCCTTGCCACACATCCCCTCCACAGGCTCACACCCCAATCTCTCTGCTGTCTCTGGCTCTGACCTTCAGACCTCAAAGGGCTCATGTGGTTAAGCCTGGCTCCCTTGGGTTATCTCCCTATCTCTCTTTTTCTCTTATAATTAAAAAAAATCAATTACAGTTGACATATGTTAGTTTCAGATGCATAACATAGAGATTAAATCCTTACATAGCTTATGAAGAGATCACCCTGATAGGTCCGATACCCCTCTAACACCAGGCATAGCTGTTACAATAGTATTCTGCCTCCATCCGAGTCGCCCGATCTGCCAAACTCCTCTACCGCAGCCCCTGGATTCGTGTTTTATTTAATACCAGAAAAACGTGCGAGGACACCAGGGGCAGGAAATCCTAGGTTCTCCTTGGAGCCTCACCTACCACGGGCAGTCCTCAATACCCAGGAACAAAGGAAGAAGACTGAAAACACCTGGGCCAGCGCACACTTCCCCTGGCATCCTCGGGGGAGGAAAGGCCCACACCTGGTGCCGCCACTAGTATTATGACAAGTGGATGTTGTGGTAGAGGTGGTCATCAAGGCAGCCCTGCCAGTTTCCCAACTCCTTTTCGTAGGTAGCAGGTGACTCAGAAGTGCCAAAGCCTAGAGAGAGGTCCTGCAGGGGCATCAAGGGCTGGTGACCTGGCCTGAGGTCAAAGCTAAGGGGATGGAGTAGGCAGAGGCTCTAAGATCAAAGGTCTTAAACCAGAGCCAGAGGCTCGAGCAATAGGCACAGTTTCTGAAGCTGCCCAGTCCTCCTTGCCCGGTCTCCAAGGCTACCCTTACGAGAGGCGGATAGGATCCGGAGAATTCCACAGGGATCTGAAGATGGGGGCTCCTCTTCGCTGCTCAGTCAGGAGGAGCCGCACCTTCCTTCCATTCACTAGGGCCTTCATAGAGAAACGAAGGGAGAGTGGGGATTGAAAAGCCAAAGCAATGATCCCAAAGAGATTGAGGGGCATTCTGGGCACATGGCTTTCAGTTATAAAACTGGGAGAGTCCTGGCTCACCAAGACAGCTGGCACCCTAGCCTTAAATCATCAAACTGAGCTAAGATTTAAACTAAGTAGCACCAAATTGAGTCATACGCTCACACACACATCCTGCCCACCTCAGAAAGCTCAGAGTAGAGAAGCAACCAGGTATATTTCCTTTGCTCACCTCAGTTGCAGTGCTAGTAAATCTCCAATCCTGCTTTACCATTTTTCTAAGCTCTTTTGCCTTAAGTCTATGGCTTTATGCTCTGCCCAGCTTTGTCCTATTGACAGAAGAGATTCTGGGGACCATAAAAAAGATGAGGCTAAGAGGGTTGCCAAAAAGCACATGACTAGTGAGTGCATTGCAAGACCAGCATTGGAACCAGATTTCCTAATTCCCGGTTTTCAGTATATGATGACTCTTCTGAATCTCAGAATTTGCCACCTATACTTACTTATCTTTTCCAGTAACTTGCTTAATTTCACTAGTAAATTAAATCCTAAATATTCATCAGTGTTAATTACTATTTATTGAGAGTCCCTTGGCTGCACGGTCATGTTAAGACCACAAGCGGACATGGTCACAGCTGAACAACAGGCAGTCGCCTGCACTGGGTCTCACCTACCTTCCTTTTGTGGATGACAATGGAAAAGCCAGAACAAAGAGCAGGTTTGGCCAGAGCACTCGCTCTGTGTGATGCTTCCCCCTTGTGGCCAACTTGCTGCTTTGGACAGGAAGCAAAGAATTCTCCAAGGTCTTCCTTGCTTAGGGATAACCTGCCTACTCTGGTAAAAAGCCTGGCCCTGGATCTGAATGGACTCCCGCATGACTCCTGGCCAAAGATTTGACATGAAATTTTTCCATTGTGAATAAGTGGGGGGTGGAGGTTCACTGTTAAGAAATCAAGGTGTCCAAAGATTAGGGCTGACATAATGAAATCTCTGAGTTCCAACTTGCAGCCGGGATCTTCATTGTTGGTCATAGATTCTCTAAAACGACACAATGCCTGGCTGCCAACGGATGCTCGATGCATCTTAGAGGTGTCAGTAGGTTGTAGGCAATAGCTGATGCCAAAAGACAGCTGGTGGGAAGGAGAGTTAGGTGGTGGTTAACCTCCCACAATCTTCATCAGAGCTGCTCTCAAGCCCTCCTTGGTGTTCTTATTCTCTCATTATGTATATAGTCCTTCAATTTTGTTTAAACTGAATCAAAGCATTCTTATAAAATTTTTATTTTTATTTATGCTGGCCAGCAGAGAGCTTTAAGATTAGTCCCCAGGACCCTCTTCCAGCTGCCTTGCTGCCTCACAGCCCCTCTTGTTCATTATTCTGGGTCCATCACAGGCTTCAAGCTCATAAGGACCACAACCTCACTCATCTATGCTGATCCAATTTAGGAGCCGTGGGGATGGTGAGTAGAGGCAGGTTTGACTTGGTACATGGAGCCTTGTTCCACACATCTTCCAACAAGAGCAGAACCAGCCTAAGATGGCAGAGCGAATCTGAGGGCAGGAAAAGTGGGCAGAAAAAAATGGTGGAGAAGGAGAGAAATTGGCAGCATAAAGATTCTTGACTGGTGTGGCTCAGTGGATTGAGCATCGGCCTGCAAACTGAAGGGTCACTGGTTCCATTCCCGGTTGGGACACATGGCTGGATTGTGGGCCAGGTCCCCATTTGGAGGCATGCAAGAGGTAGCTAGTCGATGTTTCTCTCCCTCTCTTTCTCCCTCCCTTCCCCTCCCTAAAAATAAATAAATAAAATCTTTAAAAAAAAAAACAAGAGACTCCTGAATTTTATTTCCAAAATCAGAAGCTCTAAGAAAACAGCACTATGCTAACTAATGGGTTAAAAAATGTTTAAACTGAACTTGTCTCACACTGGGTTTTATTTTTATTGGTCTAATGTAAGGCTAGGGGTGGGTGCAGAAGATGGTTAGAGTTGAGATGGCAAAAATTCTTATTTGTATCCTTGATAGAAAACTCTCCATTCTTCTCCTCATCCCTCCAAGACAAGGTCAGGTTCTCCTTTAGCACATATTCAAACACGCTTTTTACTTACATACTTGACCAGAATTCTTATAAAGTAATTTTGTGGGTCCTTATTTTACTAAGTCTTTCCCCACCACTGAACCGTAAATAAAGACAGGGATGTGAACAAATGTTTTAAGTTAATGAGTAAATGAATGAAAGTTTGTGTATTTGAATATGTGCTGAGCTCCATGCCATGCAGGGGAGATAGAGAAAGGAAAAAGACAGAGGGGGCCTGCCTTTAAGGAACTTACAATTGAGCAAATAAGGCTGATGAACACTTCAAAGGACAAATACAGGGAGCTGTGGGAGCCAACAGCAATCTGGCATGGTTTGGGGTGCATGGATTTGACACCTCGAAGGATGTGTGGTGAGTCGCTAGAAGAGGTGGGGATTGGAACAAAGGGCATTCCTGGCAGTGGGAACTGCTCATCCCAAAGCCCAAGACAAAAAAAAAAGACTTAGCTCATTAGCAAGACCATTGTGGCTGGGCCAGAGTGAAGGAGAAAAAGATCACTCAGGGCCTTTTAGCTCTTGTTATGAAATTGAACTTTTCCCTAAGGGCAGTAAGAAGCCATTGATTAGCAGAATGCTATGGAGTGTCATAATTAGGTTTATATTTTTAAATAATCATTTCTCTGGCTGCTGTGTGAAACATGGATTGGAAGGAGGGAAATATGGATAAGGCTCTAGCAGTCAAGAGGCTGTGGTGGCTGTCTAGGTGAGAGGTGATACAGACTTGACCTTGGTGGTGGTCGTGGATACAGAGGGTGACTTAGGAAACAGACCTTGGAGAGTGTAAGGAGGCAAGAGAAGGAGTCAGGGATGACTCCCAGGTCTGGGACTTACGCAGCCGGTACAAGGACAGCAGAGGAAGAGCAGGTCTCTGGGCTCATTGGAGGAACCTTTTGAATTTGAGGGTCTTATGTGCCTTCCAGGAGGAGCCATCAAATCAGTAATTGGCTGTGTGAGTCTGGAGCCCAGGAGAAAGGACAGCACTAGAAATTTAGAGCGTATACATTGTAAATGAAGCTAGATGACTTCAGGAAAGAGAGGCAGAGGGACTCCACCTTGAGTGGATAGGCATTCGGTGACTGTGTGGAGACAATGCAGTGACTCTGTGTGCAGTAGCTCCTCTTGCACTTTGTTTTCTAATCTCTGTATTCTCCTGGGCATCAGGAAATTGAATTCTCATCTGGTAGAGGCTGCTAGTTGTCTACCCCATTTTCATTTTCTCTTCTGCCTTAATAACAGACACCTGTGTTGTTAAGACTCTCAGTGTATCCAGCTAGAAAACTACATTTCACAGCACCCTTTGCAGATAGGGATGGCTAATAGTATACAAAAAGAAGTTGTTGACTGAGGCATCGAAAAAAGCCCTCCTAAGGGGCCTGACTCAACAAGGAATCATACACCCTTTTGCTTTTCTATTTTCTATTATTTTCTCCCTGGGACTTGGTCCTGATAGCTGGAGCTCCAGTGGCCATCTTAGGCCACGAGTTAATTTGAAGATAGAAACCATAGACAAAGGGTGGGGGGATAGGCAGAAAGATAGTTTCTGGGTCTCCGATGATTGTGGAGCTACTATAGCAGCCAAGGTGACATGTAGGCCTCTTTAAAGTGAAGTAAAAATGAACCACTATATTGTATAAGTTACTGATATTTGGATTTTGTGATTTATGCAGTCAAACATAATCTGATAGATCATTCGTGTAAAAATCAGACATGAGAGTGAATTCAAGAAAGAGATTGTAGAAATGCACAGGAAAGAATAAAGCAGGTTAGGCTGATGCATGAAGAGGCAAAATGCTGTTTCACATATCATCAGGGAAGTTTCCCATGTTTTTTGCAATGCTTTGAACTAGCAGTGTAGCAGCCAAAGTGCATCCATCTCAGATACATCACCTTGGGAATCTATTAGCAACTGAGCATCTTTGAATCACAAGGGAATGTTAATTCCACAAGCGAAAAAGAAATACAATAATAGTGCTCATTATGATTAAGATCTAACAGCTATAACCAAATAATTGCAAAGTTTAAAATAATTCAGACAATTTAGAAAGCACAGGTGTTTCAGAATCATGGGGTGCATGCCCATTCTATATAAGATTCCCTCACAATGTTGTCATAAAATAATTAAATATATATAAACCTCATGTAATTCTCAGCTCTGTTTGGCCCACTAATTCTAGAGTTCTCTCTCCAGGTTGCCTGGCCAAGAGTGTGAATGAGTCATCTTTTAGCACTTGACACAAAGATGCTGGATGAGCTAGCTTGTTCTCTGGTAGATACATGGCCCACCTTATTTCTTTCCTCTGAAAACCACATTGATTTAGATTGCATTGAAAAAACTGAGGGATAAGAAAGCATATTAGGAGTCCCTCCAAACAACAAAGAAGACAGATGAAGCACTTTGAGGGACTGGTTTAAAGAAAATTATTACAAGAAGACAAATACGGGGTAACCCGCAGCAGAGCCATATCCACTAAGTACAAATAACCCCGAATGAAGGAAAACACCTTACTTCCTACCAAAACTAAGAAAATGATGTGGCCAAAGGGGGACAACTTTAAGTTTCTTTAGGGCTTCTGTTGCTCTCTAGCAACCCCTTGTGGTACTTGGAACAAGCTGCAGTCTCATCCTGCTATGCTAGGCCCCCTCTTAGCTGCAAGAGATTTGAACTAGAAGAAAATGATACCTTGAATACATTAAAATCCCCGTGCTAAGCACAAGAATCTTATAGACTTTGCAATAAAAAGTTACCAAAATAAAACTAGCAATGAGTTCATTTCCTGTACATTAGTGAAACTCAATTCTTTAAGACAACCATTTGGTTAAAAATCAATCTCTCTCTCTCTCTCCCTCTGTACTCCCCCCATTCTTCAAACATTTAATAAGATCCTATGTACCAGCCCTACGAATGTCACTCAGGTAAGTAGATGGACATGGGACCACAGTTTTGTAGGACAGGCAACTAGGAGATTGGTAAGGGTCAAATCACAAAAGATCTTTATATTCTGTTGAAAAATTTGAAGGCGATAGGGAGGCATGAAACATATAAGCAAGAAAGTGATGGAATCAAATCTGTCATTTAACAAAGGATCATTCCAGAAACAGGGTGAAGCTGGGTTGGCTGTGGGTGTAGGGCAAAATGATGGATTGGGAGACTGAGAAGCCAAGTTAAGACAGTCTGCACAAGGCAAGGGTAGTAGGCATAGAGAAAAAAGAGGACAAACCGAAGGGATATTTGGGGGTGGAATTGAAAGATGTAGTAAATGGGTAAGGTTTCTAACTAAAGTGGCCATGTGGCTGGTAATGACAACAACTGATGTGGCCAATGCAGGAGACATGGAGCAGGGCAAAGGGTGTGGAGACTAGGAGAGGGAGAATTTGACTAAAGCTTTAAATGGTTGCACAGAAAGAGTTTTTCACCTGGAGTTAGGCTCCTGCTTGGTGCCACTTTGTCCTAACTAAATTTTCTTAGACTGTATTTGTCTATTTGTATTCATTAATCACAGGGCCAAACTACTGTCCAAAGTTCTTAACATCACCCATGCCATCAGCTTTTTCAGGTGCACAAAAGTCATACCACAAACTTCCCATGTGACCCTGAGTGCCATGGGGTGTCCCCTCCTCTCAGGAAATGTTCTTTCAATGGCATTAACCGCTTCATGTTCCTACTCAGTTCCCTTTATAAATTAAGACCTAAACACAGATCACACCACCTCCTTTATAATTCTGAACATATTACTACTTTCTTTTGCTCATCTAAAATATAAGAATAATAAGAAGAGTTACTTCATGGGATTTTATGAGGCTTATTGAAAATATGTGATAACAATCTTTGCACATTATAAGCATGTTCGTTATCATTAGCCCTGCAGAATCTAATCTGCTAGTGTCTTTTGCCAAAAAAAAAAAATCAACATCTAATTTTCTTCTAACACTATAGTCAATGAATCATGTTCACTGGGCATCATTCCTGTCCAGGTGTGGGGTTGTTATCATAGCCCAGGCAAACTCGTGTGATCTGACCAAAGCAACAGATAGAGAGCTACAAGGAGCTGGGTTAGTTGGTCTTACCTGATGCAATACCACATAAAAAAATTCTATGTTTTAAAAAGAAAAATTTGTAAAAATGACTCTCCTAAAGTGTGTGGGTGTGTGTATACACAAACATATGTGTATATATAAAAGACTGGATTTATGATCATTCTAGTCAGAACTTTTCAGGAGTTCACCTAAACAGAATTTGACCATTAAACTTTTAAGTCCACTTCATAGTTTATAAAAACTTCCCATCAGATTCTTAGTTGTTGTTGTTCGAAACGCAATGATTTGGCAACAAAAATAGAATAAATGATGTTTTGGAAAGGAATGGAAGACAATCTGGGGTAGGAGTGGACAGAAGAAAAATAGCTTTTTCCAGCAGCTGAATGGTATTATTGTTATTCCAAGAAATAACAGAGTTTCCGCAGAGAGCCCTCCATAGTTTCAAGACGGTAACAAGGAAAGGCTTGTCCAAAACCATCAGAGTACCAGGATCAAGATGTTGCCTCTATTTAAAGGAATTCAGCTCCAGGAGATTCTAAATTTCCTGGAGCATTTAAAGCTGACTTCACCTGGTTAGGAATGAGAACAGATTACAGCAGGGCCACAATCGGGGTGAGGTGCGTAATACATAAAATTTAAGGAGACACTCAGGATTCCTGACTCTGTGCATAACCCCTGGTCCCCACACTGCAGCACAGCTACAGGGATAATGAAGTGATCGTTACAGAATAGCCCCAGAGATGTATATTACAGCATAGGGAATATAGTCAGTCATATTGTAAATAACTATGTCTGAGGCCAGGTGGATACTTGAAATATTGAGGGGACCACTCTAAGGTACATAATTGTCTAACCACTATGCTGTACTTCTGAAACCAATAGAGCATAATACTGAATATAAACTGTAATTGAAAAATAAATAAAAACAAAAATAAAACATCATGGCAATGAATTAAAAAAAAAAAAAAGAATTTCCATTCTAGCATCATCAACATAGAGGAGCTCTATCAAGTGGCCAGCCCTCAGCTGCGGCATGATCATAGTGCACACTGTTGGGAGCTGCACTCCACGCTGAAGCGTGCCTCTGTGCACGGGCTGAGTTCTTTGCCAAGTAGCCCCTATCGAAACCTAACCAGAGCCCTGAATTTGAAGAGGAATTGAGACTAAACAATGTTTGTTTATTCATACCAGAAGTGGAACAAATGCTCACTCTTAGTGAGGTAAAAGTCAGTTATTTCTGAGAAGTTCACCTCAAGTTCAACAAATACACATGTGTATTTCATATAAAAATAGCCACCACCCAAGACCACCCATGTACTTAATTCCAATAGTGCTCAGAATCAGAAATTCCTCTTCCTCTGGCTCTTCCTTTTGCCTCACTTCAGCCATGGGCACTTTTCTAGCAAAACTCTGGGTTGAATTTAAAATGAATGTAATTCTTCCCATAAGTCTAAAAGAGATGTTAGGATGGTAAATGTGTGCATTCAAAGAATGTTTTATTTTTCTAGATTAGTGAGAAGCTCTATTTAAATATTTTTCATACATGTCCCTGCTAAAGACCTCTTGTAAATTTGCCCTGGCTGGTGTGGCTCAGTGGGTTGAGTTTGGCCTGCAAACTAAAGGGTTGCCGGTTTGATTTCCAGCACACATGCCTGGGTTGTGGGCCAGTTCCCCAGTGGGGAACACGTGAGAGGCAACCACACATTGATGTTTCTCTCCCTCTCTTTTTCCCTCCCTTCCCCTCTATCTAAAAATAGAGAAACAAATTTTTTTTAAAAAAACCTCCTGTAAATGCACTATTAGGAGAATTGTCCCTTTTTTCACTAGAGAAGAACACAGCTGTTACATCGTAGGCATTTTAGATTGACACACATGGACAGGAGCTTGGGGGTTAACACTGAGTCTGGCCTCAGGAGCTGCCAGAACCTTAAGTGTTACTTTCTCAATTAGCCTGCAGCCCTAGAGCCCCCATAACTCCCTCTGTGAATGGGTGGTTGATTCAATCCTGCAACAAATATTTACTGAGCACTTACTCTGGACCAGGCACTGTTCTAGGCACTGAGGATAGGTCATCGCCCATAAATGGCAATGAGGCCAGTAAAGTAAGAGGGGGGTGAGCAAAAGGGGTCACAGAAGAAGGAGACGTGACAGAGGTCAGATCTTAAAGGCCCTTGAGAGCTATTTTAAATACTTTATGTCTTACTCTAAGTAAAACGGAGAGCCATTATGGGGTCATGAGCAAAGGGGTAACCATAATCTGATTGCATTTTAAAAGGGTCACTCTGGCTGCTGTATTGAAAATAGTCCTTTGTGGAGATGAAAAGAGCAAAGCAAGGTAGACTTTTTTGGAAGCTACTACAGTGATCCAGGGGAAAGGTGATAGTGGTCTGGCCCAGGTGAGGGAAATGGGGGTACAGAGAAGTGGTCAGATTCTGACCATATTTTAGATATGCTTAAGGTGGAACCAAAGTCTTGACATAGTAGCAGCAGAGTGTGAGAAAGAGAATTGCCAAGGATGACTCAAGATTTGGAGCATAAGCAATTGGAAGATTAGAGTTGCCATCAGCTGAGATGAAAGAGATGAAGAGTAGATCAAACTAGAAGAAAAAACAGGAGCCAAGTTTTAAAGTTAAGAGGTCACTGACTGACATCCCAATGAAGATGTTGAGCAGGCAATTGGACACATGAACCTGTAGTTCAGGAGAGAAGACTTGGCTGGAAATACACATTTAGGAGTTGCCAGCATATAGATGGTATTTGAAGCCATGAGGTTAGATAAGAACAACAGAAAAAAGAGGTTCAACAACTTAGCCCTGGGGCACTCCAACATGAGCAGAAGCCAGGAGAAAAGAAGGATCAACGAAGAGACTGAGAAAAAGTAACCAGGAGTGGAGGAAAACCAAGAGAGGTTGATGTCTTAAAAGCTCAGTGAAGAAAGATATTAAAAGTTTAAATTACAGACATTCTTTTGCAACTTTATAGTTTGTTGCAAAAAGGTTTCATCACTTATGAATGCATTTGTTATAAGTAACCAAAAAACATGAAAACAGTCACTTAGATTTTTTTTTTGTCAGGAAAAAACCCCAGAATCTAGAGATACGTGGGTAAGGGCTAATACTTGTAGGCAAGAATATTATCAAGGAGCCTGATTTTGTCTCCTGGACTGCCATTTTTAGTGTGTGGTTTTCAATGTCATGGTCAAAAGATGGCTGCTGCAACACCAGACAGTTCCAGGTAGGAAGAAATGAGACAGACAAAGTGAGAAAGACAACTTTTCTCAAAGCTTTGCATTTTTAATGCAGTAAGTAAGCCCTCCCTAGAAATTGCTCCAGCATTACATTGGCCAGGATCATGTCACATGGCCAAATTCTAGCTGCACGAGAAATTGGGTATTTTGCTTTCCAACATTTGTATTAGAAAGAAAGCAATAAAATTATGTTGAGAAATGATGTTGGGTGAGCCAATCTATAGTACATGTTGCAGAGGGTAAGAAAATTATGCAGAGATAAACGCCTCATGGCTGTAGAAGTAGATGAGGAGTTGGAGCTCCCAAGGCAATATCTCTTTGATAAATGAATGTATCTTAATGACTTTGGACCTATATCTAAGAGTTATAACCAGAGCACTGCCCTATTGCTTTCATTTGAACCTCATTTTGCCTTTATTCTGATAAACATCCAAGAATTTCGCACAACAGATTTTTTTTTTGACTATTGAACAAATATCATTCCCCTTTGAAATGGTATCGGCTAAGAAGATTTCAAGAGCCAAACAACCTTTCAGCCCCATCATCACTTCTAGGTTATAGGAATGACTGGCTCTCTCCCTGCCTTTCAAAGAGATGGTCTATCTTGTAGACTATAGGTATTAAGTACTCATTAGCACACTTTATCAGGGAAAGGTCAATTCATGAATCCTGACTTATTGTCCTTTTGGCTTAGAATGTTCCTGCCTTCTTCTCTGGCTGGAAAAAAAGTCCTTCGAATGCTTCTGTCTAGCATCTCCTAGCAAGATTGCTTAATTAAAGGCATTTTTCTCTGCACTCCGATAAACTTTGAATTAGATATCATATATTTGTAGGATGCAGCTAAATAATGTTTAGAGGAACACTTACAGCATTAAATCCTCACATTAGAAAGTATTAAGGTCTCAAATAAATTACCTACTCGTCTACCTTAATAAACCAAAAAAAATTAATCTTAAAGTAAACAGGAAAGAAAGTAATAAAAAGATGAAATAAATGAAATACAAATGGAACCAACAATAGAGAATAGACAAACAATAAAACCAAGAGCTTATCCTTTGAAACTATCACTAAAACTGATAGACATGTAGTCAAAATAATCAATAAAACAAGAGAGAACACGCAAATTATCAGTGTCATGAATGAATGAGGAGACAATATTATAGATCTTACAATATTTAAAAATAAGGAATGTTATCAACAACTTTATGTTAATAAGTCAACTTTTTGCTAATAAATTTATAGTTCATATGGATAAATTCCTTCAAAAACACAAATTACCTAACTTACTCAAGAATAAATAGATAACCTGAATAGCCCTATAGGAAATATTAAGGAAATTGAATTCATAATTTATAATCTTCCAACTAAGAAGTTTCTAGGCCCAGGTAGCTTCATCAGGTGAATTATATCAAACATTTAAGGAATAAATAATACCCATTCTACACAAACTCCTACAGAAAATAGAAGAGAAAGAAACTCTATGAGGCCATTATTATCCTGACACCAAACCAAGAACAGAAAAGTATGTAGGTCAATAGTCATCATGAACATAGATTTCAAAATCCATAATAAAAATTAGCTAACTTAATTCACCAATATATTTTTAAAAGAATAATAAATAATAACCAGGAATATTTTAATCCAGGAATGCAAGATTACTTACTTTTTGGAAATCAGTTAATATCATTCACCATATTAACAAAAGAAAACTATATGATAATCTCAATAGATACAGAAAAAGCTTTTTACAAAACCCAACATCTATTCTAGATAAAAACTCTTACCAAACTAGGAATAGAAGAAAATTTCCTTAACCCAATAAAGGGTATCCATGAAAAACCTACAGCTAACATGATACTTAATGATGGAAGATTGAATAATTTGCCCTAAGATTAGGAACAAAGCAAAGATGTGACTTTCACCATTTCTATTTAGCACTTTACTGGAAATCCTAGTCAGTGCAATAAGCTAACTAGAAGAAATAAAAGGCATCCAAATTGGGAAGGCAAAAGTAGAATTGTTTTTATGCACTGATAACATCATTGTCTACATAAAAAAATAACCCTAAGGAATATACAGTGTTGCAGAATATAAGGTCAATTGCATTTTTGTATACTAACAACAAATATAAACAAAAATATGCCATTTATAATAGCATTGAAAAATGAAATATTTTAAATTAAGAAAAATTATGTAAGTACACTAAAATCTACAAAATATTACTGAGATAAAATGAAGAAGACTTAAGTAAAGTCTTCTTGGTATCTCTTCAGGCATACCATGTCCACGGATTGGAAGACTCAATATTGTTAAGATGTCCAGAGCATAAGACCTTCAACAAAAGGAAATTTCAAGTAACTACTGTCTCAGGTTGTATTATTTCATTATTCAAAGGGAGTCAGATGGCCAAGTCCAACAGAATGTGAGAATGTCGGTTTTTCATGTAAAAATAAGGGAGAGGAATTTTTTTAATTTTTTATTTCTCAATTATGTTTATTCTATTACAGTTTTCTCAATTTTTCCCCCTTTGTGCATCCTCTAACCAGCCCACTCTGTCCCCCTCTCCCACAGTCAATTCCCACTCTGTTGTCCATGTCCATGGGTCATTCATACATGTTCTTTGTTTAGTCCCTTCTCATTTTTTCCACCATTGTCCTCCTTCCCCATCCCCTCTGGTCACTTTCAGTCTGCTCCATGTTTCCATGCCTGCGGTTTATTTTGTTTGTTAGTT
This sequence comes from Pteronotus mesoamericanus, assembly GCF_021234165.1. Classification (NCBI taxonomy): domain Eukaryota; kingdom Metazoa; phylum Chordata; class Mammalia; order Chiroptera; family Mormoopidae; genus Pteronotus; species Pteronotus mesoamericanus. The sequence goes on along the minus strand of NW_026555234.1, from coordinate 32,198,544 downwards.
TATTTTGTTGAATGGATTCCACCTAGGAGTGAGACCATATGGTATTTGTCTTTCACCAACTGACTTATTTCACTTAGCATAACATTCTCCAGTTCCATTCATGTTGCTGCAAAATGTAGGCATTCCTTCTTTCTTTTTTTTTAAATGCAAATTGATTTTATTTATTTTTTTAAATATCAAAATCCATTATAAAATATTTAAAAATATTTAAAATATTTAAAATGGTATCAGCTAAGAAGATTTCAAGAGCCAAACAACCTTTCAACCTAAATTTAAATCCATTATAAAGTCTTAGCAATTAAAACAACATGACACCAGCAAAGAAATAATCAAGTAGAGCAATGAAATAAAACAAGCATTCTTGAAACAAATTTATGTATCTGTCTAACAATGTAATATATGACTAAATTGATATTTCAAATCAGTAAGGATAATAAGGCTTATTCAACAAATAATGTGCATGGATGGCTATTACTTGAAATAAATATAGAGCCCTATTTCACACATTATACAAAAAATTTTCAGGTGAATTAAAAATCAATATGTAAAATCTAAGGAGTTTTAGGAGAAAATACAAAATGATATTTTTCTTATCCTGAAGTAAAATATTCAAACCCAGAAGTTGTAAAGTAAAATATTGACAATATGACTATATTAAACATTTAAGACTATATAGTAATATACATATAAAAAAGTTAAAGGACAAGTAATAGAATAGGAAAGTATTTACAACACATCTAAGAAAGAGTTAATAGTTTTTTTAAGAGAAAAAAATTCTACAAACATTTAATCAAAAAATGGATAAAGAATACCAAAAAGTCATGTAAAGCTTTTTCAAAATGATAGAAATCGGCAAGACATATACAAAAACAGGTTTAGTTTCAACAAATAGTAAAGTAACAGTTAAAATAGCACATCATTGTCACAATCAGATTAATAAGTATTAAAAATATTGGTAATATCAAGTATTGGTGACTGTGAAAGGCACTGGGTATTCATAGACTCTTTTTCTTCATCTTCTTAAAGCAGTCCCTTTAGTATATCTTGCAGTGCTGGTTTGGTGGAGGTGTATTCTTTTAGCCTTCTTTTGTCTGGGAAACTCCTTATTTCACCTTCCATTTTAATTGAGAGCCTTGCTGGGTAGAGCTGTCTTGGTTGCAGACCTTTGCTTTTCATGACTTGGAATATTTCTTGCCATTCCCTTCTGGCTTGTAGCATTTCTCTTGAGAAGTCAGCTGCTAGCCATACTGGGGCTCCCTTATATGTAACTACTTGTTTCTCCCTTGCTTCTTTAGGATTCTCTGTTTGTCTTTGCTATTTGCCATTTTAATGATGATGTGTCTTGGAGTGGGCCTTATTGGGTTCCTCTTGAGTGGGACCCTCTGTGCTTCCTGGACTTGTGTGACTTTTTCTCTCCTCCAATTAAGGAAGTTTTCCATCATTACTTTTTCAGCTTCTCTATCCCTTCCTTATCCTCTTCTCCTTCTGGTATCCCTATTATATGGACATTATTATGTTTCGGGTTGTCCTGCATTTTCCTAATCTCTCTTCATTCTTTTTGAGTCTTTTTTCATTTTCTTGCTCTTTCTGGGAGCTTTTTTCTACCTTGTCCTCCAGCTCTCTGATTCGGTCCTCAGCTTCATTTAGCCTGGTTTGGATTCCTTCTACTGTGTTCTTCAATTCAAAAATTGTATTCTTCATTTCCTCTTGTCTTTTATTGATAGTGTCTATGTCTCTTTTCATGCTTATATAGTTTGCAGTAAGTTCCTCATAGTTTTCCTGTAGTTTTTTGTAATTCTCTTTGAGCTCACTGAGTTCATTGAGCTTCCTTAGAACTATTGTTTTGAACTCAGTATCTGATAGTTTTCTTGCTTCTATTTCATTTAGTTCTCTTTCTGGGGAGTCCTCCTTTCCCTTTGACTGGGGGGTGTATCTTTGTCTTCTCATTACTGTGAGACTCTTCTTTTTTGCTTCTGCTTCTTAGACTGATCTGTCTTGATTTCCTAACTTTGTGGTGTGAACTTCTATGGTAGGAGACCGCTGTTTTTTCTTTCTGGAATTGCCTCTGATGATGTCAGATGTTGACCCTGTCTGACCTTAGGCAGTCTGTTTGAGACTTCCAGGAATCTACTGTCTGTGGCTGTCTCCTTTGGTTGTTAATCTAGTCACTCTGCACTCAGCAGGCTGACTTAGACACCACAGGGCTGGACAGAGTCCCTCCTGGGGGCAGGGTTATCAGGTCTGCTCACGCTGCTGCCACTCAGGGGAATGGTCTGCCTGAGCCAGATGGCTGCTGTTGTATGGGGGAGGAGTCAGCACAGCATCCTGCTGGCTACTCTCTTGGTTCTCTCCCCAAAGCCTCTATCTCCAGTCTCTCCTCAAGTGTCTCTAGACCACTTTGCACCCCTTTTAGCCAAGGATCCAATATCTGTGGCTGCCACTCTGTATTCAGCAGTCAGGTTTTAGCACCACCAGGCCAGGGCAGAGTCCCTCCTGGGGATGGGGTTATTGTGTCCTCTCACTTGATGCCATTCAAGGGAGTGGTCTGCCTGAGCAAGATGGCTGCTCCCATATGGGGGATGAGTCAGCACTGGGATCCCACCAGCTACTCTCTTGGTTCTCTCCCCAAAGCCTCCTTCCCCAGTCTCTCCTCAGACGTCTTTAACCCACTCTGCCCCCACCTCTGCCGGAGACCAGGGTAAGGGCTGCAAATAAAAATTTATGCATTGGCCCTTTAAACTGCTCTTTGCATCTTCAGCCACCTGTCTCTGGCAGAGAACAGCCCTGCCACTTTTCGCAGCTGGCTATTATCTGCATACTTTTTGGGCTTTGGTACTGTAAGCTGGAGATCCCTGCTTATGGTTTCAACCCCACTCATCTCAGGGGGACCCAACTGGCCATTTCAATATCCTTCTGGTGCTGCCACCCATCAGCACCCCGTCCACCTTCTCGAGTCTCTACCATAAGGCTTACAATTAGGTTGTGCTAAAGATGATTCTTCTGTCTGTCCAAGGTTATAAGGCTCCTCTCTTGCTATTGCTCAGTTGTTTGTTCCAGGTGATTTCTCCACAAGTTAGTTGTAATTCCAGATTGGTGCTGGGAGGAGGTCAGTGTGACTTCCACTCACTCCTCCACCATTTTAATTCTCCTCAAGAAGAATATATTTTTGAAGTATAATTCAATTTCCTGCAGTGTTCACTGAACATTAGTTATATTGGTATCCAAGAACTTAATATAATACATGTGAATGGTTGTTGATGGCTAAATCAATGTTTTTTGGAAAAGTATGTCAAAATATCACTTCATGCTTCAATTTGGAAGGATCTTAGTTTCAAAAATAATAACAAGAGGGTCACAACCTTATCCTGTGATGATGATGTTAACTCACTATCCACATTGCTGAGACTCTACCATCACTACAGTCTCATGCTGGGAACAAAAGGAATCATGATGGGAATTCAATGGCAGCACCAAAAAACTCACATCATTTTTGCCAGGAGTGGGAAATTGCCATTTTTATTCTTCCTTTTTTTTTAGAGTTGAGCTGTAATGGTAGGTTTAACATGTAAACGATGGAAAATAACCTTAATTAATTATTGTCTCATAACTTCCCTCTGCATACCTATTCTATACAGTCCATTCTTCCTGTCCTTTTAGATGAAATTTAGAATACACCCATTGATGCTTCTTACTTTGCTTCAATAATAAATCATTCACTGTTTGCTCCATATCACAACCATAAACTCTGAACTTCATGTGAAGTTTTAATTTCTATTTCTCCACCTTTTACCTATTGAGGAAGAAAAGGCTGCAGTGGTAAAAAGATGAATATGGTCAATTTCTTTTCTATTTTCCCTAACTAGAGCTTTTTTTATTCTACTACTTTCCTACTTAACATTGTTGCCTCTGGTCCTTCCAGAATTAAGGAGAATGTCATTTGGGGAAGAAGGAAAAAGATAAAAGAGACCTTACTTGACTGGTACTACCTTGAGTTAATGTCAAGCACTGTGAAAGATCTGAGGTTTTTTTCCTATTTGTAAGGTAACAAGTTAGCCTGCCACACATTCATGGATGGCTGTCAGAAGACACAAGATGCCTGGGTCAGGAAGAACAGACTTTACTACTCCTGGCACAGTAAAAGTATGAACTTTATATTTATGTCCATTCTCCTTGTTCCCCAGGCTCTGTGGGGTCAATGCAAAGTGGCCTGGGTAGATGCTACACATGCAATGCATCTGTGTCACAGCTGAAGAAACCTAAGCAAGGGGCCCCAATCTTTTATAATAGGCTACAACAAATCTGAACAAGCTGTCTCCCAAAGGGAGACATTGTCTTTATTACACTATCAATCAAATATGCCCTCTGCTCTAGAGAATAGAATGTCCTTGTCTTCCCTGATGTAGAGATCTTACCTGTTGTATTAATCCCAGAACCTAAAACAGTGCCTCACTAAATAATATCTAAAAATAGAGGGACAATCACTGGGGAGAATGTATATGAAAGTGGCCATCTAAGTGTCAGAATCAATCAAGGACAGGGATCTCAGAAAACAGGATCACCAGGTAGGGGCTGCCTCAGCCTTAGCTCCTCATTCTCAATTGTTCAAACAACACTTTGTGTCCTCTGGTTGCAGAAAAGCTTTTGGTTTATCAGAAGGCTCCAATAAGCTATGCTTTATATCCCCCTCTTTTCACTTTTTGTTACTTCCAAGTAAGGACTGTGGCTCCCACCTACCACAGTTTTCTGCTCTGTGCTGCTCTGCTCTGTGACGCACTTCCCCCTCAGGTAATTAGTTGGTTGGAATCAACTCTGCCAGCTGCCTCATTTAGGCTTTTTAGAGATTTAGGCATTTTAGAGATCAAGTAAACAAAGAAGAGGCTGTTCTCTAATAAATATTTGCTGAAGGAATGAATGAAAAAATAATTTTCAGCGGCAGGATCATTGCATCATGTTCTCATGCATTTTCCCCATTTAGGAAACCAAATCCCCGCCTTCCTAGAGAAAGGGAGGAAGAAAGGGTGTCTAGTAATCTCAGGCTAACAAAAGACGCATCCACTCTGCAATTGTCTTCGGGCACCAGCTACAACGTGCCACCCTGTGGGATAGCGAGCTGAAGAAAATGAAAAATGGAATGGGATATTCAGGACAGAGAAGAAAACAGTTTTCTTCATTTCAAAGAGTTACTTAATTCCTAATCAAGTCTCCAGCTTTGACCAACTGAACAATGTGCAGCTTCATCACCACCCAGAAAAGACTGGATCTGATTCTGTGTGGAGCAGTCAGCACGAAATGTAATGCAATTCAAAGTAGACAGGATCCACATGCTCCAGAGGGAAGTCATTAATACCCATGAATAATGATAAAGCAAAATACCATCTGCCAGGATAATGTGGCAAATCTTTTTAAAATTCCAATTAGTCTATAAACCAGAAACAGCGAGCAAATATGCTCCCTCTGCCATGTGAGACAATATGTCCTTGATGTCTCCATCACTTTATATGTTGACTAAAATGTGAGTGATGGAAACATTACCCATGTATGCATAATTTTGGAGGATGCATTCATTATTCTTTAGGACACGGTGCTAGTTATATAACCAGGCGGAACAGAATGTTAATTAAGGCCACATATGTATTTTCATATATATTTTAATTGTGGAAAAAATTGTGCCTGTTATAAACACAGTATATTGATTTTGCTGTAACAATGTGGTTCAGTTTAATTCTTATATGTATTTTCAGTCAGAGATAATGAAGCATTTCTATCACTCTCTTATCCCAGGGAAAATTGCCTAGTTTATGATGGATTCAGGTATTCTTAGCCATTTTCCTGAACTGCATTTTATGAAGCACGTAACTATTAAAATCATAATGTTCATTATTAGAACTGTTGTGGTATAGCCTGAAAAGAAATTGTTCTTATTACAAATGCACAAAATAGTTCTACAGGCCACCTAGTCCATCACTTGTCTTTTGAAATATCTCAAGAAGCAAAGCAACCTATTGTACGCCTGAGCACTGACATTTCCCACTAGCTCTTGCTTTTCCATTGTTTATCGCAGGACCTAAACAGCACTGGAGTTCCTATATTTGAAATTTCTGATCTCAATGTTCTCATTAGTCACTTGCATGCTCTTCAGAAGTCACTTGGTTTCCTCATCTAGAAATGTCTTCTCTACTTCAAAGCGCTATGCTAAACATCAAAATAAGTCAATGTGAAGAGTATCTTCAAAAAAATTTTGAAACTCTCCAGTGGTAAATCACCTTTTATTATCATGATGAGACAAAGGATGCCGAATTGTCTGCAATACTAAGAGGTAAAATTATACATTAAAGAGGAGGCAGGATTATCTGCATTGCATGAAGAGGTAAAATTATACATTCAAGAGGAGAACAAAAAGATCTCTCCACAGGCTTGAAGCATGGATTTGATGCTAGATTAGGCTGATATTTTTTAATCAGCAGGAGGATCTGTCTTCTTCCTGGGCCTGGAACAGAGGCCAAGCCCATACCCAATCTTCAGCAGCTCCTTCCAGCTCTTAACTCCAAGGAGGTGTACTTGAATCCACAGGCTACTTGAACTTGGGTAACAGGAGTTAGATTGGGAGAAGGTGCTATCTTCCAATTATTAACAACATAACCACATTTGATTGGACATGCCTCAGATCACAAAGACCCACATAGTCCCACACATATCACATCACTGTGAGCAATGCAAGGCTGGGGAAAGCCTGGAGCTGCAGATAATCTGCAAAGCAGGTCATTCACGTGTGGACGTTTAAGAATTTACTGTGTCGATCAAATCTGAAGACATGGATTCTGCACACCCTTGGGCCTAGTGATTTTATTTTAGGAATCTATTTTAACAAAACACTATTTGTGTGCCAGGATGATCATGAAGTCATTTTAATAGCAAATAACTGGAAACCATAAATGCATCTATGGGAATGTGAGGGCAGAATTATAGTACAGTTACATAGTGGGATACTACGCAGCTGATAAAAAAAAAAAATGAGGGAGGTCTATCTACGTATACTTCTCACATAAATCTCCAAAATATAGTATTTAAAATAACAGGCACTGTGGACTCTGGTGTTAATGATACATCATCAGTTGAAATACGTACACCACTCTGTGGGGGATGGTGATGAGGGAGGCTGTGCATGTGAGGGGCAGGGGGTACATGGGAAATCTCTGTACCTTCCTCTCAATTTTGCTATGGACCTAAAACTGTTGTAAAAAATAAAGTCTATTTATTTTCTTTAATAAGAAGAGAAAGAGAGAAAAGCATATTATAACACATTACCTAAAGTACAATCCTACCTAAATAAATATAAAGCAAAAATAGCTTTATTACACTTTACAGATGTTGTGTGTGTTACAAATTGAAAGCAAAACCCTCCACCAGCAAAAGGATTACAACTCACTTTATCGTGATACTTGTTTTATTGCAGTGGTTGGAACCGAACCTGCAGTATCTCCAAGGTGTGCCTGTGCATGCACATAAGCAGATACACAGAGAGGAGGCTGTTAGGACAAAAGAATGCACACCAGACGATGCAGTTCTGTCTCTGGAAAACAGGATGGGGACAGGGAAGAAGGTATGGTGGAAAACATCTTTAACTTCGTACTTGACACACTTCTGTAATGTTTGAATGCTGTCCAGGGTAAACTATAGACACACAGAGCAGACATGTGGTTCCCAGAGGGGTGGGGTTGGAGGGCTGGGTGAAAGAGGTGAAGGCATTAAGAAGTACAAACTGGTCATGGGAATATGAAGTACAGTATAGGAAATATAGGCAATAATATTGTAATAACTAGGTTTGGTGTCAGATGAGTAATGGAAGTATCAGGGGAAACACTATGTAAACACTGTATGATTGTCTAACCACAATGCTGTCCACCTGAATCCAATATAAAATAATATTGAAAGTAGTCTGTAATTGAAAAATAAAGTTAAAAAATAACAATATGCTAATGTAACAAACAAACAAGATAGAATCAAAGATGAGCCAAGTGCCAATCTTCTTTAAGTCAAATGCTGGGTCTGAGAACTAACTAGCTCAAATAATCTGTAAGTCTTAAATTTTCTGTTGGTTTCATCAAAACTACAATACATAGTCCTACTAGAATGTTGCTAAGAAAAGAAATTGAACAAGATTGCTTTAATTTATATGATTAAACTAAAGACAAAAAATGCTGGAACCTTAGCATAACTTTAAATTATATATATCTCATTTATTGAAATATAAAGATCTTCATTTACATGTTTAAAAACAAAAACATGAACGGGGATTTGTAATACACTTTGCATCGGTAGACCCTTACGATCGAGTTAGTTCTCCTCACACATTCACCACACCACTGTTTTGGGAACACTTACGTATTTTTCTCTTTATTATTTCTAAAATATAAATTTTGGACATTCAAAAGTGCAACAGTTAATGTGCCTGTGGGGAATATCACAGTTAAAAAAATATAAACAAAGGCAGTGATACAGCTTGTCATAAATGTTTTGGCAGTATTCTCCAAGTCTATATAGAAATACATATATACATATTGATGTATAACATCATCTTATCTTATGTCCCTCTTCACAAAAATAGGACCATTTTGTTACAGATTGGCAGACCACATTTTAAGGACATCACTGATCATTTTAAAAGTCACAAATTGTGTTTCTGAGGCCAGCTTTGATTGTCTTCATAAACACGGAAAGCAGGAAGGACTGGCAAATTTTCATCTTGGGACTTCGCAGGAGGCCATACAGGAAACAAATCTTCGATATGCTGAAAAAAATTGCATTTTTTAAAAAATGCAATGACACGCCAGCTCAGGTGGGACCTTCATTAGGACTGGAACCTGCTGGTCTGAGAATTCTCATCCAGCCTGATGATGTCACACAAGACTCACAGGAACATCAAAATGCAAGTACCAACAAAAGAAGGCTGTACAAGGGAGAGTGATAAACAGAATGCTTGAACTGTGATTCTAGAAACACAAACGTATTTCAAGTCTAATTGGCTCAACAGAACCAAGTCAGGTGTTTTTTGTGTGTGTTTTTTAATTGGCCAATCTGGCTCAGTCTTCATACTATGAAAAAGGCAGATAAGAAAGTTGGAGCTTGCATTGAGATTACACCAGTAGGTAGTCAAGTACCTCGTTATTGCTTTTATATCTTCCAAAGCATCACCTGCCAGGAGCACATACAGTGATTGCAGCAATCACAGCCCATGTTTCATTCATATGGTGGCAGCGATTATGCAGTATTGCAGAGAACGCCAGGGAACCCCCACCAACCTGTTTTGACAGTTTGGGCAGATGTGACAATTTGCCCTCCCATCTAACCCCAAAATATCAGTAAAACTTTCTGATTATTTTTCCACCAAAATATTGACCTGGTTCTAGAGATTTGGCACACTGAATCGCATCATTTTGGTACACATACTGTGGGGGCTCAGGGGGAGAGGGAGTTCCGTTCCTCCGTGCAGTGGGAAGCAGTGTCTTTACTGTCAGAAGACCTGCGCACTCAGTCTCAGCTAAGATTGAAAAGTTAAATTACAGGTAGCAATTGCTAGATATGTGGCAATAAATGTCACTGATCTGAAGCCAAAGATTTAAATAGTAGGCTTCCTGCGTGGTTGATTTCTAGCCCAGTTCCTAATTTTACATTATTTTTTTCCCATGGCAGTTTCCTATAACCTAAGCCAGCTTTTCCCAAACCTGGCTGATCTGAACAGCTGGGGCATTTATAAAAACACAGGTTTCTGCTCCCCACCCTTAAACTCAATAACTCAGAATCTCTGGGATGAGGACATAGCATCTGGGGATTCTGGTTGCCAGTTCCACTTGGGAACCCAAGATCCAAACAAAGACACACGCAGCCTCCGCTAAGCAATGCCTTTATGGTCTCAGAGTTTCAAACTACTTTTCACTGAGCTAAGAGATGAAGAAAGAGGGCTCGTGTTCAGAACATCCTTCTGACTCTTTTAGGGTTTGTAGAATTTTTAAAATACGTATGTTGGGATCCACCAAAGTTATCACCAGGCATGAAAAAACCTCTGCAAATGGCATCTTGTTGCTGATGATTGTATTTTCCACTGGCAATAGCACGAGAAGCCATGTTAGACATAAGCTTATGCTTTTGTATTGAGAACTTTTAGGATTCAGGGGTTTTGCTTGTTTGTTTTGAAACCCATTACTTCTGCGGGAAGTTCATTGTTTTTAGTACAACAGATCAGGGAACCTATTCCGTACACAGTTAAAAACTCTGACTTCCTGGAAGACACTACTTTTACTTTGTTCTCTATGTTCAACTAAATTTAATCCACTAAAGCTATTATCATATTTTATAGAGAAACAGATGTTATTTGATATAAATGTCAAAAACTGTCAAACTTGTCACCTACTTTGTAAGGATTGTTTTTTAAATTGTGCTTTCTCTGTAGGGAAAACGTGTTACATATTACACATTTAGCATTACGGATAACAGTAGTATTATTATAAACATAGATTACAACATAAAAATGAGTTGTTGGGCTTCTAAATGACCCAAATCTATTAAACAAGGTTGGTTAATCATTAGCCTTTATCTCTTTAACACTAAAAAAAAAAAAAAAAATTAAATGCTATAGTACCAGTACCTTTTAAGGCTCAAAAGTGGTTTTGCATGTACTTCACAAGAAAGTTCAACAGCAGCTGACACCAGGTTTCAGGCGGGAAGTACATGGATGGGTTGAGTGGTCAGTCTCTTCAGAGGTCCAGAGAAGATAGTTAATGCAAATCTAAACATATCCTTGGTTAGAGTTATTTACATAATTACAATGCTGGAGTTTTGTTGCAACAAAAATTGCGTATGTTGGAATCACACCAAATGCCTTGAAACACAAAGTTCATCTTCCATGGTCCATTACTTCCTTGTCCATCTACCTCCACATTTCACACGTTGAGATGCTACTGAAGCATTGCAAGAGGCAACGCTGAAGAAGTTCATTTCAAAATATCCCATTCACTCATACAGAGAAGTCTCCCTGATGCCCTTGGCCAGGAACTTCTCATTCCACATCATCCACGTCCTCCTCTCAAACTTTGCATTGCAATAAAGTGGTTTTCTTAAAAGGATCCACAGTGGCTCCAGGAGTGGAAGGTACCCCTCACACCCTCCAGTTAAAGGAAGCTGTCCTCCACCAGGTCTGAGGAGTCTATGCCAATGTCGTCCATCATGTCGATGTCCTCGATGGTCTCATCCTCTCTCTTGATGAAGGTAGAGCTGCTGGAACCTGTCTCAATGGCACTCTCCTCGGAGGTCTGTGAGCTGGAGAGGGAAAGACTAGAAAGGTTATAGCCAAGTAGAGACCAGCCTGACCATGGTGGTTTTCTAGGGAGGCCCGTCAAAGGCAAAGGAGCTCTTCCTGCAAGATCCTTTGCATTCAAACATGGGCTGCCTCACTGGGCAAGATTCTACCACCAAGCCAGACGGCTACTCATTGCCCATCACACTGCAGTAGCCACAGGAAAACCCAAGGTCTACGGGTCATCCTCACAAGTCCGCTTTCCTTGTCTTCTGCTTAATCTTTCATCAAAGTTGCTAACAAGCTAAGACAATTAACTACTTTCCCAATTCAATCCTAGTGCAAGAGAAAAATAAGCAATGCCTGATCAAAAGGCACGGGGAAGGAAAAACAGAGGGATTGTGGAATCAGGGGCAAACGGCAGCCAGGCCAGTCACTTTCTCTCCCTGAAACCTCCTGTATGTCCCAACTGTGTTTCCAGGGTGTCACCCCCTGCCCAGGAAGATCCTCCTTCCCCTCCTCTTTATATCTAATCCCCCTGAGTCTTGAAGGCCCATGGGAAAGCTCTAGGTAGAGTCGTGGCTCAGAGGGGACATTTTAGAGTTAGAAAACCTTAGGTCTGGAATGGTTTACCACTCAGTAACTATGGGACTTCACACTACTCACTTAACCCCCTTGTTCCCTTGCCTATAGTATGGGATTACAGTAGTGCCTATTGATATTTTTGTTTTTTTCAGGTGACTAAATGAGATAATAACCATAAAGCGCTGAGCACAGTGCCTAGAACATAATAGGTGCTCAATAAATGTTCGCTATTATTACTATTGTTAGTACAGGGCCTGGCTATTAGATGATGAGAAAATAGTTAATTTTCTTCTGTGTGATCATGCTGTTGTGGCTATATAGGAGAGAATCTTTATTCTTAATGAATGTATGCCAGAGTTTCAAATGATTTTGCAAGGAAAAAAAAAGTATGAGTATGCATACATGTGAAACACACAATACTTACTATATATACACAGTTAGATAAAACCAAATGTGGCAAAATGTTTACTACTGTTAAACCTAAGTGGGACATGTATTCTCTCAACTTTTCTGGACATTTAAAATTTTTCACAAAGCATTTGGAAAATAATCTTTCTTAAAATCTCCAGCCTGTCATACTTCCCTGTCTGTCCTTCCTTCCCTGAACTCTTACTGTGTGATGGTTATCCTGCCTTGTATTGCTAGATTTTTATATGTATCTTTCTGCTCCAAGCAGATCATCATCGACTGCCAGGCAGGAATGGCTCCTCCTCGCTGTGAGGCAGCAGCACCATGCTACATACACAGCACAGAAACCACGCTATTGGCTGGCCAGCCAGAAGGAGGAGGCTCTCACACACAACCAACAAGGGCGCTCAACCCTTTCAGCAGTTTCCTGCCTGTCAGCCCAGCCTGACTCCTCAGCCCCTCTCCTCTCCTCTCCATATCATTTCCAAGCTGAGAACTGAGCCTGGCCAAGCAGAAGTCTATGGGGAACAGTCTGCTGCCATCCATCCCAGACCCCCAAGGCCTAGAGAGCTCTTAACACCTGTGGGGCTGCTGGACTGAGGATTCCTTTCACAGCCCCACAGGTTGGGCCCTTCCCTGCGATGAGCTTTTGCCTCAGTTACTAGTTTGTACTCCACATCACTTACAGCCTGGTGCTGGAGCCTCACTGGGAGCCCCAGGCCACTTGGCTGGTCTTGATAACCATCTAGTTCTGCTATTCCCTCTCCCCTGGCAGGCCACACTCTGTTCCTGGGACCTTGGCCAATGCCTGGCGGCCTGAGTCAACCCTTGAATATTGATCCCAACTCAGCTGGGACCTACACTTATGCCACTTCCCTGGATGCTGTGATTTGGACTGCTGGTCCCCTCCTTGGGGCAAGTTGGACAGCTGAGTCCTGCAGCAAAGTCAGTCTCCCTAGAACTGGCCCTCCAGGGCCTGACATATGCCTCTCGCTGACAACCCATCTCACAGACAGAAGGCTGGCGTGTGGGCACAGAAGCTGATGCCCACAGAAACTCAGCCCAAGATCACCCTTGCTGCCCGTTAGGCTGCAGTGTGGACCCCAGAGCTGATGGCTGGGATCCCTTCTGGTTCCCAGGCCACAGTGCCCACATCACAGCCCAGGGCTGGCTCCCGATAGGCTCTGACCTAGGATCGCTGAGCTCCCTACAGCAAGCCTTTCCCTCTACCTCCACTCCCCACCCAAGGCCAAGCACCCTGAGCCCAAAGATAGGGTTCCTCAGAGCCACTCCTGCCTGCTACACCCAGAGCGTCCCAGTTTGGGGGTTCCCCTCTCTTCTATGGGCTAAATTGTGCCCCTCCCCCAAATTCATATGTTGAATTTGAAATCTTAATGTGACTATATTTGGAGATAGAACATTTAAAGAGGCAATTAAGATTAAATGAGATCATAAATGTGCAGCCTTAATTCCAACAGGACTGGTGTTCTTATAAGGAGAAAACAACACATTACAGGTACTCACACACAAAAAAGGGCCACGTGAGGACCCAAGAGGGAGGAGGCCATCTGCCAGCCAAGCTGAGAGGCCTCAGGAGAAACCAAACCTGCCAACACTTTGATCTTAAACTTCCAGCCTCCAGAACTGCGAGAAAATAAATCTCTCATGCTAAAACCCCGAGTCTGTGGTATTGTGTTATGGCAACCTGAGTTGGCTAAGACATGCACCGTGCTCGGCCCACCTGTCAGGGCCACAGACTCATCCCACCTTGCGTAGCCATTTGGGACTCAATTTGTGTGATTCAAAGATTGAATGTATCACCTGAGTCGAACTTCTAATTATCCAACACAACAACTACTCATCAACTAGAATTGTTCTCCTTATTGAATGGGTCAAATTCTGCAGTCTAGACTCCTGTACTTCTAGAAAAATTCCAGGGACACCTTTCTTCTGTTTTTTATCCCAGTGTGACTTTCTAACTTTCTAACTTTGTTTAGATGCAGAATCCTTTTCACAGTTGAAATATTACTCAGAGCCCCAAATACAAAGTACGGTAACCAGAGAGATGACAGATCTGTGGAGTGTGCCGAGACCCACTGCTTGGCCTTCCCCCACCCCCGTGAACTTCCACCACAGATCCCCAGAACTCAGAGAAATGCTATTTGCTAAAGGAATATAAACACATTTTTAAAATTATCCTGAGCAAAGGACAATTAGAAAGGTAAGTCAGACAGGTCACTTTGTCCCATCTCCAAATCTCATATAAACCACACATTCCCAAACAAAAACAAAAAATAATTTTAAAATTCTTTTAAAATTACCTGGTGCATGCAAACAAACAAGGGCTGTCTAGACCTGATTCCTCAGTTGGCTGAGAGGTCGCAATCATAAGCCTCTAAAATAATAACGCCTGTGCTTCTGACTAAATAATTGTATATAATCAACTGAATGAGGAAGAAGGGACAACAATGTCACAAAGGAAGAGGGATAAAGGAGACTCATAACAACTTGGACCTTCAACCAGGGGCAACTGTCACCTTCTCCTGGCTCTGTTCAAGGGCTGAGTGAAGAGAGCGGGGAATTGGGGCATTCCACCTGGACTGCGTAAACCAACGGTCTAGTCCTGGCTGTGCATGTGCAGCACCTTGGTAATAAATTAATGGATCTAGATAATGATCACCAGTGGCTGCTATAGCATCACAAAAAGACAACTGGACAGCAGGGACACAGCACAATCTTTGAAGCATGCTTGCCTCAAAATCTAGCCTGAGTCAGATCAAGGCTCAAGACAAACTATCAGTTCACAACAAAAACATGAGACAGAAGCACATGGTAAAATGCACTGCAGGATACAATCAGCAAAATTTTAAATGTGAGAACTCTACAGGCAAACGCTCTGGTTTCTTCACAAATAATATGCAAGGGGGCAAAAACAGGCAGAACAAACTTACAGAGACATATCAACTAAATGCACCGTGTGACTCTTATTTGGGTCTTGAACAGAACAAACCAAATGTAACATAGTATTTGTGAGAGGATAAAGAAATTGGAGAACTAACTAGATAATAATTTATTATCAAATTAGGGGGGGAGATAATGGCATTGTAGTTATTTTTAATAACTATAGTTATTTTTAAAAACAGAGACTCTGTGTATCATTAGGGATACATACTAGAATATTTATGGATGAAGTGATATGATGTCTAGGATGTGCTTCAAAATAATCCAGAGTAGGCAAACGAGAAGGCATTAATACGGCTATGCGTGCAGACTGGCCATGTGGTCATACACATTGCAGGTGAGTGATGGATACCTGAAAGTCCACTATACTGTTTGAATTGTGCATGTTAGAACTCTTCCATAATACAAAGTTAAAAAGAAAACACAAATCAACTAGGCCATGCTTGGGCCCACACCCAGAGATTTGAAGTTTTTGGTCTGGGTGAGGCTTGTATATCAGTATTTTTAAATTTCCCCAGGTGACTCTAATTTGCACCTAGGGTTACAAACCTCTGAGGGAGGGTCAAATAGCCCAGTTTAGCCCCTCTCTCACCTTTCTGAATGATTAATTAAGACAACAGCAAAAGAGGCTTATAGTATTTCAATAAACTCAGTTGCTGTGTCAGCTTGATTGAATTACTTGAGGACTTAGGTCAAAGATTCTCCACCAGAGGAGTGCATCCTTCCCTGCCCTACACCTCCCCCAGCCCCAGGGTCATCTGGGAAGCATTTCCAAAACTAAACAGACCCCTTGGGGATTCTACCCTTTGCTCCCCTAAAAAATGTTCAGCACTGGGAGCCTGATCATCCGGGAGACAGCTCCTCTCTCTCCAGCACATGCGCTGGGCCAAGGGCAGGGAAGCTCTGCTGGAAACAGAAGTCTCGCCCACATCTACCTGTGTCTGTTCCTCTTGCCCAGGTCTTCCTCCTCCGGAACAGGGTCAATGTCAGGCAGAGGGATGATGTAGCCACTGTCAGCACTCAGCCTCTGCTCGTCCAGGCCACCCTCCCAGTCCTTCAGCTTGTCTTCCTCATTTTTGTAGGTGACACCAATGTAGGCATTGTCAGCATCCACTCGCATGCGAGCCACAGCGGGATGGTCGCTCTTCAGGAAATCCAGGTGAATCTTCTCATAACTCTGCAGACATCCATTTCCCATAGTTAACCAGGTGTTATTGAACAAATGGCATACATGGGTATTTTTTTAACTGTTTTCCAATTACTTCACATATGTGGGATTTAGACAACTGAAAGACAGTAAGATGTCAACTGTCCCCAGAGATGTGAGACATGAAGAAAGGCCACCACCTCCCATGGCCACATCAACACTACAACTAAATTACAGAACAATCAACCTGGAAAATCATCTGAAGACTAAACGGAAGTCCTATAACTAAGGATATAAAGAAGCAGCCATGTAGGAGGGGCAGAAATGTGAAAAAGGCTGGGCCCATACCCAAGTGTGGTGGTTAAAAATCAGAAGAGATATCTTGGCTGCAGACATGCACCCTGACCTGTAATTAAAAGGGTTAAGGTTAAAGACAGAAAGAATCTTAAAAGCAGCAAGAGAAAGACAATTAGTTACCTATAAGAGAGCTCCCCTAAGATTGTCAGCTGATTTCTCCACAGAAACTTTGCAGGCTATGGGGGATCATCAAAAAATATTCAAAGTGATGAAAAACAAGGACCTACAACCAAGACTACTCTACCTAGAAAGGTTATCATTTAAAACTGAAGGATGAAGAACTTCTCGGACAACAAAAAAACTAAAAGAGTTTATCACCACCAAATCAGTATTATAAGAATATTAAAGAAATGTCTTTAAGAAGAATAAAAAAAACATAAATATGAATAAAATGGCAGTAATTATGTACCTATCAATAATCACTTATTATATGAAATAACCATAATTATAAGAAATGTTAAAGGAACTTATTTAAGAAAAAGATCAAAACTGTGAATAATAAAATGGCAAAAAATACATATCTATCAACAATTCAATCTAAAAGACAAACTAAGAAAACAAGAAGAACAGAGACAGAATCGTGGATATGAAGAGTGTTTTGATGGTTGCCAGATGGGAGTGGAGAGTTGGGGAATTGGTGAAGAGGTGATTGGACTAAGATGTACAAATAGGTAGTTACAGAATAGCCCAGGGGATATAAAGTACAGTATAGGAAATGGAGTAGCCAAAGAACTTATAGGCATGACCCATGGACATGAACAATGGTGTGGGGATTGCCTGAGAGAGTGGGGGGTGCTAGGTGCAGGGAGGGAGGGGGGAAACTCATGTCAACTGTAATAGCATAATCAATGAAATATAATTTCAAAAAAAAGAAAACAAGATACACACATATTCTCTCTACAAGAGGCCCACTTCAGATCAAAAGACGCACAAACTGAAAGGGATGGAAATAGATATTTCATGCAAATGGAAACCAAAAAAAAAAAAAACCTGGGATAGCAGTATTATATCAGACAAAACAGACTTTAAAACAAAAGCTATAGTAAGAGACAAAGAAGGGCATCAATAATATACAGATCAATTCAACAAGAGGATATAACCTTTGTAAACATTTATGCACTCGACATAGGAGTAAGTAAATATATAAAGCAAATATTGATGGAAATAAAGAGACTGACGGTGTGGGACTTTCACACCCCATTGCCATCAATAACTAGATCTTCCAAACAGAAAATGAAGGAAACAGCGGCCTTAAATGACACATTAGACCAGATGGATTTAATTGATAGTCTTAGAGCAAAGCAACAGAATATACATACATTCTTTTGAAGTGCGCATGGAACCAGATATGGAAGCAACCTAAATGCCGATCAGCAGACAACTGGATAAACATGTGGTACATATATACAACGTAATATTACTCAGCCTCAGAAAAAAAGGGAAGAAGAAATCTTTCCATTTGTGACAATGTGAATGAACCTAGAGGGTATTATGCTCAGTGAAATAAGACAGACAGACAAATACCATATGATTTCAGGGGTGTCCAACCTTTTGGCATCTCTGGGCCACACTGGAAGAAGAGTTGTCTTGGGCCTCACATTAAATACATTGAGACATGTGATCACAAAAAAATCTCATGTTTTAAGTAAATTTACAGTTTTGTGTTGGGCCGCATTCATAGCCATCCTGAGCCACATGCGACTTTCAGGTCACATGTTGGACACCCCTGAATGTAAAATCCAAAGAACAAAATATTGTAAATGGACCAATAAAACACACTCATAGGTACAGAGAAAAAACTGATGGTTGCCTGAGTGGAGGGGGCTTGGGGAAGGGGGGTGAAAAAGGTAAAGGGATCAAGAAGCACAAATTGGTAGTTACAAAATAGTCAAGGGATATAAAGTACAGCATAGGGAAAATAGTCCATAATATTGTAATAATGATGTATGGTGCTGGTGGGTACTAGACTTATGGGCAGGGTCATTTCATAAATTAAATAAATGTCTAACCATTATGCCATACACCTGAAACTAATATAAAATCATATTGATTTTTATACATATCATATACATATTGTCAACTATAACTGAAAAAATGTTTTAAAAGGGAAGGAAAAGGCCACCAATGGCAGAAATCTTCTGCTGGCAGATCTCAAGGACCCCCCTCTGAGTCGGGAGCTATGACTGCGCCGCTCCCCACAAACACCCCTGCTCTGGGACTAGCGTGGACCCTTCTTGCCTCATCACATAGTCTCTCCCGGGCTTGAATGGGTCCTGAGAAAATGTGACGAGGACTCCCATAAGGAGTGCCATACCTGGAGCCTTCCTGATCCCAAAACACTGCAGAAATTTAACTCTAAACCTACAACCTTTGACCTAAAAAGACCCAATTTTCAATACTAGCTCCAGTCTCTTTCCATCCAAACATGTTCTCCAACCAGAGTGTCTCTGGCTGACCTACAGTGAATTTCCTTCTGCTTCCCCACTGCCTCGCTTACATGGGCAGTGGGATAATCAGTAGGCAAAAGTATTTCACTTCCAGTTCAGGGTACAGCCTCTGAACACTGCTCCTCCTTGAGAAGAAGGAAGAGAAGCAAAAAGTATGAAGAGTTTACAGGGTGACTAATTTGAATATAAGAAATAGAGTTTACTATACAAGTATGTCTGGTTTTCCTTCTCAGCATCTCAGCAGCTTTTTCATTCGTTAACATATCCTGCTTGGTTCCATGAAATTGCATTTGTT
Organism: Pteronotus mesoamericanus; assembly: GCF_021234165.1. Classification (NCBI taxonomy): domain Eukaryota; kingdom Metazoa; phylum Chordata; class Mammalia; order Chiroptera; family Mormoopidae; genus Pteronotus; species Pteronotus mesoamericanus. The sequence goes on along the minus strand of NW_026555234.1, from coordinate 32,179,054 downwards.
CCTTTGAACAATGTTTCCTACTCCACAAAAAACCAGCTGGAGCCACAGATAACAGCTGAGGTTGCTCCTTCCAGTGAGCTGGCAAAAGCCAATTTTGCATGGATTTAAGTGCATTCAAATTAGCGATGTAATGGCTGAGGATGCCCCGAGACTTCTAACCGCACAGTAGCTTCAGGTACTCAGACATCTGGAGAATAAAGTGCTTACAGGTGTTGCACCCTGAAGATGAAAGAGGAGCCCTGCAGGAAGCGGGTTTTCATTCGCCAAAGCCACCATGGCCTTGGGGAGCACTCCATGCAACCCCAGCCACTGGGTCATACAATCTTTTTCCTCCTTTGAAAATGTTCCTTTAAAATAGTGTTGAACAGTGCCGCTCACTCACATAACTACCAGCTATTGTATTCTCCCTTTGCTCATTCCTTTCCACCCATCTGAAAGGCCCAGGCAAACCTTTCATTTTTTTTAATATTTTTTAATATTTTTAATTACAGTTGACATACAATAGTATATTAGTTTCGGTTGTGCAAGAAAATGATTAGACATTTATATAATTTATAAAGTGATCATCTGATAAGTCCAGTACCCATCTGACACCATGTTTACATAGGCTGTACTTTACACCCCTGTAACTGATTTTATATCTAACAATTTACACATCTTAATCCCTTTCCCTGTTGCACCCAGCCCCCCCAAACCCCCTCCCATCTGGCAAACATCAAAATGTTCTCTGTATCTGTGAGTTAGCTTGTTTTGTTTATTTTAGATTCCACATGTAAGTGAAATCGTACAGTATTTGTCTTGCTCTGCCCGACTTACTTCATTTAAGATAATACCCTCTAGAGCCCTCCATGTTGTCCCACAGACAAACCTTTTTATATTGTCCAGGCAGCAGGTTCTCCACAATCTCTCTCAGATGGTAAAAGGAGGGTCTCTTCTCTGGCTCACTGTTCCAACATTTCACCATGATCTCGTAGCTGGAGGGGCACAGAACTCAGCGTGAACCCTGGGATGAGTGGCGGGTACCCCCTCCTACTGCTCCCACTGCCCTCGCCTCCCCCAGAGACCCCCTGGGCGGGAACACAGGCCCACAGCATGGGGACAGGCTCACATTTCACTGGTGGCATGGTCAGGCTTGGCCATCCGGTACCCACTCTTGATCTTATTGTAGAAAGTAGAATCCACCATCATGCCAGGGTAGGGTGTGCCACCTGAAAGCCAAAAAAGAAAGCAACAGGGATTAACAAGTGCCTGATATGTTTTTGAAACACTTGGAGTCATACAGCATGTTTAGAAAACATTTAGGGATCCCCACCATGGAGTACTCGTTCTTTCAGGGAAAGGAAGAAGTGTTATCTCCCCACCCAAACCTTAAATTTTAGCAAGACTTCTGGGTTGGTCAAGTACAGACCCCCTGGGCAAAAATTTTACGTCTCTAAAAAAGCTCAAAAGTGCTTTTCAATGTTCCTGATGACTGGATCTATGTATACAAAGCAAAATAGAAAAGCAAAAGAAATTCTGAATTGTTGAGGTCACAAAGTCATTTTCACCAGAAATTGAAGCAAAAGTCAATACTGGGGCTTGAAGTGTTGAGATACTTCTCTGCTTTTAACAGAGTACGCACACCGGGATGGTACACAGTGACATTCCAGGACAGGGGACACAGAAAAAGCACGCCAGGTAGAGAGAAGACTCCCTTTACTATCATATCAGGGTCACAGTAAAATCATGAAACATGTCACATGTTTATGGCCAAGGCAAGGTCAAGTTTAGTTTCCTCTCTAAAACCTTCCAAAACCACTTTAGGGCTCCTTTTCTCTTTGCCTGGGCTTTCTTTAGGATTTTAAATCAGAACCAAACAGCTTATCACTAAGTGTGTGAGTCTCATCTCCCGGAAGGAACCGTCTGGCGGTCAGGGTCGTGAATCCTCCCGCTCTTAGGACCCTCACTGGGGAGCATGGGGCACCTGTGTTGTTCAGCAGCTGGTGACTGGCTGACTGAACAACTAGGAGGTGTCACTTCTCCAGAATGATGACCAGAAAGGGGAGCCACGCCCTTTTCCTTGCCACACTACCTTTTACCTGAGCATGTATCACCATGATGTGAGGAAGTGGCAACTGTCCACTGGTGAACCCACTTAACCCAAAGTCCTAAGTGAAAAAGCAGCTGGTGAGTGGATGTTGTCAGGAGCACTCCCACTGGAAAGAAAGTCACTCTGATGTTGCCCAAAGATGAAGAAGGACAAAGGCCAGGAATGAGGGCAAAGGTCAGGGGTGATGGCACAGCTCCCCAAGACCCCTGCCTCATTCTGCACAGGCACACACCAGACATCACATGTGCACAATGTGTGATATAAATCGGCCACAGTGCACTTGACTGACACCAGATATCTCAACACTGACTACCTCCTGGAGCTTGGAAGAACACAGTGTTTCCTTCTCAATGTTGTTCCAGAACCACCCAAACAAGCAGAGCTGTCAGACACATACCGAGGGAAAAGATCTCCCAGAGCAGGATGCCGTAAGACCAGACGTCGCTCAACGTGGTGTAGAGGTTGTCGAAGATGCTCTCAGGAGCCATCCACTTCACGGGCAGGAAGGTCTGCAGGGAAGGGGGGGAGGAAATTAAACCCAGTGGACACACTGATGATCCACAGCAGCAGAAATAGGAAGAGGTTCTGTCTATTGGGCTAAGAAGAACTTGCACTACTGACGTTGGCCCACATGAGTGTCTTCTGTGCGTTGTTCACTGCGGTACTCTCAGTACCCAGAAGAGAGCCTGGCACCCAGTGGGTGCACAATAAGTATTTGATGAATGATGGAAGGCCAGTGTTCTCTCTTATGTTCTTCCAAGGAATAACATCCAAAAATACTTAATCTTGAATTTTTACCCCAAAAGTGTTGAGTCCTGACTGGACCAGTGCCCTAGTTTAAAGCATTCCTAGGAATAAAATTAAGAACAGATCGAGGGATCTGAGAGCCAATTATATTTTGAACTTAAGAAACACTACGAAGAGTCTGACATAATGATAATTTTGCAGCGTCCTTTTGTGAGGTTGTCCAACCTTCTGTGGAAATACTAAACTGGGCAGATACATCAAGTAGTCACATTAGCATCCTTCAACCCTCTAAAATTGCTGGGCAGATAACAGAGATTCATAACCTTTTTGAATATGCCTTGGCTCCGCCAAAGTTCACTGTTGTTGTTGTTGTTGTTGTTTTTCCAAGAGGCCTAAAGCTACAGGTTATGGACACAGAGTACACAAAACACACAGAGCATGGGCATAACCCAATGTCCTTCTGCAGGTGGGTGCAGCAGCCCCGTGGGCTGTCTCACAGTCTGTGGGGTGGCATGATCTGGATTTGTACCTACAGGTGGCAGACATATCCCCAGCTACTCCATCTGCTTAGATGACCAAGGGGTGGGCAGAAAGGTTAAAGTGTAAGATAGAATGACTTTAAGAGAATTGTTTTAGGGGTCACAGATGCCATTTGAAAATTTGGTAAAAGATACCCTCCTTGGAAATGCATGCATGCACACCGTTGTGCACAATTTACACATTAGTAGCTAACACTGGGTGCTCTGTGTGCCAAGCACTGTCCTAAGCATTTTATATGAATTTGATCATAAATCATAATCAAAATGAATTTGATCATAAATCATAATCCCCCACGGCAACCAGGGAGAGACGTATTATTGTCTCTCTGCTACAGACAAGGAAGTGACAATAATCAAGACACAGAGCGGTCAAGTAACTTTCCCCAAATGCCACACTGGGGCTCACAGCTGGGCAATCTGCCTGTGCTTTTCATCCTGACCCCGGGGGCCCATTCATGGGTCTCGTGGACTCCACACTGAAATTATAGGCACCAAATGGCTGGGAACAACACCTGATTTCAAGAGATTCAAGGTGAGCATGCCAAACGGGGAGAAGGGGGAGCACTTACGCTGCCTTTTGACACATAGTTTGAATCATGCATGATGTCTCTGGCTAGGCCAAAGTCACAAATCTTCACGATTTTCCCTTGTGCCAGGAGGACGTTGCGAGCAGCCAGGTCCCGGTGGACACACTGTGCGGAAACAGAAGAAATGGTCTCAGTGTGAACCCATCCGCAGCTAGACAGCATCACCCCTGCAAGACTGGCCACTCCATGGCGATGCATGGAGCTGCCTGGCACACCTCGGAGAGGCTCGTCTAGCCAGAAGAGCTCACCTCCCAGGCTCGCATTCCAACTATTCCCAAGAGCAAGAAAGATCTGCAGAAGAGTAGACACCTGATGATGTCAGACTTCCCACTCTGCTCTGGGAAGAGAAGAGAGAAGCAGCCATTGCTCCTGGCCTCTCCAAGAGCTACCTTCCACGCTCACCTCACTCAAACCTGCGGCCTGAGTCTAAAGAGTGTTCCATGAACAAACGCGCTTACATTTTTGGAAGCCAAAAACTCCATTCCTCGAGCAACTTGATAGGTGAAGCTCAACAAATCCAACAAAGTGAGGCCTTCCGAGCTGTCATCCGAAAGAAGATTTTTGACTTCTGAGTCTGCAGAAAAGCCATTAAGAGTGTTGGTGCTGGGAGACAGCGTGAGGCATCAACCACCTGCCACTTGGCAGTGGGGGGGACTGCCCTGCAGGCTGGGCAGGCTTATCCAAAGAATGCCTGAAATGATTTTCTTATTTTTGTTTTTTTAAAATATTTTCAATTACAGTTTCCATTGAAAATTATTCTGTATTAGTTTGGGGTGTACAGCATAGTGATTAGACAATCATACTTTACAAAGTGTTCTCCCCAATATTTCCAGTATCCAACTATGTAATACATAGTTATTACAACATTAACTATATGTCCTGTGCTGTATTTTACATCCCCATAAAATGATTTTCTTTTAATTTTATTTATTTTTTTAGAGAGAGGAGGAGGGAGGGAGTAAGAAAGATCAATGTGAGAGAGAAGCATCAAAAGGATGCTTCTTGCACGTGTTTTGACTGGGAACCCAACCTGCAACCCAGGCATGTGCTCTGGCTGGGAATTGAACCAGCAACCTTTCGCTTTGTGGGATGACACCCAACCAGCTGTGCCACAATGGTCAGAGCTCCATAAAATGATTTTATTATAGAGTTTCCACACCTCACAGGTGGGTATCTAAACTATGCAAACTCTAGACAAAATGCCTTGGAATTTAAGGAATGAGCTTCTCGGAAGTAAACATCAGTAACTTGTCTTATTCATGACTAGACTCATAAATACAGTCAGATTTGGTTAAAAATCTATGTTACATATTTAAGGCTAATGACTAAAATGATATAGCTGTTGATTGTAAAACAAAAAGTAAATAAATAAAAATTAATTGCTAAAAAATAAATACTATGCAAAGACTACCTTTAAAAACAAATATATCAACAGAAACATGTATCTATTTAGAAATATACATTTATATGAGAGATATATATCCATAAAAACCAACCTAATAGGCTGTCACACATATTTTGTTGTTGCCTCCCAAATTTCTTTTTTTTAACCTCAGCAAATCACCTCAGCCATCATTAAAACACATACACACTAAAATCTTCCATGATGAATATACATGAGGACCTTTTGAAAAAGTATCTTCTAGGAATTGGTTCTTTTTTTTTTTTTTTTTTTTCTTTTTAAAGCCACCTTCATAGTACTTGGCTTATTTGGTGAATGAAATCAACCACCAGTCGGACTGGAGGTAGCAATCTTAAAGATCAGTGCCAATGATTTTGCATTTAGTTCCCTCTGCAACTTGTCCACTTCCCCACTTTTAGTCCCATCTGGAAGGATCCCAAGGTTTTCGAGGAAGAAGGCAATCTAGGCCAGCAGTTCTCAGTTCTTTTTGAAAATATTCAGGCAAGTGAAGAGTAGCTGCAGCCATTCATATTTTTCCAGCCAGCTAGGGGCAGGCCAGGAAGCAGCGGTCTGCCTGCCAACAGGGCCTGGGCTGAGCATGAATCAGGTTCTCCTGACATCTGGAGCCAGGTCCAGCCTGGGAAGCAATGTAAACTATTTTTAACAATACAGGAGTGGAGAGGAAGCACTGATTCCGACAGTCCTCACTGGCTCATCTTTAAAAAGGACTTGGAATTTACCCATTTGGCAATGGGGAATGAATGGAACTTGGAACTGCAGCAATGGAAAATATTATTGTGTACTGAGTGAGCTTTGCAAAATGAGCACATTCTTTTTTTTTTGATCCTCACCCGAGGATATGTTTTTTTTCTTTTTTAAAATTGATTTCAGAGAAAGAGAAAGGGAGGTAGAGAGGGAAAGCAGGGGGGCTGGGTAGAGAGAGAGAAACATCAATGTGAGAAACATTGATGTGAGAAATATCCATCAGTTGCCTCCCACATGCATCCCGACTGGGGATCGAACCTACAACCTAGGTACATGCCCTGACCAGGGATCAAACCCACAACCTTTTGGTGTACAGTATGACACTCCAACCATCCGAGCCACCTGGTCAGGGTAGCACATTCTTTTCGTAATAGATTGTACCTTCCACTTAAGAACGCTGAAAGCATTCAGAGCACATTTGTGATTTTCAAAACATTTTCCATAGCAGCTCAATTTTTTTTTTTTTTTTTTTTTTTGCATTGCCCAATTGAGGGGGGAGGGGGCACGGAATGTGGCTCAGATCCAATAATACAAGATCACAGGACAAGTCAACATCGGTCCCATCTAGTAGCCTCCTCTGTGCTGCAAACCTGTGATTAGGCTAGGACCCTGGAGGGACCACCCCCCAGCAGATGTGGGGTGGTCCATCTGGTATGGTCATCAACTAGGCTCCCTAGAGTTTATAAATCAATTCAACCCTGCCACATGCCCATCTGCTTTGAAACAGACAGATCTCCCTTCAAACAACACCCTTGTCAGAAAATATAACCTCAAACAATCCACTTTCCACTTTCTATCACAAATTGGATATTAACAAAGATAAAAGCAAGGGTTATTGAACGCATAGATATCAAAGACTTACATAAACAAATTTTACAAGATAAATTTTACAATCTTACAATATAAGATTGCCAACTTTTAATTTGGCCAAGTTAGGTCATTGGAAAAAAAAAATCAACACTACCTTACTTTTGTTTTCTTTTTTTTTTTTTTAAAGACATAAAGAGATCACTATATCAGAATAAACAATTCTTTAAAATGATTATATTTAAAGTCTGAAAAATTCATTACATTAGATCTGTCTTTATTCTTTTTCTCCTTTTCAAGGTCACAGGTGGGTTGTACTATGAGGCCTGGCAGTTCTACTTACCCTACCTGCTCACCTTCCTCTGGGTATCTTAAGTATCGCATTAAACCACTGGAAGGGCACAATGTGCAAAGAATCAGCATAGACACTTTTACCTAACATGGATTTCTTCTTATATGAGGCTGGGCGGTCATACAGCGATCTCTGGATGTCCGAATATTTAGAAACCTCTTTCCTTTCCAGCATGGGGACATACTGGGTGGTGTCAGCTTGCTTCATATCCATGTAGTCACCATTGTTTTCAAAAGATAAAACAACGTAACTATAAAAACAGAAAAAGAAACCTTATCCAGGTGCCCCTTTAGAGTGATCACTCAACATTCAGTAAACAATGGGCAGGTACCCAGTCTGCAAGGTAGTGTGGTGGGCACAGGGGTGGCAGAGGTGAGTAAAAGTAAAACCCATCTGCACCCTTCACGTGGGACAGTCTAGCTGGCGAGATGAGCATTAATCAATAATCACACAAATACACAAGTTATCTCAACTCAGGTGTGCCTGTCTTTATTCTGTTTTTCATTGTACAAGTCATAAATCTATGTCACATGACCATGTGGCTTGGGCAGACAATTCCTGCTACTCAATAAATTTAGCACCAATTTAGTGTCCATCGAGAAATTTAATATGAAATGAACTCATTGTACTTCCTGATGTTACTGAACTTCAGATCTACAGAGATCTTTATAGCCATTTGTGGGTTTCTGCAACAGGAATTACTATCATTGGTTTGATTTATAGGCCCAGGTTCAGCAAGGACCAGTATCGCAAGCTTTGACAATCCTCAGTTGCTCTCAAAATACAAGCACTGAAGCATCCCTGGCCGGTGCTGCATTTTTGGTAGGTGTTAAGTGGACCACATATGAAAAGGGAAATGGCTCCCAGAACAATCCTAACTCTTGCTTTCATTCAAGCCTCTCAGCAAGGCTCACTATACAATAGCCTGGTCCCAAACACTGGCAAATACCATGTATTCATTGGCACTGTGTCATAGGATGTTGGGGCAGCGTAGTTGGACTCTAAGTCTTGCAACTTCCTGGCAAAGAATCTGCAGACATGGAGTCTATCAGGATATGGATTCTCTCCATTGGTGAAACTCATAAAACAATGATTCACGGCAACGTCTCTCTGAACCCACCTCCGAGTGCTTTCATCAGCTGGGTTTAATCCAAAGATGTCCAGCTCTTTCTTTAGCTTCTCTGGGTGGCGGCTCAGGAAGCTGTCCCTATTCTTATGCAAATAGTTGACCAAATCCCCGTAGAAACAGTACTCAGTGATGATGTAAATGGGGCCTGTGGGGATCAAAATCGGTTAGGAGATGCGTTTGAAAATGAACAGATAAGCCACATATTGCTATGTTTGCACTGACAAGAGATGTTGCTCAAAACAATGAGCTTTCCTTGGTTCAGTGGAATCCAGTCAACTCCATCCAAGGGACTTATTCGCTGGCACGTTTGGATGAACAAAGTGGGGATTTGAAAAGCTGGGTTTGAGACTGTTCTACAAACTCCCTCGCTCCCAGGTCAGTAAGCCCACCTGACTTGGTGCAGGCTCCCAGCAAGTTTACAATGTTTAAATGCGGCCCCAGGTGGGTCATTATCTTCAGTTCAGACATGAGAGCTTGTTTTTCACTGGATCGGGCTGTGGCTGTTGAAAAAATAAATCACACATCAGTTCTGAGCAACCAACTGGCCCGAAAAAGCCAAAAACATGGCTCATCCTGTGACTGGATGCTCTTTTATTTACCAAGAGTCTAAAAGAGGGAGAGAGAGTGCCTCTGGTCTAGACTCTAATAACTGATCCCTAGTCTTTGGAGTGAAAAAAAGAAGTCATTAAAAATAAGAACTCTTGATTTTTCCAACATACAGGCAATAAAAACAATCTAAATAAACCTAACTGACATGAGTCCAAATACAAATAAAACCTAGAGTCAAATGAATCGAGAGCTAGTCCTAAATTTGGCATTTACTGGCTTTGTAAGTTTAAGCAATTCATTTAATATCTCCACGTTCCAAAAATATCCCCAGGAAGGAACACTTACGTTTAAGCATCTTCACTGCTACTTTCATGACAGGTTGGGACCGGCTTAATCCATACGCAGTTCCTTCAACCACTTTCCCAAATGCACCAGATCCCAGTATACGACCTGTGGGCAGCCAGAACCATTAACACACACATCAGCTTATTTTATTTTATTTTATTTTATTTTATTTTATTTATTTTATTTTTACAGAGAGGGGGAAAGACAAGAAGAGAAACATCCATGTGTGAGAAAACAATGGATCGGTTGCCTCTCACACACACCCAACTGGCCGGCAACCCAGGCGTGTGCCCTGACCGGAATTAAACTGGTGACCCTTCGCTTTGCGAGACAAGACTGAACCCACTGAGCCACACCAGTCAGGGCTCATCAGCTTTATTTACCACAGCCTGCGCTTGTGGGTGCACAGCTGGGTGGTGCTTTTCCTCTACTGAGGAAGCATAATGATTCCTCCAAGTCATCATGTCAAAGCCAGAACTGAGCCCACAGGGAAGGAAATTAGTATAATTGCTTTTGTCAAATAACATTTGCAAGGAAAAGGAAAACACAGGCGGGAGACAGGAGGGTGCAGCCCTCCCCTCCCCGGTGGAAGCACACTGTCTACCAGCTCGAGTGCTGGGCCAGACCCTGGGCTCCACTGCACTTGCTTTCTGTGGCTCTCGCCCAAGCCTCCTGGTTCTCTGCCCTTCTGCTTTCCATATGCAAACAGTGGCATCTTTTGCATCCATAAGGCCTTATCCACTGCAAATACTTCAGTATTCAAGATGTCCCTGGCTCCCAGGAGTGGTGAAGTAAACTTCCAGCTGGGCCCCTTGCTGCCTGTCTGTCAGAAGGACCAGGAACCGCATTGATAAACCTACCCTGGGCGCCCAACCCTTGGCTGCACGTTGGGAGATACAAAGAGAAATGTAAGCTGTTGGCCCCACTCTTAAAGAGCTCACAGTCTAAAAGGGACGTTTCCCAGAGGGGTTGGTCTCAGCACCTAGAGCTACGCGGGGCAGGACCAGCTCCTAAAGGGACACTGACAGCCAGCAGGGCCTCTGGCTGCACGTCTGCACTGAGGCAAATGGGGGAGCCGCCGCCCACCTGCGCCCTGGGAGGGCTCAGCTGCCGAGGACACAGGAGTGCCTCTTGGCTTACTGGGGACATTGCCCTTTTTCCTCATATTTTATTATTGCTTAACTTTCCTCAGCTCCTTGCTCCTTTTTGTGAAACAAGGGGAAATTTTTTTAAAATAAGCTTAGTTCCCAGATATAAGTATTTGAATTGGAAGTAGCTAAGATGTCTTGTTTGATTTCAGGTTAAGTAACTCTCTAAGAAAACCTAACCTTGCTGTATTTTGGAATCAGACAAGTAGACTACTAAAGACGACCTTTGTCATCCTCCAAAAGTACATACCATTAGAATATTCATAGTGACACACCTCTAGGTCGAACTTTCATCTCTTTGTCCTGTTTTCATTCATGCAGAAAGTGTTTTTTGTTTAAATCCTCTGGACTAAAGCTTCATGTATTTGGTCTCAGCCCAAGATTAAAACATTTAAGTCTGTGATAAATTGGCTTAATTATTCTTTCATGTTTTGCTTAAATATGTACCTATAGTTTTATAGTCTATATTCTAAACATTCAATATATATTCTAAAGAACTATCTAATATATCCTCAGAATGTATTGGATCAAAATACATTGTGTGGTTGTCCTCATTCATTTCTCATCTGTCCCTTTTTAGTCACAGGAACTCATCTCATTTTCAATTTGCGTCATTTCTAAAGCAAAGCCATTTTGATGGCTATCTTTGGCAGGTCTCCTTAAACTTTCTTCTTTTATAAAATTTTCCTTAACCATAATTTTCTATAAAATGAGATTTTAAGGAAATCACTGCAGTTATCCAATTAACTCATTTTCAAGACAAAAAATATTTCTGAAAGCCAATTTCTATTGCCTAGCTGTTATTAAGCACAAGCTCAGATCCCTCGTTCCTCCATGGGCTTGTAAAGAGCAAAGTTAGGTACAAACTGAAAGGGAGTCTTGGGAATAACCCCGCACACTAGAAACTTACCCAGCACTAGTCCATCTCTGGGAAACTCCCATCTCGAGTCATAAGGCAACTGCATTGGGTCCACATAAATATATTCATGTCCATCGGGGCTGATTGATTCAATGACTCTCCAGCGAATTTCATACCTTGGTTTCTATGAATGATCAGGACAGGTAACTGGTGAATTACCAAAGTCCGAAAACACCAGTTTAACTAACTGCAGCAGCAAAGTGGCTGGACACAGTAACTCAACACATAATTGTTGGGTTCCTTCTCTGTGCCAAGCACTGAATGCGGTTGCTATTCTTCCTGTTCTCAATGGCTGCATAGATTGTTAGTTCTTTGAGGAAAATACCTACCTGTTTCCAAATGACAACCAGGACAATCAGTGAGATTATCACAATCACCAAAAGCACCAGGACTGCAGCTGCCACTGTGAGTTCGGAACGCAGAGCTAGAGGAGAAAGAGAGAGGCGTGGTGGAAAATTTGCATGAACACATAGGAGGGCGGGAAGGCGGAGTAGTTGTGACTGGGACAGAAATCCCTGAACCTGATGGAGAAGCATGAGGGTTGCCCGGCTCATTTTAGGGATGGGCAACAGCTCCGCTCAGTTGTCTACACCCATGAGACTACTCCAAGTCTTCCCTTGGTAAAGAAAGGGACAAAATTCAATCAGGGGAATACAATACATTCTCTAAAGGTGTTCCAATAGTGACCTTCTGGACAGAATGTGAATTGGAACATAAAAATTGATAAATGAGATTGAAAACTACCATAAGCTAGGAAACTTAGGTTCAGTTTATTTTGAAAGATGGCATTTTATTTATATTGCTTTGGGCTTCATTAATTTTTACTCTCAGCTGTTGTAAGGAGCACCAAGGCAGAAGATCCTTCTTCCTCCTCCATTCCCACACTCAGACTAGAGAGACTGCGTGGCTATTCTGTTAGATAAGCAACATGCCAAGGGGCCTCTGCGAGGTGTAGTTCTGGATCTGAATCTGAAAAAAAGGACTCCCATACAGATGCCATGAGAAGGCCCTGTAAGAGCAATCAAAGCTGAATTTTGGCCTAGGGACCTTCATTCCTATAGGACCCCCAACTGGAATTCAAAGTTCCACCTCAGGGAGAAAGGGCGTGGCTAATGAGAGAGCTGTCCTGGTTGACAAGCAACTCACTGGGGGCCACCAGCTTCAGTTCTCGGTTCTCAACCCCAAGGAGATTCTTAGCCAGACATCGGACGGCAATGGTCTCCTCCACTTTGGCGAATGTCACCTGGCCCTCCACCACACTCCTGTCCAAGGGGCGGACCTCTGTGATGATGTTTGAGATGTTGCTGGCCAAAACTGTCCATGAAGTCTCATTATTACATCTGGGAAGAAAAAGGACACAAATATAGAGCCAGTTATCCAGAGTAAAGGAGGTGAGTGGAACAGTGAAAATTACTTAAGGCGGCAAGCCGTTCTGACCTTGTCTACATTTGGGGCTGCCAAAGGTTGGTTTTCTTATTTTATGTGCATATGAGCATTAAAACTTGTTTGCACACACCCAAGATAGACCAACCTATGTGTGGATAACTGAAAGTTAACTGATTATGAAGGCAAGGCAGAGATAAAGTCCAATCGAATATAACTACCAATTCCAAGCCTTGAACCCAGGAGCAAACTGAACAGTTTTTTTCTTTTACTTCAAGAATGTTTAACTCTCCCAATTTCCTACCTCTTCAAAAAGGCCTGGAGCCCTTTGTTCTCCCTAACTACACTGTGAAGAGCCCCCGAGGTGTCGTAGGGTTGGAGCTATCACCTGGCTGAGATTTGAGACCTAGACTGTAGTTCCAATCAAGATCCAAATCTGGCCCCTTACCCCTTAGGAAGGGGTAGGTCTCAGCCTTTAAGAGAAGTAGTTGAGGCTTCTGAACATAGTCTCCCCGGATGGAAGCGTGAACGTGTTGCTCATGTGCCCACTGGAGAAGGTTCAGGAATGGGGGATGAAGGAGGAACTGGTGAGGTAAATCCTCCCACCAAACAGCAGGTAGGCATATGAAGTAGCGAGCAGTCACATGGGCAGTATTTTCATTTATGTTCACATGCCAAACTAGCCACCAAGTAAAGTTCACCATGTAAGAACTATGAGGTGAAAATGTGGGTCAGGGGAGCAAAAATCCTCTTGTAAGAGTAGGTCTTTACATTCATTTTATTTTTAAATGAGAGACCCTTGGAGAATCTGATGAAAGTCAGGGACCTTCTGCCCACATGGACGTGCACATACAAGGACCATGTAAAGAACCCTATCTTGTAGTTTAGGGGACTCAGGCCAAGTAAGAATCTCAGATACAAAAGAAATTGAATGCATTTGAGGTCCTCTGCATCAAGGAAGAAACGTTGTGACCACAAATGAAAAAGGAATATCCAGTTTCCATACTTCTTGATATCCTTGCAAATCATCCACTCAATATCAGGAAGAGGTGTCCCCGCAGCTGTGCATCTCACGGTCTGTCCCCCTGTAGAGCCATGGTGGTCATCGACCAAGTCCAGAATAGATGAGGGAACTGCAAGAGGTGGAAAGAAATCAAAACAATGGCGCCTGACCCAAAACTCCTGGAAACTGCAACATGGAATATGCGTTCAGAACTTGCCCACAGGGCATTCAAACCTACAAATCAAGTAACTGCCTGAAAGGAGGTCGTGGCATAGTAACACTCCAGCTTGCACAGACCCACTTGGCTAAGAGCATTTTCACAGTTTCAGTGCTTTGGGATTTGTGCCCCGTGGTGTTTTAAATCTGGAATGAGGGAAGCAAAAAGCCCCTGTGGTTATTTGGCTGGAAAGGCAAAGAGGCTCTTAAAATTAATATAGCTTGGGATTCAACTAATGGATTCAGCGCCATAGGAATCTAAAGCAGCATTTACCAGGGTGTATCTGCAGGATATTATTAAGTTTTAAAGATTTTTTTTTAAATCTGTGATAAAACAATTTAGAAATAGGCTATTGCTTGTATCCTAGATTTACTGTGAGGCTCAAATGAGCCCATCTAAGACAGTTTTTGGCACATGATAGGTACTCAGTCTATACATGCTGAATATAAAAGCAAAAAAACTTGGGTTTCTGGTAAGAGCCATTGTACCATGTCTACAAGGGGAGTTAAGCACAAAGGTCCAAACTCTCTGGAATAGTCCAAGGACATCTGGACCAAAAGGCATCACTTCACTCTTCCCTGAACTTGTAGGTGCAAGATTGAGAAGCAAGGGGTAAGGAAGCTGTTGGAGCTTAGAAATTTCCAATCAGACTATTCCACAGCAGCCTGGAACCCCCTAGAATTAAGCGAATTCTTAAGTCCAGCAAAACTATCCCTGATGTGCAACATCTACAGTCCCTGCTTCTCCCCTAAAAGTATTGCTTTTCCCTCCACGACCTGAGAGAAAAGTACCAGGCTCTCCTCAGGAGACACCCATTCACTCATTCAATGAACAAGCATTATCTTCAGACTGCCCTGAACGTACCTTGAGTTAAGAGTTCAAAAGTGTAGCTCTTCATGTCATCTTCATTCTGAACTACAATAGTATAATGGCCACTGTCTTCTTCCTTAGCACGGATCAGCTTTAATTTGCTTCGATACCTTAAAAAAAAAAAGAACTCTGTTTCAGCCAGAGGCATCCAAATGAATTCCAATTGCTTCAGTGATTACTACGTTCAATTTAAACTTTATTTTTGTCAAAAATAAAAACATCTTCTTTTCTTGTCTGGATCATCAGGATCCAACACACTCTGAACATATTGAAGGTCTGAGTTGTAAACACTTATTTCTTAAGCAGAAGCCCAGACATCGCAAGATGAGCAATGGCTCATGCGGGTACAAGCACAATCAGCTCCAGTAAGATTCGACTTCTGATTTGGAATAAACATGCCCCACCAACTTGACTTTTACCTTTTCAAAAAACACTTGCTTCCTCTAAATATCAATCATGTAGGTGGTTCAGCCAAACGATGAAACACCAACAGAAAAAACATGAGGAGACTTTCTACATATTGGTATGGAGAGGTTTCCAGGATATAACATTCCTTCTCGCTTGTATTTGCTTTTAAAAAAATTCTGGAAGACTTTATAAGAACCTAACAAAACTAATAAGAGTTTCCCTGTGGGTAGGAGGAGAGGGGTATTGGGCAGATGCGGACAGGAGCAGAATGAGGCTTCTTAAAATGCACCTTCTTTATGTCTGAATGGTTTTAATAAAAGCAGAAGATTCCATCACCTATTCAAAAAAATCAACTTAAAAAATATATTTCCGCATACTTTATTAAAGCAAAGTTCCCCCAAAAGATGTTTACATGTGTGTATTATAAATGACATTTGGCCACGCATATGCGTGTGCATACATCAATATAGCATTTCCCCATTTGTCCTTCTTTATGAAATGCCACAAGATGGAAGAGCAACTAGAGTGGAGAAGAGCACTTGTTAAGATGAGCAGAACTTGGCTATTCTTGACATTCTCGTGGTGAGCAGACCTTGCATTACTGAAATTCTCATTATTGAAATGCCCCAGTTTCCATATGTGCAGCACAGAAAAATTGTATGCATAATGCAGAGTCATTTAGAGAATTAATTAAATACAATTAGATGTGTAGAAGCATTTCATAGATTCAAAAGTATCCTGCATACTAGAGTCTTCTAGCCCAAGATGCTGGGCACTCGTAGGTGCGATGAGAGCAAGCGAGGCTGGTTTTTCTTCGGCTGCACTGTCCTGGACGTGCTCTGGGACTGCATTTCCGTAGGGAGAACCCTTAGGCGCAGCTGGCTGCTGATACCAGATGATCTCCTGTCCTTCATTTTCTATACTGGTCAGCCAGGAAAGCTGGTGGATCCACTAGTGCTGAGCTCCAAGAATCCAGATACCCCATCCACCCTGTTCATCTGGCCCACAACGGGAACTAGAAGAGTATGTGCTGAAGGAACGCCGCGTAATTCTAACAGGCAGTTTTCCTGAACCACTCAGTTGTCATTTCTATTGACTCTGGCTTGCAGAGAGTGCTCATCTAAAGTGTTGGCTGTGCCAGGGGCACCCAATTCCTCCTGGCCTCACAGCCTGGTGGAAAGTTTAGCTCTGCCCACCTCTCTGTGCCCCTTCATTTTGGGTCATCAGAAAGCCTCCCAGATTCAGTGGTCCACTTTGTTTTCCAACATCGTCTACAGGTCATAAAATTTCATGTTCTCAGACACTGCTTCTCCATTACAGGTGAATCTGTGGGATGGGTCCTCGATTTCCTTCCCTCCTCCCTGGTAGCTTGAAGGGGAGGACTGACTTGTCTCTGTGGGATGGTTTCTGACAAGAGCACCAGGCTGGGTGAGTTGGGTCCTTCAAGGTGTACCCTCTGCTCCTGGACTCTAATCAGAGCTTAAACTGCAAGAGACCTCAAGTATCGCCTGGTCTAATTCCATGCCTCAGAGGACAAAAGAATTATTAACCCTACATTATAGATGAGAAAACTGAGGCTGAGGCGTGACTTACCCCAAACTCCACGACCAATTGAGAGATGAGAGTAGTCTACCGCTCTCATCAGAGGGCAGGGATTCAAACTCCTCATTTTACTTTTCTCCTAACCAAATTTGACTAGGCTCCACCCTTCTTTCCTGTGGAGGTCTCACTGGGGCAAACGTGCTTCAAAGGAAGTCAGTGATGACTGGTTTTACATCAGTTTATGTGATAATTGCCTTGCCTCTGTAATCACCATACGTGTCTGCTTGCAATATGAGTGATGCCCATCAAGGAATATATTCAACCCAAGTGGGTCCAGTTTTAGTTTTTTTCCTCCACCCCTCTCTGGATCTGAGACCCTGTTTTTCAATGGGGGACAGAGATTTTTAATGCTTCTTTCTTCTCATCTTATCATTAAATACCAACATACTATCACCACATTGCAGTATTATCATGAAAGGTACTTGATTTCCAGTTTCTCCCAAATCAGACTGTTAAATTTTCTAGATTGACTCCTGGTTTGGTTGTAGGACACACAGACCTCTGCCTATCCAGGGGATGGAACCAGGCGGGGGGGGGGGGGCGCGGAACGAGGGCGTCGGGTGCTTTACCTTATTTCCTGAATCTTTTCGATGTCAGTGGTGATCTCTGTGAGGTTTTCGATCAGAGTCAGGTTGTCTTTGAGCCAGGATATCCTGGGAGGTGGGTAGGCCTGCACATCCACCACAAAATGTTTGACTTCATGCAGGTTGACAGCTTCCAACTGGCTGAAGTAGGGTTTGATTTCAATGAACCCTTTCTCTGTACAAGGAAGAGTTTCCATTAAACAATGATTACTGCACAGTGGATCCCGAGCAGCGTGGACGCTGACATTTTAGAAAGCAGAATGTACCATGGACAGAAATGGTGACTTTCTTCATTTCTTTGACCTCGCTGGTGGCCTGGCGGGCAACACATTCATAATCACCACTGTCTTTCACCGTGGCCTCGGGGACCATCAGAGTGTACACCAATTTGAGGGACGGGTCCTTGATTTCCTCCAGCATTACGCCGCCTTTGCTTTTCTACAGCAGAATAAGGAAAACTGACTTTAAAAGCTAGCTCCTGGGAGTGAACCTCTTGTAAACTATGGATGACAGGTGACAACAATGTGACAATGTACCACCCTGCGAGGATGGTGGCAACGGGGGAAGCTGTGCCTGTGTGGGAAATCTCTGTACCTTCCACTTAAGTCTGCTGTAAACCTAAACTGCTCTAAAAAATAAAATCTGATTTTCAAAAGTCGCTTGTAAGCTAGCTCTGTAGAAAATCTCATTTTAAAAGGATATTTAATGACATAGTAAGCTGTTTGTGCTATATTGCCAAAGGGAAAAGGATATAACAAAGTACTATTTAAAGTAAAATACCTATTAATTATTAAACATTTATCATATATACAAAGTATTTAAAGGATTTATCTCCCTAAGATATTAACAGCGATGTTCTGGGAAGTGCATCCTGTTTCTCTTTATTTTATAAAGTTTCAAAAATAAAGCTGCATTACTTTTATTATCAGACAAAAAAATTGATTATATACTTGTATATTTGGGGGCCAAATAGCATGTACTTTGGTTCGACGAGAAAAATGTCTATCTCTAAGAAATGAAAAAGACATTTTATGTTTTAAGTAGTAAAGGCAATCAAGTATGAACAGAAAAATCAAATAGCTTCATATTTCAGGGAAGACGTATAAAAGCAGAAATTTGCCTATGAGACGTGAAGGGAAAAATATACATAGGTTTTTGTTCCCCGAGACTGCTGTAGTAAGCACTGTTAGGCATTCTGCATTGGCCTGCCACTGCCTTTTACTCTCAGTTCTCTTACACACGTACCGCATGTGTTAGAACGAGTTAGACCCTGTAAATTCACAGTGATCAGGGATGACACAGTGGTTTCCTTCCTCACGTCCACCTCCACTAGCCCCTTCTTTCTCCTGTGCATGGGCTGGCTTCTAACAGACCGCTTGGGATTTAGCAAAACCACTAAATCTTTGCTGAATGGTTCGGATGATGCCTGTTCACTGAAGGTGAGCCATGCCAAGAAAGACTGGGCAGGTAGGAGGCAGAACAGTATCCTGGGTGGCAGGCAACAAAGCAGAGACGGAAGGGGCCAGGCAATCGGCATTACTAACGCCTCAAAACCCAAAGGCACAGGAGTCAGGAAAGGGAGAATTAATGACTGTCTCAACAATAACAAGTTTTAAAATACATTCATTTTTTTGCTTTTCTAACATTTTGGTTGTTATCTTGTAGGCATCGAACCTTCCTATTTCTTTCTGACTTATGGACAAGAAATTTCCGTGTACAATCTTGACACATGCTGAATGTCCTGGTCCAGCTATTGTCATCTCAAGCTGTCCCACTGCTCAAAGAGCCATAAAGTCATCTAGCCAAATGTGCCTGCTGTAGAGCCAGATGGGAAGCTAAGGTCTAGAGAAGCAAAGTGCCGTGCCCTGTCAGTAACAAACAGGTCTTTTGAACTCTGCTCCTCACCATACCACCAGGAGCCTCGAGGGTACCTACCACTTCTCCAGGGTAGGTCCACTGAAAGTCCACCACCTCGTTGTTAAAGACGATGCACGTGAGCACAATGGTTTCCCCTGACTTGTATACAGTTTTAGGAGCATCCAATTCTAGATCAAGTTCTGAGGTTGCTGTTTTGAAAAAGAACAAACAAAAGGACCTACATAGCTGTAGTATAGTTAGGTTCTTAGAAGGTTTGGGATCTTTTTTTTAAGAAAACCATGAAAAATAACTTGCACACCATGAAAAATAACTTGCAAACCACTTTGATCAAGACAAATTTGAAAATCTCAGAAGCCTTGATTTTGAGCTGTCACACACAATTTGGCATGTAGTTACAATACAAAATAGCACATACATAAATAATAACACTTGTAAGAACAAATTCCAATTAAACAGAACACCACATTCCCAAGCATCTGGACGAACTGTGACTGTACTCCTTTGCAGTCGCCTTTGCCGGTGCGTTTATTCATTCAGTCAGCCAGCCCTTGCCGATCGGCACCCCTCTCGGCCCTGATCTCCTATCCCACCCTTCACTCTCCTCTTCTCTCCTTCTCTGCCCCCCAGTTACTCTCAGCACTTTTCAAGAGCCTCGCACAGTGCCTGGCACAAAACAAGCCCTTAATGAGAAATAAATGGCATACTCTTGCTACTGCCTTACCTGCATGTTAAGTGTTCAATCAATCACTGATATGAACACCTATTATACTTTCCCATTCTCATTAAACTTTCACATCAAAGGGATGAAGTCTACAACCACAAGCTTTTCTCAAAATCAAAATCACTTTTCTTTACTAAAATTAATCTAGGCTTCCAACCCTCCCCCTCAAGTCTGTGTTTGTTTTGAGAGCCTCTGTAGTCAGGAATGTGAAAAGAACAGTAAGAGGCTTATACAATAAAAGAATTCTTTATAGTATTTTTGAAGTCAGCTGATGAAACATGAAATCTTACAGGAGTAAGAAAGCTTTTACCTTCAGTAAGGCTAAGCTTCGTGTTACTATAGCCACAGAGGTCAGCCTAACATTGTATGGGAAAGGTGGGCTCCTAAATCCTCTAGTCAGAATTCAGGATCTCCACCATCAGGGACTACCATATTTTGTCATATGTAATGCACACTTTTTTGCCCAAATTTTTGAGGGAAAAATATGGATGCACATTATACATGGGTATAAGGATTACATACCATGGGTATAATAATCTCGTATATAATGCACCCAGAAACATGGGTGCACATTATACATAGTAAAATACAGTATTTAAAATAATACTATACACATGTGATTATTTTGCCTGTAGCTATTTTAAAAATATTTTTATCTTTCAATTACAGTTGACATACAATATTACATTAGTTTCAGATATATAACATAGGCCTGTAACTCTCATTTAAAGAAGGGATGCCCTAGCTGGTGTGGCTCAGTGGCCTGTGAACCAAAGAGTCACCAGTTCAATTCCCAGTCTAGGGCATGAGCCTGGGTTGAAGGCCAGGTTAGTAGGGGGCGCACAAAAGGCAACCACACATTGATGTTTCTCTCCCTCTCTCCCTCCCTTCTCCTGTCTAAAAATAAATAAATAAAATCCTTTAAAAAGAAAAAGAAAAAAGGAGAGAGAGGGCAGTTACCTTTTAAAGCATAAATGTTAAATGGAATGGTGTGGAACTTCTTCCCTCTGACAATGGCCTCGCAGATATAGGGCCCACCAGTGAAGCTTCCATTAAAGCCCTGTCTGCTGTCATAGGCGGCGAGCACCACCTCATCCCTGTTGAGTAAGGTTACTGGCGTCTGAGGATCAGTTGTGCGACAAGGTATGATGGCAAAATCATCGTTCTCCACGATGACTAAATAATCTGTCATTCCTAGAGGTACGAAGGCTACATCTGGGTCTGTGGTTTAAAAAAGAAAGAAAAGGATATTAGGTATTAATTTCACATATATATTTATATATATATATATACACACACACACACACACACACACACACACACAAAACATTTATTTCATACCTAATAAAATTAATCTTAGTAGGTATGAATTTTACCTTCACACATATGTCCAGAAGCTGTCATCCCACTAACATTAATCATCATAGAAGCTAGAAGATGATTTTAAAGTATAAATATTGCTAAATTGCCTGTACCCAAATAAGAAAATTACTGATATATATTAGCCAGGAATAGCAATCAAAATTTAAACTACTAAAAAACAAAAAATGGGCAATAAAATAATCAACTCTGTTCAAAACTAAAGAACACAGTCAGAATTTTTAAATTAGGAAATGCTTTTTACAATTTCCACCCCCTATAGTCAGCTCATGGCTAAGCCTAGTCAATCAGAGTGGCCGCGGTGAGAAAGCACCCCACACACATCCCTCCAACTGCAGGGGTCAGCTCTGAAATCCACCACAGCCAAGGCCACCCCTCCGGAGCTGCTTTCAGCCAATGAGCGTGTGGAACTAGGGTTCTGTAGGCTGGAGGACTCCAGGGCCTTCCATAGGGGTCTAGGGCTCCTCTACCCCTCCTTACCTCCCTCTCTCCTCCATTCAGGGTCACACTTACCATGCAAACATCTCTAGCAGATGCTGCGGGATCCCTCCCCATTTTCTCCCATAGGCCTCTGCCCAATAAAACCCTTCCATGCTTAACCCCACCCTACTCCTATTTTGGCATCTACTTCTCAGAGGACAAAAGATAGCATCATAACTATGAGATTTGCCTCTAAATTTTAATGAAGAAGTCAAACAACGCCTTCCAATTCATCAGGAGTAGATACACGTATTAGTAAACTTGAGAAATAGCTTGTTTATTTTTAAACTATTATAACGATCCACAAACAATACCAAGATAGAATTTACCTAATTAATTTGTGCCCCCAACACATAACACAATGCCTGACACACAGGAAATGTAAAATAAATATCTGTGGAACTTGACTGAACTGAATAGAAATGAGTACATCTCATATTTGTGTGTGTGTGTGTATGTGTGTGTGTGTGTGTAATACCAATAAAGGATATGCCACAATAAAAATGATTTTTGAAACTTAATACAATTCCAAAATGTTAACAATGAATTATTTGTTGACAGTGACATTACAAATGATCAACTTAATTTTGCGTTTGCGTGTGTATTTTTCTAATTTTCTCCAATAAATATTTATTATTTTTATACTCTTTTAAATCTCGACCAGAGAATACAGGAAAGACAAGACAATAGCAAGGTTAGTCCCAGGGACCCATCCAGCTCACCTGGCACGTAGATGTAAATGTGACTGCCTTCAATCTCATTTTCCTCTGTCTGTGTATGGTTGTAATAGCAAGTGTACAACCCCGTGTGAGCCGCCGAGGCGTTGGCCACTTCTAGCACTTTCACAAAAAGGCCGCTGTTGTTCTCCTCATTTCTGATTGTCACATTGGCCTTCTTGTCCTCAGATATGGGGTACAGCCAGGACACTTCACTCTCCCCAGAGCATCTCAGAGAAAAGGATGAATTCAGCTGCACAACCTTTTCATTTTCATTTGGGAGGATAGAGGGTAATGAAAGCTGGCAGAAAATTAGGCTCGGCCCTGGAAAAGGAAACAAGCTCTGAATAGGATGCAGCCAGAAGGGACGGTTTCACCCAGAGAACCAAGAGAAGCAACAGTAGCCGCTTATATGAACAATGACCATTTCTACACAAAAATCCGTTAGCCTAGATGCCCATGAAAGGCCCCCCATTATAAGAGCCATCACATCTGCTGAGAGCAGCAATTGCTCCAAGGGCTTCAATAGCTGCACCAAGCCCCCCAGACTCACCCCCCAAACACTCAGATAGAGGACGTCTGATTCTAATTCCATATTTCAGACTCTTATGTGTGACCATAAAATATCCCAAGATGGTATAGGCTCAAGCACATATGGGTTCTTTATTGCCAACATTCCCTGCAGAGGTTTCCCTGAGTAAGAAAGGGGAGGAGAACAGAGGCAGGGAGACTCACTGAACCAAGCACAAAGCAGATTTGTGCTCAAGAATTACACATCTTTCACTTCTTAACCACACTCAGATGTGCCTTCTCTTTAATAACTTCCAGAAACCAAAGAGGGACAATGTAGATTTTCACTCAAAAGTAAGAATAAGTAAAGCCCAAGAGTGAAAAAGTCTAAGTTTATCTTAGAACCTGAAATTTCAGTCTAAGCTTCCCCTGTGTTATAAAACTGATAGAAGATACATTATGAGTTAATAATTTTTTTAATCTTTAAACAAATTTTTATTTCACCTGATTTTGAGTTTGCCATATATACTTTTCTCTCTCCCACTCACGCATACACATATATATTTTGCTGAACTATTTAAGAGTTACTTGTAGACAGTGATTCTTATTTAATGGGTCAACATGTTATCTCCTAAAAACAAGGACATTCTTCTGCATAACTAAAAAAGGATGATCCTACCAAATAAATTTAACATAATATAATGCTACTCTCTAGTATATATGTCTTTCCCCAGTTGTTCCACTGTCTTTAGCAGCTTTTTATTCCTTGGATCCAGGGGCCATTCAAAGATGATGCATATCTATAGTCAGTACCTCAGCCTTTTTATCATTCATGATATTGATTTTTTTAATTCAAAAGAGTTGACAATTTTATTTTTACATTGCACAATTCAAATGAAAATTGCTTTGTTTTTGTCCCACTTACTCCCCTCCAAAACTATTCTTTGGTAGGAAGGGGGAATGAGTCTTCCTTGCCCTGCTGTTAGAAAACACCCGAGTAATTAATTATCTCTACTCTCCCTCAGAGCCCGATGTGGGGATCCCACCCATCTTTAATATGTGCCAACTACAACTCCTGAAGCTCGTGAAGATAGAAGTTGTAAGCACATCTGAGTCAATGACATATAATTAGTGGAGTTTAGAACTATTAAATCATTGATCTTGCTCAAGTCTACAGGATCCATATAGATAAGACCAAAAGACGCTAGTAGGTTTGAGTTAATGCCTCAGACTAGAAAAACTATTGGGTTCATGGCAAACATCTGCAATGCATAAATATCTGGAAGATAATTAAGAAAAGCCCAATAAATATTTCAACAAATGGCTCCAATGGCATCCTCCTGGTGAAAAAGAGTTGGTGGGAATCCCAAGGGTCAAATATTTTATTAGATTCTTTACAAAAGAATGGCTGGAAAAGGTGGTTCTAAGATTTCCCCAGCAATTTAAACATCTTCCACTTGAGACAGGTATAATTTCCTTGACAAGAGTTTTTCTTTCTTTTTTTTTTTTAACATTCTTGAATTTTTCTGATCCATCTCTACTGGAAGGTTATGCCTCAGGAAAAGAAAGAGGGCAGTGGGTGAATTGAGACTATTATTCCTAACAATATTTCATATACTAAAATTGCCCCTGGAGAATATTCTTCTTGAAACACAAAATGAAGGTTTGTGGTCATTTTAATGTCCTATGGTTTTCTACTTCTTTTCACTCTTTTTGGCTGTTTATGCCCCAAAGCACAGAACTTGGAAAACAAGCCTTCCCCCAGGATAACAACCCCCAAGAAGACTGAGATCCATACCTGCAAGGAGAGAGCCTAGGACCAGGACTGCCAGATGGGAAGTCCCCATAGCTCTGGAAAACTGAAAAGTCAAAAGTCAAACAGAAACAGTGTTAACCAATAGAAACAACCCCTGAGCTTAGCTCTCTTTGTGTTTTAAGCCACAGAAAATGTTAACAGCATCATTTTAGTAAAAAAAAAAAAAAAAAAAAAACTCAGTGTAAGATTCACAGTTAAAATAATGTCTGTAAAGAATGATTCAGCCCTGGCTGGTGTGGCTCAGTGGATTGAGCACCAGGCTTGCGAACCAGAGGGTCGTCAGTTCGATTCCCCGTCTAGGGCACATGCCTGTGTCGCGGGCCAGGTCCCCGGGAGCAGACGCATACCAAATATTTATGTTTCCCTCCCTCTCTTTCTCTCTCCTTTCCCCTCCCTAAAGATAAATAAATATAATATTTTTTTAAAAGGAATAACTCCAATAGCCTGATGGGGCCCCAAGATCATGACAGAAGCCATCTGCAACCAAAACCCTTTGGACTGCGTGCAGTTTTCAAATTCCTAAATGTCTCACTTTATGGACTTGGAATGTGTCCAAGAGAACTGTTCTTTTTACACCAGTATAATTAAGAATGTGAAAAACAAAGAAGTAAACACATGTATTTACTCAACTTTCCAAACTTGAGCTGTTTTCACTCAAAATGGGTTGTCATTTGCTGTGTTTCACTACAGAAAGTACACAAGGGTCACATCCTCTACAACCTTTGGAAAAGATGCTTGGCTAGAACAAATATTTCATTCTCGAAGAGCCATTCTGCTCTAGAGTTTTTGAAAGTCCCACTAACCAATGTCACTTAGAGGGTAGTGTCACTTTGTGATGCAGAGTCCCATTCTAGACTCAGACCTGGGCTCCCAGTTTAAGTTCTCCTAGGACCTGCGGCCCTCACGGTCGAGCCAAATAAGGCACAGAAGGCCCAGCGCACAGGCATGGAAGGGAGATCAGTAAAGAAGGGAAAGGAAATGTGAGAGGAAAGTGTGACTAAATGCCTGTGTCTCAAGGGATGCAGCAGAGCAGAGGATAAGACTGGGTGGAGACTGATGATTCGTTTTCACGCGAAGACTGTAATAGCACCTACAGAAACCAAGCTCTGGACTCTGATCCCTTGCAATGAAACCTGGGGAATGGAAGAGAAACGGAGAGACCGAAACTGAATGTACACAACACACAAGCCGGTAAAGCAGTGGGCAAGAAGGAAGGAAGCAAAACAGGATAAAGAATATTAAGGAACAGAAAGATTCAGGAGGGGCCCATGCTGCCCTGTGAGAAAGGCACTGACCCAGTCACCTCTCTGAAAAGGCCCTTCTCTTGATCTTTGTCTTTTCATGCACATCCCCGCTCACTTTATCTCCCCTCACACGTCCCACGTGAAGTCACTGATGAAGGGGTCTTACTGGGGGCAATGAAGAGGGCCTGTAAATGCGCTCGCTGGTGTTGGGGCTGCTGAGCACCCAAGTTTTCCCTGAAGCCGCCTGGGCAGCCCTGGGTCCCTGAAAGCCTCAAAACCCACCCCACTGGAATGACATCATGGGACTGAGTCTGCCCCATCACTGACTTTGGAAACTAAGATGTGTGCACACAATTCCTGAATTAAACTGCCTAAAAAATAAAAAAATAAAAATAAAAAAAGGAGAACTTCAATGTCTGCCTATTTATTCTAGTTGTTCAAGGGTTTTTTGGTGGGAGAGGGTTTGGAGGTGTGTGTGTTTGGTTGTTTGGAGAAGATCCAGGATATAATGGCCTAGTACTTTTTGGTGGTGTTTGATCATGAATTTTTGCTTTTAAAGTGGCACAGTGATCTACTTGCAGAAATCAGAGTTATGTTTCATTTAATTGCACCAGGAAAATGAAGGAGGAAGAAAGATGAAATGCCGGTAACAGGGAAGGGGGTGGGTCAGACAGGGAAAGAATGAATGAATGATCACTGTTTTCTCCAAGGCAGGAATGAGAAACCAATGTTTACCAAGCCAAAGTTTTCTTGTGTGTGTTGTGTTTGCTAATAATAGGCCTGTGACCAATTTAAGTGGCAGCTGAAGCTCAGAGAGGTTTAGCAAATGATCAGAAGTCACACAGCTGGTGATGAAGCCAGGATTCTAACACAAAGTCTGCGTGAGGCAAAAGCCAGGCTCTCTCCAATCTACCATATGGTCTCTCTCAAGGGAAGGTCAGTGTTTCAGCCTGTGTGTTCCCCTCCCCCCACCCAACTATTTCCTAATGCAAATTGGGGCCCCACTTTTCCTCTCTGCCACCACAGCAAGAGAAACACAAGTGGAGTGCCGGGAACCCAATGCAATTTGCATGACGTTGGCTGGCCGAGGGCTCCTGAGATTCCCGGCCTGTGCCCCGGGTGCAGGTTCCCCCACTTCTGCTGTAATGGGCACAGTGGGCCCCAGAGCCAGGATGGCCAGCCTGATTTACCTCAATTAGCAGTAAGGGCTCCTGTGTTTGTACATATATATATATCAGCCTCCCACTGATAATCCACTTAGCCAACTTCAAAGGCGCCCTCCAGAGCCAGCTTGCTGTCTTGGGTTTTATCACATTTATATCCTGTATTTCTTTAGCAGGAGTTGCCAACAACGCATCTTTAAAGCATTCCCTGGCTTAAGAGAGGGGTTTGCCGCTTTTACAGGGCAGGCTTTGAGCAACATTTCGCCCTGGCCAGGCCCCACCAGATTTCCTTCTGCGCATCCAGATACAGCGGACCGGCTGCCAGGTAGGATACTTACTGACATACAAAGTGGGCAATGAAAGCAGGGCCTGGGAATGAGCGATAATGATGCCAATACTGAGAATCAACATGTTTTTGCTTAAGATTTCAAACGCCCTTCTCTGATAAGAGTGGCTCCCTGGCTAGAAATCCAAGCGGATTTAAGTTTCATGTCATTACTCATCAATGTACTTGTGAGTAATAGCAGTGTTTGCCCTACTGGGAGGTAATGAAAAACAACCAGAGCGAATGGAGGCTTCCCTGCCTAGTGGCCCTGTAGTGACAATCTGCAAGAGGCTTGCTCTACCCAGTGCTTTTTCTGCTCTGGGAGTAAAAGCTCATCCTTAATCAGTAACCCCTCTCCTGAGTCTCATCCAAAAGTCAGATGTGCAAATATGACTAACTGACGTTACAGATTCGGAGAAACATGGCACCGTATGAATCAGCAAGAACAAGTCACTTTGCGAAGAGAAACAATACTTTTCATCCAAAGCTTTTTTTAAAAAATTATAATCATTTCTCTCATGCCAACTACAGGTGTATGTTAGACTTCAAGTCTCAATCCTTTATAATCACAGCTCAAAAACATTTGCCACAAGTTTGAGAAACCTTCGATTTCAGGCAAGGACTTGTGATCCTCCCCTAACGCCCACCCCCCACATACCCTTGTCTTCTCTTTCTCATTCCTTCTCTTAGAAGATATGATAGAAATCATATTGGGCTCGTCTCTGATCCCGTATATAACACTTAGTTCATCTCTGTGAACCTCCATTCCTTTTCTATAAACCAGGGATAATCACACCTCACTCGCTTACCTTGCAATATTATTGTAAAGATTAAATTACATGGTGTAATTACATTGGAAACTACAGCTATTCGTTTTCATATTGACTTTTTTCTGTGCACTCCTCAGCTGTTTTCGATGACAGGGATGTCAAGAGTGGCTACTTCCACTTCTTCCTGTGACAGGCAGGCCTCAGAGGCCGTGTGACTTGTACCGCATCAGCTGTCTGGGGGAGAAGCTGATCTGAACTCGGTCTCTGCCCAGGCCTGGTGTAGCTATCCAGGCTATTTTAAATTGAGCAAATATACAGTCACATAAACAGAGAAACATATCTGTTTGCAGTCATCATTCCTTCTCTTTAACAGGTTGCCCCCTTGCCCTGCAAACAAAAGTGAAGAGCCCTTGAGAGTGGCTCCATAACCAAAGTCAACATGCTAACTAGAGAGTAAACAGAGCAAGCAATGCAAGGGCCCTATTTCCAGAGGTAAGCGTGCACAGCATCATTCTCATAAAGCCACAGTCAGCTAGCTTCCCGCTCACCCACTGCATGAAGCGCCCACTGCAGAGCCCATGAATATTGAGTTTCACCCCACCCTGGCCTAATTAAAGGCCACAGGAGACGCTCTCACAGTCCCAAAAGCCACCGACGACTTCAAGATTCAGATTTCCGAGGTTTAGTTAATTTCAGCTCTCCTAAGTTAATTCTAACTGTGAAAATTACATATCCTGTTTTTTGCCCCTGTGACAAATGTTCTACTCAGTCTCATAACTTCAGTCCAGGCAATCCAAGTGCCTTTCTACACTGGTGGTAGCTTCAGGGAGGGCGTGTTGACCAGGATCTATATCTCAGCAGGGCATGTTTTGCTGTTTTGATCTCCTCGAGCTCCATTAGACATTCCAGTGGTGGGTTGAGGCTGGAATATTTCTACAAGGGAGCATTTTATGGGACAATGTGCCTTTACAAATATTTCTGCTCTCCCTGCATCAGATATTTAACCATGAAGACTAATAATGACACTTCCCTTCTGTTGTAATCAAGTCATAAAGGGAAATGAAAGTTCTGCTCTGATACGCCAAGAAGTAACAACCAAAGCAAAAAAAAAAAAGTACACAAAGATACACAAAATAAATGCTTATCTCCCAACCATTCTTGTAGCTTTATAGGAAAAGATCATCAGTCATCTTCCATTTGGTCCTACCATGCTAAAAAAAAAGAAAAAAGAAAAAGAAGAAGAAAAGAAAAGAAAAGAAAACCATCTTCCTGATGCCACGACTTGCTTAGAATCTCCGCGAAGCCCATTCCCGGAGAGGCACTGCAGTTCTCGAAAGTGGCCAGCAGATGGCAGTGCTAGCCCAAGGACGTGCCTCCAGGGGTTCCTGGGGACGCTGACGCCTTGTCTGTAAATTCTGTGCTAAAATATCCCAAAGCTTAACTTCTAATCTCTTTCTTTCTTAGACTGTGCATTAAAGGTTTCGTACCGACATCCTTTCAAAGCCCGAAGAATGGAAGCAGGAATGGGGAAGCTTTCTGAATCTCTCCGTGGGGGCCCAGGAGTATTCAAGGGACAGGCACCATCACTATCTCACTCCGAGCAGGGGAGCGGGGACCTCAGAAGCCAGGAAACGACGCTGCCATTCCAGGCCTCAAAAATTCAGCAGGAAAAGCCACTCGAGAGGAGGCTGACTGGTTCAGGATTTTGCTTAGCCAACGCTCTCCCCATCTCAGAGTTTCCGCCCACTCGAGGAGGGAGGCCACCTGGGCCGCGCGGGGTTGGGGCCGCGACGCCGTTGCCGGCCCCGCCCGGCCCATTCTGTTCGCATGCCATTGTCACCCCTCTAAATCCCTCCGGGCGGGGGCCGCGACAGCCGTGCACCCTGGGAATCGCGGACTGATTGGAAACGACTGTTCCCGTTTGTTTACACAATAACGCGGGGTCGTAAAACAAACAGCAATGGGCCGCCTAAGCAGTAGGAAGTTTGCTAGGGGTTGGAAAACAAAAGTCGGGGACTAGTCCCTCTTACCCACCACGAGCGCAGGGAACCCTCCAGCCTCCGCGGTCCTCTGCTTCTCCCACATTTAATTATTACGACGCCCCATCCTCACCGCCAAACCCGGGGACCTTCGCTCCCTACCGCCCCTCACCCCTCCAGCGCCTCCCAGGCCGCCCCGGTGTCTGCGAGGCGTCCATTAGAGGCCCCCAGAAAGAGAAAAGGTGACCCGGGTTAGTCCTTGGTCTCAGCCGGGTGCCCAGACGCAGGAGGCTGACGGAAGGTTGGACCGCACTCTGGGAGCCCGCTAGAGGGCGCAGCAGCCCCGCAAATCTTACCCGCTGGCTGGCCAGGTCTCCCGTCGGCCGCTGAAGCTCCGGGTCCCCGACAGCGCAGCCCCGACCGCGGCTCGCCCACCTTCGCCTGGGAGGTTCCGCGCTAAAACTGTCGGCCCCCTGCCCCGCCACACCCACACGTACAGGAAGAGGGCCGCTCCCACTCCCGCCACCTCCACGCCCTCCGCGACTCGGACACCCGGGGGATGGTGGTGACTACCGTCCGCTCTGGGGTTCTGCGCCCTAGTTCGCCGCGCTCCTGGCCTCAGAGCGGCAGCGCCGCTGAGCCCCAGGCAAGACGCTTGGCTTTTGCATTGTTTTCGGTTGAGACCTGAGAGGGGGCTGGACCGGGTGGAGGGAGTAGGGCTGGGAGGGGTGGAAAGAGAGGAACCCGGGGTTTAGGGTTACAGTCGCGCGTCAGCGCCTCCTATGGGCTCGAAAGCGACACGGCCAGGAGCCGCTGCTCGTGGAGAAGGCCCCAGCGATTGGTCCGACACTGCGCCCCCTCGGCTTTTAGGAACCGAGCCTCCCCCAGTCACCCCTTGCCCGACGCTCGCCTTTGCCGCGGCTGCCCAGTGCACACTCGCGCCCGCCAGCGCCCGTCGCTCCGCTCCCGCAGGAAAGGGAGATTGCAGTAAGAAGAGAAGGAAACGCCCCACTGCAGAGGTTTTCTTTATCCCCTCCATCCTACTTCTAACCGATCCCTGGCTCCCTGTTCAGTTTTAAACAAAAGGAAATGCCACTGAGCAAATTCAGCAAAAGACTAGCACTAGCTGAGCCCGAACTAGAACGCCGTGGTCAAAAGCAACTTGTCCCCTATCCTGCATCCCGTGCAGGGGGTGGGGGGCAGGGGGCGCGCCCACAAGACATCCCCGCGTCGCCCCCGACAGCTGTTGCTGCTCGCGGACCCCGCGAAACCAGACACGAGAGACGTTGAGAGCCACACCTTTCGGTCACCGAGCAGGCTTTTAAGCTCTTCCCCAGAATTGCTACTTTTTCATCAGCAAAAAGTAACTTCCTCGCAGATCCACGGAGGCCAGATGAGTTCCACCCACCCACCGCTGGAGTTTGCGGAAAGGCGCTGACCACCGTGTCCCTAGGATGCGTCCCAGAGCTGTGCGCCGCCCACGGCCGGTCCCCAGGAGGCACAAAACCGGCCCGCCTCGGCGCCAGACGCGTTTGCAGCTGGAAAGCCTAAGCCCGATGCCCCTCCCCTTTCCCCCCTCCCAATCCCGCGTCCTAGGACGAAAACGGACCTGGGGCCGAGAGCCGGGAGCTGGAGCTCTGCTTAGGGTCCTTCTCCGTCTACACAAGGCCTGTGCAAGGGCAGAGGGTCAGCTACGGGTTTCTTACCGGTGTCTCCTCCCCCTTCCCCACCCTACCTCTTTCTTCTGCCTCCCCGCCCGCTCTCACAACTCCAATCCCGGAATCCAGATACCCTTGGGTCAAACCAAAAGCAAGAACCCCGAAGCAGGGCGTCAAAGCGAGGCTGGTCGGGCCCTCGCCTGTCGGGGAGCAGAGGAAAGGCCGGGCCCCTTTATCGTGAAGACTGTAGAAAAGAGGAAGCCGAGGGAGCTGGAAAAAAGGACAGGGATGCAAAGCAGCAGCACCACAGACCGGGTGGGTCAGATGGGGGGAGGGTAAGGGTGTAAAAACAGAGCCAACGCGGCAACGTGTGTGCGCACGCCGGGGGCGCTTCTTCCTCCCCTCCAGCGGCCCCTGGGGCTCGCTGGGCTCCGGGGTGTTAGTATGGGGGCCTGTGCGGATGGTTGTCGCGCCCATTTGCCCTGGATGTCTCTTCCTGTTCTAAAAAGCTGCCTACTTCTGGTAGGGAGCGACCGCGGTGAGGCGGTCCAAAACGTTGAGCAATTAGGCTGTGAAGCCAAAAAGCCATTTCCCACACCGCCCAGCCCCAAGCTTTTCCAGGCAGCCTGGCCAGGCGCGGGGCAGCCTGGACCCGATAAGGGCCGTCCTCGCTCCCTCTCCTGCCCGGGTTTGCCTCTCACTCTCGGAGATAAGTGGCAAGTTCTTCCAGACACTCTTTCTGTACATCCCAACGTGGGGCTGCGGGAGCAAAGTGCAGAACGAACGCTCTGGCTGCGGGATAGACCGACAGCCGACTGACAGCCAGCCCAGAACGAACTTCCCGGCCGAGAGGCTTGGTCAGGCAACTGGCAGCTCCTGTACGCCTGGCCAGGCAGCCGGGACGCCGGGCCCCCTCAACAGGTCATACATACTTCCTCTCGCTCTGAGCCGTCCACGACCACCCCTTCCGAACAGAACCGCCGTTCCCAGTTGTTCCCGAGCCAAGGGAACGTCGCCCGCTCCCCTTGCTCTGCCGGAAAAATTAATCTCACGTGTAGACGTAAAAGCCGATTTCCATGGGGATAGACGGCAGAGAAAGGAGACGGCTCCGCAGAGATCAGGGCGCAAGAAGGCCCGCTTAGAGAGCGGAATAAAGACTGGACGCTGGAGAGGATGAAGCAGCGCAGGGCTAATACAGGCAGGCGGCGAGTGCCACGCATTCCCGCGGGGAAAGGGACGCGCGAGGGAGGTTCGGGGCTTCGGTGCCCGGAGAGGGGTGATGAAGATGGCTCGCCTCCCTCTTTCTGTCTTACCTGGAACCAAGTTTTTCTATTCCAAGTCATCCCTAACTTCCCCCACAAGAAATTGGGCACTCTGGCGATCTTCCTTCTTTCCTTCCTGTGGCCGGGAATGGGCAGTAGCAGAGCTCCGGGGTTTGCAAAAACGGTTCCACCAAGGAAAGGGGCGCGCGAAGACGGGTATTGGTGGGGACCACAACGCAAATGAGGGCCCCTTGGAGCGCCGTTCGAAATTCCTCAAATCCCAGTTGCTGGAATGCGAGGCGACGATG
The DNA here is from genome assembly GCF_021234165.1 of Pteronotus mesoamericanus. Lineage (NCBI taxonomy): Eukaryota > Metazoa > Chordata > Mammalia > Chiroptera > Mormoopidae > Pteronotus > Pteronotus mesoamericanus. Next base: position 32,145,399 of record NW_026555234.1, on the reverse strand, counting down.
ACTTCTTCACTCCCGGCCAAATGTGTTTGTCATTACTCGAGACCGCCTGCCTGCCCGCCTGCGCCGCCGTCGCCCCCGCGCTAGGGCGCGCAACCCGAGCGCACTGCGGGGCTGGCGCCCGCTCTCCCTCACACTTCACTGATCCCACAAACCGCTGGGGAGCGCCCCAAACCCTCTACCAGTACGCGCCCCCTCTGCTGTCTTGCAGCCGCCACGGTTGCGCGGAAATCTGGCCCCAGTTCGCAGCCAGCGCTGCGCCGTCCAGTAATTATGCGCCCTGGGCCGGCGCCGATTGCGCCCAGCGGGCACCCGAGGTCCAGCCTCCTCCAGCCGAGCCCTTCACTCCAATCCTCCCCGCAACCCCTCCCGCGCCCCACTTGGCGCTCTTCTCTTCCCACCTCCCCCGGTGTTTCAGCCGCGCTCCGTGCCACCAGCGGCAACGTTGTCCCGCCAAACCGCGAGCGAGGAATGAAAAATACTCATTAAAAACCTGTCGTCTTCCAGGACCCACTGCCAAAAGGAAGGCAGACACCTCTGCCCCCACTCAGCATTACTTGGTGCTCGTCCCAGTATACACTAATTCCACCCCAGCCCCAAAAGAAACCTCAAAAATGTGAGCCTAAACAATTTCTTAGGGAGGCCATAGAGTTGTTAGAAAAACACTGCTTTCAAAAATAGGTCTGGAAAATGTTTTTTTTTAAATCCCTAGACTTTCGAACTCTATGGTTATCTTCCCTCCAAGTGAAATTTATTCAAAATAAATTACTTTCTGGACACTCTACTGGAATTCAACTCCACTTTTGTTTTTTCCTCATTGCCCAAAGTTTGAGTGAAGTCACCTCACTTCTTCTAGCCCAAAAGGCCTGGCAGGGACTTCTCTTAGAAACAAAAAATCATTTTTTTCTTCTCCCTTACCTTCTCCTCTTATGTCAATTCGAAATGAAAATCCTACATGTGTAGTGAAAAGTGTGTCCAAGGCCTGCGGTCCTCCCCTGCAGTCCCCTCCTCTGTTTCTCTCCCTCTAGCTCCAACTGTAATGGGCTCAAAAACCGCGTTTTGTAATTGATTCAATGTTATAGTCCATCCTTCTAAAACTAATCATTTGCTGTAAGTAAATAGCTGTCAGGAAATGAAGCCCCACCCCCTTGGCCTCTTCAAAATAAAAGTTTCCAAGAACTCTGAGCTCTGAACCTCCCAACCTCCAGACTGCGCCTTCGCTATTGCTCTTACTCAACCAGGGGGTCCAGCTCCAGCCCCCAGACTTCAACAACAACTGGGGGGGGGGGCGGGGAGAAGCAGACCAGATGGGGTGGGGGTGGAAGAAGGGGGAGGCGTTGATGCTCTGCGGAGAAAGATGTTCGGGGAAAATACAAACTGCCCATCATTTCCCGAATGAGTTTACCTCCTCATTTGGGGGGTATCTACTGCTCTACTATGTTGCTTAGTAGCCTCTTCGAAAGAAAGAAAAAGGACACGTAAAATTGTACTTTATGCCCAGAGAGAACCTAAGTCTGGAATCGAGAAGTGTGCTTCCCGCAGAAATTCCCAGCCCATCTAGAAACAGGGCCCTCGGGAGGGGTCTCCAAGCGGTTGGATCTTTTTGAACCTGAGGTCTTTGAGGAAGTCTCTTGTAGTCGCTGATCGTCTGACGAGATTAGACAAGCTGTTGAGCCCAACTTGAAGATGGTGGGTTGGGAAGGGGAGCGTGTTTGTTTGTTTGTTTGTTTGTTTGTTTGTTTTGAAAACGGGTTTGGAAGAAAGTGCAAAGAATGAAGGGTCTGTGTAGGTTTGGGGCGGTCTCCAACAGAACGACCTTTAACGGGCCACTCATCTTGCCGTGCCTTTGTTTTCGGGGACATCTGAGCGAGGCTGTCCCGGCTTCTATCACATACATCAAAAGGCTCTGGCTTGGGCGTTTGGAGAATAGTCCACGAAGCTCCCGCCACCTCCGCATTCACGGGGAGGGTGCATTTTGACCGTCCCGGAGCTTCTCCTCGCCCCGTGGGCGGGACCTTTCCTACTCCACAGGGTTAAGAGCGGAGCCCCAAACCCTATTCCCAAGGCGCGAGGCAAGGCAACGATCCTGCTCGCGAAGGAAAGGGGGCGCTGACACTCCAGTAACCAGTCCTGGGCTCAGTGGGGCTTCCTAGCGAGGGTGGGGGAGGGGAGCGCATTAACCTCCTGGCCCGCTCGGATTTTGAATTCTCCTGCGGGACGCGTGGGGTGGGGGGCATCCTTTACCTCCACCCCCACCGCAGTGAGAATTCCCTGGGCCAAGTTAAGACTGGAGCGTTGGCCAGCCATCACCTTCTCCCTCATCATGAGGGTGGACACGGGACGGTAGGCAGAGGAGGGTCACAGAAAGTAGTCCAAGGGGTGCTGTGCTTAACTGGGACCTGCTGCCGAGGTGTCAGGCTCGGGAAGACGCCCGGGGCTGGGCCAGGGGCCCCAGTCCCCAGCTCTCCTGCGCGCCTGCCTCTCGTGCATCTTCAGTTCGGGTGACTGCACTGCTCACTATTACTTCCACATGTTCCTTCAGGAAATCATTGAAGGCAAATATATGAACAGCCCCTTGTTCGGAATGCTAACAGGATACCGTAATGTTTGTAGATAACGAACGGGGACTAACGACCCCCATAAAAAGTAGAGTGCGAAATAATAGGAAAAAGCGGGCATTGGCTTTCGAGGCTATTAAGACAAGTTGAGATCTGGGTTTTTAGATCAAGTACCCGAGAGGGTAGAAGCGAGCTACCCAGGAAGACCTGCTCTGCTACCGGGATAGCGCCAGCCCTGTCGCACCCGAGTCTCCTGAACGCAGGACGCCAGCGCTCTTGCCCACAAATAGGAACTTCACAGTTCATTTCGGAGGCGCTTATGCCCGAAAAGGAGGCTAGTCTGGGGGTGTCTTCTGGCCCTAACTCCTCGCGAGTTTAAAGCCGAGTGAGTAGATGAGCCAGTGAGCACCCAGTTGTCCTTCTGGTAGTAATTACCTGTCTAATTTGAATGATGCCTTTGTTATGATCATTAACAAACATTTGCTAAAGGTTTCCATGTGTGACATTCCAGAAGGTTTAAAGGCCTGGGGAGCTGACTCCTGGGATGGTGCGCCGGTGGGGGGTGGCGCAGGGAAACAAATGGTTGGGGGAAGATGTCTCCCTGTCTGGGCCGAGCAAAGATGGAGAGAGGTCAACATCTGCCTTCCCTGCAAAATCAAAATAAACCCAGTGGCCGGGAGCAACCTCCAGGCTGGAGGCCCAGAGAGAGAGGCGGTTCTTTCCTTAAAACGAGTCCTCTCCGCAGCCCCCACTCCGCCGCCCCTCCCACTGCTCGTAGGAGAGTTTGAGTCCTGCGGTCCGCTCTCCGCCGCTGGGGAGAGATCGGGTCTGCGCCCGCAGTCGGCCCGACTTCGGGGAGGGGGTGGGGAGGCGAGGCGGGCCTGGCCGCGCTCTGCCGGTGTTGTTCTAAGATCCTTCCAGATTGTTCCCCGGACGCCGGGTGTCCTGGGTGGTCCTGCAACCGCAGCCGGCGAGAAGCGGCGCCTGGCCAACAGGGGCTGCGGAGTCCATTCTTCGTGGGCTTCTGCAGGGCACCTTGGGGGGCCACGCTGCCCTGTGCGCCCGGAGAAGTGACCTTTGCTGACCGGTGCCTCTGTGCGAGGGTCCCAGCCTGCGCCCAGATTTTGCTTTTCAACCTCTTGGATTTCACCCCCCCCCCCCCCCCCCTTGAGAAATAATCGTGGGGTTAAGAAGGAGCGTTTTCTCCCCAAACCGGGAGTCTGGGCGGCTGCAGCCCGCTCTGGGGCTGCGCTGGACGGGCAAGATCGGGGGAAGCGGCGGGGCTGACGCGGCCTCGCACGTCTAGGCCCTCGGGCTGCCTGAAATTGGACGCGAGTGTATCAAATGGAAACGTAGTCGAGCCAGCCATCAAAAAGCGGGCACCCGCGAACGTTTTACAACCAAATCAAAATGGTCACTGAAAACAAAAACAAAATTTCCCCTGCCCTGCCTCCGAGGCTCGCTCTGCAGTCCCCGCCCCGCGGTAACCGGGCCGCAGCTCCGGGCGTCACACCTACAGCTTTCGGGGGGCGTTTCCCGCTGAGCTGGCTTTCTGTTTCCACCCTCCTTCTCCTCGGCTGTCAGCTCCACCCCTCAATTCGACTTTCCTCGGAGAATAGCGAAGGTCCTTTTGCCTTAGCAGACCTGGGATTGCAGCAGTTATCAAAGCCGTTAGTTGTGAAAATCACATGTAAACAAACTTGTGAGTTTTGATGGGGTGGGGACACCTTTCTAGCTTCCTGATTTGAAAATAAAGGACCGTTTGGTGGTTTGCCAAAGAAAACGGCGCTAAGGGCCCCTTCCCCCAACCCTTCAGTTCTTGCCTGCGAGCCGCCTCCCGGGGCCCAGCGAAGGGACCCTTCGTGGGGAAGACTCGGAGGAGGCCTGTGGACGTGGCGCGCAGATGTGGGCTTCCCGCGGGAAGACCGGTGAGCCCCCAGCCGTTGCCTGGGGGCCGAACCGGCTGGGGCTTGGGAGTCTGCTCTGGGTCTCTTTCCCCTCTCCGAATTCAGGGACGCCCAAATCTTGGAAGAGGAGCAGGAAGAGCGCTCCGACAACAGGGTCTCCACGGGCGTGTGGAGCTCGGGGTGACAGTTCTCTTTCCAAACCTCCTCGCATAGTTCCTCTTCTTCCAGTTGCTGGCTAGACCTAAGGGGGCGACGTCCCTTCTGGGTTCCTTGGGGCTCTCTCTCCCCCCCTCTGGAGAATTGTCTCTGGACAGAAGTAGAAAGCCGTTTCCTGGGGCAAGGGCTCAGCGGCACCCCGCCCGCGGGCTCCGAGCACCGCAGCCGGCCTGCAGACCTCCGCGAGGACCCGAGACCGCGAGCTCTGCTTGCGGCCCGCCCGGCCTAGCTGGGCCTGGGCTGCTCGGAGGCGGGAAAGATGTGGGTCTGGATCTGGATTTTTGATACCCTTCCCCTAGGGAGAGAGCCCCACTTCCTTAATATTTTTGTGTCTCCTACTCCCCTCTTCTCTTTAGGCCTTAGCGCTTAGTTACTTTTAATTTGAAAACCACTGTGAGGGGAGGCGGAGGGACCGAGGAGATTGGGAGGTCTGCTCTCTATTAGGGGCCTCGGCCATCCAGCTTTCCAACGCACAGCTGTGGCTGGGGAGGGGAAGGAGGGGCTGGCTCTGTTTAGGTCAGCCTGACTGAAGAAAGGGCCTTGTCCTCAAGAAGTCCCAGGAGTACAAGTACAGAAGAGCCCTGTGATTTAAAAAAAAAAAAAAAAAAAAAAAAAAAAAATTCCCCCAGAAAGGCACTGTGAAGTGGAAAGCCAGTAAGCCCGTGGAACCTGGGTTCCAAAATTACCCTAATTATAGTACATATGTTTGAATATGAGCCACATTATTTAATCAGGGTATTACTGTATTTAATCCTCAAGACAACTCTCTGGGTTGTGCATGATTATCCTCATTTAATAGAGAAGCAAACAAAATCAGGGGCTTAAGCACTTTGCATGCAGCAGCACCAGGATCTGCTTAACCACGCCCTGACTCCAGCTATTGTGCGGTGGGATGAAGACAGCTCATCTCTCTGAGCCTCCGTTTCCTCGTCTGTACAAATAGGCATAATGTCTGGATTGTTACGCAGATTAAATGAAATGATGTACAGGAAGCCGGGGAAGAAGCTAATACACTTTCATTCTGTTTCCTCTTCAGGCTTTTCCACAGACATAGTCATTGTCACATTCATCTCTAGTTTTCTTGGATTGGCCTCAAGAGCTGGATGAAGGTCTCCTTAGTTTTCTATTTCATATTCTATTTCATTTTCTATTTCACAGGGGTGGGGCGGAGCACCTGAGTGCCTAGGTACTATGCCCTAATGTCTCAGGCCCTCTCAAAAAAACAGTCCCAGGAAGGAAGGCAGGATGAAGGAGGTGAAGCCGGGAAGGATCAGCAAAAGCAACTGCAAATGAGAAGGCAGGCTTGGCAATACCAACCAGGGACTCTGCAATGAGCCCAGGAAGCAGGAAAGCTGAGGCCTCAGCCTCGAGGAACTTGAGGTGAGGATCAGTGAGAGAACCCCTTGGGTGTCTTGCAAGGTTGTGCACGAGACACCCTGACTTCTAGAGAATTCACTTGGTAGTGCAAGGTGTCCCGTGTATGCATCCCATACATAGCCACCCTCTCCAACGTGACTTCCTCCAAATCTTAGTTTTGGAAGAGTTTCTTTTTTCACTTTTTAAGTCATCAAAAATGTATGGCACATGCCAATCTGAATTTCTTCTCAGCTTTGGGGAGGTGCTTCATTGACTCAAGAAACATTGACTGAGCATCTGCCTTGTATCTGGCTCTATATTAGATGTTTAGGATACAGGAGTAAGCAGAATGGCTATAGTCCTTGCCTTCAGGGAATCTGCTAGAATACGCTCATCTAGCCACCTGGGCTTCCCCCATTGCAGTCTCAGTGCTGAGTCCTGAGAGAACATCCATTGGAACAACACTCATTTCTTTGTGAGACTGTTATGAAGAAGGTGATTAGAGAAGGCAGACCAAGGAGAGTCTTGAATCATGGCCCACACAACCTCCCCAAACTCTCCAGAATGTGTCTAGCTGGGATCTGCACTGTGGGCTGAGAGGAGCTTGTCTTAATCCAATTGAATACAATACTTGCTGAGCCTAACGTACTCAAGACTGTCCCAAGGGCTAAGGATACAGCCCTGCCTGCAAAGGGTGATAGGCTAGTTGAGCAAACAATCACTTAAACATAAAGTTGCTGTGAGCAAGTTAGAGGTGCACACGATGTCTGAGCACAGAGAGGAGCCTAACTCCCACTGGTGGGGCAGAGAGGACGCCTTAGAATTCAGAGACACCCTGAACTTAAGGAAGAGACATCTCTCTGAACCTAACAGGAATTAGAATCTCACTGGGGAGGAATCTAATGTGCATGGGCTTAAAGGTAAAAGAAAGCATGAGGTCATCAGATGTCAAAGAAGTTTGGGATAGCTGGCATGTTGAATTTATGAAGGTCCAGATGAAGAGGACGAAGAGAGAAGCCAGATCATGGAGGCTTCCAGGCCTTGTTAAAGGTCTAGATTTAATTCTTTGAAACACCAGAAGTAATTTAAGGAGGGGCAGGGCAGGGGCAGAGTTGAATTTTAGGAAGGATCAGAGTGGATGTCACCAGGAGGTATGGAGGTTCCTGCTATAATCAAGCGAGCAAGCGAGGTGGGATGAGTCCCTGGCCCTGGCGCTGATGCGGGGGGAGGGGGTGGAGAAAAGGGATCAGAGAGAAGGCAGGAGAACGCATGGCAGTCTTGACTGACTGAATGTGAGCTGTGAGGAGAATAGAGTTCCTGACTTAGGCCAAAGCTGGTGGTGATTACTCAGTGGGGGGACAAAAGGAACACAAATTTGGGAAGGCAAAGGATGGATCAGCTCTTTTTTTTTAAGATTTTATTTATTTTATTCTTAGAGAAATGAGAAGGAAGGGAGAAAGAGAGGGAGACAAACGTTGATGTGTGAGAGATATGTCAACCGGTTGCCTTTCACACACCTCCAAACAGGGACCAGACCCCCAACCCAGGCATGTGCCCTGACTGGGAATCAAACCGGCAACCCTTTGGTTCACAGGCTAGCACTCAGTCCACTGAGCCGCACCAGCCAGGGCATACTCTTAAATGTGATACTTTTGGGTAAGCTCAGAAAGGAAGGATTACAATGAGTAGAAAAAACAGAACAGAATCTTAACTAACTCCAGCATTTTCTGGTGGACAAAAAAAATTCTGAGAAGAAACAATCAAGGATCTTTATCTCCTAAATACTCAGTTATTGTCTCTGAATTCATACAATGGCAGTTAGTTGAATTTAAAGAGCTGTCTTGACTTAATATCTAAGTTCAACATTATAAATCTTGGCTAGACCTATCTGGTGATTTTGTATGCACGAGTAATTACAAATGTCCTATGAAAACATAAGAGCTTTAATTATTATATGACTGGTAATACTAGATTATTTTTTACCTCATTTATACTCTTAAATATACATTCATACCCACATTTGGATTTCAGATCACCCAAAGACCCAAGCGGAGTGGGAGCCAGATCCTTGTCCTGAGGATACTTTTCTACCCTTACCTTGCACTGGAGATACTAAGGTAGGGCTCACTCTCAGGGACTATATGCATATAATTTTAGTGACAAAGATAGCATACTATCCTCAAGTAATCATTCTCCTTTCTTTCTCAGTAATTGAGTCTCTGATTTTTCGCTGCCCCCACCCAGGGACAAAATCTTTCTTTCACAATCTCTCTTGTAGTCAGATGTGGTCATGAAGAAAACTTCTGGTCACTGGGTTGTAAGCAGAAGTTGTGAGTGGAGCTGCCAAGAAGCATTATCGTAGTCACGGGCACATTCTTCTCAAGCCAGTCTTTTTGCTGGATGGAAAGTAGGTACTGGTTTCAGCAGCCTTCTTATACTATGAGACAACTTTAAAAATAGAAATTGTGCACTATGATGTAATAAAATGAAAAGTCCATGACCCATGAACCTCCAAACAAACCCTAATAGCCTACTGCCTTCTTGAAATAAAGGAGAAAGAAAATTCTATCTAGTTAAGCCTCTTATTTTGAGTTTTTCTGTTAAATGCAGCCAAGCTTGATCCCGTGGATGAAAAAAGGGTCATATACTACATGCCAGACAAGCTCAGGGGAGGCCTGCATGGTGGACCTTACAAATTCAAAGACCAAAAATAATCAATCAGATGGTCTGAATATAAAAATTCCTAACTAAAAACAATTTATGATGGTAGTCATGTCCTGGGCCGGCAGCTTCCCTGACAAAGGTCAACCTTTACCTTAACTGAACCTGTCTATTGTCTTTTTGCATCTAAAGTAACATGTTCTCAGAATGTCAGGGTAATCTCCTTTTCCAGACCTCTCTTGTCATACCTACACCACCTGAGCAGGCGACCGCAGAACCCCTCATTGTTATCTTGTTCCCCGAGTACCTTCTCTACGTGTGTGTTAATTACTAGCTGTCCTGTAACCACCAATATAAAAGAAGTTATCTCTCCATTTTACTTTTTATCCAATCAAAGAGAGTATCCCACTTTGCTTTCCCTCACCCCCTTAACCTACCACCAGTGAATTTTACTGGGGGTTCAGGACAAATCGTCCCAAGATGTGTCTCTGTGGTAAGCAGATTGTTTTGCATTAAAGACAACTTGAACAGCAAACTCAAAAGAAGTTTCTTTCCCTTCACTGACTTCCTGGAAGAACTTGAATTAGAGGCCTTGCTGATAATGGGAGATTATCAGAAATGACGTCTTTCGATCTAGCTATAGGGCAGAGCAAACTTCTCTTTAGTCAACATCTACTCTTCTTATCATCCTGCAATGGCCTTTTGAAGCTCCCAGGTACCTGACCTGGTCCCTAGCTCAGGATGTGTTATATGCCTGACCCCCCATCTCTGAACCTTTCATGTTTGTGGGTCTCTGACTCCCTCATGTCTGCTGGGTTCCCATACACATGTATGTATTAAATTTGGTTATTTTCTTTCACTAATCTGTCTCATGTCCATTTGATTATTAGAACAGACAGAAGAACCTTGAGGGTAGAGGAGAGTTTGTTCCTCCCCCACAATTTCACGTAACCCTTCTTATATCTCCTTTTTTGATTCTAATGCATAAAATAAGCTGCAAAACTACCATCCCTTAGAGCATTTTCTCAGTCCATTGAGATTTTGCTTCTTGGCAATTGTTGCCATTTTGGCTCAGGTAGGCTAGACACTCTTTCATGGACATTCACTTGGCATTGTTGGCAGGATTCCAAAGAAGCCCACCAAGGACCACTCTGCAGCCCTGCACTAGGTGTTAGGTACGAGCAGGGGCCTATTGTGTGTGCCTAGCTCCTCACTTTGTATCAGGTGAACTTGAGTTTTTCTTGGAACTCTGGACCTATTTAAGCTGTTTAAAAAAAAAAAATCCTTGGGGTAACACTAAAGGTTAAGGATCGAGATAATCCAGGCTAAGGCTAAAGGCTGAGATAACTCAGGGGCAGGAGGGGAAAAAGTGGGTGGCTGATTTCTAATTTTTGCTTTTCAATCGGAACCACCTACCACGAATCTGAACAAAACCTTTTGCTGGATAGAGAGTCTAAACTTGTTCAGCTCTGAAGAAAAGGGACATTTCCTCCCTCCAATTCGAATTGTGAGTTTCCTTAGGTGACTCAAAATCTATGTGGAGGTGTTTGACGGTACCCCTCCACATGAGCAGAGCTTTATAAGGAATTCCAGCACGGCCATAGTTAAAGAATTGACTGGTCTGGAGACATACTCATACAGGCGGGGTACCTAGCACTCCGAGTCCGCATGGCAGCGTTAGACACCGGAGCAGAGGGGTAAAGCAACCTGCGTGGTGACAGGCCCTTGGAGCTCAGCCTGTAAGCAGCACACAGATACCCCTGGAAATGTGTCCAGACTCTGCAGACCTCTAACGAAAACTAAAATTAGCATGGAAAATTGTGCCTCCAAGGCCACCATGCCCTCGAACCCCTGCTCCCACTAATACTCCTGCCGATGTACAATTTATAGAAAACTTTTATTTGCAAGTACCTATAGAAATGGGAAGATTTAACCAAAAAGTGATATCAACTTAATAAAATGGCCAAAGTGGAGTTCTTTCAACACCTAAATTAATTTTTTTGTGTGCACACATCACAGGGGATTAAAAAAGCTGGCTCTAAAATCGAACTGAATGAATGAGAGGCTGACCTCAATTGGCAAATAGAAACCTCTGAAGTCTATCACAGGGAGAGTTTCTTCTCTGCAGGGTGTTAATAAAAAGAGTTTGGAGATTGTGAATTAAAGGAGGTTTCCGAAGTTGCTCAATGCCAACATCCCGTTTTCCCCTCGTCTTCATCTGCCCTGCTGTCCCCTTTATTCCATTGTCCGGACTTACTCTTTTTTCCTCCTTTATCTTCTCTCTCTATTCTATACTTCCTCTACTGCAGCTCCCTACTGTCCTTGGGGAAACTAAGAACTTAAAAAACCTGGCATCTCCCTTTGGAGAAAAGCTGGTGTCAGGCAGCGGGCGAACAGCGATCATATCCATTCCACGGACTAGAACAGAATTAAGAAATCTACCTAAAGATTTTTCCCCAACCCTCTCCAGGACCCTGATGGGTTCACAAAGGGATTTGATTTAACTGTTCAAACATGTGATCCTAGCTATTCTGAATTATTCCAATTAAGATACAATACAGTAACTACTGGTGTCTAAGAAGAAAGCAACAGATAGATAAATAAGGTCTGCCAAGAAACTCCTGTAGAAGACTTTTGACAAGAGAGAGAGACAGTGCTGGCTGGGTAGCCTAGTGGGTTAGATCTCCCTGCCTGTATGACAAGGTTGTGGGTTTGATCCCTGGTCAGGGCACACATAAGATTCAGCCATTGGATGCATAAATAAGTGGGACAAGCCTCTCTGTCTCTGCCCCCCCCCCGCCCCCGCCACTTTCCTCTCTCTCTCTCTAAAGTAAACAAACAAACAAGCATACAAACAGAGCAAAAGACAGAGACTGACCAGGAAAAATGCAGAGAATTAGCCCACTGGCTTTTCCAAACCATACCTGACATTTTCCCCCTGGAAAATGGACTGGACCAAGACCAAGACCAAACCCAGCAAAGCAAGAAAGGCAGATGACACAGTGCTTGATTTTGAACATTTAAGAAAGCTTTCAAACAATACTCAGGTCTGTCTTCAGATAGTTTTAAGGATCATTAAAATGATCCCTTACTAAATTCACCATTTTTGAAAGGACTAGATAAAGAGTTTATAATTCTGATTAAACAATATAAACTGGCTGATCCTGCATACTAATAACCAGCAATTCTGGCTGAAAACTATTCAAAAGAGAGAAAAAGAGAAAGGTGCCAAAATCATGAACTTACAGCTCCAGCAAGTAAGCAAATCAAGTCAGACCTTCCCAAAAGTCTCTCAGACAAGGGGACAGGGCAGTTTGTCCTTCCTATAAAATGTCAAGTCACCATAAAAAGACTGCAGAAAACAATTTTTGAATTTGGAAAAAGAAAAGAAACAGAAGTTAGCATAGGGCTGTTCCAAGGCCTAGAAGAGGGAATTTCCCCTTCTCCTTACTAATACTTTAGGAGAAACAGAAATTACCATAAAAGGGGAAACTACTAAGGCCCTTGTACAATAGATACTGGGGCTACTTTATCTATTCTTAACCTTCTTCAACTAAGTTGCCCTCTGCCTTGGGATAAAGCTTCTGTACAAATGCTGGGAATATCTACTCAACCAATGTCCAATCAGTCTGTTCTCTTTTAAATAGGAAATGTCACAGGGCAGTTTTGCTTGTCAAATCTTCCCCAATTTATCTGATATAGGAAGACTGTATTAAAATCAATGATGCCCACATATTCTTTTCCCAGAGGGTGAAATGTATTTAGAACTAAATAAATCAACTACTAAATCAATTAGGAAAATAGTGATTTTAAAGGAAACTCCACAAGAGGAAACTAATCTTAAGACTGACCGAATGTTTGTTATCGGATGTTCCAATGCAACTTTGGCCCTTACCTGGTACAGATATTAGTAAGACTAAATCAGCCACTCCTATTAAAATAACTATTGACAACACTTTGCCTCTGCCTAATATTCACCAATATACTTTAAGACCAGATGCACAAGCTGGAATTAAGTTCATTTCGCAAGATTACTTTAAGAGGGGATTATAATTCCACGTAGGGCTCCCTGCAATTCTCCTGTCTTTCCTGTATAAAAACCTACTGGAAAAGGAAGGAGGTCTGTACAAAATCTTAGACCTATATATGAAACAGTTATTCCTAGACACCCTGTGATTGCAACCTGCATACTCTCTTTTCAGCTGTGCTTGCAGACTGCCAGTGTTTTTCAGGGGGAGATGGTTGTAGTGCCTCTTTCAGCATTCCTGTTGGAAAAAAACAACAACAACAACAACAGTAAATACCTCTTTCCTTTCACCTGGGAAGATTGGGAGTTTACTTGACAGTAATGCCCCAGGAATATACAAAGACTGCCACTTGTTTCTTTCAGATACTAAAGGCTGATTTGAATGATGTTGAGTTTCCCAAAATGCCACTCTAACCCAATATATGGATGATCTACTTCTATGCTCTAGGACATATTAGACTCTCAAGAGGACACAATTTAGCTATTGTAAGAGCTTCGAGTGTTCCTGGGTCTGACTGGATATAGTCACAATTGGATTCCAAATTATTCATTAATGGCCCAGCCTCTATATGTCTTATTAAAATCAGATCAATCTGATCCAACTCAATGGAACCCAGAAGGGAAACAAAGTGTAAAAGCTCTTTAAAAGATAATTATTTAAAGTTCCTTCTCTGGGACATCTTACATATAAATTTTTTTTTTGTTTTTATACATAAAGATAAAGAAAATACTTTAGGAGTTTTTAATTCAAAAACACACATATCATGCTCTGACTAGTGTGGCTCAGTTGGGTGGGCATCATCCCATAAAGCAAAATGTCGTTGGTTTGATTCCTGGTCAGGGCACATGCCTGGGTTTCAGGTCTAGTCCTTGGCTGGGACATGAACGAGAGGCAACGGGTCAATGTTTCTCTCTCACATCAATGTTTCTCTCCCTCTCTTTCTCCCTCCCTTCCTCTCTCTCTAAAAAATAAAATAAAATAAAAATCTTCTTTAAAAAGTAAAAAAAAAAATAGAGATCATCGCAGACCTATTGAATATTACAGTCAACAGTTAGACTCAGTGGCTAAAGGGTTGCCATCTGGCCTGACATCCATCTCTGTTCAGCCATGGCATGCAAGCAAACAGAAGACATAGGCACGGGCTCCTCTCTATTTATGTTACTCATTCTGCTGAATCTCCACTGAACTCTCATTACACGCAACACTTCTGTCAGCCAACTGGCTTCTAATGACCTACTCTTGCTTTCTGCACCGAATATTACTTGAACTTGAAGTAACAGTCTTTTTAAAAACACAGGCTTAACTCACTTTATTTTTCTTGTATAAAATTATGTGGTGGCCACAGAAGGAGCCTGGGTCCTTTGCACAGAAATTCTGGTGTGTTTCTCTACAAGATGGTCAGTAGGTTCCTAGGAGAGAAGGTTGGTGAACAAGGTCTCTTTCTAGAGATCAGAGTGAGGTAGTTGTAGGTCTTGAAGATGGTATCAAAAGTGGCCTTGGCGAAGTTGCCCAGGGTGGCAGTGCAGTCCCTGGCTAATCAGCAGAAGCTTCTTGGACACAGGAGCTGAGATGATGCCAGGGTCCCTGGGGGCAAGGATGAGGTACACCAGCACAGAGCCACAGCAGCTCGTCACCTTGCAAGGCATGATGTGGGGCTTGCCGATCTTATTTCCCCAGGAGCCTCACTGCACAGGGACCATAGAGATCTTGACCAGGATGGTGGCACCATGGATGGCAGCGGCTACTTCCTTGGAGCACTCAACATGCAGACCAACATGTCCACTGCAGCCTCCAACAGAGATAAGTGCCTTAAACCAGTCCTCTGGACAGTGCGGGTCTGCTTTTGCACCAGCATAATATTCAAAACCTTGCTCTCGAAGTATGTCCCCATGAAAAAGTCAATGATCTCACATTCCTTGATGGAATCTGAGGGAGAAGAGATAAAGCTCCTCCAGGGAACAGCTATGCTGGGAAAGCATAGACACAGCAATAAACTACAGTAATTTGACAAAAACAAACAAACAAACAAACAAAAACTCCTCCAGGAACTCGCTCTCCATGTTCTTGACCAGGCAGCCCAGCTTGGTGAGGGGAATCCACTCCTTGTCCTTGGCCTTGGCCTTGCCTCTGTGAACCCCACAGCCTCTGCCCGGGCCCAACCCCAGCCGTGACCTTTCCCTAAATGCCACTGTCAAATCCTCCAGAAAAACAGCCATGGCCTTTCATTCCAAGGCCCCTAGGGCCTCCAGGACCTCTGAGGCACCAACTTCATTGCCATTTAGAGTTTCTTTGAAAAAGAAGAATGTAACAATCTTATCCCAGCTGTTTTGCTACCTTCTTTGCAGGATGAAGATGTCCGAAAAGTGTTTTGCTTACTGACCACCTTCTTGTTCTTCTGAATGATTTACAGGAAACTCTTATTGATAAAGTTGACTTAACTTGGTTACAAAGGGATCGTATCTGAAAGATGAACAGGGACATTACCAAGATGGATGTGCAGTAACTTCCATGATGGAGATAACTGAAGGGTTTTATTTCCTTGAATAAGATCTCCCCAACAGGGTGAATAGATTGTTCTCACTCTCACTCAAGCTTGTCAATCAGCCAAAGATCAAATAGCCAATATTTACACAGGTAGTTGCTATGCCTTTGGTGTAGCTCACAACTTTGGAATGTTATGGAAGCAGCGAGGCTTCTTAACTTCTTCAGAGCAGCCCATACAGAATACAATACTGGTTGCAGAATTGTTAGATCCCATAGAGCAACCAAGACAATTGGCAATTATCAAAATTCCAGGACATTCTAACACTGCCACCATGGAAGCAAAAGGAAATCATTTAACTGATGCTGCAGCTAGACAGGCAGCATTAAACAGCCAAGTTATTCAGACCCAAGAATGCCCGTTGCTTCCTATTAAAGAAATAAAAGGCTGTCTTTTACAATTGCAACAGATAGATACAGAAGAAGAAGAGAGGATATGACAAAAAAAAAAAAAAAGGGGGGGGATACTTTGACCCAGACAAGCAGATCTGATTTGGACCCAATTAGAAGCCAATCATACCTATAGGAGCTAATTACCTATACTTCAATCTGTATATGAGCTAACACATTGAGGTCTTTAGAAGATGATTTTGTAGAGTAAACAATAGAGGGCGGGGCAAAAGTAGGCTAACAGTTGTTCATATGGAAAATAATACATAATTAATAAATAATACAAGAATAAACTCTGTTTTGTGTCTTCACAACTGTAAACCTACTTTTGCCCACCCCTGTATTGCTGAAAACCTTCTCTTACCATAGCTCATAAAGTGTGTAGAAGAAGTTCTCTGTGTCCAAAACATAACACTGGAAAATCACTCCATGAATCCCAAAGGTATTTCCTACTCCTTTTAGGTTCATTTGAAATATGGTCATTGGATTTTATCCAAATGCCACCATCTCGAGGATACAAATTGGTGTTAGTTATGATCTGTATGTTTTCTCATGCAGTTACATAGTGACCAAGGGACTCATTTCACCAGACAAATAATGTAACCTGTCTATAACATTTGGCCGATGCAACAGCATTTCCGTTGGGCTCATTATCCCTGTCCTCTGGATTGGTGGAACACACAAACGGTACAATTAAAACTCAGCTATGTAAAATTTTAAAAGCTTTTAATCCTCCTTGGCCAAAAGCTCTCCCTGTAGTGCTCCTCAACCTGCGATCTACTCCTTTCAGTAAACATGGTCTTTCTCCTTATAATATAGTCACTCGTTATGCTATGCATCTGGATGAAGGGCCACGTGAACCAACCTTACTAAACAGAGGCATTCTGCATTATTAGCAAGGATGTATTAACCAGCTTAAAGAAACCAATGAATTAGTAACTGATTTATTTCACAGCATGCTCCTGGGAGATGAAGACTTCAAAGATCATGACTTACAACCAGGAGAAATTGTCCATTGGAAAAGATATCAATTAAAGACTCCCTCCAACCTCATTGGAAGGGACCTTATCAAATATTACTAATCCACATGCAGCTAAACTTAAAGGTATAATACAAGGATTCATATTTCTCAAAAAAAAGAAAAGTGCCTGACTGTAAATGGACATCTGTCCCTGTCTCTCACACTCACCTCCATTCTCAATGGACAGCGAAGACCCCTCAGAGATAAAAACCCACTGCTGTCAGAGGTAGGCAGCTATCCCAAGACATCAAGAAGGCCTGTGCACCTACAAATAGATGTTGAGCATTGTTTTATTGTCTTTACCTGTCCGCCAATAATATTAGTCATAACAATCGTTAAACCGGTTCTTTGGGCTTTTCTCAAACCTTGTTCTTGTATAGCCAACTATTAATAATTGTTGAAGGTATATAAGATAATTTTGTATTATCAATAATATTCTACTTACGGTTTCTATTTTGAAACTTAGAAGAAATTTTATTACAAAAGGAAAAAGAGTGAGGTGTGTGTTTTTGAGAGAAGTTAAAATGAAGTAGTTTATCCTAATAAATTGGTTATTTCTGAATGAGTAAAAAGAGACAAATTAAGAAGGACAATGGATGTTGTAGGAGGTTAGTGGGAAGGAATCTTGAGAAAGGAGTTTTATGTGTAAGCGCAAGAACCCAATTATGGGAACATGCTTACCTCTTAACCCAACAAAGACTTCTAACTCTTAATTCCAATGGAAATTGAAGTGGCTAATTAAAAAAAAGAAAAAGGTCCATTGTAACAGCTGCTAAGGCACAGGACATTTACTTATGAAACTCTTACTGTCCTCCCGATCTCTGGAAAATTTTAGAGGTTAATTTAATTTATGGCATTCTGTTCTTATAGCCTTCGCCCCAATTAAAGCTTAAATATACAGTTCCCAACTGCACAATTAGCAGGACTCAGATTGATAATGAATGACACATGAATGCTTCCAATGGGAAATAAATGAGTCATATTAAAAAAATAACAATAATAATACCGCCAGTAAATTGGAACCCATCTCATGGTCAGAATGTGAAAACTGAACAGATGTGTGGCTGTGCCCGCAAACTATAAGTAAATATTACAGTAGATGCAAAATACAAAAAAAGTGAGCAAATGAGACAGACAGCAAAACTTGGGTCATAATACCTTGCAGGTCAGAAATAATCCAAAGTGTTTTATTTCTTAATGAAGACCCATAAGACCTGACTGCC
Source organism: Pteronotus mesoamericanus (assembly GCF_021234165.1). Lineage (NCBI taxonomy): Eukaryota > Metazoa > Chordata > Mammalia > Chiroptera > Mormoopidae > Pteronotus > Pteronotus mesoamericanus. Next base: position 32,127,501 of record NW_026555234.1, on the reverse strand, counting down.
TCTCATTTACCTACTTTTCCCTTTTAAGAAAAATTCAGCCTTGACTTCCATCCAAGGTTATGGTCTTGCCCCATCCCCTGTGGTCCACCATTTCAGCAAAACAAATACCAACACTAAGACTTCCAAGGAATGAGCCTTCTTAGCACCATGGGACCACCTTATCCAACCAAGAGGCTAGTCATTAGTGCATCCTTTGTACTGACTTATGACCAAAAGGGGGAATTGTGAACCAAAAAGGGCCACATACTAAATCTGACACTCTCAGGGGAGGCCTGCATGGTGGGCCTTACAAACTAAAAGACTGAAAATAATCACACAGGATGATCTGAACATAAAAATTCCTAACTAAAAGCAGGTCATGACTGTAGTCATGTCCGAGGTCTGTAGCTTTCTTGACAAAAGTCAACCTTTACCTTAAGTAAACCTACCTATTGTGTTCTTGCCTCTAAGATAACATACCTTTGAAATGTCAGGTAATCTCCTTTTCCAGAGCTCTCAGGGCACAACCACTGCAACAGAGCAGAAGACCAAAGAACCCCTTGCTGTTACCTTGTTCCCCACACACCATCTCTATGTGCTGTAAATGTTCATTGTTAACTATCCTGTACCTACCAATGTAAAAGAAGGACATGTCTCTTCATTTTACATTCTATCCAATCCCAGAGGTTTTTCTGTTTTGCTTCTCCCACTTCATTAATCTTCCACCAATGGATTTCATGTATCCCTCCTTAAATGAGCTGCAAAACTGCCATCCTCCAGAGCATTTTCTCAGTCCATTGAGATTATGCTGGCAATTGTTGTCATTTTGTTTCAAATAAACTCTTCTAAGACTTTTTCTTAGGTTGGACATTCTTTTGTCAACAATCCTAAGCAAGAAAGTTAGAAAGGATTTGCTTATTCTAATTATGAACTCAACCACCCTCACTCAAAAATGAAGTGTCTGGGGATAGAAGGGCTGAAAGTGCATGCACAGCTGCGTGCTATCCCCAGTAAGCCTACCAAAACTTGGATGTCTCCCTGCTGACGTGCTCACTTTTACAACGTTCCTGTGGGATTCCAAGTGTATGTGTGTGTTTACACCACTGGATTCAGACATGCTGCTTGTTCAACTCAGTTTGCTTTTGGATAGTCAGTGACACAAATGGAAATCTGAAGGAGACAAAAAAAAGAACACATTAGTTCTCTTCCCCATACCCTTTCTCCTCGTCTCATATTTTCATCCTTCATTATATTCTTGTTCTTACCCTTTATTATATTCTTATAATCTGTACACTTCAGGCCTTCTCTCTTTTTTGCTTCCTTATCTTCAATGTATGTACAGTCTTATCTGGTTTTAGCGCTTTAAAAATACACCTTCAGAAAGGTAAATTCCAAGCCGACATTTTGAGGTAATAAAATGATCTACAGATCCCCAGAGTTTAAACCAACCTCCACCAGGCCTTTGGCAGAGAAATGCAGCCCCATGAGGCATGGAAATGATGGTTCCTGCTTGGCTCAGGAACTTAACCAGAGAACCCTGAGTTTCTCCCTTTCCTGCATTCATGTGGCTACGCATGTGCATTGTCCTCTGAGTGCTAATCTCAAACCTCCCAGCAAGCTACCACCAAGTCTTTAATCATATGCTCCCCCTGTTCATTTTGAGTGAAGGGGTCCCTCATGCCCCTAAGGTAAGAATCAAAATCAGCTTCTCCCTCACCCTCTGTGACCTCATGTTACATGTCTTCTCTGCGTGGAGGGACCCGCTGGATTGCTGGATTTTATCAGGCGTTGACAAATGTTTATTCAGCATCTCCTGTGCCAAGCATTGTGCTAGACTCTAGGGTGTGTGGTAGAGAAACAAACAAGACCTCTGCACCAGGAGGCTTAGCTTCTGGTGGGGAGAACAGACGGAAAACAAACCAGGCCCTGATTAAATGGCAGGCATAACAAGTGCTCTGATGTCATCTGGGGCTGTGGGAGGCTATTGTGGGAAGCCAGAGCTGGTCCCATACTCCAAGGAATCTTCCCTCAGGAGGTGATATTTAAAACTGTGAGCAATTCTGAGGAAAGTGGTTATATTCTGCTATTGTTTTTTAAGTGATTGAGAAAGTGAAGTCCCGTAAGACTTGTGTGTTTGGGGCAGTTACAGAGTGTCCTCTCCGGTCTTTGAAATGACAGTTTTTACTGTCCCAAAGAAACTGTAATTTCCCGATTATTGAATCACAAAATGATTGAACACACTCAGCTAAGAAACTGTCCTTGTTCAAAAGAGACAATTTGGTTCCCCTAGGATTGAAATTTGAATGCAGCCGAGACTCCAGACTCCTGACATCTCCAAATCTCATTCCTTTGTCATCCTGGGGTGAAGCTGTCTTGGGAAGATAAGAGAAACACGTGCTGTCATCCAGCTCCCTGAGCTAATGTTTCACAGGCTGACAATGACAGAGTGATTGCCTTTGCTTAAGCACATATTCAGTTATTCACTGGGTACACACAGCCTATTAGAGTATGGAGTACAAAATAAAGAACGCAAGATCCTTCAAGGGTCACAAGATTGTCCAAGTTTCTTACTGTGCGTGCATTTAATTATGTTATTGCTCCCTAAGTGTATTTATGAAATGACTTCACTGTGTGGTAGATGTTTCAATAGTTCATGCGGATTCCCCCGTTGCAAAAACCCGACCTCTCTGTTGAGTTCTTTCTCTGCCTGGCTGTGATTTTAAACCACTAGAGGGCGCGCGAGGCCAGCTCAGACTCCAGCTAGGTCCCTTCTGGGAGAGTCCACAATAAGTGCCTGAAAGGAAGCCAAGTGTTCCCAAACGTTCTGGAGAGGAACCAGGTCAGGGCTTCTCCCTTCCCTCTGACTCTCCAGTCACCCCTAGAAACCGGTTCAGTTCCAGTCCAACCCTCAACAAGACTGAAATTCCACTTGAAGATCCAACCCTGTCCGGAGTCATCACAGAGCATTGTGTGTGCCTGTCAGTGTGAGGGGGTGGGGCGGACGTGTGATGCAATGAAAACTCAAGTCATTTTCCATCTCCTACCAAGTGTCAGGCTCTGTGCTAGGGCGACAGGTAATTCCAACATAAAATGGTTGGTGGTAACACAGAGGCATAAATAGAAAGCCACGAACGCGCAGTATCAGGGCGCTTTCACCAAATTTCAGAGGTTGGGGAAGGCTTCCTGGGGCAGTGTCTGAACTAAGATTTGGAGGATAAGTAGAAATGACCAGGAAAGGAAAGTAAGAGAGGTGTTCCTTACAGAGAGAGCAGCTTGAGGAAAGGCAAAGAGGCCAGAATGGGGAGAGGTGCACCGTGCCCCGCCTCCGAGGCAGGACTGGCGTGTGCGCGCAGCTCCAGAGCAGCTAGAAACCCAGCAGGCCCACAGGGACCTTAGAGAGATAACTCAGGACCTGAACTTAAGTTCAACTCAAATTAAAATGTCCAGAATTGGCTCCTGTAGCCAGTATCAGTGTCTCATGATGTTCCATCTGCACTGATTGCTAAAATTCTGAGACAGTAAAACAAAAATCTTAGCTGCTGGTAAAGAACGTCATGGTAAATTTTGCATTTATCTCACACACACACACACACACACACACACACACACACACACACACACACACACAAAACAGTATTTTGACAGACTGTCCTGCACTGTGGAGCTGAAAGATTTAGCTTTCTGAGGCTCCCCCATGAAAATAGCAGACTTAAGTCAGCAGGCATTATTGGAAACATGTCTTATTAAGAATTTTTCCATGGTAGCCCTGTGAAAAGCCCAATATAATTACTATAGGTTAGCCCTGTTATGTCTACTTCGAAACATTAAGGCCAATTGAACCAAAATGATGTATCCAACTCAAAGGCATGTTTTTATGGTTAAGTCATGTTACTACAGAAACAAATAACACTTAGCAGATGCATGCATACATCTTTAAAAAGAATCTTGATCGTTCATATCCAATACCTATTTCCATTCTGGTTGATTTCAGGCATGATTGTGATGACTTCCAATATTTGCTTTTAATTCTCTGTGACTAACCCATCTTCTGCTAAGTAAGGTGCAATGGCATGACTTTATTTGTAAAAACACATACATGAATGTAAATTTGATTTAAGATATAATTCACTACTCCAGGTGTAATGGATAATTAGAAACACACCAGACTATCATATGTGCAATAAGTAAGTAGTGGCTAATATAAATTCTGTCAGAGTTCTGTGGGACCTGAATGTCCCAGTGGCAGAACTGAATACATTCAACAACTCTGGCGTATGAACTGTTGTTTCTGTAGGTCCAAAACCAGCTGCACATTAGTTTCGTAGTGTTTACCCTATGGTCCCTTCTGGGAGAGTCCACAATAATACCTGGCCTACTAAACTAGTCCATTATTGCAGGTAGAAATTCACATTGTCTAGCTATTCTACATACTTAGTAAACAAATTATCTACAGCTATGTGCCTGAATACTTAAGTTTTGGCCTGGCACTTAAATGAGATTGAATGTATTTCGAATAAAAAACAATTTAAAACTCCAGGCTCACACTTCAGATAATGGTTATCTTATCTGCCTGTCTGAGTGCTGTTTGCTTTCCTTCAAGCCACCAATAAAACCTGAGAAAGTGGAATTGGCCACTCAAGCACGCCCTGGCCCCCCCACCAACCTCCGGCCGCCCCTGGATGAAAGGAAGGGCTTGTTGATGGGTGCTGCTTAAGTCAGGGGCTTGCCGAGAGGACTGGTTAAAATGCACAGCCCTCTCTATGCGCATTACAAGTTTCATTCTAAAGAAAGCTGTGCGACAAGGAGCTCATCCTTACGTCACAATCACACGTACCTCCCAGAGGATAAAAGCCAGCTGTGTCTTCCTGTTACCTAAAAGATAGACGAAAAATAAACATTTCGTTTATCCTGATACTTTCAAATCCAGACAGACCACCGAAAGGATGGGTCACTTTTTTTTTAATTTCAGTTTTTCTATTCCATTTTAGATGACCCCATAATCTCATGTCATTTTTAAAGTGTCTTCTGAATATGTGAGTTTATCTGATGCCTGTCACAGCCATGGGCTGAAAAGGCAGCAGTTCTTAGCCACTTGACCACACAAACTGAACGGGAGAGGCTGGGGGCTTATCCGAGCTGTCATTCTCAGGGAAGGAAAGAACCTTGGCTCCCAACAAGGGTCTCCAGTCTCCCGACAGCCACTTGGAGTTAGAAATAGTTTATGTAAACAGAAGGGGAATTGAGTTGTTAATCAAGAAACTCAGAAGTAAAATGCATTTTTCCTCCTCTAATCTGAGCAGAGTAGGTTTCCGTGTCCCTGTGCCTTTTTTTCTAGTATTATGATTCACACCACATAAATGCTGCAAAAAGTAAAAAGCTTATTGAATATCTTCTCTGAGCAAGGCTTGCTGCTTGCTAAGTTACCAGGAAGCAACACCATAGAAATTACAAGAAATGGAAAGCAATTTCCCAAAAGTTGAAAATCTAGTCATTAAGAAACTATTAGCATATAAACAAAATCAGGCAGTGATTCTGTGCCTGGGGATAGGGTAGGGATGTGGCTTGAACAATGAGGATTTTTCTGGAAACAGGATTTAGGCTCTCACCAGGTCAGGATTCAACTGGTCCAATTCAAACTACTCGTCCAAACTTGCGTTTTCTTGTCCCATATTCTCTCAACAGTTGATACCACAACTCCAAGGGTCCCTCCAAGCTGGGCATTGTCCTTGACTAGCCCTTTCCCCTCCCCAGCTGTGTCTTTTCAACCCCCAAGACCTATAGTTTTATCTCCCAAATCTTTCTTTTTACCATATTTTCCTTTCCTTCCCTCTCACCTCTGGGGCCCAATTTCAAGTCTTCAGCATCTCTCCTCCAAACTGATCACAGCCTCCTAACTTTCACAGCACTGCCAGAGGGATCCACCTAAAATGGATATCTAACTGTGCTACTCTAACCTCTTCAGGGGTTCCCTAATGACTGTAGGATTAAGTTGCAGAGTGCTTGGCACAGCCCACCCCAAAGCCCATCCCAGAGGGCCCCTGACCATTCCTCCAGCTTCGCCCTGGACACCTCTACCTGCAGCCAGCAGCCCCAGCATTGCAGCTCTGTCAACATCATGTTGATTGGATCAGAACCTAGACAACTCCGAACACTCTATTTTCCCTTCCCCCTGTGTCTCTGATGGTATTTGGGTTCCTTTCCCTTTTTTTCCTAGTGAAAGTTTTTTCTTTGCTTGCTAAGCAAAGAAAAAGATAGTTGCTTTGCAACTATCTATGATCTAAGGAGAAGAGATGGGATTTTCTGCTTTCTGGCCAAGAAAGAGGAAGGTAAGGACATCCTTGGCACCCTTCCTGGTAGTGGGAGTTTGCTTGTTAGGTCCGGAGCTAAGAGAGTGGAGAGGAATTGGAGGAGAGACTGGAATTCTAGGAAGAGAATATCTCATTTTGAATGAGAATGTTCCTCATTTTTCTGTTGAGGGTCCACTTCAGGACTGGCAAGGCTATCGGTGTTTGGAGTCATTTGGGCTTTCTCTGTGTCCCCTAGGATCAGCCTCATACCAATACAGGTGGCAGGAAGTCTTGATTCACAAGATATAGATTTTCACCCAAACTTGATTCTTCTCTGGTGTTTCCCATCTCAGGTAATGACCTCACTACCATCCTCTCAGTTGCCCCAGTTCCAAATCTAGGAGTTCACTTTGTTCTTCCTTCTCCCTTATCACCCACTATTCGGTTTTATTGATAGGTTTAAATGATTAATGCCAATGGAAAGCTGTTATTCTAGGAACCAGGATGCATGACCTACGTGACTCCAGGAGGTTGACAAGCAATTCGACCTTTGTGGCCCTGGGAGCCTGTGGGCCATCACGATGTATCTGAGCCATTGTGTTCCAGGGAACATCAGTGATGCAGGTAAAGAATTGTCCTCCCTGGCCGGGGAGCTCAATTGGTTAGAGCATCTTCCCAATGCTCCAAGGCTGTAGATTCAATCCCCAGTCAGTGTATATATAAGAATCAACCAATAAATGCATAAATAAGTGGAACAGCAAACCAATGTGTCTTGCCCCAGCCCCCAGTCTTTACTTCTAACAATATCAATAAAAAATTTTTTTCTTTAAAGGAGTTGTTTTTTTGGCTCAGTGGATTGAGTGCTAGGCTGCAAATCCAGGGGTTGCTGCTTTGATTCCTGGTCAGGACACACACCTGGGTTGTGGGCAAGGTCCTCAGTTGGGGGTGTGCAATAGGCAACTGATTGTTTCTCTCACATGTGGATGTTTCCCTCTCTTTCTCCCTCCCTTCCCCCCTTTCTAAAAATAAATAAATAAAATCTTAAAAAAACAAAAGGTCAGTTTGAGATGAGATGTTGAGATGGATTTTAGGGTATATAGCCTGCCATCTTCTTAGATCACCAGCATCTGAATTAAGCGCCCTTAGAGAGTCAACCGTTGTCTCTCCTTACTGGTTCTGGTAATGACGGGCAGCAGGAACACCAATTTTTCCAGTTTCAATAGCACCTCAGATCTGTCCCTTCCTCTACTTCCAGTGCACCCACCTAGCCCCAAGAGACTCCTCTCACCAGGAATCACCTTTTCATTGTTTTCTATATTTCTTGCCTACAGTCAATCCATTTTCCATGCAACAGTCAAGATGCTCTTTTTAAATGTGAACCCTTATCTTTTATGTAAGTTGAATATATGCTGTTGAAATACCACCTATATACAAAAACAGCACAAGTCATAGTGCATGACTCAGTGATTTTACGTAAAATACACAGCTGATTTTACATAAAATGAGCACACTCATAACCAGTGTCTCAGAAATCCCCTCACGCCTCTCCCACACTTAACCCCTTCCGGGGATACCCGCTGTCCTAACTTCCAACACCATAGATTGGTTTTGCCTGTTTTAAAACTTCCTGTAAATAAAATCATACAATGTGTACTCTTCCGTATCTGCCCCTTTGACTCAATACTTTGTTGTTGAAATTCATTCATGTTCTTGCTCATAAGTTGTAGTTTGTTTATTCTCATTTCTGGGAAGTATTCCATTGTATGATTTCCCCACAATTGACTTATTCATCCTACTGTTGATGGCTACTGTGTGTCCAGTTTTTAGCTATAAAGTATAAAACTGCTGTGAACATTCTCAGGCCTTACTTTTAATGAGTCTGTGCATGCATTTCTGTTGGGAATATACCTAGGAGTGGAATTGCTGGGCTTGGGGTGTGCATACTCCAGTAGATATGCCAGTTTCCCAAGCAGCTCTTCCCATTTATGCTCTCACTACTCACTAGGAATGTGTGTGAACATTCCATTTGCGTTGTATCCTTGCCAACACTTGATATTTATTTGTCTTTTTAATTCCAGCTATTTTAATGAGCAGTATGCTTGTTTATTAATCTGATCAATGTCATTTCCTCCTTGATGGGCTTCAATGGCTTCTCACTAAATTTAAAACAAAACCCAACCTCCCATATATGGCCCTGCGTATCCCTCCAGTGTTGCCTATATTGCTTTCTTTTCTCACTCTCTACATTGCTCTTTTCCTTCTTAGAGTCTTTCAAGCTCCCTCCCCGCTCTGGACCTGCACACAGCTCTCCCAAACCTGTAAGACGTCACTCCATCCCACCCTCTCTCCACCCTCTTCATAAGCCTTCCTTCCTACTCTTCATATCTGGGATTTAAAGTTTGTTCTTTGTGAGCACTCCCTCCTGTTTCTCCCTTCACTGAACTAATCACCTCGTGCTGTGGTAAGTTCTCCTTCTCCTTCTTTTTCATCTTCTTTTCATTTCTCCCCTTGCACTGTTCAGTCTTTGAAGCCGGGGAGCCTGCTCTAGTTCCTGTGGCAGGCAGGGCTTGGCGCATACTGGGTACTCATCAAATGTTGATTGAAAGAACAAGTGAATGAATTCAGTCTACTTCAGATTATGAATAAAATAATGTTTAATATTACCTTTGAGCATGGAGTTTGGACACCCACTGGAGGAAGGAGTCTTTGCCTGGGTGCGTGGAAGAAGTGTGGCCAGAAGTGGACATGGAGCTATGGAGCGGCCCGAGGGCTGAACCGGAAGCACTTAGACAAGCAGCTCAGCACTTGTGCTTGAGCAATGGGTTCCAGAGAAAGACAGAGTTGGGTTTAATCCTAAAGAAGGGTAAATGGCTTAGCCCTTGGAGGTTTGGGTACTCTAGGAAATGAATCTTTTAAAAGAACACAATAGTCCTTAATATCTTCAGGAAGCACACTAGTCTTCCAAGAAGGCATGGCCTTTTCTGATGGCTTTAAGTTATTCCTAGGGAGCTGTGTAGGCATAAGTAGCAACTGGCTCAGATCCTAAAGCCAGTAACATTTGTGTAAAAGAAAAAAAATGCTCTGAATATTCTACCATTTCAATAAAAATAGGGGCAAAATTTAATAACATGAAAAACAGTGTTCCTGGCAAGAATTTTGGGAGTACATTTATTATTTTAAATTGGTAACTTTGTGAATTTCTTAAATTTGTTCAGCTGTCTCGTGTAACCCGATTTCCCTCTGTTGTCTATGCCCTCAAACGGCACCCATCCGACAATCACTGCTATAGATTTCCTACCAGACTAGTGAAGCTAAGCATCCTCAGTGTGTGAGTAGAATAGAAAAGTAAAGCCTATTCAAATGAAAACAAGAGCAGGAGTTACTGCTATTTTTACTGAAAATACCATATTAACTTTCCAGATAATTGGAAGGCATTCATCCTTCATGGCATATACATTTAAAAGATTTACTTTGGCTCCAATAATCCTACTGAGTTAGCCACAAAAGTATGTTTCAAATAATGAGCTGCGTGTTCAACATATCTTAACACTATATAAATGTGCATTTCTATAGGGCATATGGTATTTTAAATTAAATGTAGTCACTTCGTTATGTTACAGATCTAATTTCAGGGGAAAAAAATGATGGTAATAGATCATATCAGTAAACCCTTGAGGGTCTCCTGGTTGCTTAGGATACAGAGATGTCCAGGCAAGTTTCTGTTCTCAAAGAGCTTAGAAGAGCTTATATTTACTGGGAAGAGAAAAAAAAAAAAAAAAAAAACCAGGCAATTGCAGGGACGTTATATAAGGGCACAAACAGAGTCCTAGAGTTGATGTAGAAGTCCCAAGGAGGAGGAGTTTACCACAGAACTCGAGCAGGGGAGGGGCTGTCCAAGGCTCTAGGACTCTGTTCTCTCTCACTTGACATATCTTTCCCTCAGTTTTTCTAAATTCATTTCAAATGTCAGTTCTCCAAGAAGCCTTCCCAATGTCTTGGCTAGAATAACCCCTCTCTGAAGATTATACTTGTATTATTGCGATTTGCGCACACTTTGGGGGGATTTTTAATGTTGGGGTCAGGAAGTGGGCCCTGGGATCAGACAGCCTAGATTGGAATCATATCTGCTGCTTGCTAGCTGTGACACCTTACTTAACTTTCCTGTGCCTCAGTTTCCTTATCTGTGTGAAGAGTAAATGAGTTAGTATGAGTAAGCACTTAGAACAGGGCCTGACATGGAGTGAGTTGCAGTAACGGTTCACTTATAATTCTACAAGTGTCTTGCCTCTTTCATTTCACTGTAAGTTTCTTCAAAGCAGGCACTATGGTATGCATCTTTGGGTCCTACCCATAGGCCCCAACCATTCTCCACCCACTCCAGTGTCGAAAATGTTTCCTCGTTCATTGCCAATGCAAAAAAATAACATTTGCTGTGATTCGTAAGAGTTTACCAGGTGCTATATGGATTAAATTTGAGTTCCTTGTGGAGGTAACTTAAAAGATGCATACAGTGAATCATTTACTTTGAATGCTTACTTAGATATAAACTGTTGCCAAATGATGATACCTAACACTTACTGAACATTTACTTCATGCCAAACACTTGGCTATGCACGTTTCGCCAATTATGTTGCTCAATCTCACTTAAATCTCCAAGGTGCTTTCATACTCTTAGACGAAGCCTGAAAATTTGCTGTTACCCTTTTTCCTGGCACCAAAAACCATACATTGTCAATAAAATTAGATTTTATATCATCTAAAAACAATACATTTAGATTATATACTATTTCAAAGCCATTTCTTTCCACAAACTTGCTATAATTACAGTGGTATTATACTTCTTCATGTCATAATTCTAAAATTACCATGTACATAGAGGGGAGATTCCTTTGTACCTTCATAATAGAGTTACCCACCACTCTCGAGAGTGCACATACACAAATGCACAGTCAGCTATGTTGTTAGAATGTACTGTACAGGTCAAACTGTAATTAAAATAATTGTTGTTTACATAGCACGGTAAATGTATCCACTACTTGAGTCATAATCACAGTAGTTAGAGACAGAAAACAGCAATTAAATAATCCAGTCAACCCCAGCAAATGTATGTCAGCCAAGATCCCAGCAGAGAAGATTTGAGAATTAATTTCAAGAAAAAAAAAAATCTGGCACATGGCATCATCTTTTTTCTAATTCTCTTCACTTCAGTATGGTTTTTATTCGTTCATTCGTTGATTCATTCATTCACTCATTCGTTCAATGAACATAGCTTACCATTTACCATGGTAACCATCTACACTGTTTACCACGTGCCAGGCCCTCTGCTAGGAACAGTGTCTAGAAGAGTAAGAACAGGTCCCTACCTTCAAGGAGCTCTCGGTTCCTGAAAAGATACCAAGGAGAATGCCCTCAGAGTCTGCTCCCAAGTTACTTGTAATTAAATGGGAGTGACTTGCATATATGCAACTAATTCTAGTATAAGTGTCATGTGAAACAATAATAACTGGCATTTATGGAACTTTTACTACATATGAGACACTGTGTTAGATGCTTTACACACATTATTTTATTCAATCCTCCCCTGCAACAGATTATTATACAGAAATTGTTATTATTATCTCATTTAATAAATAATGACAATGAGGTCCGGAAAGATTAGATAACCTAGTCTCCTACAGCCTCTCCCCTCCCAGCCCCCAGTCCCTTATCATTAAATGTCTCCTGAGGCTGTAAATGTCCAGAGGTACATCTGGGCTGCCTTGAAGGAACTAACCAAAGACTCAAAGATGAATGGAGAGGCCCAGTCTGTAGTAGCATCTTGCCTGGGCAAGGGGCCCAAAGCTTGGTTCTGTTCCAGCTACTGCCCTGAGCACTGTCCCCACTGCAGTGGTTTCCTCTCTACTGTCCAGGCTGCACATAATCCCAGAGCTCGGTGCCAGCATGGATTCAGGCGGTTGCAGCCTCGCAGAAACTACCCTTCCTCCAAAACATTTTCTCCCCACCTCTTACTCTCTTACTTCCTATCTCTCACTGTAAGTCTACACTCTCAGACAATGAAAATGTCTCTAATAAACACTACCAAGGGCCAAAGGGTCTCTTCAAACTACGAAGTGGTAGTCTGAAGCTTCTTTTCTTAGACTGCGCGGCTGCGCACACGCTCGCGCGCGCTCTCTCTCTCTCTCTCTCTCTCTCTCAATCCCCCACTAGTCTGCTGCTCCAGAGGACTGCATGACAGTGAGCACATTTGAACATCAAAATGGTTCCTAAGTATGAGGCTTCTTTGGCTGGTGATCTTTGGTGTGACCCCTCTTTGCAGAGGAGGCAGTGGGGGAAGTGGCCAATCAGGTCGCCCCCGAAGCCAACAGTGCTCAGCCATTCTATCTACTGTGCAAGCTGGCAGACTGTGCCTCTGGCACTTCTGCTAAGGTTTTTCCGCTTCCTGTTGCCTGGGGGTGGGGAGTGGGAATGGTGATGTTGCACCGGCGGATGAGCTCCCTGCCAGGACCCAGGGGTGGCACCCATGGGAGGTAGCAAGGTGCCTATCCTTGTTTCAACCACTTGCTCACCTCCTAATTTATCCTAATTCTAGCTCTAAAAGCCTTCGCTGATCTGCTGATTTCTAGCTCCAAAGGTAAGTGCAGTCAGGATGCCATGATGGCTACCCTCGAAGTTTTGTAGGAAATACTCTGAATCTCATTGGAGGACCTTTTTTTGGGTAACCTGGTCATTGTTCCTGCCACCTACCAATGATTAAAGTACTCTGATGGCTCTCAACAAATATGAAATAGAATATGGATGACTTAGCACTTATTTGCTCTTGGTCTTTATTTGATCAACTAGTATGAAAGTTGTAGAAAAATGGTTCAGTCTTTGTTTAAATATCTTCGCTTAGTAGGAGACATACCATAAAAATCATTGCATTAGCAGCAAGCATTCACTGAATTCTCACTGTGATGGTATAATTCCACAGCAATGGAATGATTATGAATATTTCAAGCACATTAAAAGGAAATTTATTTAGAAATTTATTGGAGAAAAGAGGGCATTCACTTGGTGTCCTTCTGCAGTCCTTGACCCAGATGATCAAAACTCCCTTCTAGAAGCTTTTACATATCCTAAAACAGAAAACAAAGTGTTTTTATGCTGCCCTGTTTCAAACAATAAGCCTCTGATTTAGAATATAATAAAATGAATCACAAAAGTATTTTATCACTATCTTTTTGCACCGCCTTCTCTTTTAATAATATTCTGATCTTTCACTCACCAAAGTGTCAGTTAATACAAACACCCTGTGAAGTAGTCAAGGCAGGTAGAATTACCTTCATGTAATGGATGGGGAAACTGAGGCTCAGAGAAGTTAACTGACCTCTCCCAGTCACATAGTCTGTGACAGTATCAGTTAAACGCAGATCACCAGTCTCCAAAAACTGACCTCTTTCTCTAGGTCTGGTGATTTTTTTTTTATCCTCACTGGTGGACATACTGATTGATTTCAGAGAGGAGAGAAAGAGGGGAGAGAGAGAGGGAGAGAAATAGCGATTGGTTGCCTCTCATACACACCCCAATGGGGACCAAACCCTCAACCTAGGCATGTGCCCCCAATTGGGAATCAAACCTGAGACCTTTCAGTTTACTGGACAACACTCCAAATGAGCCACACTGGCCAGGGCTAGGTCTGGTGATTTCTGACCCTTGACCTCTGAATTCTGGGATCCAAAGGTCACCTCTTCTCTACCTGTATGTTAATGGTTGACTCAAACACTTTGCCTTCTAAAGAGCTATCAAAGATATGGCTAATACCAAACACTTAGACTATCAACAGTTAATCAAATCTAAATAAAGTAAAAATTTGCTTCCAAACATCCTAAAAACAAACAAGCAAACACACACATCATTTTGGGCTCTATTTTTATTGAAATTTGGACTTAAATTTGTTCTCTGACTGAGCAGCTAGTCTTCTTCCAAAAGTTAGTCAATCCAAAAGTACTTATTAACCATCCACCATGTTGGTAGAGAGTGAAGTATAAGAAGTTATCCCTGACCTCAAGCAGTTTGAGTCTAATTGTAGGGAGGCAAACAAAAGAACAATCAGTAAGTAATGTTAATAACTTTGAACGTTGACTATGATGGTATGTAATGGGAAAACTGAGCCCAGAACACAGATGAACAAACCATGAGCCTACCGTGAGCATTCCAAAGGGAAGAGCTCAGCTCCCCCGCTGCCGTCTGCAGTCTTCATGCCTGGCTGTCCTGATTCGAAATCTCCTCAAGGAGCAGATTATTTGTTGATAAATCTCTTCATTCCCACAGCTCCTACTTAAGAAGAGTTGTCAAAAGAATGTGGAGCTAGACTTCCTGGGTTCAAATCCTGGTTGCATCACTTACTGGTCCTATAACCTTGAACAAATTATTTAAACTCTCCATGGCCCAGTTTCCTCATCTGTAAATAAGAATTTACTGCAAAGGGTTATTATAAGAAGTAAATTAATTAGTACATGTCAGGGGTCTAGAAAAATGCCTGACACACATTAAATATTCCAAATGGTTTGCATTTGGTCAAGGTTTAGCTGTTAAAATAGAGCATAAAAACACAAGAGCAGAGTTGTAATGTCTAAACCTTGGTGAGCATATTCATTCAGAAATCTTTACTGAGCATCTACTGTGTGTGATGGGTATACAGTGATGAACAAGAAAAACAAAGGTCCTCAGTAAACCAGCACAGAAACGAGATGCAGTAGAAGGCAGAATTTTCCTTTATAATGAAAACTGACCATTTTGAGTTATATTGGGTTTTTTAAATTAATAGACTTTACTTTTTAAATGTTTTAGGCATACAGAAAAACTGAGCAGAAACTACAGAGAGTTCCTGTATATCCTGCCCCCTCTCACACAGCACACACACACGCACATGCACACACACACAGTTTCCCATCATTAACATCTTACATTTGTTAAAATTGATGAACCAATTTTGATACCTTATTATTAACAAGAGCTATGGTTTATATTAGAATTCACTCTTTCTGTTGCACAGCTCTATAGGTTTTGAAAAATGCACACTATTGTGTATCCACCATGACAGTATCATATCAAAGAGTTTTACCACCCCACAAATAACCACGGATCTTTTTACTGTCTCTATACTTTTGCTTTTTCCAGAATGTCATGTAGTTGAAATCATAAAGCATGTAGCCTAATTTATAGACTGACTTGAACTTAGAAATACACATTTAAATTTCCTCCATGTCTTTTTATGAATTGATAGCTCATTTCTTTTTATTTATTGTCTGATGTATCCCAGTTTATCACATTCACCTGTCAAAAAGCATCTTGGCTGTTTCCAGCTCTAGTCAATTACAAATAAAGCTGCTATAAACATTTGTGTGCAGGTTTTTGGGTGGACATAAGTTTCCATTTGGATAAATACCTAGGAGTATGATTGCGGAATCATATGGTATGACTACAGTTAGCTTTGTAAAAAGCTGCCAAACTGTCTTCCAAAGTATCTGTACCATTTTGCATTCCCACCAGCAATGAATGAGAGTTCTTCTTACTCCACATCCTTGCCAGTATTTGCTGTTGTCAGTGTTTTGGATATTCACCATTCTAAGTGTTCAGTGGTATCTCATTGTTGTTTTCATTTGCAATTCCCTAATGACACAGTTGTTGATTATCTTTTCATATGCTTATTCCATCTGCTTATCTTCTTAGCTGGGTGTCTGTTCAGATCTTTTGCCCATTTTTAAATTGGATTGTTTTTTTATTGCTGAGTTTTAGGACTTTTTTATTTTATTTTGGATACAAGCCCCTTATCAAATGTGTTTTGCAAAGCATTTCTCCCAGTCTGTGGCTTGTCTTTTCATTCTTCTAAGAGTCATATTATTTTGAATGCAAGTTAATACTCCTTGATCCACTAGGGTTAGTTTTCCACCATGCCATGGCTTTAGTACCAGTCTTTAGTACCTTATTTTACAAAACAAATGTAGAAGGAAGAAACAAAACAGATTAAAAAATCTTAAGGACCATGGAACAATTTCAATTCCCTAACTGGGGGGTAATTCATAGCCACATTGGCTCTCATCAGATATTTTCGGTTGTAATTAGAAATTGGAATAAACAGACTCTAAGAACATCAGAAAAATTACATCTAAGTGGGGTTTCATTAGGAAAAAATCCTGTCCTGAATAAATGTTTAGACATAAAGTCTAGGTTTCACCCCTCAACTCCCTACCCCCATCTCTACTTCTACACCAAGCGAGTTTCTTTGCTTTAGAATAAACCTCTGTATTTAATAAGCTCCATTGGGAGCATGTCTGCACAAGGGTATTAAATCCTTGATGGGTTGTTATAAATCTTATTTTTTGGCCACTCTCACAGAAACCAAGCCCAGGACACCTCCCCCCGCCCCCACACCCCTTCTCTACAGAACTTCACAATGTCAGTTAGTCATCCACATCAATGACTTCATCCGTTACCTACGCCCGGCCGGTCCGCCTGGCTGAAGCATGGCCGTCATGCTGCATGAGAAGGAGCTCTTCTGCGCCACGTCTCGAGGGGAGCAGAGGAACAGGGAAAACTGTCGGGAGAACCTAGGCATGGATGGGAACCAGCTGAAAGCTTTCCAAGAACATTGAAACATTCTTTCTCCACTTGTGGCAAGTGACATGGGTTTTCTTAATGAGCACATGCCGCCAAAAACCCCAGTTTATGCACTGGAAGGAAAACAGCCTCCTAGAACAAGCAGCAATGTCTGAAGGAATGGATTGAGAAACGACTCCAGATCCAGGATACTAAGGGTTGGCTTCTGAACACCCTGTTCTCAGACCACCTGGGTGTGGTGTGCAGGCCTCACCCTGGCCTCTAGAAAGTCCTCAGGGCCACCTCTTTCAAGGTGTCAGCCATTGAGAGCAGCACCAGTAGCGTGAAGGAGAATGCAATCTGAGGCCTTCCAGCAGAGGAAATAAGGACAGTATTTTCCACATGACTGCAAGAAAGAGTTCATTAAAAAAAAAAAAAAAAAAAACAAAAAAACCTTGCAGCTATTATGGAAAAGTCCAAGTTAAATGCATTTTTTTTTTTAAATCTCGTCAATATTTTGCTGGGAAATTTACACTTAAAAGAAATGGTCTTTGGGGCTCCTGGGAGACGGCATGAAGCTGACACATTTTTCAGGTCCAAAAAGCTGCCCTAAAAGCATGTACCTTCCCAGGGAACAGTGAAAGACCCAGGCCTTTCTCTGCGGGGCCGCTCACTTCCCCCTCAGAGCGCTCATCCCAAGGAGTCAAAGTAGAAACCCGGCTTTAGCCCTCTTCGTACTGGCCAGTGGAGAACATGGTGCGGTACCCTTGGCTTTCTGTTTTGCCTTGTTTTGTTTTTCAGATTGTGGTGATCACATCTATTCCTTATCTTTCCTCTTCCACAGGGATTTTGTTTACAAGGGTCCTGAGAACAACAGGGTCTGTCAAATCTCCACGGAGATGACAGAAGGCAAGACTCGGGGAATCTGGCCTGTCTGCAAATCTTGGAGCCAAAGGCGGGGCTTTCAGAGAGGTCGCCAGGGCTCTCCAAGTGTCTCAGGCTCAGGAACCGGGAACGAGGCTGGAAAGAACACGGCCTTGTCTCTGGGAGCTCCAGACACACAGACGCAGCTTCTCTCATGTCCTCTCTCCAAGGGCTTCCCACTTTCTCCCCACGCAGAAGTCCTCGTGTTTTGTAAGAGGCTTTCTAACAGCGCTGTCGGCCGTCCTTCCGCCATTTCACTCTCTGGTCTTCTCTCTCCCTCTTTTCCTCTCTGGATTTCCAGAAGTCACGGTCAGAGCAGCCTTACCAGCCTGCAGACGCCACTATTTTGGCAAGATGTTTTGACAGTGGAATGAAGGCCTGTCAAAGGTGAGCTGGAGGTTTCACCTGGGCACCCACAAATTCAAGAGCACACCTGCGACTTTTCGCAGTAGAAGCCAGGCCCTCCGTTTTATTTCAATTTTTCATTTTAGTTTTGTAATGTCATATTTCAAACATGAAAAAGTCTGGAATGCAGTGCTACTCAACTGCGGGCCAGGAACAGCTGCCGGTCCGCAGCAGCAGCGTCGTTCTGGCCGACAGGGAGACACGTGCAGAGATGGGGCGGGATGGGGCGCGGGGGGGGGGGGGGGGAGCGGGCGTTAGACGCCCTCCTAGGAGTGCACGAGGCACCCGTGTCTATTGCATCTAATTGCAAATTGTGGGGGGCCTATGTTTTATAGGCCTTTCTTTTTTCCTAGATATTCATTTTTATCGTATTTACAAAGATAAAATTGTAAGCTGTAATTGATTGGAAACTTAAAAAGCTTTAACACATGGAGTTTGAAAAGCAAAACACATACTATAAAAACCACACTATACCCATTAATTACCCAAGCTTCATCAGATCTGAACATTTCACCATATTTGCCTTTGTCTCTTTTTAAAAAGAAAACATTACATATTGCTCCTCCTTTTCTTCCCTCTCCTCCTCTCCCCGCCCATGTTTTCTTTTAGGAAGATGGAGCACCGTAGGCCCCCATGACTAGGGAGAGAGGGAGCCACAGTGGCCCGGCATGGGGAGGCAAAGCTGGGGCCCAGGAGACACATAGGATGCCCACATGGAAGGAGGGTATGTGTGTCAGGGCCCAGGAGGGGTGAGGAGGGCGTCCACGCAGAGGGGCAGCTTCCGGCATGGGGAATCACATCCCAAACAAGAGAGGAAGGCTTCTTTGTAGGGAAAAAGGTGATGGAAGAAATGAGAGATTAGTTATATTCTAATTATATTGATCGAAGTAAAAGATATAATAAGGATAATAGGAACCAGGTTTTTATGGAAAGGGAGAAAATTAGAATAAATTCTGTGATGTTGGACTAGAATTAGATGTGTTGGTGAAAATGTATGGTTATTCATATATATATAAGGTCAACAAAAAATAAATATAGGTGCAAATGTATGTATATACATGTGTATGTATATTCCCTAGCTCTGTCCACTGGGGACAATAACAATGAACACACCTAGTGCTTGGGTCTTGACTTTTAAATACTATTCTCCACCAAAGAAAAGAGAACTCCTTGGAGAAGTGGCTGATTCTAGAACAAGGACTAAGAAAGGACAAGAGGAGCCTGGAACATCTTATGCCAGAAACCAAGAAAGTGCTCAATCAAGGACAAGGACCTGCGGGAACAGAAGTGGTCTTGGAGGCATTCCCACTGCCAATACAGATAAAATCTGAACATAAAATTAAATAGCAATAGTAGCAAGTTATAACCTATTAACCAGAAATCGTGAGCCCATACAGATGTAAATAAACACGTAAATAAGGTGAGAGTTTAAAGAGGGGTGGGGTATTTACATAGTTATTAATTATAAAGGAGAGGCAAATACCTTTCCAGTGAAGGCTGGCAGATACCACTGTAAGCACACAGTCAAAACCATTAATAATGGGACAACTCGAAATTGTCACCATCTGATATCCAATGAGAACACATCACTTTTGTGATAGTTCTGCCAAAGATGTACAGCATGACCCTAATCACAAGGAAACATCAAAAAACCCCAAATTGAAGGACATTCTACAAAATAACTGACCTGAAATCTTCAAAAGCTACAGGGTCATAAAAGTCAACAAAAGGCTGAGGAACTGTTTCATAAAGGAGAAGATTAAAGAGACGTGAAAACTAAATGCAAAGATGAGACGGGAGGCAGCAGTCCCAGCTGGGACACTGGGGATCAAAAGGAGAGGAGGGACCCCTGAGGAATGTGCCTCAGATAGAATCGAGGAGATTAGGAGCTGACTAGGTGTGGGTGGGGAGAGAGAAGAGTGAGTAGAAGACATCTGGAGTGTTTGAACTGGGTGCCTGGAAACCCCAGGAACAGGAAGAGGCACTGAGAGTGGGTTTAATAGGAAGGTGGTAGCCTTGTTCTTAAGTATTTTGAACGGATAGAGCTGGAAGACAGCCTGGCAAAAGTGGCACTAGGAATATGGTCAGGCGACTGGAAAGAAACTTGAGGCTGCATAGAAATAAAAGCGGAAGCTCTAAAAGACAGTGGAGTAATAACCACAGCTTTCTTTTATCACGGACTTACTTTCTGCTAAGAACTACCTTAAACGTTCTGAATACTCCTTTCCCAATGCTCACGGAACACTGTACATAGGTATCATTAACTCTGGCTTACAGATTTGGGGGATTACATAAACTAAGCATCGGGAGGATTAAATAACTTTTCATGCCCAAGGAGCTCATGTTTATTTAATAATGACCTAGAACTTGAACCCACACTTGCCTGACCTCATGTGGTCTGAGAACAGAATTTGGCAATAGAAAAAGGAGTCCATGAAGGAGATAGAAAAGGAGCGGTTAGAAGAAAGGAGATCATAAAGCCATCATCTACTGAGGGTAAAGAAAAGGGGAAACAAAATATCAAGGAGAAATTCACTAGTCAAATGATGCAGAATTAAACAAAGACCACTGGGTTACTTCTTACACCTGTTCTGTGGATGCGAGAGGCAGATTCCTAAAAGTGAGGAATAAATGAGGGCGTGGGATTGCTTCAGTCTTGGCGCTGAAAGTCCTGCCTCTCGGGAAACCCCTCCCTGGAGAGCTCAGGCAGCTGTGCATCCCAACCGTGGCCGTGGCATATTTTTTTATTGTGGTAAAACACACATAATATAAAATTTATCGTTTTAACCACTTTTAAGTACAGTTAAGCGGAATTAAATACATTTATAATGTTGTGCTACCAACACTACCATCCATCTCCATAACTCTTTCATCCTGTAAAAACTGAAACTCTATACCCATGAAACAATAGCTCCCCATTCCTACCTCCCTGGGGTAGACCGCTTTTAAGAGATTGGGTAACAAAGAACAAAAAGATAAAGTGGGTCCTTCAAGGCATAGCAAGGTCAAGGAAAGGTATTTTATTTTTATTTTTTAAGATAGTATAAATTTAAACCTGTGAGGCAAGAAGAGATCAAGAAGTGCAGCCAAGAGCAGGAATAACCGTTGGACTTCAGCCCAGGAGGAAGTGAGACTATATTCTCCTGAAAGTCAGGGGACCGGTCTCGGGCTTGTCGTGGCCCTCACGCGCTGGCTCGGGGCTGCCCAATCCTGGGACTGGAGCCGGGAGGTCCGGGATTCCAGCCTCAGACACACCTTCACAGTTCTGCGGTAGAAACAGTGTGGGACTGAAGTCAGGCAAAGCTAGAATTTAAATCCCAGTTCTGTGGATTCACAGCCTCTCTCAGTTTCAGTTTCTTCGTCTGTGAAATGCAGTCTTTTTACCTTACCTGCACTGGTAGTTATAAACATAGTGCACCGGCAGGTCATAAATTCCAAGCACTCGCTATTTTTATCATTTCTCCTATCTGCTGTTCAGGAATTTTTTTGCAGGGCCTCTTCCTTCACTCACCCCAACCACTTCTGTCCTGAAGCTTAATCCAGGTGATACGAGGCCAGGGACCAGGCAGAGACGAGATGGGGTCATGGAAACCCATTTAATGACCCTGCTACAGAGAGCTGGCCTCAGAGACTGGCCTGTCTGCATCCCTCCCCACTGCCAGCAGGAGCCTGATGATGTGTCTTTGGGTACAGCCAAGGAAAAAGAGAGATGCATGTACGTTTCAGCAAATGCTGGGCTCCTACTGGCTCGGGAGACGTGGGGTGGAGGAGGGGTCAACAAGAAGAGAGAAAACCCGATGAAAGTAGGGAGCACAGCCGCTGGCGGGTGCTAGGTACTAGGTAATTGTTTCAGTGAGCTGGACTCAGCCTTCCCAAATCTATGCTTAAGCTGCCTTTTTTTTTTTTTTTTTTTAATTTTCCCATATTAAAATGTGTCTAGTTCATCTTCCTCAGGGCAGTTCCTCCCCCCACCCCCTCCCTCCACCCCCTCCCCCCATGCAGGCCTCCAGGCAGCTCTTCCCGTCAGACCGCTTTCCTGACTTCCAGAATGTCCTACCTTGGAGCTGATAGGGAGATAGGCAGGGCTTATCTACATACATAGCATTTAAATTATTTTAAAATAGAAGTATTTGGAAATCCAAGCAACACTGATTAGTCATCAGTTGTCTTGAGATAAGAGAAGTTCTTTTATTTCCTAGAAGAAAGAAATGTTTTTGATTGCTAAAAACTCTTGGTGAGGAAAAAATATTTCCTGTGGGAAATTAGAAACATTAAATACGATACCAAATTAAACTTTTCATTATTGAATAATCAGAAATTGGTATTATCATTGCCACCTGCCTTACCAGAATAGCAACATTCATAATTTGATTTTGAGTGGTAGATAGTACACCACTGTGGATAATTAAATCTACTGACCTTGGAGTCAGAAAACATGGCATGTAATCCTAGCTCCCCCTAGCTGTGTGACTGTGGGTGAGTTACTTAACTTTTCTGAGCCTCAGTTGCCTCCAACGTATAAAGGGAATAGAAAATGACAGTATCTATTACATAGGATTGCTGTGAAGATTAAACAAGATAATGAATACAGGGCACTTAGCATAGAACTATGAATAGAAGCAATCATCATTAAGATCACAAAATATCTAAAATTATGTTTAGTATATTTTTGGCCCTAAATGTAGTTATAATATGCTAATTTTAAAAAAGCTGAGCTCTGTATTTGTGACATAGATCTTAAAACTCTGATAACTGATGGGTTTGGGGAATAACTGTTTACTGAGTGAATGAGGAGAAAACTCAGTTTGTATTCTGTGCTCTCCCACCTTCTCTACAGCTTTCAAACTGCAGCGTCTTTGAACAATGCTCACGTGGCTAGGAGTTAATAAAGATTCTTGGAAATCTTTTACCACCTAAGAAAAGGTTAGGTGCTAGAAGGTTCTGACTCATTTACCCAAACACAAAAGCTGAACTAACAATCAAACCACATTTTCTTTTGATAACTGGCATAAATTTTATTTTTAAGTGCATTAAACTAAAATTTAAACTACTTTTAAAAGGATCTTAGCAAAAGAAACCCCATGTAATGATAATTAATCAACGTTTATAATTCAAATTTTAACTTGCAACATTGTAGTTAGCAATTGCTTCCTTATGTACATCACCTAACATTTTTTTTTATCAGCAATTCCCTTCATTGTAACAAATAGGTACAAAGATAGAATTGAGCTTGAGAGGTTTGAAATTTTTCCTTCTTTGCTTTCCCAAATGTATCGCCTCATAAGATCCATTTGAATAATGGGTTTTAAAAATTTTTTTAAAAATGCATCTGTACCCTGGCTGATGTGTCTCAGTGGACTGAGTGCCAGCCTATGAGCCAAAGGGTCACTGGATTGATTGCTGGTCTAGGGCTCACACCTGGGTTGTGGGCTGGATCCCTGGTTGGGGTTGTGTGGGAAGCAACCACGCATTGATATTTCTCTCCCTCTCTCCCTCCTTTCCCCTCTCTGAAAATAAATGAAATATTAAAAAAAAATAAAAATGCATCTGTACACACTTCTTTTTTTTTTAAAGTTTTATTTATTTATTTTTAGAGAAGAGGAAGGAAGGGAGAAAGAGAGGGAGAGAAACATCCATGTGGAAAAAAACATTGCTCGGTTGCCTCCCGCATGCCTGCATGCGTCCAGACTGTGGGCCAAACCGCAGCCCAGGCATGTGCCCTGACTGGAAATCCAACCAGCAACCTTTCCCTTTGTGGGAGCACAACCAAATGAGCCACAGCAGTCAGGGCTGTTTACACTTCTTTATTTTGAAAGCTAAAAATATGTTTTAAGACATTTATTTTATGCAAAACATTTATCATCCTTCTAACACTTATTTCTTATTCTTTATGCAAACATAAATTTAAAAAAATAATTTATATTTGTTTTTAGGTAAGCACCCCAAAAAGGTGCTTTTTTGGATTTCATTTTCTTTCTTTAACGTATTTTTTTCCAATGGTAAATAACGATTAGTGCCAAAGGTTACAAATTAGAACAGTTCCCACCCTCATGGAGCTTGTGGTCCAGACCAGTAAACAAACATTGAATGGGTCATCACAATGGTGATGAGCATTGGGAAAAAGGAGGGGACACAGGGTGGGGAGACGTTTGTTAACAATTTGGGGGCATTGGGAAGGGGCACATGAGCTGGTACCCTTGGGTTTGGGCAGCAGAAAGGAGGACAAAAATGCTGCTGGCACAGGAAACAGTCTAGGTGCAGCCTAAGGACAAAGAAGAGCGTGGTGAGCGGAGTGAAATGGAGACTGGCGCCGAGACGAGGCTGGCGAGGTAGGCGGGGTCTGGCTCCTCAGAGGCCGTGGTAAGAATGTGGGCTTAATTCTCAGGGCATGGGGAAGTCAATGAGAAAGTGTATGCAAGAGAATGAAATGATCACATTTTGTATTTTAATGAGATAATATTCAGATGGCAAGAGAAAAGAAAGGGAGCCAGAGTGGAAGCAGGGAGACCAGTTAGGGGACTGTTGTGGTAGACCAGGGGACAGGTGACTATGGCTGGTACTCGAGGGTGACAGTAGGGACTTGAGAGAAGTCACAAAGGCAGGAGGTGGATAGCAGGTAAAATTAATAGGATTTAGAGTTTGATTAGATTGGAAGGATTAGGGAGATGGAAGAGCCGAGCCTAACTTCCAAATTTCTGGCTTGAGCGCCTGGGTAGGTGGTGCTGTTATGGGAGAAATTCCCAGAAACTCGGCAATAAAGAATTACAGATCAGCGAGTCTATTGGCATGCAAGCAGGGTGTAGTAGTGATCCGTTCTCATGGAAGAGAACAGACCTAGTTTAGGTGGGGGTGGGGGCGCTGAAAGTCATAGGTTCAGGAGGATGCAGGGTAAGGGCGGTGAAGGTAAGGGTGGCCAAAAGCTGGGGTGGCGAGCGCAGGGGTGGTGAGGGCCTGCATGGCAAGCGTGCTTGTGGCCAGAGGCCAGGTGGCCTGGCTGAGGCCAGAGAGCCGAGAGCACAGAGCTCCCCAAGCCTTTGTCCTGAGGACTTGTATAGCTGGCAGGGTGAGGGATGAAGGTGAAGAAGTTACATATTGACTGATAGGCAAAGGTGGTGCTAGGTTTCCAGGAGAGGGGCGTAAACACCCAAAGGTATTAATAGGCTTCTTCCATTAGTTATTATGGGCCCTTGGGATAGTTATCAGGCCTTGGGATAAAAGCACAGTTTCAAAGACTTTCTTTCCCAGATAATGGAAAAGATACATGGAATTTCAAGGGCTGCTGAATCAGTGGGTGGGACATGTATTTCTCCTCCTCCCCGTCTTCGTTTCCCCTCTGGTCGCTCATTCTACTGCAAACAGTGCAAACTATTCATGAACCCTGGAGGAAGGGCAGGTTTGAGCATAAGGTGACACATCTGAGATAATGATGTCCAACAGGCAAGTGGATATTGGGGTTTGAAACTAAGAGGAGCAATCTCAGCTGGAGGCTTGGATTTCAGACTCATTGGAATTTAAAAGGAGCTTTAAGTCCAGCACGTATGTATAATCTGAGAAGAGCAACTATCCTAGAATCCAGCCTGGCAAAACCCCAATGTTTGATGACTGGGTAAAGAGGGATATGACTGAAAAAGGAGACTGTTGTAACACACAAACTAGGGAAGAGAATGCCTTAGGAGAGAGCAATCGGTAAGGTTAGACACTACTGACCAATAAGAGAGAGATTAGAAAATCTCCTCTGTACTGGCGAACATGGAATAAAGGTCACAGGAAGCCGCAAGGAGAACAGCCGGGACTCACTGAGGTGGGCTTGGCGTGTCTACAGCAGATACTTGTTCTTAATGCAGTTGGCATGGAGGAATCACTGAAGGTTTTTGAGCAAGAGGGTATGATCATAGCTGTAACTAAGAAACATTAATCCCGTAACAACGTGTAGGTCAGAACAGCACAGACTGGAAGAAGGAAGGTATTTAAGAGGCTGTTGCAATAGTTCCAGCAAGAGGAAAGAGGGCCTGAACTTTTGAAGCAAAGCCAGAAAATAAGAGATAGAGGTTGCATCAGTCAGTGTCTTTCAGTTGCAAGTGAAGAAAACGATTCAATTGACTTAAATAATAACAGGGATTTATTAGTCACGTCCATGAAAACTCCAGAGACAAAGTCAACTTCAGACAAGACTAATTCCAATGGGTCAAACGATGTTTCCAAGGACCTCTTTTTTTTCCTCTGTATCTCTCTTACCTGCTCTTTATGGTTTGGCTTCACCTTAGGCTCGATTTTGGTGGCCTTCTGGCAACTCTAGAATCTCCTCTTCTTATAGAAAAATGACTTTCATAATTCCATATCTCACACCATACAGGGAAACATTCAAACTTCTCCACATCAGAAGTCCAGCAATCATTTCTTTGTACCTTACTAGCTTTGGCTGTGTGTGCTTCATGCCAGAACTCACTCAAGTGGCCATGGGACATAAGCCAATCAGAGTTCATCCCTGGAATTTGGAATGAGGCTATTCCCACCCAAATCACAAGAGTGACAAAATTTTGGGTCCTGGCTGGGTAGCTCAGATGGTTAAAGCGTCGTCCTGATATGACAAGGTTGCAAGTACATACGGATACAAGAAAGAACTAATAAATGCATGAATAAGTGGAACAACAAAGTGATCTCTCTCTCCACCCCCTTCTTATCTCTCTCTAAAATCAGTACATTAAAAAAATAAAAAATAAAGAAATTTTGGAGAAAAGGTAAAGAGAAAAGCAGAAGACAAGTGCCAGAGAGGTCACCAATACACGATCA
Source organism: Pteronotus mesoamericanus (assembly GCF_021234165.1). NCBI lineage: Eukaryota > Metazoa > Chordata > Mammalia > Chiroptera > Mormoopidae > Pteronotus > Pteronotus mesoamericanus. The sequence continues at coordinate 32,100,538 of NW_026555234.1, read as the reverse complement.
TCACAAATATGAAAAAAAGTACCTTTGATTTCTTTATTCTTTGAAATCCAGTGTCAAAAGCTATCAGGTCAATCTGCTAATGGAGTTAATATAGTCCAATTAACTCAGTTACAGTAAAACTACTTTAAGATTAATTAGCCAGAAAACAAGTAGAATTAATTTATAAATGAATTAATTGAATTGTTACGGAAAGCCAGACTCAAGACACGATTCAGGGAACGGAGTAAGCCTTTATTCACACGCGCGGGCTCAGAGGAGGCAGTCTCCAAATTCTGAGCCCCGAATCGGGGTTAGATAGGGGTTTATAAGCCCTAGCATTCCGGCGGGAAACGGATGGGCTTCCCAGGTGGCGGAAGGGATTAGCATTCAGGTGGGAGATTGATGTGCTACCCCAGGCCGGGGAAGGGATGTGAAAACGGGCTACAGAAGCAGATAAGCAATGACTAACAGTTAACCTGGGAGGGGGTCTCTGGCTAGGCTGCTCCTCCCAAGTCATCTTGCCCTTATCATTCCCCCCTTTGATGCTAGGCGAGATTGGCCTGAGTCTTAGCATCATCACACAAGCCACGGTGGTCACTCTGTTGGGGTTGGGTCGGGAGTCTTTGGTATCGGTGATGCTGGAGGAGCAGCACTCGAGCAGCGGCTCGTCTGGTGACCGCGGTCTCTAGGTTATTAATGAGGGTGCGCAGCAGCCAGGGTCCTAGACTTATTCCTAAGAGGAGTAATATCAGGGGGCCTAGGAATGGAGCCAGCCAGCGGAGCCAGATTTGGGTATCTAAGCTCCATGTCCCTTGCCCTGACTCTCGGTAGCGCTTTGCACCATCTTTCAGCTCCTTAACCTTCTGGGTTAAGATTCCAGATTGGTTAACAAAATAGCAACACTCCTCTCCTAGGAATAGGCAAGTCCCCCCTTTTTCTGCTGTGAGGAGATCTAGGGCTCGCCTATTCTGCAGGGATCATGCCTTGGTTGCCAACTAAGATGGTTGGTCACTACTCTGGGGTGGGATCAGGTCTCTGGTTCCTCGGGTAGACGGCCCACTGTCCTTCAGTTCTCTTCAGCCGGACTGTGGGGGCTCCCTTCGAGGTGGAGTTTCGGTGGCTCCGAAGTCCTGACTCGTCTGGATCTGCTGCTGCCTTGGCTCGAGTGTAGTGGATCCAGGGGGTTATTCCTGTAACTTTAAGGGCAGTAGGGGTGGTTAATAGTACTAGATGTGGGCCCGTCCAAATGGGTTGGAGTGGTTCCTTTTTCCAATCCTTTACCCATACATACTGGCCTGGACGGAAGGGGTGTGCTGGCCTCCCTCGGGGTTTGGGTTCCTGGCCCAATTGGGTCCCGTAGATCCTGTCTAGGGTCTTACCCAACTGTTGTAAGTACTGGGTCTGCTGTAACTCCCCCTTCTGTCGAAGGTCATTGGGACTTCCTATTCTAGTTATAGGTGGGGGTCTTCCAAAAACTAACTCATAGGGAGTATACCCCGAGGGGTTCGGGGCATTCCTAACCCGTAGCAGGGCTAGTGGTAACAGGTCTGTCCATGGCAGGCCGGTTTCTTGATGGAACTTAGCTAGGGTTTCCTTGAGAGTTCGGTTCATTCGTTCCACTTTACCGGAGCTTTGGGGCCGATAGGCCGTGTGTAGCTTCCAGTCGATGCGCAGGAGCCGGGCGACCTCCTGAACCACCTGGGAGATGAACGTCGGGCCATTGTCACTACCAATGGTGAGTGGGAGCCCATATCTGGGTATAATTTCCCTGAGTAGGATTCGGGTTACTTCCCGAGCTTTCTCAGTTTTGGTGGGGAAGGCTTCTACCCAACCCGAAAAGGTGCAGATCAGGACCAGGAGATACTTAAATCCTCGGCTGGTCTTGACTTCTGTAAAGTCAATCTGGAGGTCCTCGAAGGGCTGGGACCCCTTGTGTTGGACTCCCGGTGGGGCCCCTTGATGCGGGGCTGCATTGTTCCTTGCGCAGGTAACGCATTGAGCCAAGGCTGTTGAGCACAGGGTTGACAGGTTGGGGAAGTAGAAATACCTTTTGAGCAAGTTTTCCAGGGAGGTCTTACCCAGGTGGGTCAGATGGTGGCAGTTTCTGACTAAATTGCTGGCCTGGCTCTGGGGCACATATACGCGCCCATCAGGTAACCTCCAAGTTCCCTCGGGGGTTTCTTGTCCTCCAGCCTGTTGGGCCCATTTCATTTCTGCTGGCTCATAGTCCCGACGGTTAATGGGGTTCCCCAGCAGGGGTCCGAGAAGGGAGGGCTGTACTTCTGCCATCTCACCACATACTGCGGCAGCCTTTGCTGTCGAGTCCGCCTTCTGGTTCCCGCGGGCCGGTATGGTGTCTTGTTTGGAATGGCCTTTGCAGTGGATGACGGACACCGCAGTTGGGGCCCAAACTGCTTCGAGGAGACACAGGATTTCTGTCTTGTTTTTAATTTCCTTTCCTTCTGCTGTCAGCAGCCCGCGTTCTTGGTAGATGGCCCCGTGGATGTGCAGGGTGGCGTAGGTGTACTTGGAGTCAGTGTAGATATTGACTTTCCGGTCCCGGGCCAACTCCAGTGCTCTTATTAAGGCCCAGAGTTCCGCTCTCTGGGCCGACCATCCAGAGGGCAAGGCTTTGGCTTCTACCACCTGGTCAAGCGTGGTTACTGCGTACCCTGCCACTCGGACCCCTTCTCTCATATAACTGCTGCCGTCTGTGAAATAGGTCACGTCAGCATTGGGCAGAGGCTGGTGCCGCAGGTCCGGTCGGCTGGCATAGACCTCCTCAGTAACCTCTAGGCAGCAGTGGTCTGGGTCCCCTAGTTCAGTCGGCAGGAAGGTTGCAGGGTTTAATCTTTTTACAGTCTTTACCTGGACCCGAGGATTCTCTTGGAGTATGCCCTGATATTGTGTCAGTCTGGGGTTGGACAGCCATCGGTGCCCCTGTCCTGCCAGGAGGCTATGGATGCTATGGGGAACGAATAGAGTGGTCTCCTGCCCCAAAGTTAATTTGTCCGCTTCTTGTAACAGGGATACCGCGGTTGCAACTGCCCTCAAGCAAGGGGGCCACCCGGCCGCAACGTTATCCAGTTGCTTAGACAGGTAAGCCACTGGGCGCTCCCAAGGTCCGGCTGATTGAGTTAAGACCCCCAGAGCAACCTTGTCCTTCTCATGCACATGTAGATAGAAGGGCCGGCTGGGGTCTGGTAGGCCAAGAGCTGGGGCTTTACTAAGGAGGTCCTTTATTTGAGCGAAGGCCTGTTCCTGTTCTTTTCCCCATGCCAGGGGTAAGGTGTCTGGCCCACGCAGGGCCTGGTAGAGTGGCCTTGCTCTGGCTGCGAACCCCGGGATCCAAATTCTGCAAAAGCCGGCTGCTCCCAGGAACTCATATAATTGTCTTCGTCCGCTCGGGGCCGGGAAGCGGGTAATGACCATTTTCCGGTCTGTATTTAGGGATCTTCTGCCTTGGGAAATTAGGAACCCTAAATATTTGACTTCTTGTTGGCAGATTTGTGCCTTTTTCCGTGAGACTCGGTACCCTTGTTGGGTTAGCAGTTTTAGGAGCGCTCTTGTCCCCTCTAGGCATCGGCTCTGGTCGGGGGCAGCTAAGAGGAGGTCATCAACATATTGGAGTAGAGTTAAATCCTTTCCCTCGTCTGAGAAAGATTGCAGGTCCCGGGCTAGCGCTTCGCCGAATAACGTGGGGGAGTTCTTAAATCCCTGTGGCAACCGGGTCCATGTCAACTGTGTCTTTACCGCCGTATGCGGGTCTTCCCATTCAAAGGCAAAGATAGGTTGGCTGGCTGGAGCTACCGGGATGCAGAAGAAGGCATCCTTTAAGTCTAGGCATGTGTACCAGGCGGCGGTTGGCGGGAGTCGGCTCAGTAGGGTGTATGGGTTCGGGACTACCGGGTGCAGTGTGACGACGGCTTCGTTTACCACCCGGAGGTCCTGCACTGGACGGTACCCTGTTCCGTCAGGTTTCTTGATTGGCAGGAGCGGGGTATTCCACGTTGATTGACAGGGGACCAGTATACCCTCTTGGAGGTGCTTTCGGATGACCTCCGATATTCCTAGGCGGGCCTCCCTTGAGATAGGGTACTGTCGCTGGCGGCACGGTTTAGCCCCCGGTTTGAGTTCAATTATTACTGGGACCTGGTTTCTGGCTAGTCCAGGGGGATTGTCCTCGGCCCAGACCGTGGGGAATTCCTGCAGCAGGTTGTCTCTAGCCTCAGGTCTGGGGCCATGGTCACCAGATTCCCCAGAATACAACTGGTATTCTTCCTCTCATGGCAAAATGAGGGCCATGAGCCTAGGGCCGTCCACTTGCAGCGAGGCCTCCCCTGACTGCTGGAAGGTGATTCGAGCTCCCAGCTTCGATAAGAGGTCTCGCCCTAACAGTGGGACAGGGCATTCAGGTAGGTATAAGAACTCATGTCTAATCCGGTGGCCTCCCAGATCAACAATTCGGGCCTGGCAGAAGCATTTTGGGCTACTTGGCTGACCAGTGGCCCCTACGATGGTGACTTCTCGTCCGGATGGGGGAGCTAGAGGGGTGGTGACGACCGAGTGCTCTGCCCCGGTATCTACCAAGAAAGAGAGAGTCTGGCCCCCAACAATCGCTTCGACCATGGGCTCATGGGGGCCTAGATTCAGGGAGCCCGGTCTTCCTCATTCTGAGTCTAGGCCCGCCAGACTAAGGATGGTGGGCGCCGGCTCAGAGGGCGCCGGACCAGCCTTCTTTTTCTGGTGCGGGCATTCTCTTTTCCAATGTCCTCTTTCCTTACAATAGGCACATTGGTCTCTCTCTACCTTGGTGTGCCCTTCCTGGTCTTTCGGTCCCCCTTTGCCTTTTGCTGCCGGCTGACTGAGGGCGGCTGCTAGCAGTGCGGCCTTTTTCTCTAATCTTTTCTGGGCTGCCTTCTCAGCGGCCTCCTCCCGGTTATTGTAGACTTTATTTGCTACCTCAACCAGCTGACTGATGTTCATGCCTGCAAAGCCCTCTAGCTTCTGGAGCTTTTTGTGGATGTCAGGGGCCGATTGGGAGACAAAAGCAGTGTTTACCATTAGCCGTGTATCTGGGCTTTCTGGGTTGAAGGGGGTGTATATCCAGTAGGCCTCTAGGAACCTTTCTAAGAAGTCCCCGGGACATTCATCTGGCTGTTGGACAACACTGGCCACCTTTGACATATTGGTCGGTTTTCTGGCCCCAGCTCTGACCCCCTGGAGGATGGCTTCCCTGTACCAGTCCAGGGCTGCTCTTCCCTGTTCAGTGTTGTGATCCCAGTCGGGTTGGGTCTCTGGGGCTGCCACCCGAGCGTACTGGGCTGGGTCTATTGTGCCCACTGGAGCGTTGGATTCTAGATATCTCTGGGCCTCCTGGAAGACTCTGCGCCTCTCTTCTGTATTAAAAAGGGTTAGGAGCAATTGGCGGCAATCGTACCACGTTAGCCGGTGAGTTTGCATAATGGACTCCATTAGGTCTACGAGTGCCTGGGGCTTCTCCAAATATGAGGGTGTGTGGTGTTTCCAGTTCAAGAGATCAGTCGTGGTAAAGGGCTGATAGTAAAACATGACCGGTCCCGGGTATAAGGTCCCATCAGGCCCCGTTCGTGGCGGGCCCTGGGTCTCCCGCAGTGGCATCTGGAGGGACTGGTGGTGTCTTAAGCAGGAGGCGATAGGAGATTCTGGGGGTGCTGTTGCCTCGGGCTGCGGGGGCGAGACTGAAGGGGGTGGTGTTTCAGGCGCCTCTGCCTGACCTCCCAAGTTCCTAGCTGGGTAAGGGGGAGGCTGTACCGGCGGGTCTTCCTCTGGCGGGCCTTGATAGATAGGGGATCTCGCCACTGGTTTGGCAACTAGGATGCGGGTTACATCCCTTTCCTTTGATCGGGAGCAACAGTTCCGGGCTCCCCTGGCTCGCCCTCCCCTAGCGCCTAGGTGACGAGGTTTGACCCCCGCACACTTCCGGAGCCAGTCGGGCATCTCTTGCGCTAGCTCCTGCCACTTTTCTATGTAGAGGAATTGGTTTGGGTGTCCTGGACTTCCTGTGACTATGAGATGGACAGCCCTAATTATGTCTAGGTCAAGGGTTCCTTCAGGAGGCCAGCCTACCCCGAACCTGGGCCACTCAGTGGAACAGAAAATTTCTAATTGCCCCGGATCCATATCGGGCTGCTGGCCCCGGAACCGGTCGAAATTCCTTAACATGCAATCTAAGACAGTAGACTGTCTGCCCCCCATGATCCCTCCCAGAATGGCGCAGACAAACGGGGGCAGCAGGGATACTTTCACTTTCACCCGCCTGGCCTCTCCTCTCGCGAGGGACTTGGGTCTGTCTTAGCTAAGGCTGCCCAAGTAGAGTCCGGGTTAGCTTCCCAGCCTTTATGCCGTATGACAGACCGAGGACCCGCAGGTTAGGGCTCACTCAGACTCCGTAGGCTCGGGGGAACACCGCTGGCCTGTGGAGCCACACAGTCACTCACTCACTCAATCACACAGAGGTTAACACTTTCCCTCCCGACAGGGAAACCGTGCCAGAGGCCGGTCGGCCTGAGAGGTGATCAGCCTCTCCTTCCACCACTTATAGGTGGGTCTGATTCGGGTCTGGTCCCCGGGGCACTTACCAATCTGGCGCCTTCAGGTAGGCTTGGGTCCGCTCCCCGAGTGCCCGGGTTATGGAACGGCCCGAGGTCGGGGCCAAGGGGAGCCCAGCCCCTCGGGACCCGAAATCACCGGGGCACGTGCTTCCCTCTGGAGTCCGGGCTCACCTGGCCGACCCCAGCCGTCTTCACCGGAGGCAAACGGCCTGCTCGTGTGAGTCGTTTCCTGGTCAGGGAACCAAATGTTACGGAAAGCCAGACTCAAGACACGATTCAGGGAACGGAGTAAGCCTTTATTCACACGCGCGGGCTCAGAGGAGGCAGTCTCCAAATTCTGAGCCCCGAATCGGGGTTAGATAGGGGTTTATAAGCCCTAGCATTCCGGCGGGAAACGGATGGGCTTCCCAGGTGGCGGAAGGGATTAGCATTCAGGTGGGAGATTGATGTGCTACCCCAGGCCAGGGAAGGGATGTGAAAACGGGCTACAGAAGCAGATAAGCAATGACTAACAGTTAACCTGGGAGGGGGTCTCTGGCTAGGCTGCTCCTCCCAAGTCATCTTGCCCTTATCAGAATATTTTAAAAGAACATATAGTATGAGGAACCAACTGTTGAAACAAGAACTCACTTGTAAGAAGGATGGGTTTCAACAAATAGATTAGCCTAATTTGTAATTATATTTTTAAAATGCTGAAATTATTAAAAATATATGATGTTCTTCAGTAAGAAAACCATATTACTATACTCAATCAATATATTTTTCCTATTTCATTTATTCAGAGCCCCCAACCTGCATATGGAAATCTGCCTGTAAATCCCAGAACCTTCTCTTTTGATTATATCTTTGTAACTGTATCTACCTCTCTATAGTTCAAGGAGAGAAAAAGATAGCAGCCAGAAGCTCTCCGAATCTTTAACAACTTGCATTACCAATGTCAATCACTAGTTGTCAAGAAATCACCCTCCTACTATAGGCACAACGTTGAGAACCTGATCTTGGCTCGCTCTCTCACATGGTGGGGAGTTGGCTCCCTACAAGCTGCTCTAGCAGACCTCACAGGCACAAGTGGGCTTTCTTCCATGGGTCTCTCATCTTCCAGGCTAGCCCAGGCTTATTTACAAGGCTAACACATGGGTTCCATGAGAGAGAGAGAAAGTATGCAAAACCTCTAGAGGTATAGGCTTGGAACTGGTACGCTATCCCTTATTATGTATTCAGTTGGCCAAAGCAAGTCACTAGTTCAGCCTTGATCCAAAGGGTGAAGTAAAACACTCCACCTCTTGGTGAAAACTGCTGCAATACCACATTGCGAAGGATGTGGATACAGAAGACCATTCACTGGGGCCACTAATGCAATCAACTTATCAAGGCTGCCAGGCTTCTAGGTTCAGCTCACATCGTGGAGCACCTCACAGGTGGTAATAGGCATGTAGACACTTTGGATGATAGTGTGGCAGTGGCAGTGGCATTGTCCATTTGGATTCTGGGCATGTCTGTAAAATCGTAGAACACGCACCCACTTTGAAGAGTTCAGACGTTAAAAAATTACGAATAATCAAAGAAATCTGAAAACAGACTAAGCCTTTTAGAAGCACACTTTTCTAAAACATCTACATTCTTATCGATATTTTTCTAAACAGTTTGGCAAATAGAATATAGCATTTTTATGGAAACTGCTTTACTTGTTTATAATTTGATACAGAGAGGAAATCTTTCAGAGAAAGGAACAGGTGCGTGCTTACCTTCTTCTCATTGTAAATGGTTCCAGATGGTGACTATTCATTTCAGAAACTTCTTATGAAACATCTGTTCACAATATTTATATTTGACTTTATTACATTTTCCAAAAATTGCATTTTAAATACATTTTCCTTGAAATTAAAAAAACATTCATTTTTCTTATTCATAAGAAAAGTCTTTGCATTAGTTTACTTTCACTTCAAGCACAGGCTCTGCATCCTAATACCACAAGGCTTTATTTAAATGGCAACTTTGTGAAATGGGAAGTGAAAGGAATACATGGGTCTTTTTTATAGTACTCTGATACTGTCATGCACAACTTAATTATTTCTCGATTAAGAGAATCAAATTGGTTTTAGTTTTCTCTTTCAATTGCTATCTGTCTGAGTTTTGCAACCTATTTTAAATATTCTCAGGGGGGAAAACAGGTTGTGTTGGAATATTGATAGTGAAGCCGATCATTTCTCTAGTTGTGTGAAAAGCTTTTATGACAAAATGCATTTTCCCAAAACAAAATACATGATTATAAATGCAGCGAAATTACACACTATGAAAAGGCAACATGAGATGGGAGAAAAATAAAGAAACTCTTTTGAACATTTAAACAATAGTGTACTAAAATTCTGTGTACTCATTGTAAGGAGCATCTTTTCTAAGGATTTATAAGAATTCTAACTTGTGATATGAGGAAGATAAACAGAGAAGTGGACAGTAGATTTAGTACTTGGTCCAATCAATCCTTGGAACAAGACAATGATGGGTTAGTGGAGTGCCCTACCTATACCTGGTCCTCTCTGCTGCCCATTCCTCCTGCACTTATTATTCTGAATGAACAGTTTTATTATGTGAGATAATGTGAGCCTTGGTTCTTTTAGCCACCCAGCATTCACTCTTCTTGGAGTAATGGTGTCCCTCCTTTCTCTTTGGAAGTGTTACCCCCTCCCTATTATTCTCAGCCCCTGCAGCTGAGATGGATGTCCTGACTACATTCTCTGCTCCTTGTGTTGACTTTTATTTTCTTTTAATTTTTTAATTGTACTTTTCCCATTACCATTTAACCCCCTTAGACTCCCTTCTTTCCTGCAATCACCACACTGTTGTCCATGTCCATGAGTCCTTTTCATGTTGATCTTTAAATAAGACCCACCTATCGGAGGGTTCCTGTATCCTCCCATTTCCTTACCAACCCCCCAACCTCAACAGTCCTGTGACTAGTTTGGGGATGGCACTCCACTGAATCAGACCAGCTCTGAGCCAATCCCACACCTTTTGCTTAAGAGATCAGGCAATGGGTACTCTCTGTGCTGCTAAATGCAAGCTGTGAAGATTAACCTGACCATCTGCTACATTTTGCATTTCCAACAAGGGCCTGCCTGATGACAAGGTCAACACAGAGGAAAGTCTAACCAAGAGATGGACCTGACTCCAGTTAAACCATTTGAGACCTGAAATCCAGCTGTGCCAATGGAGCCCTGGCTGGGTAGCTCAGTTAGTTAGAATGTCTCCCCATATACCAAGGTTGGGAGTCCAATCCCTGGTCAGGGCACATACAAGAAGCAACCAATAATGTATAAATAAGTGGAACAACAAATTGATCTCTCTTCTCGCCATTCCTCCTTTCTCTAAAAAATCAATGTAAAAAAAAAAAGTCAATGGAGTTCCCCATTCCACTAAGCGCAATTTTAAAGTTTTCAGATCTTTGCAACTGAAAGGACCCAAACAAAGGGAAAGAACGAGGAGGACAAGGACAAGCTGCATAGCCCAATGAAGAAGGGCACATTTCTCCTTGTCAACTCAAATCTCACTAAAGCAGGGACAATGAGTTTTTACACATTATTTTTTCAGAAATTTGGTACATATATAGTGTTATAATTTAACAGCAAAGCAGAGTGAAAGACAGCCATTTGCTGTCCACATGGTATGCAGTAAAGGTCTAGGTAGTTGGTTAAAAGGGCAAGGTGCAAGAATGAAATCAGACGCAGCAATGTCCAGGCGCCCCCTGCAGCATCTTTACCCGTGAACCGGCAATTCTGCCCTTGCTGAACGGAAGGACTTCCTCCGCTGAGCAGCATGGGTGTCCCTTATGACCCAGACTGGTTGTTAGCTGCTCTTCTTGTGCGAGCAAACACAAGACAAAGAATTCTTTAGAACCAAGGAATTATTAAGTGCTCAAGAAAAACCAGAAGGGAGGAAGTCACATGTATCAGTTGTGGCTTCACGTTTTCTCTTGTGAGGCATCTCTTGTGAGTTTATTGTGAAGAACAAAATTGAAAGGAAAATAAAGGAAAAGAATCATGGCTGACTCTTACAAATGAAAGAAAGCGTCTCAGCCATTGTGTTCCACCTCTTCTTGCTGGTTGAGGACCTGAAGCTGGAGCTGCGAATGGATAGAGTTGTTGGTAGAAGCAGGACTCCAGGGGACTTGGTTTACTGTTGTTTCTGCTACACTCAGTTTTCTCCCTGTTTTGACAGACACAAAATACCATAAAATCTTTTCTAAATGTATGCCCTAATGGTATAAAATAGTGGAGAACAGTCCAGTGTTCTGTGTATTACAGGGCTAAAAAACTTGTCGCCAAAGGACAAACCAAGTTTTTACCTTTCTTTTTTTTTCCCAGGACTAATCACCTGCAAAGGGGAAATCTGGGCTCTTCTAGAGTTCTCCGTAGCTCTGTTTGTTCCTCTAGGAGATGTTGTCAGGTCATGTGCCCTCTTAGTGTTAATTTCTTCCCATGCAAAATAGGAAGTCTCTTGGTCGAAGTGCAGACTTCTCTCCCTGCCTCTGGGGCTGACAGTGAGCATAACTAGAGCTCCCAGAGGAACATGACAACCTACAATACAAAATGCATCTGTCCACAGGAAAATAAGACCATTTGTGTTTGCTGGTAGTTGGAGGGTCTCAGGTAACAAGCATTTTAGGAATTAAAAACATGTACTGTAATTAACAGTCTCATTCTGAAGCAGTCTAGATGAGTGAGTACTGCCACTTTCAAACCTAACAAAGATTTTCTAACTAATTTCTGCTTCAGTAGGTTATATAAGTTTAATAACCAAAACAAATTAAAGTATGAAAATATTTCACAGGAAAACAGTTTCCAAAAGAAAGCATATTTATCTACTATTGAGAGACTTGGAATGTCAAAACACTTGAAAAATTATTACTACTCTCTTTTTTCCAAGTGCAAAGTAGAGTTCTTCTCTTTCTCCTCTATTTTATTTTCAATGTTATTGTGTCTAACTCATGATTCCATTTGCTGAAGCTGCCATATATTTTTTTGGAAACAACATTGTATGACCACATATTTGAAAAGGAGGATGAAAATTTGGAGGGGAAAAATAGCAGCCCTTTGCTTCAAAACACACTAATAAAGAGAACTGTCCCTCATCAAGTAAAGGGATTAAAGAGTTGAGGAAGATAAGAAAGAAGAGGAACTGGAAGGTAAAGGAAGGGGGTAAGGGGCCAAAGAGAACAAAGCAGAAAGGGTAAACAGAAAAGGCATTTATTTATCTAATAAATATGTGCAGAGCACTGTCTGAAGCAAAACTGTTCAGATAAAAACTCTCTACTGCTTCTAGAAGTGTGACCTTGGGTAAGATATCTTAAAATAAGATAATAATCATACCTACCTTTAGAAAGCTGTAAGAACTAAATGTAAAGCACTTAAAACTGTCTCTGGCATAGGGGAACATACTAAATAAGCATCTGTTAAGTTAATTAATGAATGAACAAATAAATGGAAAATGTAGGGAAGGGCTTCCAAAAGTAAATAGATACAAAACGTATAAAGCGCTCAAAGAACCCAACAATAAGAAAATAAATTGCCTGGTTTAATGGGCCAGAGCCCTCAACAGACACCTCACCAAAGAAGACATACAGATGGCAAATAAGCACATAAAAAGATGCTCCACATCACATGTCATCAGGGAAACACAAATTAAAGCAACAATAAGATACCACTGAACATCTATTAAAATGACCAAAATCTAGAACACTGATAACACCAAATGTTGGTGAAGACGTGGAACAACAGGAACTCCCATCCATGGCTGGTGGGAATGCAAAATAATACAAACTTTGGAAGACTGGTGATTTCTTACAAAATTAAACATACTTTTACCATATGATTCAGTGATTATGCTCCTTGGTATTTACTCAAAGGAGCTGTCCACACAAAAACCTAAACACAGATGTTTATAGAAGCTTTATTCATAATTGCAAAAAATTGAGAGCAAGAGGGTTGTCCTTCAGTAGGTGAATAGAAAAATAAATTGTGTATATCCAGACAAGGGGATATTATTTAGCACTAAAAAAAAAAAATGAGCTATCAAGGCATGAAAAGACATGGAGAAAATAAATGCATTTAAAACTAAGTGAAATTAGCCAATATGAAAAGGCTGCATACTATATGATCCCAATAATGTGATATTTTGGAAAAAGCAAACGTATGGAGACAGTAAAAAGATTGGTGGTTGCTAGGGATTAGGAGGGAGCGAGGAATGAACAGGTGGAGTACAGGATTTTCAAGGGAGTAAAAGTACTCTATATGATATTGTTATGGTGGATACATGTCATTATACATTTGTCCAAACCCACAGAATATACATCATCAAGAGTGAACCCTAATGTAAATTAGGGACTTTGGATGATAACGAAGTGTCAATATGCACTCATCAGCTGTAAAAAATGCCCCACTCGGGGTGGGGGGGTTGCTGATAAAAAGGGAGGTTGTGCCCATCGGGGAGCAGGAAGCATTTGCGAAATCTCTGTACATTCCGCTCAATTTCGTTGTGCACCTACAACTGCTTTAAAAAACAAAGTCTGTTTTATGCATTTTATTTTTAAGTAAAATGAATGAATACTAAAACAATCTAAAATGGCTCTGGACCAGTCGGGGTTTGGTCGGGTGAGATGAAAAGGAAGTAGCTCATCAGGTGGCGAGGGCCATTAAAGCGCTCTGGGGTCCCTCCAGAAACTGCACTGAAGACCTACTAGAACTCACTGCTTTGTTGTTGCTTTCTCTGATCCATTTTCTAGTAGGTAATTACATGGTCTCTAAAGCAGAGATCAGACCATGTCGCCTCAATGAATTCCCACGACACTTGGAGAAAAAATGCTGACTATGTAGCATGGCACATGAGTTCCTGAACAAAAGGGGCAAACTAGTGCCCCCCCAAGCCCACAGGCTTTCTCAGTTAATGGGTAAAAATCCATTTGAAATTCGTGGCCCAGTTTTGAAAATTGGGAGATTTTATATAAAAATCTGAGTGTAGGGTGTCTCTTGGAACTCAGCAAGGTAGGTATTATTTCTTAATTCTCCTTTTATAGAAAGGAAACTGAGGCATGGAACATGCAACTTACATGTGCAGTGTAGTGAGAGGCAGGATTGGGGCTCGAACCAGGGAATCCAGCAGCCGTCACTGTCCTCTTCAACTGCCATGTCACACTGCCCTTTGGATGGGGTTTGTGCTCTCTTGCTCCCCACTCTAGCTGTCCCTCCACCCCAGGAGCCTGTCTTCCCTGGAAAATCTTCCAAGGGTGCCTGACTCATCCTCTTCTTTCTATCAACTTAAATGTCATCACCTTGGAAAGCTATCCTCTGAGCAAACTCAGAAGAATTTTTTCCATTTTTCTCTATCACTGTGATCTGTGCTTCCTTCATAGGATTTATCACAGCTTCTAATGTATTCTTGTTTGTGACATTATTTTGTCTGTCTCCTCCACTAGATTATCAGCTCCATGAAGTAAACAACATTCATGTGATTTGTCCTATGCTCCCACATAGATCCTCCACAGGTGATTATTGAATGCGTAAATGAATAAATGAATAAATGAAGACATGAAAATCCTCCTATTTCATTGAATTGACAGTTGAGGAACGTTTGTAGACACAGCTTTAATGAGCTAGAATGGCATCCCAGCAGAGGTAGATATTTTTCCTCAGAGACAAGAAAAGTTGTTTTCCTTCTTAACCCATGAAATCCACTGTAATGAGCAGGCTTTGGGGACTGGACCTCAGAACAAGGGAAATGAAGACAGTTCTTTATCAGTTTCCCACCCCATCAAAAATGACATAATCTCTCAAACGTTTACCAGGCCTCCTCTGGAGAAATGAGTGCCACCTGAGTGCTGCCACCTGCACACTCCAAATTGCTGACCCAGGCTTCTGGGAGGCGGTGATCCATGTGTCCTGACACTTCCCTGGCCCCAGAGCACTGTCTTTGAGAGAGAGGCACTTACATGTACTCATCATAAAGTATAATTGGGAGTGAGCGGTAGCGTTCCAATTCCTGAGGCCAAGACTATTTTCCCAACAATTAGTAGTTTAAAACATACATGTGGAAATGCATGAAAGGCTAAAGGCTTCTCTAGGGAGTCAGAAACATCAATTATGAAAATCATGAATTATCACCTACAAGGAGCTTCTCTGATTTTCAGTGGACTATTTGTCAATGTGGAAATGTCAAGAAATATAATAAGCCCTCTTCAGTTCCCATAGGTAAAGTTAGCTCTGTCTATGGCTCTTCTAAAGCCATTTTCATGTTGAATTATAATGATTTGCTCTTGTGCTACATCTCCATTAAAATGGAAGTGCTTTATTTTATTTTTTAAAATATTTTATTTATTTATTTTTAGACAGAGGGGAAAGGAAGGAGAGAGGGAAACATCTATGCGTGGTTGCTTCTCGTGCGCCCCCTACTGGGGACCTGGCCCACAACCCAGGCATGTGTCTTGACTGGGAATCAAACCAGCGACACTTTGGTTCGCAGACCCTCCGTCAATCCACTGCGCCACACCAGCCAGGGCTAAAATGGGAGTATTTTAAAAGCAAGGAGCATGCTCCGTGCCAATTTGAAACCCTAGCTCAGGGTCAAAAACATAGTAAACACTCAGTCGCTGTAGAAACGATAAGTAAATGATACAGCTCTGGCCCTCCAAGATGTACAATCTAGTTATGGAGCTAAGATGTAGGGAATTGGACAAATAACTTCAAGACAGCTATTTGCTAAGGCCTAAAAGAGAGATTTATAATAATTGCTAAAGATATCCAGAAAAGGGAGAAGCTGGTGTGTCCCAGGGTGCAGAGGAAGTTGTCCAGGGGAGAGGAGGGAAGGTGCAAAGGTAAAGGCGAGCTCTCAGGTATAGAAAGTGGCATAGCTAAGATGTTGGGGCAGAAAAACACACAGCATGTTTAATGGAGTTCATTAATTAACTAATTAGGCACATTAAGAGGTAAAAATATTAAGGCCCGAGTTTAGGAAGTGATGTTAAAAGTGGATGAAAAATAAAAGATACCTTGTCTATGTTAAGCCTGCGTGGCTGGAGGCATGGAGTTTCCTTGAGAAGGGGGAATGTCCAGCCATAGCACAGCCAGGTGGACGCATCCAGCAACAGCTGGGTAGGTGGAAGTGGCACAGAGGACCCAGGTGTCTAGAAGAGGTGTTAAAATAGATAGTTTACACCCATGCTCATAGCAGTGTTATTCACAATAGCCAAAAGGTGGAAACAACCCAAATATTCATCAACAGATGAACAGATAAACAAAAGTAGTATATACATACAATGGAATATTATTTAACCTTGAAAAAGAATGACATTCTGACACCTGCTGCAACACGATGAACCTTAATGACATTATGCTCAGTGAAATAAGTCAGCCATAAAAGGACAAATACTGAGTGAGGTCTCTAGAGTAGTCAAATTCATAAGAGACAGAGGGAAGTGGTGGTTGCAAGGGCTGTGTGGAGGGAGGAATGGAGAATTATTGTTTAATAGGTAAAGGTTCAATTTGGGAAGATGAGAAAATTCTGGAGATGGATGGTGGTGGTGATTGCACAACAGCGTGAAGGTACTTAATGCCACTGAACTACACACTTAAAAATCATCAATGTGCGTCCTGGCTGGTGTGGGTCAGTGGACTGAGTGCCAGCCTGCAGACTGTTAGGTCACTGGTTTGATTCCCAGCAGGGTACGAGCCTGGGTTGTGGGCAAGGTCCCCAGTTGGGGGCGCCAGAAGGGCAACTGATTGATGTTTCTTTCGTACATTTGTGCCTCTCTCCTCCTTTCCCTTCTCTCTAAAAATAAATGAAATCTTTTTTAAAAAAGCATCAACGTGGTAAATTTGATGTTGTGTATATTTTACCACACACAAAAAAAGATGTTAGATATGCAAGTTTTCCTTGTAAAAGGGATCATTGATCCCATGGGAGAAGTAAGCACTCTGAGGAAGAGAGTGAAATACAAGAAAAGAAGGGAATCTTAGAGAATGCCTGCACTTAGGGGCAGAAGAAGGAAAAGGAGTTTAGTCAAACCTCCCAAGACATTACATCTCTACCATTCAAACTTCTAGCCTGCAAATTAAAAGAGAAAAATCTGAGTCCTATTGATCATTCCTGAAATGTTCAGTGAGGCATTGAAATGTAAAGTTGCTGGGGGATGGAAAAGGATGGTAGTGATTTTAAATTACTTGCCAAGTTGTTGCAGTGGCAACTCTATGAATATGTTTTGAACAAATAACAGTAGCTGCTTGGTAAGCAATGAGCTCTTAATGACCATTGGCTTCTAGCCAGTTTTTCTCTCAGAGGTTGGAGAGAAAAAAAATGCATCATAAAATATATTCATTTCAGTCCATTGCAGGATTGTGGTTTTGTGCATGTGCAAGGTAGGAAGGGATGAGTATATGTGAAGAAGAATATAAGACAAAGAATGATTTTTAAGCTTTAATTATAGGTATAGCACCCTACCATTCATAATCCTGTTTGAGAATCTATGTCTCGGGAAAATGAAGTATTAAAACAGTTTGCAGGGAGAAATACGGATGGTCCTTTTCTTGTCATTTCAACCAAGAATGCAGCTAGAACAAATAAGTCTGTAAATAGCAAATAAGATTTTGGTACAAAGACATGAAAAAAAGGTCAATTTCAAATACAATAAAGCTTGTCAAGAATACATACTCACAGTGTTATTACCTGGTAGAGCCCATGCCCTCAAAAGTCAGTTGTGGGGAGAAAATAGTTGTTTCTCAAGAAATATACCACCATAGGATAAAAAATGGGTATGATGGAGAGTTTTTTAAATTTGTCTGTTTCTTTAATTATCTGACACTACTACTAATATACCTATCTATACAGTGAAAAACCTACACTTCAACATAACTACCCCCCAAAGTTGGCCGCGTCACGTGTGCTCGCATGAGCAGTTGCTATTTGCAAAACCTCTGATGAAAAAGCTTCATATTAAACTGACAACCAAACTAAAAACTTTTGTTCACTTCTGAGAATTAAAGAAAATGTTTAACTTCAGAAAGTTCTCTTTCCTGAACTAAGGTTAAGGGCTTTGGGACCTTAGCTTTCTTACCTAATAAGAGGAAATAGGACCACGTCGGGGACTGAGAACTGGTGGTCCATGGGCTGAATTAAGCTAATAGCTGTATTTTGCTGGGGCTGTACTGTGCTTTGAAAGAATTTTGAATTATTTGCCGACATGAAATATTGGGAAATTTTACAGAAAGACCTGAGTTTCAAGATCCTTATAAGAAAAACAAAAGAGGAAGAGGACCCAACAACCTGGACTTGAATCTTTGCGTGGTATCAATGGGATGGAGTTGATTTGTGGCTCCCCCTTTCCTCCAGATTACAATAGCCCTCCTTCTGAATGACTCACGTATTTAAATTACCTTCTTGACTCTCGTGGTCCAAGAAACTGATGACTGACAGGGAAAGCAGAGAGATCTCCTTGTAACATGGTGCCTAGATGGCCACGCCCCCCGGAGGGGGTCCTGTCTGTGCTGGCAGCATCTGATACTGGAGGTAAACTGAATCGACACTAACTAAAACGACAGCCCCAAATTGTGATTAGACTGAAGAGATCATATCCAACAACATAGCTTCCTGATCGAGGAAAGGGAACTGCCTTTTCTAGGGATAAATAGTATTTATAAACAAGCACAAACGAAACGTCTAAAATAAGAAATGACAACGTATGTGGAAAAATGTGGAAATATCACCCATAACAAAGAGAAAAAAATAATAAAAGCAGTCTCACATTAGCCCAGGTGTTGGAATCAGGAGACAGAAACTTTTAAATAACTATTACAAATATAATAAAAATTTTAGATAAAAATGGACAAAATGAGCAAAGAGGTGGAAAATCTCAGCAGAAAAATAGAAACTTGGAAAAGAGAACTTGAAAAAAATTACAATATCTGAAGTGAAAATTAAATACCAATTAATCAATTAATATCAATTAAAGTGATATTAATTGGATAAGCTTAATATAAGACAGATATCACAAGGAAAAAAATTAGTAACCCCCCAGATAAGTCAATAGAAATTACCCAAACTGAAGAAAGAATAAAATTGTGAAGGAAAAATACTCAGTAAAGAGTCAGAGACCTTTGGGACAACAGTAAGTAATCTAGCACATAGGTGGCTGGTATCTAGGAACAGAGGAGAGACTGCGGCAAAAGAAATAGTTGAAGAATACTGACTGGCGTGGCTCACTTAGCTGGGCACCATCCTGCAAAGAAAAGATCACCAGTTCAATTCCAGTCGGGGCACATGCCTGGGCTGCAGGCCCGGGATGTGTGCGAAAAGCAGCCAGTCAATGTTTCTCTCACACATTGGTGTGTCTCTCCCTCTCTTTCTCCCTCCCATCCCCTCTCTCTAAGAATTTATAAATAAAATCTTTAAAAATATATTTAAAAATAGTTGAAGAGATAAGAGTTGAAGGCCAAGAATTTTCCAAAATTCATGAAGGAAATTAATCCATATGTCCAAGAATATCAGTAAACACTAAGCTCAATAAATTTAAAAAAAAACAAAAACTATACCTAGAGACATCTTAAATCAGCCAGATTGGGGAAAAGAGACAATTGTGTTTAGGAGGACGAAAATAAGAATGTTGGCTGACTTTTAATTGGACAAAAATGAAAGCCAGAAAACAATAGAATGATATCTGGGAAAAGAACCTGTCATGCTAGAATTCTATATCCTGTGAAAATATCCTTTAAAAATAAAAGTAAAATGAAAACAGAAACAGAGAGTGTGTCCCTTGAAGAAGGTCTGTGTACTGTGGAGAAACACTAAGGGAAGTTTTTCAGGCTGAAGGAAAGTGGCTCCAAATGGAAGCCTGGATATAAAGGATCCTTGAAAGGGTCCCTTTGTGAACAAATATAAAATACTCTTCTTAAACATTTTCTTTAGGAGACTATTGACTAGCAAATATAATGATAATATGTTATAATAGATAAGGGAAAATATATGACAATATTAGCACAATGGCAAAAAGGTAATAAATGGAATTATACTGTAGCAAGTTTCTCATATTGTTTATGAAACGGAATAATAAGGATAAGTTAAGAACACATATTGCAATCTTTAGACTAGTAGCCACTCAAAAGAATACCAAGAAGTATTACTAGAAAACCAATAGGAAAAATAAATTGGAATACGAAATAATACTTAGTTAACTTTATTAAATAGTCTTGAAAGGAAGAATACAGAAAAAAAGAACAGTTGAGATTTTTTAAAATAGCAGCCATTGAACCAACCATACCAGCAGCTAATTTAATATAAATGACATAACACTCCAATGGAAGTTAATGAACTTGATTTTAGCAAAAACAAGATTCAAATAAATGCTGTTTATAAGTATCACATTGTAAACATAAAGACATAAATAGATTGAAAGAAAAAAATGGCCTAGCTGGGTAGCTTGGTTAGAACATCGTTCTGACACACCAAGGTTGCAGGTTTGATCCCTGGTCAGGGCACATACAACAATCAACCAATGAATGCATAAATAAGTGGAATAACAAATAGACCTCCCTCTCTCTCTCTCTCTCTCTCCCCTCCTTCTCTCTCCTTCCCTCCTTCCTTCTCTCTAAAATCAATAAATAAAATTTTTAAAAAGAAAGAAAAAATTAAAAATATACTATGAAAACACTAAGTTATAGCTAAGTACACAAATTATAGTATTCAGAAAATTACACAAAATTTAGTATACAAAAATTATAGTCTATAGTAATGCAAAACTGTCAGTAGACAATCTAATATAAATATACAGAAGGTGAATTATAAAAACCTTAGAGATGAAAAGATTTGTGTCCAGTTTTTTAAAAAATGAGGTATACATGTGTTGATTGGGATAATTTTGGTTATAATAACAGAAAATCTAAAAAAAAGAAAGAAAAGAAAATCTAATTCAAACTGGCTTTAAAAATACAAAGTATTTGTTGGCCTATTTGACTGAAAAAGGCTGGGGGATATTTCAGATTAATTTTGATCAGACTCCAACTCTATATTTCCTTTATTTTCATAGCCCTGGTCTCCTCGACAGCAGCTTCATTTTCAAGCTAACTGTCCTCATGGAAGCAAAGTGATTATTACAAGCGGTCTCCTCCCAAAGGCCCTTCCCAATATCAAACACTTGCATTTCACTCTGTTTGGTGCAATCCTGACCAGTCTCTGAGGCTAGGAAATTTTCCAATGACTGATGGCCAGGCCTGGGCTACTGGGCATCCCTGAACCAGTCATTGTGGCAAGAGGGATGAGATGGTGTTCCTTAGGAAGAATGGTCCTTTCCCATTCCTGATGTTGCTTCAATTAATGTAACTCCAGCTTCTCATCTGATATGGTAATTTTATAAAGACTAACGGAATGCCCTGTTCAGCTCTGCCCTTCATTTTGGGAGCTCTCTTTTATTCCTCAATATAGCAGACCATTGTGGCCTGTGAAGGGTACCTAAATCTACATAATTTGGTGTTGAGTATTAATAAGTCCACTTGATTAACAGACCTGAGCCACACGTCCTATCCTGGCGTCAGTGGCAATAAAAGTGCTGTTTGGGACCTTCATGTTTACTCTTTGCTTTACCTTTCAAGCTGTTCAGAACATAGGCCAGGAAGAGGTGCCATCTACTAGGGATCTCAGAAAAACCTCATGGACGGATTTATGCAATTGAAGCTTACTTGCAAAGCTAAAGGAGGGTCCACACTAACAAAGCAAATGACTACTCCTACAGGGAAGTCTAGGTGCTATCAGGATGAGGGAAGAGCCCCAATAGATACTGAGAAGGCAACCATAGTATATCCACTAGTGTGGTTTGGTTGATTTTCTTTCTGTTTGTTTATGTCAGTTGGTCAGGAAACACACTCATGGATTTAATGTTTGCTATGGTCTTTAAATATACACAATTTTATTTGTCAATTATTCCTCTTTAAAGCCAGAAAAATAAAAATTTTTTTAAAAAGGAGAACTCAGAAAAGCAAACTTCTAATTATATAAAGTAAATATATTATGTTTAGTAAAACCACATCCATGGAGATGGAGATGTTATTATAACCATTCATGTATCTGTTTATTAAAATAATGAAATAGCTCATAACTCTCAAAAACTTTGCTTTACTCTTTATTATGCCAAAAATCACAACTCAAATTAAATCTTCATGTCTCTGATAAAACTTCTAATATTTTATATCCTTTTTTTAAAGGATGTTTTAGCCAAAGGAATGTGCAGAAATCCTCTTTTCAAAAATAGTTTGATATCAGCAAACATTTATATACATTGTAAATAGGTAAATTTCTACAACTTAGTTTCAGCATGACAGCTACCAAGGCAAGACAACAGGCTAGGCTGATGGCTCCATAAAACTGATTCATGTACATTGTATAAGCTGTTTGATCATTGAGTAACCATGGAAGACAATTCAGCAAAGAGAGGAATTCATAACAAGAGAATAAAGCTTTGCAAAAAAAGAACCTCTCTTTGGATTTTTGAAAGTGACTAAAATATTTTAATAGGGCTATTTTAGTGCCTCTTTCTACTTGCCTATGAAATATTGACAGGTATTCCTGACTGGGAAATCAAAACTCATTAAACTCACTATGCCTTTCTTGATAAAATAAAAAGAGTTGGAAAGAAAGACTTGTTATTATGAGAAAAGAGAAACAATAGAAAGTGTAGAGATTGAAGTTCCGAACATCAATCTTAATTTGTGCATCCCTGAGCGATGTTTTGCGAGGCATCAGCTACCCTCTCCTCTCGTCGTGAGCCGTTCTCTTCTGAGCATTCCTGAGGGCATCCAGACCTGCCACTCAATACCTTCAGGTTCCTAGAGCCTCAAAGGTCAAACTTTTGTCTGTTCCATTTCCATTTCCATTTTCTTCAGATTGCCACCAAGATATGCGTGTCAACTTTTGTTTTAAGACTACTTAAATCCAAATGTCATCTACCCTACTACTTCTGGGTTTGGAAGGGTTCTATAAGCACAGAGAAGTCAGCCACGTGCCCATCTGAATGTATAAAAGTTTGTGGTTTTTAGATTAAGGGAATGCTGTAATGAGAAGGAAGTGGGTGAGGAAAGGTGATAACTCATATCCACTGCTGAGGTAATACATTTTTGAGTGATCTATTTGAATGAAAAGACCCCATATGTTAGAAGGTCTTTTCGTTTGGGCCAGAGGGAACACAAACCACTGCCATGGATGTGTCAGACGGTGAATTGTTTAGCCTGCTCCCTTGTGATGTTTGTTCTCAGGAAGGTTCCTTAGGTACTGATGAATAATCAGCCAATAGACTGAGGGGAAACTTCTGCAGATTTCTAGAGCTTTCTTTCTGAGCAGTTTGCTACTACATAGGTATTGTGACCTATGAATTCTAGCCACTTTGGTCTCCTCTATGTCCGAATTCTGTGGCCTCACCTCAGAAAGAATGCTGACCTTGTTTCAGCTACTCTTCCTGTACTATGTCCTGGGAAATGCTCTCGAGGCAATAAGCTGGGTCAATTACACAGCTCACCTCCTTGTTTTCCTCTCTGCTAGTTCTTTCTCATCTCCATGACTTTTTTTTTTCCATGCCTTTAAATCTTAGAGTTCTCCCAGGTTTATCCTTGGACCTCTTCCCTTTTTACTCTATGTTCACTTTCTTATGAGCTTACCTTGTCACATGGCTTTAAGACCATAGTTATATTCATGACTTCTTAATTCATTTCTCCAATCTGGATCTCACTTCAGAGCGTCAGACTTATTTTTTTAATTGCTTTCATGATGTCCTCACTTTGATGTCTAATTATCAAGTCAAACTTAAGAGAACATGAAATTTGCTTCTGTTATGTTATTTTCTTCTAAATGCTTGGGGTAAAGACCTTGGTATCATCCTTGACCCCTTTCTTTCTCTTACTCCTCAGATTCAGGGTGTCAGCAAATCCCAGCCACTCTCCCAAGTCAAATCCAAAAATTCAGTGTGTCTCCCCACTTCTGTCACCCTCATCATCGTCCAAGCCACCATCACCTCTTACCTTGCTTAATTTAACAGGATTTTAATATCCCTGCTTCTTTCAACACAGCAGCCAAATTCATCCTGATTAGTCATAAGTTAAAGTATATCACTCCTCTGCTCAGGACCCTCCAAAAGTTTCCCAGTTAACCCAGAAACAAAGCCCAAGTCCTTACTGTAACCTACAGTACCCACTGTTCCCCTACTCCGATCTTCCCTTTTGCCATCCATAGACACACTCACTCCACTCCAGTCACTGTGCCTCTCCATTGTTTCTCAGCTATTTCAGGTACATTCTCACCTAGGTTTTTGCACTTGCTGCTACTTCTGTTTGAAATTCTCTTACCCCAGTAAGCCACATGGTCAGTTCCCTACACTCTCTTCAGGTCTTTATTCAAGTTACTTTTTCAGTTAGAATTTATCTAACATGTAAATATCTACATATTTAACATATATTTTCTTATTTAACCCTCAACTTCCTTATTAAGAAGGCACTATCAATTATCTCCACTTTACAAATGAGGAAAATGAAAGAGAAGTTAAGTGAATTGCCCAAAGTCATAATGATAGTAAATGTTAGAGCATGCAGACTGATTTCAGAACCTTTGTTATATCCTACCCATATTTACCCTATATCTAGGGTTATTTGCCTTATGTGTGTGTGTGTGTGTGTGTGTGTGTGTGTATATATATATATATGATATTTGTCCTATATATATTTATCTTACATATGTACCAATGTCTGGAGAAAGTTCAGCCATTGTTAATATAATGAGAATGGTTTATATGACATCATTGTAACCTGGCGGCCAAGAAGAGTAGAGTGGAATGCACATGTGTGAACAAAGATGACTTCATTGTGCTAGTCAGTGGGGACAGTAGACTCCATTGAGTGAGCATGTGTACTGTGTGGCCAACATATTCAAAATGACTGAGCAAGTAGAGCAACAAATCTGCATCAAGTCTTGCATTAAGCTTGAACATTCCTCCACAGAAACTATTCAGATGATTCAGAAGGCCACAGCTATGGGCAACTTGTGATTGGGAGCTTCATCACAACAATGTGCTCACTCATGCATCATGACTCTGAAAAGTTTTTTTGGTGAAACATCAAATCACTCAGGTGACTTGGCCCCCCTACAGCCCAGATTTGGCACCATGTGACTTCTGGCTTTTCCCAAAACTAAAGTCACCTTTAAAAGAGAAGCGATTTCAGACCATCAGGAGATTCAGAAAAATATAGTGGGGCAGCTGATGGTGACTGGGAGAACGGTGAGGTTCGTCCCAAGGTGCCTACTTTAAAGGGGACTGAGGCGTCATTTTCCTATGTGCAATGTTTCTTGCATCTTGTATCTTCTTCAATAAATGTCCCCATTTTTCATATTACATGGCTAGATATTTTATAGACAGACCTCTTATATACAGCTACTATGAAATAGAGCTGTTTCTAATCTCTATGATTGCAGAGACCTGGAAGCATAATGATGCATTGATTCAGCTAGTATTTATTGAGCATTTACTATTGTTGGGCATCATGATGAATCATGAAGATGTAGAAATGACAGGTGCACTTATTGTTATCAGGAACCTCACAATTAGGAATATGGAAGAAGACAAACATCTAGAAGCTCCATGGAGAAAGAACGAGGCAGCATCCATGACAGAAATTGTGAAGGGAGATTCTGATTCAACACGAGGAGGAGTTCCTAATGCTCAAAGTCTGAAATGGAATGGGGTAGAGTGTGGAGTTCCTCTCAAAGGGGTTTGCCCAGCAAAGTAAGGATACATGCCCTGACTCGTGTGGCTCAGTGGGTTGGGCATTGTCCTGCAAACCGAAAGGTCACTAGTTTGATTCATGCATGGTCAGGGCACATGCCCCGGTTTCAGGACAGGTCCCAGGCTGGGGGCCTGCAAGAAGCAACTGACTGATAGTTCTCTCACACATTAATGTTTCTCTCCCTCTCCTCCTCCCTCCCCTCCCTAAAAATAAATGGGAATTTATTTTTCCCATTTGACAAAGGGAAAGGGAATTTCTAGAGAACACCCCTGGAAACAGTCACTTTCCTCTACTTCTCTCTCTTCAGCTTGGGCTGTGGTTTGCAGTGCCACTCATTCACCAAATCCAAATGGAAGCCAGAGGCAAGAAGCTGAAGGTGTTGAGGCTGATAGAGGAAATAATACAGCCCACAAAATCAGTGCCTGGGGGCACCAAGCAGGACAGAAAAGCAAATGGAGAACAGCCAGCACAGTTGGCTAAGAAGCAAAATGTTCTTTCTGTGAGAGTGTAAAATTAAAGATTAGGAAGTGAATCTCAACTATGGGAGAGAAGTGTGAAGAAAGTTGGAGTTGAACTGAAAATCTGGCTCTGCCCTTCCTACAGCTTTCCCATTGCAGGCATCCCGCGAGGCCTGCGTGAAGACTGCCTTCTGCGCGGGTGACCAAGAACAGCCGGGCGCCTGGGCTCGGCCTAGCTTTCCCGGGACAAGGAGCCTAGCTAGGCAGGGGCACGCGTCCCACCCCGCCCGTGTGCGGTGCCCGCGGGGTCCGCCCGGCCTTGTTCGGCGCCCGGGGGTCGCCGCGACAATTCAGGATGCCCTGGCTACTAGACAAGCGGGACCTTCCACGTGGGCAAAGGCGAAGTCATTCGGGTGGCAAACGTCCAAGGCGGAGCCTTCTTCCCCTCTGGATCCACCCACCGCTCTTCTCCCTCCCCGAGGCAGAAAAGGACACGCACACAAAAAAACTTTTGCCACACTATTAATATATTCGCGTTTCCTCCCACTTTCCCAATGGGCTACCAGCTGCAGAACTCCTGAATAGAAAGCTTAATTGTGCTTTGTCATGCAGAGTACCTCGATTTTCTATAGAAGGTTACAAAGGCCCGTTTGAAGTAGTTCTTTCTCGCCTAATAGTGAACCATTTGCATAGGGCACCTCTGCGCCTGCCAGACCCAGGTAGCTGCCGCGGAGCTCCCGAGCCCCCAGGGAACAAAACTCAGTGCCGTTTCCAAGGGCGCCCTACTCCGCCTCCAGCCCCGCATCGCGACTTTTCTCTCCATTCCCCGGGGCAGCTAATTTAGAGGATGCGAAGCCTGAGGCCTACCGGCCGCGACGGCCCGGCCCCTCTGGCTGACCTCTCCGCGGCCTCGCACCGTCCCGGCCTCTACCCTCTGTCGGGCCGGGTGTTTTCAGTTACTACCTGGGTGGGGGTCCAGACACCAGGCGGTTACCCGCCCGGAACGCTCCACCCACTTGCCTATGGCAAAAGGACCAGGCGAGGTGGTGAAGGAACTGTAGCTGACAATGATTCGGATTCCACGCAGTTCCGTTTCTCCTGGGTGATTGGCAGGGCTGCCTTCAGAATATCTTTTCTTGTCGCTTGTTTTGACAGTTCAAATCCAGGTCTAGGTGACATATAAAGCTAATAAAATTCTAATTTCATTGTTAATCTTATTTCATTGCAGTATAGGTTTTTACCCTCACACCTGCGTGGCAGGGTGTAATTCCATTAATTAAAAAAAATCAACATATTCATTGCATGTCTTTTCCCTGATGATATATTGTGAACAGTGTGAGTTGAAAAAGAACCATTTATTCCCACCGTGAATGAGCCTGCATGGGGCAGGAGCTTCACCTGCCTCTCAGTCAATTAGGAATGTATCGAAAAGTCTAGCAGAAAACGAGTTAAATTAACCGTTCGCTAATTTCCTTGTGTCCCTCCTCCATAATCCCCCCTTTTCAGCTTGCCCCAGAAATTACCACATGTTGCAAAGGTTCAAATAGAGCCTAATGAAACAGTGACTAAACGCTTCTTCCTCCAGCGCCACCGTCGGGGGAGCCCTTTCGCCGGCCTTCAAAGCCAGGGAGCGATTTCCTGTTCCCAGTTCCTGTGCTCTTAAAATAAGAAGTTTCTTTGGAAGGAAACATATGTAAGTTGTCCCAAACTCCCGCTGCAGCAGGTGAAATTACCCTGCTGCCCACTTATTTCCTGCCCTCAACTACGCAGTGGGATTCCAGGATGGGGGAGGGGGGCCTTGGTGGGGCACAAACTTGGGCATCCTCCCCTCTGGTGAGACAGCGAGGGTCCCGAGGTTGGGAAGGTTGAGCCGGGCGGGGGGGGGGGGGGGGGCAATTGGAGGAGGGTGGGGAATGGGTCCTGGAGAACAAAGAAGAGAGTGAGGGAGGGAGGGAGAGAGAGAAACCTAGGAGGAAAGTGACAGAGACAGATGCAGAGGAAAGCAGGCTCAGACCTAGACAGTAACAGATACAGAGATAGAAAGGAGACGGGAAGCGGGGCACATCGCAACTCTCAACTCCCTTCTTCCAAGTTAAAAACCACGTGTCTGGCTCCAGCAACTCGTCAGCCCCTCGCTGAAGGCATCTCATTGAGAAGCAAGACCCTAATAATTAATTGTGATCATTAATTAATTAAGGAGGAAAGGGGGGAGGTGGCTTGACCCCAAACAATTTAAATTAGGCTTTGTGAAGGTGGCCTCCAAAAGCCTGCCCTCCCCCTCCTTCCTATTCTTTCTCTTTCAAGCTCTCAAAAATTTCCATTATAATCCTCAGCAGTCTGGGGCCGGCTGGGCTGGTCACCCTGCTACACCCCTTGCTAGCAAACTGAGTCCGAGCTGGCTTCAGTTCCTCAGAGCTGGCTGCGGCCCATGGGCAGGGAGCTTTTTCCCATCAGGAGCAGCTCCCACCTGCCTTTTTATCTCTGCACCTGCTCTGGGTTGTTTCTCCATGAACTTCAGAAATCTCGTAGCTGCCTAAGAATTAGTCCCACTGCAGTGCTCACACAGGCTAAATATTGCTACGTTCTCTCTGCCTCCTCTCTCCCTCTCTCTTTCTCCTTTTCCCTCCCTCTCACTAGAGACTTGAGTTTCTTATTTGAAATGGTGCAGCTAATACAAAGTCATCAAAGCACTATGGTTCTTGTCTTAAAGTGACAGCCCTCTTTATGGGGCTGTTTGAAATACGCCCCCTGCTTTTCAATGTCTCTCTATCCATCTTTGTCTGCTCTTCAGAAAAGCGGACAATATAAAGCCCAGCCTGGCGAGCTCCCCACGCTCAGGCCTGGGCAGTGCCAACCTCCGCCTTTAAGCAGATTGAAATTGTCACTGCTTCATTAATCTGAAACTAGTTACTTTCCTAAGCACACAGCACACACTTCCGATCTGTCAGGATTCACTCAGAGGAGTCCCTGGGGCCTTCCAGAGTTTGGTCTTTGGAAGTCTCAACAAAGGTACCACAAAGATTCAGGAAAACATAGGGCTCAGCTTGAAGAAAAGCAATGCCCAGTGTGGAAGGGCAGGCATTGACATCAATAGAAGGGCACACTAAACACTATTTCCAGAGACAATGGGATTCACAGAGTTTTAGAGGGTGCACTTGAGAACAAGGAGTCCAGCTACAGGGGACAGACAAGGACAGCTACCTCTGCATGGAGTAGTTACAGGGCTGTGAGATCTCAGGCTTTGGATTTTCTTTCCCCAAACAGGAAAAAAAAGAGAACTTGCTTCCAAGTATGAGTGAAGATTAGTTTTAGTGTTTTCTCATCTGAGCTTTAATTCCACTCTGCCCTTAAGAGATGTTTTTAAATTCCCATTTTTGTTGGCCCCTCCCCAGCTCCAGCCTGTGTTACCCACTCCAAGTGCCAGGGCCTTGAGTGTAGGAGCCCAGAGTGCATCCCTGTGGAATTTCTCATTTTTGGTGAGACAAGCTGCCCTTCTTCTTGCCTCTATCATTAACAAAAGACAATACGAAAGATTCCTCTACTTTTAATATTTCCAGTTGGCTTAGAATAGCAGGTTTTTGGATTCTCTTCCATCTAACTTAGAGAAGAGATGTAGGCATTTTTTCCCAGAGAGGCTCAATTTTCAGTAGTTAAACCTAAAGATGTATAAAATAGATTTATATTAAATTATGTTAATAGAAGCCTAGTAAATGCACCATTTAATCACATAGAAAAATATTGTTTTCTTTTAAGAGTTCTGTCACCTTAAGAGGTACATGCAAAGATTTCCTGTGAATAATGAAAATAGGAACAATTGCTTTGATGCTCTGAATTGCATTCATGTCTAGGAGAGTGTTAGGCTGTGTTTGGAGAGGATAGGAGGATCTCCTTTTCAAGCAATGATTGCGCCTTTAAACCCAATTTCCTCTAGCAAATGACCTCTATTGGAAGTGTCATACTTCTCCCCTCTCCTATCCTGAAGGCTTGGCCTGAGAGCCAACCTAGAACTCTCTCTAGTCTCCCCTTATGACTCAGCTTTTTGCTCCTTCCCCCAACCCAGCTCTGAGCACTTTCCCACCTCCCTCAAAGAACTCTCCCTAGGAGTACCATGAAAAGTAGTGGACCCTGCAGCAAAGGTAGAAGTAAGATAAAGAACAAAGAATTCTGGTGAAAATAACTCTTCTCTTTTCACAACATGACCACCACCAACAGAGTTATTTTTCTTTTTCACATACACATATACTCATGCACACATGCACTCACACACATGCACATGCATGTATAATACACACAGACCCTGTTGCCCTCTATGACCTCTTCTAGTTAGAGCGAGCACCCTTCCAACAATTCCCTGACCACAGTCAGGATGGGCCGAACGAACTGCTTTTCTAATCCTGATCAGACATGAAAGGGCAGAATTTGTGGGGAGGAAGGGTGAAGGAAGGCAGGAGGCAGCCAGACATCAAAGACGTCACATCCCAAGTTTTGCTTTCTCCTAAAATACTTTTGGATAGCCTTGAAGGGATGAGGTGGATGGGACCGAGGCTATGATGACCACTTCAGAATAAGGTGGGGGAGGGGGGCCTATCATCACCAGTGTCTCCATCACCTGGGCTCATGGACACCTAGGGGTGGGTGCCTAGGTCCCTTCTATCCTGGGCATGTTTTGCAACCAAGAAGACTTGCTGAGTGCCACTATCTGTGTTGGGCCCTTGGCCTTGGGTATGCGTTGGTCACTGTGTGGGTGAGTAAAGGGAAAGGTCTCTGCCCATCCTCTTTTCTCTGCATGTCTGCACTGGGTCAGGATACAGGGCAAGGAGTCATCCTACCTGCTGCCCATCCCACCCCCAATTCTTGTCCTTACTAAAGCTACCAAGCTACCACAGGATTTGTGCTCAAAGAGGTGGGCTCAACCACACTATTGACTCCTGCTGCTCATTTCTTTTCTCTTAATTGGACAGGTCCTGATTTCTAATTCTCCTTTTCATCGTCTTTCTCTCTTTCTGTTATGGGTCTATAAGCCCCTAAGAGACCACGTTTTGTGGGAACAGAGTTCTGTTTCTCAAAATGGAACATCTAGGGCTTTGCAGGTAGGAAAAGTTGTCAAGGGTGATCCCACACATCTTAAACATTCCTCTTTAATAAACCTGGAGACACTTCACAGAGCATTTGACATCAGGACTGGTTAGCAGAATATCTATGTGTCTGAGTCTGCATGTCTGAGTGTTGGCATAGGTGTCCTTCATCCAAGGTCAAACTGTAGGCCTTTAAAAGCAGACAGATTTCCAAAGCCTTATTCTGATTTGCATACTTCAAAAACACTTAATGAAGGGTTGGGTGACAAACCCACTCTAGTATACAAGACCTCATGGTTCACTCTGAAGGTGACAAGAAAGTCCCCTGTGCATCAAATGTCCTAGAACAAGGAAGAGGACACCCTCTTACCCTCTTTCCATCCCTCCTTCCTCCTCCCCTCATCTCCCCGCCCCTCCCGCAACCCATGTCTACATGGGTATCTTTTAATGAATCTTTTTGCTTCTGGTGATGGATCTATTGTTCATTCTCTCTTTCCTGAGTAATTTCCTCTAAGAAGGGAGAGTGGCTGAGACCATGCTAGCAGCCAAAAACAGTCAAGGGCGGGGGCGGGGCGGCTAGTACCAGGTCTTGCACTGCAGGGCTGTGGAGCCGGGCCCTCCGCGCAGCAGCGGCTGCGGTCAGTGGATGGCTGTGCGCTACGGGCGCAAGGCCTGGAGCCAGGCGAGGCGCAGAACTTGGACTTGGCATGGACTTGGGGAGGGCCAGGCCCGAGCTCGAGGGAGACAGAAGGGCCTGCGGAGGGTAGATGGGAGGGGGAAGGAAGTGTCCGTCCAACGCCCAGACGAGGCTTAGTTTCGGGCAGGAGAGTGGAAAGCAGCAGCAGGTCCTCTTTATCCTTCCCGTTATTTGCTGAAAAGGAATTCTCCTTAAACTCGGGCTCCTTGCTCCTCGACATTCACTTCTTCCCACCCCCATACTCGTGACTGGAGGGGCCTGTTTATTGAGAAGGAGGGAGACGGGATCTTCGGAACAGGCCTCGGGTTGGCGCCCTCTCCCCTTCGCGGAGGGCAGGGCAAGGGGCCCGAAGCTCTTCGTGCGCGAGAGGGCAGAGGCGGAGCCTCCAGAACGAGGCAGAAACGAGCCGGATGCCGGTGACCTCCGTGCAGGGCCAGACCCGAGTCTCTGCACAAAGCCGCGCCCTCTCCGCATTCAGTTCGACACCGTGAGGCCTCTCCTCCTTCCAGCCAGTCTCGGCCGGCACCCGAATTCGAGTAAGGATCGGCCTCCAGAGTGTGAAAGGGCGATTTTCCTTCTGGGGGGCGGGGCGGGGACAAGGAGGAGGGAGAGAGGGAGGGGCAGAGAGAAAGAGGAAGGGAACGGAGAGAGACGTACAAACAGACAGAAGACAGACAAGACTCTGGGAAGGGAAAACCGCAGTCCCTTCCTCCATTCCTTCTACTCCGTCCCCGATTAGCTTCCAGACCTCAGTCTTGGAGCCCCAAGCCCACCTGGTGAACTTTCAGTTACTACAGACCTAAAGTCAGACCAAGGAGTCCGTGTATGTGTGTTGTAAAAAGTGCCTTTACAGAAAATCATCAGAAATAATACCAGTGGGCATTAGTGAGGTTCGGCTTTCAGAAAATGGCATCTCCTAGTTGCCGTGTTTCCAGCTTCTCTTCCCTTTTAGATGACAGGGCCTGGCAGCACCGAGGAGAGCGCCAGGTGGCCCAGCTGAGGGCACCGCCCCAGGCTCCTCCCAGAATGGGCTCGCAGAAGTTACCTCTGCAGGGTGATGAGAGAGAGGAACTAGCAGGGACACAATTTAGGTGAGAGTCATGGAGACCAGGGAAAAAAAAGAAAAAAAAAGAAAAAAAAACAAAGAGTCCAAAGGCATCTTTGTGCTATTCTGGGAAAGTGAGAACGAAAATCATCAGACAGAATGATTCTCTGTCCCTGACCTATTGTTTTCTTGGCATTGATGAAAGCCAGCTAATTTCTTAGCTA
Source organism: Pteronotus mesoamericanus (assembly GCF_021234165.1). NCBI lineage: Eukaryota > Metazoa > Chordata > Mammalia > Chiroptera > Mormoopidae > Pteronotus > Pteronotus mesoamericanus. The sequence continues at coordinate 32,067,673 of NW_026555234.1, read as the reverse complement.
GAGGAACAACCAGGAACGGCAATGTTTCTGGTCACTTAATAGCATTATTTGTAAGTTTCCATGTTTGCTTCCAATCTGCTTTGATGGATTGTTGCTCTTCCAAAAACTATTCCAATTCTTCACATTCCTTCACATAATTCAGTTTTTAGTACTAAGGGAGATGAGGAAGAAGAAAAAAGGTGGGTACTGCCACAGAAAATAAATACTAGGTAAGGAATGTTCACCCTTTCTCGCTAACAAGATTAAAAGGTTTGTCCATCATTCACTGTCAGCATCACTTTAAATGGGGTGATGGTCCTGTCATCTGCGGGGAGATTAGCTATTTTGAAGATGGGGAGTTACTACTTGGTAGGTGGCATCGTAGCTGAAGGTGTCTCCTTGTCAGAAGTTTCTGTTACACAGAAATCCTACAGAGCCCCAAACTCCCTCAACCAAGAGACCCACAAGACCATCTAAATTCGCTCCATTTTTTCTGTCCGAGGTGACAGGGGAAGATGGTGAGAGCAAACACCATGGATTCAAAACCTTGATTTTGTTTCATTTATTTAAATAAATATAAATATAAATTTTATATAAAACTATTCACATAAAAAGGAACTTCCAGCACTTGGATTTTAAACTCTCCCCAGGCAAATTTTCAGAAAGCAAGACCTACAGGGTTTACTTTTCTAAGTTATTCTCAATTCAATACTTTTATTTTAAAAACAACAGGAAATAATCAAGAAACCCGGTGTTCTTATCAGGTTCTGAAAGATAAAGGGAAAATGGCATGCGCTTTCAAAAAACCCCATACAGTGCTAAACTCAAACCAACCCTGTTTTTTCTGTTATATGACAAGACTGAGTAAAATCTAGATTATTTACATTAAAAAATCTATTACTGAGAGTGGACCCCTAAACAAATAGGTCAAGGAGGAGACGTGAATGGGCAGACCCAGCATGCACGCCCTGGGAACGCTCCGCTCCGTCCTTCTCCAGATGGGACCACGGAGTGAGCGAGGAGGATTTTTGACCCCTGGGTGCCTGCCGCATTAGCGTGGTGGGGGCTCCCGGAAGTGTGTGCTGAGAGGGAGGCGACCCTCCCTCATAAGGGGGAAATCTCCTTGTCCTCGTTGGCCGAGGCCGGCGACAAGGAGTCCTCATCCTCAGAGCGCGCGTAATGTGCTTGGCTGCCGACGCACTTGCAGCCGGCGTGATTGTTCCTCTGCGTGCCCTTCCCTTCCTTCTTATGCTTTACCCGGCGATTCTGAAACCAGATTTTCACCTGCTTCTCCGACAGGTTCAGGTACGTGGCGATTTCGATCCTCCGGAGCCGAGACAGGTACATGTTGGAAGAGAATTCCCGCTCCAGCTCCAGGAGCTGCGTGCTAGTGAACGCCGTCCTCATCCTCTTGCCATTGGGTACCTGGCTGGCGTCTGCGCCCCCTGCACATGAGCCAAGAGAGGGCAGAGAGGTCATTCTCGAGAAACGCGCTCCCACTCCACATGCCATCTATTGGAAAGGATACCTCTCAAGGACCCACCCGGGAAGCTCAACCATATGCCTGTATCCATCCCTCACACTTTCCTATTTCCTAGCGCATCCTTTCTTAGCCAAGAAAGGTAGAGACCCCCAAAACAAGTAAAGGCCTTAGACGTGTGGGACGTAAAGTCAGAGGATTAAAGGGGATTGGGGTTTGCATAGTCAAATCTTCCCCTTTCTGGCCTAGCAGAGAAGAAGAGGCAGTCAAGCTTAGCCCAAAGCATCGAAACGCTTTAGCCAGATCCGACGCCTAATGCTGCATTGACGTTCAAACACACCCACTCTGAACCTCAGCCAGCTAACATCCCGTTTCTCAGCCCTCAAGTTCGACGTCCCTAAGGCCCCTATGTTACGGAATACTTGGGAACCAGGTACTAAGAATGAGGTGCACCAGGCTGTTTGGAGAGGTTGGCAAGCTAACTTTCACCTTCGTAGAACTTCTTGGGACCACTTCACAGTTATACTAAAAGCCCCTCCTCCCTCCCCACCCCGCCCCCTAGGCTCCCACTTCCTCCACAGTAGGCGAAGTTCGCTCCCGAGAGCTGAGAAAGCGCCGCGCGCAGGTGCCCAAAGACCCCGCCCTACCCATCGTGAGACAGTGGAATCTCCGCGGGTCTGCCACGTTGTAGGTGGTGGCGGCGCAGACAGGTGCGTGGTGCTGCGGATGCCCCAAGGCCGCCGCGGCGGCCGCCGCTGCTGCCGCAGCTGCCGCGGCAGCAGCCGAACCAGGCTGTTGGGGCTGGTGGTGGTGATGGTGGTGCTGCGGCGGGTGGTGGTGATGGTGCGCGTGGCTTACGCGCGGGCAAAACTGTGCGTCCCCAGGACCCGAAGAAAACTGACTTTTGAGCAGGGGCAAGGCCCCGGCGCCGCCCGCCGCCCTGCTACCCCCGGCCCCTGTACTGCCGTTCCCTGCGCCCCCGCTGCCGGAGCCCGTCGGCCCCCGAGAGGAGTGCAGGTGCGAAGTGACGCAGAGAGGGCAAACGCAGAAAGCGCCGCTCTTGCGAGACGGGCAGCCGGGCCCGGACACGGACATCACCAGCGGGGACGGCATGCCCAGCGGGATGAAGAAATCTGGCCCGGGGTGCGGCTCAGGCAGCGAGGGCTCGGGCCGTGAGGAGTCCTTGATGATGAGCGAGTCGACATAGAAGGAGCGCGACATGTCGGGATGGGTGGGTGGCTGGAGGGCCCGGCTGGCTGTGGTGCCCCCTCCCCTCTCCTGTTCAGAGCTCTGCCCCGGACGCGGCGCGGATGCAGGCGGTCAAGCCCTCGGGGACGCGGAGGTGTCGGCGTCTGGGCGGCGAACAAAGGGGTCCCTGGAGAGGGCTGATCCTCACGTCCCCCGCCCGGCGCCCCGGCTCCGGGATTTTATAGCCCCCACCCCGGCACGTGATGCTGTTGAGTACCGCTCGGCTCAGGCTCCTCAGCAGCTCCCCACCCTCGGGATAGGCTGCCCGAGTCACAACAGAAGCAGTGAGGAGGGGCGGGCGCGCGGCAGGGAATAACTCGGAGGAGGGGGGTGGGGGAGACTTTGCAAAGTGTAGGTTTTGTTAATTTCGCGGGGAGGCCAGCCTCCTCCTCCTCTTCCTGCAAGCTTTCCCGGGAAATCAGAGCTGCATCCTCCGTCCCACCCCTTCTCAAGCCCGGGCCCCAGCCCAACGCTTCCCGGAGCCTGGCCGCAAAGCGCACCAGGTGGGGACTTTGAGACCTTTTGAATAGGGATGCCCAGGACTCCCTGCTCCTCTGTGCCAGCCGTGGCCGAGGCGCGGTAAAGTGTGAGGCCTGCAGTTTGGAGCAGTATTATAGGGGCAGAGGACTGGAAGCAGCCCAGTCCCGGAGCGCGGCTTAGGCCACGGACACACAGACGCGCGCACTCAGAGTCCTCCAGCTTTTGGACTTGGCCAAGGTCATTCATGTCATTTCGGTGGCTAATTCCTGAGGGACCCCGGGAGTAACAGAGAGGTCATCCAGCTAAAAAGCTGACAAGCTTTTCATTTTGATTCTTGAGAAAGTCTATAATGCCTTTGCACTTGGGGCTACTCGATCAATGGTGCTTCCTTGCGTCTCTCTCTAATGGGCAGCTCTCCCTATGGCAGAGAGAGAGAAGTTGAAGAGTTACTCTTTTCATTCTACAAACGGTTCCACCAGTACCTGTCCAGGCCAAACCTACAAACTCCATCCAAGGATTTGTGAGAGAGAACTCAAGCCCTAGGCCTCCTGGAGCCCGGGCAGGGGTTGGGGAGGCCTTTGCTCTGGGTCCCCTCTCCCCCATCTTCTGCCCCTTTGAGGTTTCCAGACTTGGGCAGCTGGCAGACTAACCAGAAAGCACTGTCCCCTCTGCACTCCTTTAAAAGCCCTAAAAGATTGAAGGGAATTGAGCCATTCGAGGAATCCAGCCTCGGATGGGAGAAGTGATTTGGGAAAGGAAATCTCTGAGTGGCACAGGGTCCAGTGGCAGATCCGTGCACTAGTGGCTTTGTGAGAGGGTGGCTGCCGAGATAGGGAGGCTGTTGACCCTTGGGGAAGGCAAGGTGACAGCTTTCTTTCCTTTGCCCTGTAGAAAACGTGTCTGGAGTAGGGAGGGTGAGCAACAACTGCAAATCGGATGCTTCCCCCCAAACAGCTAACTTTAGGCCTGAGTTCACAGTGGTGCTAAGAAACTTGGGGACAGGACTTTCTCCACCTCTGAGAACCAAGTGCCCAGATCCTGGGGAAATGCCAGCTTCTTAGCTGGAGCTGTGGCTGTCTCCCTATCCTCTGTCTTTCTGTCTCTCCTTTCCCCTTTCCATCTGACAGTCTCTTGCCTGCTAGAGAAGTGTAATTGGGTTGTAGGGATGCCCCGCTCTGGGGAGCCCAGGATTTATGGATGGCAATTAAAGTTTTATGAATTGCAGCTGAGGCTGGTTATTGAGCTATTTGAATGTGATTAGAATTCAATTAGAAAGTGGTTAGTGGACGGTGGGTCTCCAGAGTGTAAACAGACAGCTATTCCAGAAATGTGCTAATCCAACATCTTGTGACAACAATTAAGGAGTCTCAGGGCTTAACTTAGGGCAACGCAGCTGTAACTACTTTTGTACCACAAGGTTTGTCGGTGCAGCCATCGCAGACGCTCAGCCTGAACCTGGCCCTGCCTGGGTCAGCCCAACCTCACTCAAATTGATAGAATCCAGGCCATCACTGGGATTATTCCAGCCCCCAAAAGAAGACTGGGAGCCCCACCAGCAAGAGAGGCTTAATGACAGAGTGTTTTTTACAGGCCTAAGTTGTCCAAATAGAAATCGTGATATCCCCATTCACTATGTAAGTTACATATATTTATTTATTTAAAATTATATATTATAAGATATTGTATATAAATATATATATGTCATTTGTTCCGTTTGCAAATATATATCCCTCTCTCCTTTTTTCTCCCCCAGGCACGGTAGAAGTTATCCAAAATCTATTTGGGGCTGAAGTTATGGGTGTCAATGTCCCCGGTGCTTCTGAGTGTGCTCACAGGAAGAACTATGCTAATGTGCTCCAAGTTGTGCTTATATGAGGACCATTTTATTTTGGAGAATCCTAATTACAAAGCTTGAGCATCTAATTCAATGTATACTTGGCTATGGAAACATGCCATTGGAGCTAGAGTGCTAAGGCATTCTGAGAACAGTGCAAGGCTCACGAGATTGCTTAGGGCTGCAAGGGGAACAGCAGCTGGAGCCAGACCGAGGCCCAAAGCAGACCACATCTGGGGAACTTGCCTGTTAGGGTACTCGGTTAATTGCTCAAGCCAAATAAGAGCAACTATTTGGGGGTCATGTTCCATATGAGAGTCTTTCTCTTCTTAGAATTCTCTTATTTCTCTTTGGATCTCTCAGGATCTCCCTGTCTGCCTGTCTCTCCCTTCCTCCACTTCAGCTCTGTCTTCAGAAGCCTTACCACCCCCTCCCAAGAAAGCCTACCTTCCATGCCCCAGGCAGTTCTGCAGCTCTCCTAGCCCAGCTAGAACCTTCCCAAGGACAGCAGTACTTTGAATCAGCTCAGAGCAGAAGGGCCCCCCCAAGATGTTGGTGGGCCCCCATGGAGCCCCCACTGCTGCACAATTTTATTTCTCACTGATTCTGTCCGATAAAATTTCATCGTCCATTAAGTAATCCCTGAAATGAGAGCTCTTATGAGCCTATAATGAGCTCTAATTGCCACGATTGGGGGAGCCACGTGGAAGGATTTATTCCGTATTAAGCAGTTGGGTACAGAGTACAGGCTGTTACCTAAGCCATTACTTTCATAATTCAAGGAGAAAATTAGTTCTTTTGTGGGGGGGGGGGCGCGCATCCTTTGATTTCCTCCCTTTTGCTCAGGATGACAGAGGATGACGTTGTCTTCCTTGGGTGCAAGGCAATGTCACAAATGCAAAGGCAACAATATTGTCCCCCTCTATCCCCACACCCCTGCCCAGTCTAGACAGCCACCCTTACCCTGAGCTGAGAAAGAAAATCAAAGCAGTTCAGAGGTGCCGCCCTCTGCCCCTGGACTCTGCAACTTGAGCCTCGATGAGCAGTTTTCTCCCAGCTCCAACTTGAAATTTGAATTCTTGGTTGTAGATTTCAAAAAGTGTTCCACTACTTTATCCCGATCTGGGATCACACCTGACCTGAACCCCTCATACCTCTCTTCTTCTCTGTCTTCCTTTTTCCTTTCAAGGGCAAAGTTGGAGAAAGCAGGGGGCGGGGACTTAGCGTTGCTTATACAACAGCTCTAGAGTTCTGACCCGTGGTCGTGCTCAGCGGTTTTTCAGCTGTAACTCCTACTTTGCCCACCCCTGCACCTCCGCATTCCTAGTTCTTTTTTTTTTTTTCCCTCCCCTCTCTCAGTTTCAGGGTTTGCCTACACGATTCTCTTTCCCCTAACCAAGGCGGTGAGCAGGGCGGGACAGCCCGCGAGTTGGCTGGGCCGCCTTGGATTTATTTGCTCCTCTTACATTGATTTCATATTAGTTTCCAAAGCGATGAATGATCTCAAAGCTGGGTTTTGTTAGCCGAATACAAACAGGAGACAGGACTTACTTGCCCCCAGCTCCCTTTAATGAGGTCATTATCAAAGCGTGAACAAGTCTATGAATGTTTTATTGAAAGCGCATCGTTAACTTGTATCCATCCTTTTCTCCGAGTGGCATTGTGATATTGCTGTCTGTGGCACATCTTACCCGATATAGCCCGAGATTTCCCCATTCTCTGTAACCAGGCAACCCTTTCTGAATACCCAAAAATTGAAAAGAACCGCTTAGTCTTCAAGAAAGTCCTCAATAATAGTGGAAAAGAACAAAGATCCAGGAGACAACAAAATGCCACAGGGGTGACTTTTCATGAGCAATTATCTCTCATTAATCAGAAGAACAGCTGCAATATTAATTTTCTCTCTTTCTTCCTCTCTTTTCACAGTCCCCAACATTTGAATAATCATAAATTTTGATTTTATGGAGTCACATTTTCAGGGGCTGGAGGAAAGCAGCTACCTAGGTGAAGAAGGAGAAAACACTCACTTAAAAAAAAGGGGGGAGGGTGTAAAGCTTGCCAACAAAGCAAAATGCAAAAAAAATAAATAAGTAAGAGAGCTATGCTAGAGAAAATGGTACACCCCCTCTTTCTTGTACAGGGCGGCTGAGAATCAGGACTCCTTTCCAGCGTCCCTTCTTAACTCCCCCGCCCTTCTTTCCTCCCCCTGCCCAAACCCATTCCCCAGTTCTGCTCTGAGCAGGGCGGAGAGAAGTGTCCCGGCGTCTGGCGTGGGAGTTTCAGCCTGGTTTCTGCCCGTTTAATTTGCAAACGTGAAGCCAAGCGTTGTCGATCTGACCAAAGAGACACTCTTTGGGCGTAACTTGCATTGTGGCCATCAAAAGCCCTCCAAGCCTTGGATGAACTGAGACGTGCATTCATCAGAAATGGGGCGCTCGCTCTTCTTTCATATGTGGGAGAGGTGATTGTTCACAGGGTGTGTAGCCAGGGTGAAAACGAGGGGTCCCTAGACAGGACTGTAACTTGCAAACGGGCTTGGGAGAGTTAAACAATCTCATTAAAGCCGAGGTTATAATTAGCAAAATACGCCCTCCGAGAGAACCCAAGCCGTTCTTGAGTAGGAATAAAAGAGGAGAGTTTTGAGTCAGTCCCCACATTCCTCTGCTGGCTGCGTGATGAGGCTGTCTCTTCATCAGCCCAAATATTGTTTCTTTTAATGCAAGGCCGGGCGGGTGAAGCTATTTGGGCCTTGTGCTCATGCACCACCACCAAAAAAAAAAAAAAAAGATTTTGCATAGCCCTACTGTTTATTCAGAGCCGAGGGGCCTTTGAGAAACGGAATTCGCGTTCGCGCTCTGCAGAGGCTCAAGAGTTCAGTTCGGCCCTGGAAGAGGTAATGGGAGTAGGCTCCTACAAAAGGAGTGAGGAGTTTTGGCTCAGAATAGTCTCCGTGAGCCTCGGGCGGGGTTTGGATGGCACCGGATTCCCGCCACACAGGCCTTCTGTTCTCCCCTTCACTTTAATTAATACTCGCCCACCACCAAATCCTTAAGCCTAACAAGTCATTCCTCCCCCACCCTTAAAGCGCTCCTCTGTCATCAGAATAAAATTTATTGAGCGCCTACTCAGTGCCAGCGTGTGCTAAGCTCCGCAGGGAGCACGCCTGAAAAGGCCCAGACTGTATCCAATAGAATATTGTTTCATTTCAGTAACAATGGCCCGAGGTGGGGAACAATTATCCGGATAATTGAAGCAAATGCTCCACCTCCCGTCCCCCCTCAACAGTTGTCTCTGCGTTAGCCACTTTTTCCCCTCCTACCTTTCTTTGAGTGGTTTTTGGTTGGGGGGGCGGTATCTGGGAGTGGAGAGGGAGGACTGAATTACATACTGGGACCATTTCCCCTCTTCTGCCTAAGTTTGCTGAAAGCACTGGGCCAAAAATAGCTGCTTAGCAATGAGACTCAAGGCAGGCTTTTGTTGTTGGTTTGTTTTGGGTTTGTTTGTTTTTTAACGTTACTAAAAAGAGAGTGAAACTTTATAATTTTTAGCAACCTGGTCTTTCTGGAATTTAACCTTGGACATCTACAAAAGTCACCTGGAGAGTGTTACAAAAGTATAGATGCCCTAGGGATTTTGACTTAATGGTGTGGGGCCAGATGACTGGAATAAAAAACAAACAAACAAACAAACAAACACCAAACTCTCCACTTGATTCCGATGCTGGTGAAGGCTGAGTATTAATGGACAAATCCTACCCCCACTTATCCTGGAACTGCAAGTGAATAATTTAACTTCTCTGAGTCTCATTCAGCAGTTGATATGTGAAAAGTGTATCTCGAGTACCTATTAAATGACAGGCTCCGTGCCAGGAAATTTCCTTGCCCAAGTCCCGTCCCCTGAGGGTTTCCGGTATGATAAATGAATCAACAAAACTCAGAGCTGGTGAATTACAATAGGTCTGTGAATATAATCTGTATATACCCACTTGGTTCTGGGAATGGATGGAACTGGAGCCTGAAGTGACCTACAAGGATGGGTGGGTGTTGGCCTGGAACAGGAGGATGGGGAACTGTCCGGCCACAGATGAGTGAGCACAAAAGGAGGGAAGAATTTCTGTTGGCTAATTGCAAAAACTGAAAGGAGGCCAGGAGGTTAATAGAAGAATCTCAGTTTCTGCATCTGTGAAATAGGAAAAATGCATGCCACCTTCAAATTCAGTGCTTAGGAGGAACTAAGGCCTGCCTAGCATTGTTCCTGGTTAGAGCTGGTGATGCTTCTTGCTTTCATTATCTGGCACCGGCAGCTCCCTGGGCCCTGAGGTTTGGAAAGGAGGTATCAGAGACCTGTGTTTCTTAGAGCAGGGGTCCCCAACCTCCCGGTAGCGGACCAGCACCTGTCTGGGCCAGTTAGGAACCAGGCCTCACAGTAGGAGGTGAGCTTGAATGTAGTACGCTTTAATCATCCAGAAATCATCACCCCACCCCCAGTCCGTAGAAAAACTGTTTTCCACGAAACCAGTCCCTGGTGCCAAAAAGCTTGGGGAACTCCTGTCCTAGAGAATAATCAGGAAGCCAGAACCCCTGTACAACCATGTCTTCATCCTGGCGCGTCTTTTCCAGCAGTATTTCACCCTCCAAGGCTCCTTCGCAGTCTGGTGCCCACACCCTGAAGGTGGCAAGCCCCGGGTTTCTATAGCCCTCAGTTTCTGGATGTACCTGTCTCTGTTCAGCAGCCCCCTCAACCTGAGCCTGCCAGGTGAACCTCATCATCTCCCACTTGGTCGCCTCGTCAAAGGCCTCATGTCTTGGCAATCCCCACGTGGGACTGTGCCCGAAATGTTGAGGCTCCTTTGGTCTGGAGAAACCTTCCAGTTTTGCTGGCTTGTTTTGCAGATTGAACATATGACAATCTTCAAAGCCACCACTTTCTCACTGTGTGCCCTGCCCTGAATCAGAAGCCTTGTTTTCATTTAATCTGCACAACGGCCTTGCCAGATATAGCACCATTAGTATGGCTGTTTCTATGACAATCCTGAGTTCTACTGAAGTTCAAAGACTTACCCAAGGTCACACAGCTAGAGATGGCAAAGCCAGGATTCAGACTCTGTAGAATGTAGGGGCCTGGTTTTAGGTACTAGGCAATACTATCTCTTCTAATAATACCTAGCATTGATTGAGCACTATGCATTAAGTATTTATGCATCATTTATTTCTCGTAATGACCCTGTGAGGTAGGTACTTTTATATTTCTCACTTGTTTACTGTCCACTTCTTGGTTAGTGTGGTTTTCCTATATATTAAAGATTGCAAAGAAGAGTTTGATGTGGCCCATATGACAGAAATGGCACAGCCTGAAATTGGGATGAGGATAGGGAATGTGATTTTTATTCACTTGTGCCCAGAACATACAAAGTGCTGAAAGACATCTGGAGCAGATGAAAGCAACGTCTTATTCTTTTACTTTAAAAGCCTTTACCATAATCAATACAGTTGACTGCAAGCTGCACCTGAGCAGAAACTGGGTCTCTTTCATTTATTCACCAGTGTATATCGAACGTCCAGCCCAGTGCTGGCATGCATTAGGAGTTAAATAAATATTTGTTGAGTGTCTTATTCCTCAGCAAGGGAAACAGTCTCAGAGATGCTATGCAGCTTGTCCAAGGCCACACAGCTTAGAAATGGCAGGAGGAGAATTCAAACTGAGGACTTTCTAATGCTAAGATCCTGCCAGGCTTTTGTCTTTTTTTTTTTTTTTTCTTTTTGCTAGTTGTCACGGGTTTTGTTTTGGTTTGTTTTTTCTTATTACATTGCAGTGAGAGTGATTAATAAAATTATATAGGTTTCAAGTGCACAATTCTATGATACATCACCTGTATACTGCATTGTGTTTTTACCACCCAGAGGCAAATCTATGTCACCACATATATATTTGACCCCTTTACCCTTTATTACCCCCCTTCCCCTTTGGTAACACCATGCTGTTGTTCGGATCCTCCTGCCTTTTTCACCCTAGGCACAGCTCCCTGCACCTTGTCCCCTGGGCCACAGGGACTGAGCGCAAAAACCTGGTCAGGTGGAGAGCCCGTTAGTTCTCCTTACCTCCCTTCCTCGCCCCGCCCCGCCCCTCCCCACTCCGCCCCCCGGGTCTGGGTGAAGCGGAAAGAGGTAGAAGTAGTCAGAGGTACGAGAGGCCACTCTCTAGATAGGGGTAAATCGGCTCTGAGACTGCGACTCTGCGAGGCGCTCCGGCGCGCCCTCCGCTCCTCCAGGCGCTATCGTTCCCACCGAGCAAGAACTGCAGCCCACTCCTTCCTGCTGTCTCTCTACTCCTCTCCTCTCCTCTCGGTCTTGCCCCTCTCTGGCTAACTTATCTCTTACTGGAAAACGAAGCAACTCTAAGCGATCGCATTCAACCCGCAGCCTGAAAAACACCTCCATCAGCAACGGCCCCCGGACACCAGCGTCCTTGCCCCTGCACTGCGTCCCAGCCGCGACATGTGCGCCTGCGCGAGCGTGAGTGCGTGGGGAGAATCGAGTGTCAGTGTGCGCAAGCGCGCGTGGAGAGTGTGTGAGGGTGGGTGGAGGTGAGCGTGCGTGGGCGTTAGAATGAGTAGGTGCGTGAGTGGGACACGATGTGTGTCCCAGAGGGGGTGTGAGGTGAATGTACAATGTCTACAAGTATGTGAAGACGTGAGCGTGCATTTGAGTGGTAGCGCGTGCGTGTATGCATGAGTGCAGAAGGGAAGAGTGTAAGTGCTTGACAGCTTGAGTGGGGAGTTGTAGCATAAGCGTGTGTAAATATAGGAGTGTGTGAACATATGAAGGTGGGAACAAGAGAGACTGAGTGTGTGAGGACGTATGTGCTGGGGTGGGTGTGTGACTGGGCCTTTGAGCGTGAGTATGCTCCTTCCTGTGAGTACTTGCCAGGGTGTGTGCAAATGTGTAAGGACGTGTGTGTGTACCAGGCTGTGTGTGAAAAGTACGAATGAAGTGTGAGCATGTGAATATGAGGGTGAATGTGTGAGAATGTGTGTGAAGTGTGCCCGTGAGGGAGTATCCCTGCGTGGGGTGCCTGCCTGGAGCTCCTCAAGCAGCCTGGGGCCTGGGAAACTGGCGGGGTTGGGGAGCGGTGGGGGGAGGAATGAAGGGCCCTCGCATGGAAACTGAGTTGCACAAAGCAGGGAAGGGCTCTGAGAGCAAAACCTGGGGTTCCCTCACCCCCTTTTTAAACCTTTCTGTTTTCTTCACTCGCCCTCTATATCATCTTTCTGTCCATTTACTCAATGAGCATTTATGGAGCACCTACAGTACGCCAGACTCTACATTAGCAGCTGGAAAAACCAGGAGAACAAGACAGTTTAGGTCTCCTTCATTGTGGAGCTTCCACGGGGCTTTCTGTTCTTGTGTCTGTGGGTGTTGCAAACATAAATTTTGGCCTCTGCCCTCAAGCAAAGCATGGAGAGCTTCAATGATAGCCTTGAAATAAGTGTATATACATTCCATCTCCACCCTAACCTCAACTGTTTCATTGCACTGTTGAGCTTGGGCTTGGAGTTAGGGGGTTCTGGGTGTAAATCCTCCCTCTTTTGACAATGGACATAGCAACCCTTCTCATAGAGTGGCTGGGAGCATTAAATGGATTATCATGAAAACCTTTGGCATAATGCCTGGCACATGGTTAGCACTCAATATATATAAGCAATGATGATAGTGAAATGATGTTCTCCAGGCCTTATGGAATGCTTTGGAGATGGGGAAATACACTGTGGGCTACAGACCTTAAGAGATTATTTAGGGATTTAAATTAAATTAAGTTGATTTGTATATAATTATATTATATTCCTCTCTAGCGTCAGGTTGTGAGTTTCAGATGCTTGGTCTCCATTCTTCTCTAGTGACTTCTTCCCTTTCTGGACCAATGGTATCAATAGTACTGTTGTCGAAGGGAAATGAAAGAGTGTTGGGAGAAGACAGTAAGAACCCATGGGGACAGAATGTTCTTTCAGTAGCCTTAGAAGCCTTTCAGGTCCTTCAATGTACCATTAAAGTGAGAGGGAATGTTTTCACAGTGATACAAAGTGTGTGCTGTAACTTAACCTTATGAGCAAAACTTCCGATGAAATGTGACATAGGAAATATGTTTCCTGATTAGCCATGCACTTCTCTGAAACAAGGTACTATATAAACAATTGCAGGACGTACTTTTTTTTTTCCAGAGAAGTTTCTCTTATTAAGATTTTTTTTTTGTTAATGTTCTAACTAGGGTCATAAAATAATTTTATTTTAAACCAAAAGTCATGTTTAAAGATTGAATTTCCTTACTGAGACTTTCTTAAAGAAAAAAATATATCAAAAAGAAATCTTGAAAAGTGTGAGAGTTAATTGCTGTATCAGGTTTTTTAATTTAGCAGCTGGGAAAGAATTTTGCCATGATCTAGCTGACTCATCTCACGTTCTAACCAGAGAAAGTGAAGTCCAGAGAGATGAAGTAGTGTAAGTGGTCAGTTCCTCTGGCAGTCACTGAGGAGGAACATCTCAATCTTGTTCCTTTAGCTGCAGTGTTACATTTGCTGGAAGATGCCCTGGCAACTATGGGAAAAAAAGGAGGAGAGTTTCCTCTCTCTTCCATATGGGTACATCTTTGTTGTTGGCAGCTTCGTCTTCTGGTGGCTCAGACCCAAATCCTTGGAATCTTCCTTGACTCCTCACTTTCTCTCTGTACATTTAATTCTTTGGTTATTACTGATGGCTCTGCCTTTAAATATATTCAGAAACTGAACCAATATCCACATTCACTCCACTATATCACATTCTAGTCTCCTGACTGGAGTCCATCCTCGTATAGTTGCCTCTGCAGTCTGTTCTCAACCCAACAGCCAGAAATATCCTCTAAGAATAGAAGTCATATACAATGGAATACTACTCCACTGGGGAAAAAAAATGAAATATTACATTTGTGACATCATAGATGGATCTTGAGGGTGCTATGCTAAGTGAAATAAATCAGATGGAAAAGGACAAAATTATGATTTCAATAATCATATTCTATGATGTAGAATATAAAACCAAAAGAAAGATAAAGAAATGGAGTAGCCAAAGAATTTACACACATGACCCATGGACATGAACGATGGTATGGGGTTTGCTCAAGGGAGTGAGGGTTGCTGGATGGAGGGGGGACAAGGGGGAAAAATCAGGTCAACTATAATAGTACAATCAATAAAATATTTTTTAAAAAAGGAAAAAAATATACAAATGAAACCAGACTCCTAGATGGGGACAACAGATTGCTGGTTACCAGAGGGGAAGGGGGTGTGGGAGAAGGGCAAATGGGTAAAAGGGGGTCAAATGTATGGCGACAGATGGAAACTAGACTTTGGTGGTAAGCATATATCGAATTGTAATGTTTTATACCTGAAACTTATGTAATGTTATAAGCAAATGTTAATTCCATTACAAAAATAAAAGTCAGATCAGGTCAGAGCAAGAACCAAGGACCTTGCAATGGTCAAAAAGGCCCTCCCTGATTTGGTTGTGACTCTTTCTCTGACCTCCCCTCCTCTTATTGGCCTACTGGCTCGTTCTGCTTTCCTTGCTTCTCTGGGCCTCCCCTGCGCTGGCCTTCCCCGTGCCAAGAGCTCTCCTCCAAGCTCACTCCCTCACCTACAGTATTCCCTCAGATCTTACTTGTTCTCACTATTTTTAAAGCACCAAAGCCCCTCCTGTGCCCCCTGTACTCCAGACCCTTTTCCCATGCTCTATTTTGTTCTCACTTAACTCTTGTCACTTTCCAATATTTTCCATAAAGCACTGGGTTTACCAAGGGAGTAGGGGTTGCTGGGTGGAGGGGGACAAACGGAAAAATTGGAACAACTATAATAGCATAATCAATAAAGTATTTTAAAAAAAGACAAAAAAGACATGTTTATATTACAAACCTCCCTGTGTGAATGAAAGCTCCTGGAGGATATTTATGTCCATCAGGGTCACTGAAAACAGTGCCTGGCACAGTAGGTGTCAATCAATATTTGATGAGGAATTTAAAGAAAGTCAGTGTTCCTAGTAGCTGCCTACCCACGACTCTATCTTACCTTAACATAGCACTTTGAAGTTTACAAAAACTCTTACATGTGTTCTGTCATTGATTCTACATGATTAAATAAGCAAGAAAGGAGATTTTTTTCCTACTTATTTCCATAGCGAGATATTCAGAAGTTAAAGTACTT
Source organism: Pteronotus mesoamericanus (assembly GCF_021234165.1). Lineage (NCBI taxonomy): Eukaryota > Metazoa > Chordata > Mammalia > Chiroptera > Mormoopidae > Pteronotus > Pteronotus mesoamericanus. Next base: position 32,052,427 of record NW_026555234.1, on the reverse strand, counting down.
GCCCAAATCAGATTTAGAAATAGGATCTAAACGAGAATGTCATTTTGGGTGGGAGACAAATTCTCCATTCTAGACCTCTTTGCTGAATGAGGAAAACACAGGTTACTGGATTCACCATGGATCCTTCTAAATCCTGGCCCTGGGATGAGGGCTGGAGTCCTCGCTCCACTGCCTGCCTTTGGTATCATGTAACTGCTCAAGCCCCAGCTACTTGAATGGTGCTTGGGGAAACATACCACAATGGCCACATCCTCTTGTTTTTATAATCTGCACAGGGTTGAAAACAAGAGATATTGTCTTCTTAGCTTGACCTCATTTGGAGCCTGGCCTGAATCTCTGGACTTGGCTGGATGCCCTCCCTCATCTGACTGCTCTGGGCAAACCAACATAATGTCTTAGTCAGTGTATTACAGTTCCTTCCTCATGTTTGGGTTCTCTGTCAGTCCATCAGATTTAGCTGATAGGCAACCTCATTGACTGCAAACTGATGGAGCAAGACAATATCCCTAATTCTCTAGGCACACACAGTGTCATTGTTTTCTACAAATACTAGCAACAATGCTTTTACCAGAGCATTGGTATCTCAATAGTAATTAATAATTGTTGTTGAAATTTATCACATTGAACTATAAAAGTAGAAAACAAGTGATATTCACAAAATAGATGTAAAATAAAATTTACAATCTGAACAAGTTTTTAAAGATAATACTGTTTCCTCAAGGATATTCTCATGTAGTAAAATAATGACAGTCACTTCTTTGTTATGCCTTGAATAGCATAAATTGTTACTTTTTTACATGAATGGGGAAAATTTAAACATTTTGAGACAAGAAAAGGAAAAGAACAATTTAATTGTTTACTGAAACATTAATTCAGTGTTTGGTTATTCACAGATTATCTCCATGCCATTTCCATTTAGAATTTAATACATGTCTCAGTTATACAGTATGTTTCTGTTTCAGGTGCTCTAAAGCAACAGAGGCATTAATTATGAATGCAGAAGGCATAGCCGAGAAAGGAGCAATGGCAGCCAAAGTTAATAGCATCATTGTTATGATGGAGAGAATTCTACAGCTTTGGGTTTTGGGGTTTTTAAAAAAAATTTATTTATTTATAGACAGAGGGGGAAGGAGGGAGAGAAACATCATTGTGTGGTTGCCTCTCATGCACCTCCCACTGGGGACTCGGCCTGCAACCCAGGTATGTGCTCTGACTGGAAATTGAACCAGTGACCCCTTGGTTTGAAGGCTGGCACTCAATCCACTGAGCCACACCAGCCAGGGTCTTTTTTTTTTTTTTTTTTTTGAGATCAGGCCAGTTAATGGAGTCCCAAATAATGTGTCTAAGAATGATCGTAATATATTTATAGTGGCCAGAGAAGGACCTCTACCCAGAGGGGACTCTTGGTATATTTAGTTGTCAACAAAAGACAAAACATATCAGAATAATGGCCACTTCTATATATGAGGTCTATCCAGAAAAAGTACAGCCATTGTTACTATAACGAGAATGATTTATGCAACATCAATGTAACCTGCTAGCCAAGAAGAGTGGACTGGAATACGCATGCATGAACAATGATGACTTCACTGTACTAGTCAGTGGGAACGGTAGATGCCATTGAGTGAGCATGTGTACAGTGTGGCCATTGCATTCAAAATGACTAGGCAAGTAAAGCAATGAATCTGCATCAAATTTTGCATTAAGCTTGAACATTCCTCCATGGAAACTATTTGGGTGATTAAGAAGTCCACAGCTGTGGACAACTGGTGATTGGCAGCTTCATCATGACAACGAGGCTGCTCATGCAGCACATCTTGTGCAGTTGTTTTGCAAAATATCAAATCACCCAGGTGACTCAACCCCTCCACAGCTCAGATTTGGTGCCCTGTGACTTCTGGCTTTTCCCAAAACTAAAATCACCTTTAAAAGGAAAGAGATTTCAGATCATCAGTGAGATTCAGGAAAATACAATGGGGTAGCTGATGACGATTGGGAGAACTGTGTGAGGTCCCAAGGTGCCTACTTTGAAGGGGACTGAGGCATCATTGCCTACATGCAATGTTTCTTGTATCTTGTATCTTCTTCAATAAATGTCTCTATTTTTCATATTGCAGAGTTAGACACCTTCTGGAGAGACCCTTGTTTGTATAAGGCCTGGGTCATATTATTAGAGGTCATATTCTGGAAATAGAACTACAGCTTCTATTGAAATTCAGTTTAGTTTAATTCACCTTTCTCTACTGAGTGTGTCCATGTGTTAGACATGAGGCTACAAAGATGACTAGACCCTAACCACAGTCCTCAGTGAATTCTATTAGGTTTGTGATGGTGGAATGCAACAATCTATGGAACCATGGAGGAGAGAGCCATTCTTTCTTTCAGTTGGCAACAGGGATCCTGGGATTGGGCCGTGACCTATTTACAGAATATGCTCAGATTAAAAACAACACAAGAGGGCAAAAAATGGGACAACTGTAATAGAATAACATAGAAAATTTAAAAATAAAAATAAAAACAACACAACAATAACAGTGGGAGAAAAGACTTGTAGGTCAAAGGTCCATTAGTAAGTATAGGCCTAGAAGATGCATGTGCATTATGTGGAGGTGGAAGAGCTGCAAGCAAGAGGGAAAAGCAGCAATAGCTGCTTAGTACTTAGCACTTAGTGGCAGAACACAGAGGGTCTTAATGGTAGATGAGTATGAGCTATCTCTATATTAGATGGACAGTCTTTGAAGGTTACTATCGAGAAAATTGAAATGGTTGTGTTGTAATCATCATAAAGGATGCAATGGAAGAGAAACCAAAAGCAATTAAAGTCTTAAAGTCCAGTCTCAAGATAATGAAGATCACATTAGTCAGTGGTGGTGGGCATGGAGAGGAAAGGACAAACTCCATAGTCATGTAGGACAGAGCACCAATGGTCTTTCGTTACTAATTAGATGGGATGTTGGTAGAGAAAGAGAAATAAGTCAGTGGGGATTTGGATTTCTAGCTCAGGCATCTGCATTACTGATGATGGTGTCAACAAATATAGTCATTAAAAATGGAAGATAAGCAGGGTTTTTTCTTTTGCTTTTAGTTTCAGATGCACTTGTGGATAGAGTAGATGGGGGGAAAAACGATAAAGGATTTGGTTTTAAACACTTTGAGTTGTAAGTATGGTCAGAACAATCAAGGGGAAATTTTTGATGTATAGGAGCAGTTGGAAATATGGATCTAAACCAGAGAAATTGGGGTTGGAAATAAAAATGGCATCAGCCTAAAGTATTTCAGCTATATGTAAGAGTTGCAGCATTAAAATAAGATGAAATGACTAGGGGCTGGGGTGATGGTTAGGAAAGGCCTAAGGTTGTAATTTTGGCACAGTACCTATCAGAGTGATTGGCACATAGTATTTAACATATTTGTTGAATGCTGACTCTGTTTCAGGTCTCACTTCCTTTCTCTCAGAAATTGTATAATCTCTTGGTCAGTCTAACTAGGGGTAATCGGATACTTACCACTTGATAGTGAGAGGAGAATACAGTGGATTTGGAAACCAAATCAAGGTTGAAAGGTGGCTTGGTGTGAATATGGGATTAGAGTTTTTAAAAAATAACCTCCTTTATCCAACCTGGTGCCTTAGAAAGTTGGCCTATGTACTCTTTCCTCATCTCATTCCGTCTAAGAAATAGAGGGAAGTGAAGAAATCCTAATGTAGTATTTAGATAACCTGTGTTCTTTCCCAAAAGACTTTCTTTTCCATAGACCTTAGACATTTTCTGATTGACTTACTTTATTTCCACAGAGCCTGTTGACAACTTGTGCGAAGGACCCGTAGAGTAGGGCTGCCAGATTTTATGGCCTGGTCCTAGCTTATTACGGCAGCATTGCTCAGCTTCTCAGGCTGAGTCAGGATGCTAAGTGACTGCTCCAGGTCACAGGATGTTTGTGTTTTCCTGAAGGACTTATATACTTGCAAAATGGCCTGTCATATCCACCTCCAGAAAGAAGACTGCTCATCTTTGAGATCCCATGTAGGTAGAAAATGATAATGATAAGGCAATGCCTGAATTCATATACAGCATCACCATTTATTATGAGCTATAATTTTTTATTGGCCCTGGCTATTTCCCATTAGTTACTTCATTACCTAACTGCCCTCACCCCATTACATTCTGGATCAACCTCTCTGCCTCAACCCAGCCAGTATCTTTTGGGTCCATAGCACACACAGCCCCACAAATTCCATACTATTTATGTATATGGTAACTATAAGCTTTATCTAACGTAGTATATCTTGGGGTATAATTCCAAGGAGTGTTTTGTGCATGCCCTTAATTTTCCAGAATAGTGTCTTACAGCCTAGCCTCAACATAATATATCTTGGGGTATAATCCTCAGGATTTATTTATGCATGCCCTTAATCTTTCCAATACAATCAGCATCACCTAGAGAGATGGTTGAGTTGAATGGACTATTTAACTAAGTCAATTTGAAGTTTCTTATATGGTGAGAGTAATAATAATAACGACTGTCACTTACTGAATGCTAGGAGAGACACTGTACTAAGCATTTTGGTGAGTGTTTTTGTTAAGGATAGACAGGGAAGTAAGGAAAGTAGGATCTGCTTCTGTAATTGCAAAGCTAGATCCCATGGAGAACTGGAAAAGTTGTTCCTCCTCATACCCAGGGGCTTACTTAGAGTTTAATGGATTCTCCCTCCCTTTGGAAACAAAGTATGCTAATGTTCAGATAAAAGATATTTCATTAATTCAGCAAATATTTATTGAGTGCTTACTATATTTCAAGCACTCTTCAAGGCACTAGGGAAAAGTAATGAACACAGCAGTTTTTTTTCCTAACTGGGCTCTTATGTTCTAGTAGTTCCTTATATTAAGATTTAGTGATAGTAAATCTCAAGGGACTGGTCTCTTTTTAATGCTTTTTCTCCAGGTTTGAAGCCTTCCCCATATTTTAGATTATGCTTGAATTAAGAAGTGAGTACAAACCAATATTTACCTAATTTGTTTGTAGTGGACACCTGCGAGTTGCTTCTACAGCATTCACAGTGATTTGTTTCAGTCTTGGGATTCTGGGCACATGGAACTATCTCTGGCTCCAAAGAGAAACATTTAATCTAGGCTAAATCAATCAATATATGTACAATAATTTCTTCCAAAATGATTGGCTTGGTAAGCAGCATGTAGCCTCAGAAGATTCGATAAGAGCAAATGTCAGAACTTGGGGAGGAATTTCAAGCACTGATCCTCTCTGGTGTGCAAATGTGAGAGTTGGATCTCCTGCAGTCAATTTGCAGAGAAGAGGGAACAGTCTATTGCAATATACAGATATAAACAGAGTCCATAAATGAAGCAGGAGCCCTGATCAAATTGCTCCTTGTCTGTTCCAATTCTAGACTTTACCCATCAATGAAGACAATTAGTGTCTTTATTGAGACAGTTTGAATTCAGTTTTGTTAACTACAGCTTAAAGCATAACAATTTATATTTTATAAAAACATCCTCTCCCTTTGTTTTTTCTAGAAGCATTGTGAAGGACTAGATATTCTCAAATAAATTCTCATTGAGAAAGGCTGATTTTGACAGTTGATAGCTATTAGCCAAAGTCCCAGAAGGGATAAAATATGTATCCTTTGACCACAATCTTTCCTATTTTTAAGATATATTTTTATATTTACTGCTTGGTAGTCTCAGAGCAAAGAAATATTAAATTTTAATCTTTAAAAAATGACACATGGTTTAAATTTTTTACATTGTTTTTCAGTGAGTGATTAAAGCATCTTTGAGATATTAGGAAATAGAAGAGTAATAAAAGAGGTCACTATGATTATGGTCAAAGAAATGAAGGAAATAGAAGAAGAGAAAGAAAATACTAGAAAGTTGGAAGAAAAAAAGAGGAAGGGATAAAAGTCAACTTTCTGGAGGGGGAAATTTTAACACTGACCTGAAAAGAAAGTATACAGTAAAATTTCTATTACTGTATAATTTAATGTCAGGTAGGAAAATGTAAATATAATAAATCAGAAGATGATCTCTTAAAGTTGAGTGAACAGAAAAATGAAAGACAGGCTCAATGTAGACAAATATAATTTGAAGTACATTAATAATGTTGTTTCTATGTTATTTTAATTATACTCTAGAAACAAATGTGGGGTTAGAAAGGATTGTAGAGCTATTCTCTAATGCTCTGAGCCTAATCTGATTTAATTAACCTGGAGTGAACTACTCTGTTCAACATGACCATCAAAATGTTGTTTTGATCATTTTAGGAATGAGAACAGAAAATATTCTTTGACCCTTTGGCAATGGCACTTATAAAAATGACATTTGACCTGTATATGATGGTAGGACGCTGAGCTACCTAAAGTTTGTATACTCATTTCACCAACCTGAAAAAAACCTCTATTCATGGGCACTACTTATAGAATCAACATGTGAGACACATCATATTCATGGGTTGATTGGCATCACTAGTAGATAACCTGAGATTATCATCTAAAGACATTTCAATTTTGGATTCATTTCCTAAGTTACCTCATTCCTAAAGCGTCTCAAATCAGGCAGGACAGGATAGAACCACATGTTGATGTCACAGGGTGTAGATGGGTCCAAATTGGCCCTGATTTAGTCAACAGTCATGCTCTAATCATGAGTGATCAGCTGCTCTGTGATACTAACAAGAATGCTCACCTGTTCATATGACATGCCCTTAAACAACAGGTCCTCATGGTTGGCAGCAGAGTGGCAGGAGGGCTGCTGTGGGAATGAAGTTACAAGGACCTGAAAGATCATGAGTAGACTGAGTTTTCTGATCCAACATAGGATAGCTTCTAAGGTGGGCAACAGCCACAGCAGCTTTGCAGGGACATTTGGAGGAAGCGTCTCCTGTGGACAAACCTCTCTCAGGCTAATCACTGTGCTAATCCATTGTAAAATTATCTGTCCATTCCTTAGGTAATACATGCATTGCCACCTGAGTGACCCTCTCAAAGATAATGTGAGCTGTTCCTCTGAATCTTGGAAAACAATAAACCAAATCTGGCCTTTTGGCCACTGAATTCTTAAGTTGCTGGCCATCTGTGTAGGCCTAAACGGGTGACTACTCATAAACCTTCCCACTGCCCCAAAGTATGGCTTTGCTCAGGATGGCAAGGAGAGAGAAAAACTGGAAGAGAGAAATGGTCTCAGCCTTTTCTTGTATTTTTTACGGGCTTTGTAGGTGCTCAGAACTTGATTTAGCATGATGGATTGTTTTGTGGAAAAAAAACATAGCTAGAAAGAAATACCGTCTTCATTCTCTAGATAAGAGAACCGAAGAAAGATAATTTAGAATATGCTGATTACAATGCAACTTGAAAATGCATATCTACTACTTTTTATTCTAGTATTCTGACCCACCCTGATAGAAATAACATCATCATCAATAATAACAACTAACACTTCCTGAGTACTTATCATTCTTTACATATATTATCTCATTTAATCCTCCCAACAACTCCATGCAATGAGTACTATAATTAGCTCCACTGCACAGATGAAGATAACAAGTATTGGATAAACCTGTTTCCTATTTCTTAACTATTATCCTGGGAGTGTTTTGAAAGAGGAAATGAACTCTTTTTATAACCACACAGCAATTCCTCATTATACTGTGTAAAGACAGTTAGCCTCAGTTTCTCTTTATGTTTTTTTCCCTTCCTTTCCTTGTAGTAGAAATTGACCCATAGAAACAAAAAGAGTATTAGATCTTTGTTGTATCTTGGACATTTCAGAGCTATTAGAGCTTGGGTAAGTACATCATTTTACTTCAGTTTCCTCTCAAAGTTTAGAGAATGGGAATCATGTCCCTCTGTTTCTTTCACTGAAGTGTTGTGAGGGTCAGCTAACACATTATAAATGAAAATACTTTGTAAAATATTAAATGCTGTCTAACACTGATATGAATATTATTTCTACTTACAGAGGACCTTTTATCTTTGCCTTATTTCCCCCTTGTCTGAGTAAAGACCTTGCATTCTTTTACATGCTTATCATATTCAATCATCTTCCAAATGTTGTAAATAACTATAGTAAAAAAGATAATAGCAAGATTTCCGAAGAAGCTCACTTATAACTATTTTGTTCCTCCAGGTCTAAGTTATTTCCATGGTAAGGTGCATTTAATTTTCTGAACCTCCAGATTACCTCACAGTGCATTACATCTTCAAAGAGCACGCTGACACCTTTAAACACATCAAGGGCAGAGTGATTTAGGTGAGCTCCTAAGCTTAAAACTATTCATGCATCTCCTTAAATTCTTCATGGCACTAGGAACAACAAAATACCTTGGATATTGAAGCCCTAAAGTGAACTTACTTGAGAGAATTTGTTCTTTAAAATTTTAGTTTTATATAAAAGTAGCTCAGGTTTTAAGAAGAGGTTGAAACATACTAGCCAATGAAGGCAGAAAAGAAATTTCAGAAGTGTGAATGTAAGAAGCTGACATTCAGAAAGGAAATAGTATAAGAAAAAATCAGATGTGAAAAAAAAACACCATAGCAAGGCCAGTGCGTCTGTGTTGGGTATGGGGTGGGCGGTGAGAGAGAGAGAGAGCGCGCGCACCAGGACAAGTTATCTGTTCCCCTTGAAGCCGGGTGCTGCCTCAACTCAGTCATGTGAGAAATGCAGCATGATTATAGCTACCAAATCCAATTCTTCCCTGTACCATGTTCAAAAAAGTATAGGAAAATGTTAACATTGATGAGTAAGAAGCCCTACTGGCTCCCAGTGAGAGTTCCAAAAGAGTGCAAAACAGATTTTCATGATACCCATTGAGGAGCAAAAATTGGTTGTGCCCTTTAAGACTTAAGGTGCAGCCCAATATTCAAATGTAATAAGGGTCTACCTGAGTATGGCACTGTAGTAGAGCTACAGAGGCACAAGATAAAACAAAACTAAAAAGGATACCAAAGACACTTTTACATATAGACACCCCCGCTACACACGCAAAACTTCAGAAGTTAACCTTTTGACCTATATACTATTTCTTATGATACCCAGGGTCAGAAAGGAAGTGTTAGTCTCTTTTTCTTTGGACCTGGCTATAATAATCATCTATTGCTACATAACTGATTATCCCAAAACCTAGGGGTTTAAAACAACAATAGTCTTTTGTCATTTCTGACAGTTTCTGTGGATTAGAACTTGATGAAGGGCTTAGCCGGGTGCTCTGGCACAGGGTCTCTCTGAATTGCAGTCAAGATGTTAGTTGGGGCTGCAGTCATCTGAGGGATTGACCGGGGCTGGAGAACCTGCTTTCAGAGTGGCTCTCTCACAGGAGTGGCAGGAGGCCTCAGCACCTCTCCAGGTGGGTCTCCCTGTGGGGCTGAGTATCCTTCTGACCAGCAGCTGGATTCTGCCAGTGAGTCAAGAGAATATGGTGGGTGCTGTCCAGTCCTTCGTAACCTAGCGTCAGAAGTCATATACTGTTACTTTCACAAATCTTATTGGTCACACAGGTCAGCTCTATGCAGTGTGGGAGTGGACCACAAAAGGGCGGGAATACCAGATGTGACGCTTTGTTGGGGGCATCTTGGAGGCTGGCTTTCACTCTGGTTAAACCATTCTATGTCTGGTTCTGAGCCTCTGATAATAAAAACGCTAATGACCAAACGAAACTGTTAGGAGTCAGACAGATACAGCCTCTGTAAAGTCAGAAGCTTTAAACTACCTTCTTTCAGGAAAAATGGTCGACGTAAATGGTCATGTTTGGCTCCAAGAGAAAACATTTCAGGTGAAGATATCTTAACTTATTTGAAGGACTGTTACATAGAAGGAAGAGTAAACTTATTTTGTTTTTTCCCAGAGATCGGAATGAGAATTAACAGACGAAGATGTATTGAATGACTCTTGTATTCCAGGTAATATTTAGGGACTTGGAATGAAAAATAATAATAGCCAAGACACAGTCTTAGACCTTAATGAATCTAGTCTTTAGGGACTACAGAAGAACATAAAGTATTTTTGTATGTGCTCCATATACTATCGATAATATAATTATTGGAGATGTTCAATAGAGAAGGAAGAACCACATAATTTATACTGAAGCATGGTTTGGAAACCACCATGGACAAGATGACTTCTGGGCTCCATCTGGTTTTTTGAGCCCTTTAGGAGTAGTCTCCAGACCCTTGTGAATTTAAGAGATAGCAGTGAGGAAAACCAGTCCAACTTATATGTCATATTTATAGCATTGGTTTAAATCAAGTGAGCTGCCTTAGATATTATTCTAGGGCAATCTAAGAGAATCCACTGGGATTTTTACAAATTTATTACAAAAATATTTGGCGATAGACATTAAACTAAATACGTATATACAGTATGAAAAAATCAAAGAAAAATGAAAAAAAAGATTATTTCATACATGTAGCCATGTACATAATATTTATAAAACTCTAACTATGTGCCAGACACTGTTGTAGGTATTGGGAAGACAGAAGGAAGTAATCTATTGCCCTGCTGGTGTTCAAGACTGTGGAACATAATGGTAAAGTCATGGGTGATGAAACATTGTTTAGGCTCAAATTCTGGTTCTATCACTTCCTAGTTGTGTGATTTTGGGCGAAGTTACCTAATTTCTTTTGTCTCTGTTTGCATATGCGTGAAATAGAGATGAAAAGGGTATCTGTATTACAGGGATGTTTTTGAGGCTAAATGGGTTGATACATGCAAAGCGCTTAGAACAATGCCTGGAGTACTGTGTTTGGTGCATAAGCATTTTTTTTTCCTCTAACAAAATACAGTCTTCCCTTAGAAAGCTCCAGCCTAGTTTTGATCACCTTCTTTACCATTTCTTGAGTCATCACAGCTGTTGAGATGACTCGGAAAGAAGAAGAGGACTTCTGTTGTTACCCAAAGGCCTTTCAGACACTTGTATTGCACATAGCTTTTCCTTAGCCCTAGGCCGTGGGAGCACAGTGCTATTCCCCACTACTCATTCAGAGTGGGCAAAATAAGGTTACTGTTGTTTGTATGGAAAATACTACAATAGTTAATATATTAATAGTTAATACAAGAATAAACTGGGTTTCATTGATTCACAGCTGTAAACCTACTTTTGCCCCACCCTTGGATGCTGAGCACCACAGACTCTTAGGATGGGACACATTGTGTAAATTCTAGGTTCAAAAAGATTTTCAAATGATCAATATGGGTTGAGAGGATTCATTTCTTTTTGGGAATTATACCTAGGAGTAAAGACCAAGTAGGACATTTTATTTGTTTTTCCAGAGGACTTAAGAAGTTTGACTTTCTCAAGACAACTTAAAACTCTCCTGATGCAATTTAAAATTCTTCTGCATACCTGTGAAGGTGGTTCTCATGGCTGCCCCTGAATAGTGCTGAGGCCATGTTTCCTACAACCACATCTACCCATACAGGTAACTTAGGTTCAAGAACATTAAAAAACATACATTATTATTAGTATTATTGTTACATATTAATAGAATAGTATAATATAAAGAGAAATAGCTAACATATTCTGTGCGATTATAAGATTTCAGGCACTGAAAAAGATTTCAGTGCCTGAAATCTTTTCTAGATTCCATTCCATTTGCCTTTTTTCTGGAATTGTAAGCTAGCCATGATCCTTCTCTCAACTAATTTCATAGGTTAGTCAGTCCTATATCACAAGTTTGGTGTTAATTTAGACAAGACAGTCCAGCAGATGTGTGTCTGAAGCTCTGATTTTTCACCAGAGACCTTTATTTCCCCAGCCCAGAATTCCAGGAGAAAAAAACTTCCACACTGTTTCCTTGAGGCCACGGGCATTGTTTTTCTGGTTTCTCTCTTGCAGCGCTTCCTGGCTGGATGCTGTGGTCTTGCCTTTAACCTAGCCATGGCCAAGTTTTTTATCATAGCACAAGTGCTAAATCTCCTGCCTTTAACTGCTGGGACCTCCTTCTGATTCAGTAGTCTTCCCACCAGCCCCAGGGTGTAGCCTATGAGACCATCTAAGCTTTAAGCTTTATCTTTGCTCCTGGCACTGAAAAGTGTCTCTTCTATTCTGAGTTCAATATTTACTGCATTGCTGTTTTTAAGAGACTTTATTTTTCATAGAAGTTTCAGACTTTCATGCAAATTGAGATTGTACAGAATTCCCTATACTCCTACACACACTTTTCTTTATTAGCATTTACAATGTGTTTGCTAAAACTAATGAACCAATATTGATCTTATTATTAACTGAAGTTGATAGTTTATTCAGAGCTCCTTAGTTTTTTTTAACTCGATTTCCTTTTCTATTCCAGAAACCCATCCAGGATACCACATTACATTTGTTCTGTCTCCTTAGGCTCCTCTTGGCCTTGACAATTTTTCACTTTCCTTGTTTTTGATGGACTCAACAGTCTTCAGAAGCAGGTATTCAGGTATTTTGTAGGATGCTTCACTATTGGAATTTTCTAATGTTTTTTCTCATGATTAGAGTGGGGTTATGGGCTTTACAGAGGAAGATCAGAAAGGCTAAGGGGCATTTTCATCATATCATAACAAAGGTACACACTATTACCATGCTTTATGGCTACTGATGTCGACCTCGATTACCTGGCTGCAGTAGTGTCGGCAGGTATACCACGGTAAGGTTAGTCTTCCCTCTTTTCTGTATTGTACTCTTGAAAGGAAATCTCTATGTATAATTCACACTTAAGGAGTGGGGAATTATGCTCCCCTTTATTTCTGTTTTTCTAAAAATGGTTATATTTGACCTAGGATTTCTATGTGTTTCTAGAGTTAAGGGGTTCTGCCGACTCTGCCAAATTGCTGATTGTATAAACTGAGTCCTTCCCCAGGATTTGCTATTCTCCTAAATAGAGTGGACTCTGTTTGGTTCCTAACTTACATCACCTCTGTAGCACCTGCATGGACCATGACTGCCTCCTCCGTTTCCGTGTTAACCCCACACTCTCATCACTTTGGCTACTCCCTCTCAGTTTCATTTGTCATTCCCTCCTCCTCTCATCTCTAATTGCTGAAACTCCTTGGTCCTAGATGCTTTTATCTTCTCACTGTCTCCCTCAACTCTCTCTCCTCTTGGCTTCTGAGCCACCTCGGTCACTTCTATGGCCACCTTTATCATTTATGAGCTGATAGATCCCAAATTATTTATTTCCTGTTAAGACTTTTCTTTTGAAACCACTCTTTTTCTCTGTCTTATCTATATATCAATTCACCCACCCTCACATCTATGCTTCTATCTATCTAATATCTGTGTCTACTATGTTCTATTGGGCATCTCTGGTGGGTGTCTCACATTCCACAAACTGAATCCATTGTTTCTCCTAGAAACCTGGGCGATCTTTAGATGTAGCTGAACTCAGGGTACTCAAACACGGTCACTAGGACAAAGTCATGTTTGTTTTCTCCAGGGCCTGCCTCCCTCAGTGCTGGCATCATTCTCAGTCAGTCTCTACCATCACAAGGGCTACATGGGTTCTAGTTGATTTACAGAAAAACAGAGTTTCCCTCTTTTCCCAGTAGTTCTATTAAAAGTCCTGGTATTGAATCTCACTGGCTGTATCTGAATCATGTATCCATTCAAACCCATCACTGCATCCCAGGGTATTCCATGCTCCCTGATTTCCAGCCCTTGGCCTTTTGCCCACTCTTGGAATTGGGAGTGTGGTTGGCTTAACCCAATCCCATGTACTGAGAGTGGGGGAGATGTGATTTTCCACAAGTCATCTGGAGGGTGGGGCGTGCATGGGTGCTGCTTTCAGAAAAAGTAGGGGTTGCATGGTGGTACGTTGCACTATTGATCTCCCAATTAGGGGTTTTAAATGCACATCTGGCCCTGGCGGGTGTGGCTCAGTGGATAGAGCGCTGGCCTGTGAACCAAAAGGTCTCTGGTTCGGTTCCCAGGCAGGGCACATGCCTAGGCTGCAGGCCAGGTCCCCATTTGGGGCTATGTGAGAGGTAATTGATCTCTACCACATAGATGGTCCTCTGTCTCTTTCTTCCTCCCTCCCCTTCTCTGTAAAAGTATATAATAATTTTTAAAAAAGTACTTCTGATAATGCCACTGCCTGGTTTCACATCCTCAGTGTATCTCCCTTCCTTTTCAGATGAATTTCAGACTCCTTACCAAGGCCATCAAGTTTGTACCAACCTCTTTGACCCCGTCTCAGTTTGACTCTGCCTTCCTTACTAGGGTTCAACCATACCTTTGGTTTGGTTACTAGGGTTCAACCAAGCCTTTGGTTTGACCTGATTTGGACAATGATCTTTTCTTCCTCAGGGGTCCTTTTTTTTTTTTTTTTTTTTTTTTAAGATTTTATTTATTTATTTTTAGAGAGAGGGGAAGGGAAGAAGAAAGAGAAGGAGAGAAACATTGATGTGAGAAACATCAATGGTTGCCTTCCATATGCACCCTGACCAGGGACTGAACAAGCAACCCAGGCATGTGCCCTGACTGGGAATCAAACTGGCGACCTTTCAGTTTGCGGGACAACATCTAACCAATGGAGCCACACTGGTCAGTGTGTCCCTCAAGGCCTTTAAACATTGCTATAGACTGAATGTTTTTGTTTCTCCAAAATTCACATGTTGAAATCTTACCTTCTAATGTGATAGTGTTAGGAGGATAGTAGTTGGTAGATGATTAGGTCATGAAAACAGAGAAACAAATTTCTGTTGTTTATAAGCCACTCAGTCTGTGGGATTCTGTTATAGCAGCCCAAAACAACTAAAATGAACATGCTATTCCCAGTGCCTGGAACTTTCTCATCTCTTCCATTTCCCCTCCCTCATACTTTTGCTTAGTTCATCAACTTAAATGTTATTTCTCCAGAAAATAATTCCTGATTTCCCAGAGTGAGTTAGATTAACTGCTGTCATGGTCCCCAGTACTTCCCCACAGGACTGATCATAATTCTAACAGTTAATTATGTTTATACTTCTGTTGGCCCTCCCTAATGGACTTTACGCTTCATGAAGGCAGGGACTGTGTTTTGTTTACTGCTTCATTACTAACCCTAGTTCCTGGCACAGAATATGGCACCAGGGAATAATTCAAAGCGTGCTTGTTTCATGAACAAATGAGTGAAAAAATGAGGGTTTGCATGCTGTCTTAGCCAGCTGTGACTGCCATAGACAGGGTGGCTTAAACAACAGAAATTTACTTCTCATAGTTCTGGAGACTGGAAGTCTGAGATCAAAGTGCTATCTCACTTGGTTACCGGTGGGAGCCAGCTTCCTGGCTTGCTGGTGGCAGTCTTCTTCCTGTGTCCTCTAACCCAGGGAGGGCTGGTGAGGAGAGCAAACGCCCTGGTCTCTCCTTATAAAGGTACTAATCCCACCCGGAGGACCGCGCCCTCATGATCTCATCTGAACCTAATTACCTCCCCAAAGCCCTATATCCAAATACTATCACACTGGGGGCTAGGGCTTCCACATAGGAATTTTGGGAAGACACAGTTCAGTTCATAACAATGCCTTACTTCATTTGACCCTTGATAACCCCATGACATAGGTTTCAATTCTGGATGAAGAGAAGGAAGCTTAGAAAATTAAATCTGCCCAGAGCCTCTCTGCTAGGTAGTGACAGAACTTGGAAGTTTTCAAACCTAGGAATATTTGTCCTAAAAACAACTTAAGATTTGTTGCTTCATGAGGCCCCTGAGACATTGCCTTTTTGGTTTGGAGCCATTTGGACTGAGGGTAAATGTGAAAGTGTGCAAAGCCGGAATGCAAAGGGGAACTCAGAGAAGAGTAGATCCAGCAGAGAACAGAAAAGCCATGGACAAGGAGGGAAAAATGCTGTGAGTGGGGTTCATCCCCAGGAAGAGACTGGGGGAAGGAGTTTGACGAGAAACTGGAGCCTGGAGGACTGGGAGTGGAGTTTGAATTCTGATGTCAACATCTTCCCTCACCCACTGGGCCTTGTTCCCAGGTCCCACACCCTTTTGCTGGCTGACAGTTGTTGTTGTTTTTCTTTTTTAGAGCAGGAAAAAGAGCAAAATAGGAAGAACAAAAATAAGGTCGACCCTCCTTCCCCTTCTTACACTGAGGTGGTGGGAGATCCAAGAATCTCTCTGTTGAACAGATCTTAGAATTGAACATTTCTCCCATATAGAACCTGTGTTAAGGGTAAAGTTGTTGCAGTCCTCAGAGCTGAATTAACTCGTGATGTTCTGGAAATAGCACTAGTAACACTATACCTCAATTCAGTTAACATTTTTGAGTTCCTTCTCTGGAGCAGGAACTGTGGAAGGTGCTAGAGGTTTAGGGAGCTGTGAGTGACTTACTCTGCCCCTGGGAAATTGTCAACGGAGTGATGATACAGATATTTTGGGGCACCAACTCCTTATCTTGGCTGCTATTATACAGAAAGGTATGTAAACATGCCTGGACAAGACTGACCTTCATTCCCCTTGTTCCCTTTTCTCAACCTCCAATTTGTAGCTGCTCCTTCAACTGAGTGCAGCCACTGGCCTCCTGGTTCCTGTGAAGAAGAAAATTCAGGAGGCTTTGGCTTATCCAGTGCACTGGAGTGGGAACCCTGAGTTTGACTATTAAATAGCCATTTGGCCACAAAAAAGTCACATCGCATCTCTGAAACTAAGGAATAAATTATATCCTCCTTAGTTATCTCACAGGATTCTTGGGGAATATTAAATGATATGTATGTACTTAATAAACAGTATTATAAACAGTATTACATAATGTAAAAAACTGTGCTGATCCTCTTAGAGTTGATTGACTGGATAGGGCTTTAGAGCTCCCATGTTACCACTCCATATTTACTGTGTCTCAGGCCTCTTCTAAGCAGTCCAGTGGATGCTATTACATCCTTATTTTACATATGAGGAACAGAGAGGTTAAGTGACTTGTTCAAGGTCACAGAGTAAGTGGCAGAGCTGAGAATGAAGGTAGGCTGTCAGGCTCCCGACTCCTTTGTTAACTACCAAACCAAGCTGTGTTCTGTGAGCTTCATTAGCACCTTCTGTAGACTTTCCTGGGACCATTAAACAGAATTACAAGTGCTTTCCTTTGTGATAAATAAGCTACTGGGAGGCAAGGACTATATCTCATTCACACACATGCACACATATGTGTGCCCACATACACACCTTGCACAGTGTCTGCCACATCCTTGGAGCTCAACAAATATTTGTTGAATGAATAAATGTCCTTTGGGGAGATACAAAGCAAGTCTGACACATCCATGGTTTGTTTGTTTGTTTTTTTCATCTTTTCTTGGCTCTGTATGCTCATTTCCTTCAACCATTTCCAATAGGAGATTGTTTGACATTTCTCACTATCCTCATTGCCCCCTCCTTTGCACTTTTTCAGCTTCAACCCATCTAAAGTGAACTGCCAGGCCATGAACTTGGAGAATAGTCTAACTAGTGCTGGGTCCAGTATGGCTGTCTTTTCCTGCCCTCACAATGTATGCTCAATATCCAGGACTGTTTTAGCGCACACTCCTACTGATGAACCATTTTTTGGCCTGGGCAGGTTCCTGATTATGAAACCAAGATCCAAGGTGAACCCTAGGCCTTTACTAGTGGTCTAGCCAGGTTGAGAGGCATCCATTAAGTTTTTTCTTTCTTCCTTTGCTTTGCCTTGCCTTCCCTTCTTTTGTGGGCGAAGGAAAGGGAATACCTAAGGTCTTTATGGAAGAGAACAGGTTATAGTTGATGACAGAATTGGTGCAGGGAACTGGATCTTTCAATCTGTAAATCAGAGAATTTGTGAATTTTGTTTCATGGCTTCGCTTCAGTGAGTTTTCTTTTCTGTGTTCACCACCCAAAGTCAAGTCTCCTTCCATCACCATTTATCCCTTTACCTTCTCCTACCTCCCCCGGCCCCCGCCCCGGCCCGCGCTGTGGCCCCCTTTCTTTCTGGTAATCACCCTACTGTTGTCTGTGTCTATGAGTTTTAGTTTTGTTTTGCTTTGTTTTTGGCTTAGTCTCTTCATTTTTTTACAGTGAAGTCTCTTGTAAGATACAAAAAGCATCAGCATCGTTGGCCTCACATATTGGACTATATTTAAGGAGATGATGGGACAAGATGCTTGAATTTGGACATGTTTTAAAAAATGCTGTATTAGAGTGAACAAAAATGTTTGCAGACTGCCTGTCAGGCTCCTCAAATTGGGGAAGTCAGACTCTGGCTCTTATCACAGACTAAAAAACTGACAAAAACGGATTCAATTGTTAAGCTGCCAAACAGACGCACAAGAAGTTCTCTATTGCCGCTCGGATTTCCATTTTTAGTTGTCTTGGTTAGAGGTTACTTTGGTGAACTATGTGCCCCACTGGACGCTCCGAGCTCTGTTCGCTGAGTCAGGGTTATCCCCTGGCAGGTCGGCACCCAGTTTGCTGGGGTGCAGGGCCGGGCCGCGGGAGCGCGCTCCCGCGGCGT
This sequence comes from Pteronotus mesoamericanus, assembly GCF_021234165.1. Taxonomy (NCBI): domain Eukaryota; kingdom Metazoa; phylum Chordata; class Mammalia; order Chiroptera; family Mormoopidae; genus Pteronotus; species Pteronotus mesoamericanus. The sequence continues at coordinate 32,034,017 of NW_026555234.1, read as the reverse complement.
CCTCGGCGAGTGAAGAGGAGGAAGAAGGCTGTCTGGGAGCGCGCGAAGCCTCACGTCCGCGCGCCCACGCACCCACACACCCGCCCGCACTCCCGGGAAGTCTCGCGATGCCATAGCCGGCTGCTGCCGCTGCGAGTGGCTCCGGCTGTTGCTGTGGTTGCCCGAGTTGCTGCTGCTGTTGCGGCGGCGGTGCTGGTGGAGCGTCGGCCCTTGGCGGATGTTGACATTGTGTTGTTGTTACTGCTGACGGTAATGGCGGCGACGGCGGGGGCCGGGATCTCATCTCCTCTGTAGCCTGTGTCGAGTCAGCCAAGAGCCAACTCCGGGGCCTCTCAGCCCGAGGCAGCGACTCCCCTCAGCCTCCGCCGCCTCGCCGCCCGTACCCCGGCCGCAGCCCCTGGCATCAGGCCCCTTTGGGCAGGGGTCTCGGAGGTTCAGGATGGCGGATTTCGACGAGATCTATGAGGAGGAGGAGGACGAGGAGCGGGCCCTGGAGGAGCAGCTGCTCAAGTACTCGCCGGACCCGGTGGTGGTCCGCGGCTCTGGTCACGTCACCGTGTAAGGCCCGGAGGAGGGCGAGGACGAGGACGGGTGGTGCAGGGCTGCGGGCGGGGGGCGCTTTACTCCTCGGGAGCCCCATTTTCCCGGTGTCCGTCTTGGGTCCGGGGCCTAAGGGAAAGGAGGCGACCAGGAAGTGAGAACTTGCTTTATTTTCATTTGTTTCGTCCTCCGAAGTGGGGACCTTCCTCTCCAACACCCCTCTTAGCAGGCCCTACAGGCCAGGGCCGATGTGACGGATCTCAGAAGGGAAGGTCTTTCTTTAGGGTCAGTCCTTCGGGGCACTCCTTGAGCTCCGGGGTGGAAGTACACGTTTATGAGGTCCCTCCCCTGTGTTTTCTCATCCAGTTACCCTGTGGTTCTCTCCTCGTCTGGGCCTTTGAGCCTAGTGACATACGTCTTAAAGGCTCGGTCTGGGCCGGATGAGACCCCAGTGACAATTGGTAACGAGTGGGTCACTGTCGTTGTGTATGTGTATTTCACGCATACGCAAAGGTCTTCCCAGTTTCTTGCAGAGTCAGTTTCTGCAGAACTGATGCAAGTTCCCGTAGTTGTGTATGGTGAAAATGTACAGATGAACATATATTTAAGATATACAGAAGGATATATGTCTACCAATAATTTTTTTAAAAATATCTGTGTGATGGACGTACTGCTTAGGTTACTGAGAGTTCTCCGTAATGTAAATCCCTCTTTTGGGCATGAACTCTGGGATGGTTTCTTCATTGATGAGGGTTCTTGTAAGTCTGATTAGCAACATTGAAAAGTCTGATATTATTCAGACTGTAAGGAATGAGAGCTTTCCGAATGGCCATGACTAATAAAGGAATGTGAAGACTTGAACCAAATAAATGAGCTGTCCGGAAGCAGGAAGTTTTGTAATGTTTCACTGAGAAATCCAGAGTTTTATTCAACTTGAACTATTTATATTCTTTTTTTTTTTTTTTTTTTTTTTTTTTCATTTTAGAGCTCTTGTTCAACTCATAGATCAGACTTCTGTGCTAGTCAGGTATCTCCACCCTTCACATTTTTAGTAAAATGAAAGGGCTAGCAAATCTGAGACTAACAGTTTTCATTATATTTTGGGTTGGGTTGACTGGGATGTGCAATGCATAACTTTTAATGAAACAGTAAGACTTAAGATTGTCAGCAAAATCCTTGCATTTGTTAGTACATGATGTGACTAGTCATATTGCTGTTTGGGTATGCTTATATAATGCTTTCATTTCTTTAGCCCCTGTTAGTTTATATTCAGGTGATTTAATAGGGTGAAAACACTGCACAATCCCTCTCACGGAGTCATGAAAAGACAATGGAAATTATCACCACAATAACAGTTACTTAGTGTTTTGAGTGTCATCACCAGCAGAATTAAGAATTATAACCAATTGTCATGGATATTAAATCTCTCTTTAATATATTTAACAAAATTTTTTTAGTCTCATAACCAGTCATTTAATTTTCATCTTGACATTTTTACATTGTTCTAAACTTAAGTAGTATGTGGGTGCTTAAAGAAGGGATTTTCAAACTTTTTCATGCTGTCTGTCTATCTTTCCCTTACATTAACTCATTTCAAAAACAAAAAAACTGGCAGAATTCTGGTATTTAAAAAGGTGCAGCCATAGTTGTAGTTCTCTTTCTAAAACATTTTTTAATTTATCGATTTTAGGGGGAGAGAGACAGACAAAGATTTTTTGTTCCACTTATGTATGCAGTACAACCTTGGTGTATTGAGACGATGCTCTAATCAACTAAGCTACCTGACTGGGGCTGTTTTTTCCTTTTAAGGAAAGAAAAGCTAAGCACTTTGTTGGATAAATGGAAAATATAATAGGCAAAGTGTTTAGAATCAAGTAGGTGATTGGTTAATTTGTTTGTAGTTGGCTACTTAGCGAGGTGAACAAGGTGAGGGAGAAGCTAGTGGTTCTCAATCTTAGCTTCTCATTAGAGTCACCTAGGGAGATTTATTTATTTTATTTTTTATTGTTTAAAAAGATTTTATTTATTTATTTTTAGAGGGGAAGGGAGGGAGAAAGAGAGGAGAGAAGCATCAATGTGTGGTTGCCTCTCTCATGCCCGTTGCTAGGGACCTGGCCCGCAACCCAGGTGTATGCCCTGACTGGGAATCGAACTGGCGACCCTTTGATTCACAGGCTGGTGCTCAATCCACTGAGCCATGCCAGACAGGGCAGAGAATCACCTAGGGAGATTGTAAAAAATCCCACTTTTGCCCCAGGCCAGGCCAATTGAAAGCCAAGTATCAGAGTGATAGTTTTGGGTAGTTTTTGTTTTAGTTTTAAAGTTCCACCAGTGATTTTTATGCGTAGTTAGGATTGCAAACCACTATTTCAGAGTAGTATAATGAGGAACTATATGCCACTGGTAAACAGTATTCCTCTCTACATTGGGAGTGCACATATTTCTGTGATTTCGCTCCACCACTTGCCTCTCTTTTTTGTTACCTTGGTTTTAGGTCCTTGGTTGAAATCTACAGCCTGCCAATTCTTGGGTAAATTATTTATCTATGCCTCTTCAGTTAAGCTAGGGATAGTTATAGTCCCTAACTTTTAAGATTATTAAGGATTAAATGAGACGGTACTTGCAAATAATTCATCACATTGTGTGGTACTGTGCTCAATAAATAATTAACCTATCCACACGGATGATAATTAGTAAAAGTTAATACGGTGATCCACTTTGAGAAGCAAGAGTGTAAAGCACAGTACCAAGAAATCTGAACTGCCATTTTCAAACCTTAACAGTGATTCACTTCAGTTTTATTTTTCCATGTCTGAAAATTTGCATGAGGTTAAATTACGTGAAGTATTTTGATGAGCATTATTAAGAATACTTTTGCATTGAAAACCTAAGCCTGTTTTGTGGTGGCACAGGTAAGTATAGTAATAGTAATACAAAGCTTTTTTTTAAATGATTGTCTTGCATAATTCACAAGCACACTATGCCAATGGGTAGCCCACATAGTACCTATAAAGGTTTTTGAAATTTGTGCTTAAGGGTTACTTGAACTATTGAGCACGTTCAGTTTTTCTTGCTTTTAAATATAAATAGGAAGAGCTATTAAAACAGTTATAAGACTGGTTAAACTTATCACTGCCACTGTTTCCACCTCCTTCTGTAAAACTAAGCAGCAGTATTTTCTTACCAATTTGAAAGTAAATGATAGTGTTTACTGAATCTTTTGTAATCCAGATTAGTCGGAAAATCGTGTGTGTTTATCACGGATTTCACTTTTGAGTAGACCTTTATAGTTGTTTATTGTTGAATATTTCTATTCTTTTTCCCCTACTTTAACATATCATATTATAGCATTTTATTTTATTTTATTTTATTTTAGAAGTCACTGTATTCTCAAAATAAATGATTTGGTTTGTTGTTATAGGGATGTGAAAAACTAAATTACTTTCCATTCTCTACTACACAGGCAAGTCTTGGTTAATTTGGGGACGTAAGGATAGAAAATGTATAATTTGCCTAAACAAAGTCTAATGTGGTTTTTTACTACAAATAGTTTCATATTGACCCCAAATCAGACTTATACTTTGTAATTCCATCATAATCAGTATTCTTTCTCAACATTCTTCCAGATGAGTATAATAATTTTCATGTTAGAATTGCATGTAGCAATATAGAACAATATGGCAGCTCAAAGAGGAAGAAATTTTGACAAAATCATATTTGAAGGAAGAGAGGGAAATGATAAGTTCCTGTTATTTTATATTTGTGTACATGTAATTAAAAAGGTTTCCTGCTCACACTTAAAGTAGTTTTTTGGGGGGGTGGGGGTGTGTGTGTGTATGTGTGGCAGGGGTGGTATTTCTCATTATGTAATGAAGATGATGGAAAAAACAATTAACTTAGTAGGTAGTATTGGCAGATAGGTTACTATTTTAAGATTATGGAGTATTTTACCACATAAGATACATTTGTACAAAATATAGTGATCATTTTTTGAAGACTTTGATCTTTCACAATGATGATAGTGCTGAAGGATGTGTTAATCTAAAAATTAGAATTTAAAACTAGTTTTGGACCAGTATTTCTTAGCTAATCTACAGTTATAACTGACACTATTTGCTTCTTTTCACTTTATGACCTCTTATATCAGAATCAAATATGGAGCTTTTCTAAAGTTTGATTTCTAACTGAAGCTCTTTATAGAGCCATGTTATTTTGCTGAGGTTTGTTTCTTATGTTATTCTTTTCTAATTTCACTAAATTATCATGTACTCATTTCTGAGGTATAATCTTCCTACTGTTGCCGCAAACAATGCCTCCTCCTTTGCTAGTTTTTATCAGGGGCTGTGGGATATCACTCTCTTTGCTTGTCTTCACCTCAGGTGTGCTGTGGAAAGAAAGGTTTAGAAATGTGACTTGAAATTAAAAAAAAAAAAATTGGAAGCTACTTTGGAGTACAACAGGATCTTTGCATAGGACATACTACAAGAACACCTTAGTACTTATTGATCTTTCTAATAGTAGAGTCAATAAAAAATTGTTTGTCTGGAAGTGTATTGGTATTTCGACTCCCACTAGATACTATGGGTAGCAACAAGAGATCTGAACTTGATTTGCCCACTTAACAGAATTACTTCAATTAAACTTCATAACTCCTACTTTCTTTCCCCCAGTCAGCATAATGTATAAGGCATATTCCATTTTTAAGTAATAACCTTTTTGTTTTGAGATTTTTGAAGACCTTATTTATATTTCCCCACCAGGCCTGTAAAGTTGTTTGAGGTCAGGGTTTGTCCTTATTGTTCTTTATTTCTCCATTACTTAATATGGTGTCTGAAATATTATAGCTCCTGAAATGTTCTCTAAAATAAATGAGATGATTCTATACATCTTTGGATCTTGTCAGAATTGCCAAAGGAATAAATTCCTTTCCTTTCAGTTTGCCTTCCCTTGCTTCCTAATGAAGGCAAACAATATTTTGTATTAAAGCTCTTATAAAATCACATTCAAAAGATAAATGGTTCCTCCTTGTTTAAAACCGATAATTGTGAGGAAATTGTCAAGTTAAGATAGACATTATTTTCTTAAAAATTTTCTTAGTTCTTATAATTTGAACATAAGTAGTTTGACTTACTGACTATACCTTTGATAATACAAACAAAAAAATACTAAACATTTTATTGGACCAACTATGAAAACTTCTCAATGGGTAAATTTTCTTGAAGAAATGAGAAATACAGTAGTAAATTGTAGATTCAAAATTTTGCTTTGCATATTTGAATTTGAAATTTGCATGGTGTTCAGTGCAATCTGTTCAGTGTTGGATTCCTGGCTACCAACAGATGTGAAATTGACTAGTATTTAAAATGTCATGTGCCTAGCTAAGTGGAATACAGAGGCTAAATGGTAAATTATATGAAATTATGATAGTAAATAATCAAATGCTACTATTATTTAAAAAAAAACCTAAATAATACTATTCCAGAGAATAATATTTTTAATTGGAGAGTTGCTCTTGAATTCCAACTTGAGTTTATATTCCTAACAGGTTAAAAGCCAGGATATTAAATCAATTATATACCTAGAAGGGTATCTTAAGACTCTGGTATCTGTGTTTGATTTAGATTTCTAATCTATAAAGCAAAGATTTCATTCTCAATAAAATTAAACTTTAACTGTAGCAACAGATGCTCTTAGATATCTTTAGAAGATACTTCTCTATGGGTGTGGATACTTTAGAAGACGTTTTGGTGACTTTTCATTATTTGTTTTAGAATCAGTTTATAAAATCAGATCTTATACAAGTATTTTCATGTTCATGCAGTCTAGCTTAACTCCAGTGCAAGATTTCTTAAACTTGTCTAATTAGCAGAATTGCAAGGGCATTTAAAAAAAATACATCTTTAAGTTCTTATCCCAGACATCCTCAACCAGAATCATTAGAGAAAGAGCCTAGGAATTTTTATTATTAATAAGAGTTTAGGTGATTCTCATATCAGACACATTTGGAAAGCAATGGATGGTCCTATGGACAGAGTATGGTCTTTGATGTCAAGCAGATTGTTTTCAATGCTCAGATACCTCTTAACTGTAACATGACTGTAACTGTTAGCTTTTCTGAACTTCAGTGTTTTCATCTGCAAAAGGATAATATCTACCTCAGAGATTAGGTGTGAAAGTCAGAAATAATTTATGTAATGATCTGGACCCATAGTAGGCATTGAGCAGATTATTATCACTTACTTTGATGTTTATCCCTTCATGCATAGTTTTTGGTTTTCTTGGAAATCAGTACAAAAGGTAACATATGCTTTCCTGCTTTCAAACAAGATTTTGAGCATAAATCAGAATTAACTGATAGAGTGTAGGAAACATGACATCAAAAGCAGATATTATCAGATTGACACACTGATATTCTTAAGGTATTTTGGGGTTTGAGGATCTTCTCTAAATGTCATTTTCTTTTGAATTTTACATGAATGGGCTTTTGCTGTTTACCTTCTTTTCTTTCTATCTAATTCATCATCTTTAGGTTGGAAATGAGACAGCTAACCTTATCAGAGCTATATATAAAGAAAGGGAAGTTGGTTCTGAGTGCTGGATTTAGATGTTTGAATTTTAATACCTGGGTTTTAAGATGTTTGTTTCCTAAGAGTACTTTTTGCTTACTCCTTCATTATCAGCTGTCTTATTGATGTTTTCTGATAAGTAATTGAGCAGATAATCATTAAATTTTATGGTAGGTATAATGTGAGGTTCTGGGTATATTATTATGAATGAAACACACATAGTTAGTTCCTCTACCCTTGTGGAGCTTACACCTAATAGATAAACTATGAGAAAACTGCTGTGAAGGCGAATGATAGAGTGCTGTGATTGAAAATAATGAGATTGGGAGAACTTCTGAGGAGGTAACATTTAGAAAGGATGAGTGACTCCTGGAGCACAGCAAAATAAGCTTGGCTTGCCTGAGAAACTGAAAGCCTACTTCTGTATTGTGGCTAGAGTATAGTGAACTAAGGGAATCGCCTTGAAATGAGGTTGCTAACCTCAGTAGTGGCCAGAAACGGTTACAGAGGGTTTAGACTGAAACTGGGAAGAGTAGTTAGGAGGCTGTTGGAACAGTCTAGATGTGACATGATAGTGACCAGGTCTAGGGTGATTGATTATCTTTACATGAAGGAGGTATTACAGTTTTGGCTATAAAGCCATGAAATTTCACAACTTCTCTATGGGTGTGGAAAAGCACAGCAATGGCCACTTTTGCCATCTCATTCCTTAGTTGTGGTTTTTTGTTTGTTTGTTTTATTTTTGTTTTTGTTTTGGCTTTGTGGAGGGTAGGGCAAAGAACTGTGGCTGCCCTTACTGTTGACTGAAGACTGTCTTGATGGCATACTTGCATTTCCTGTTCTTCTGCCACAGGGCAGCTAGTGTGCCAAGAGAACCCCATGTGCCGGAAGTGGAGAGGGGCTTTCCCACAGCCTCGTAGATTTTGGAGTAAGGACCTTTGTAAAGCAGTATCCTTTAGCTACAAGATGTGCGTTATTTAACAATGATCTGTCCATTAGATTTGAGGAAAAGGTTGTTTTTTTTTTTTATATCTTTACACTTAAAACTGAATTGTGTATACTAGGGCTAAAATTTCCTCACAAGGTCCTGGAAGAACTGATTTTTTTTCTTAGGCTTTTTCTCATCCTACCATGTGACGTTTATTTAGGGTAGAGTTGGTTGGATTTTGGGCTAACCTATCATTGTCTTTTGATTGATAAGAAGTAAATGTTTGTGTATTTAATTTGACAAGCAGGTATATACATACTTCCTGCAAGAGCTCCTTGTTTATTCTGTTTGATCCTGCATTGTGGTTACAATGGAGTCCTTGTTTAGTCCAGTGAAGGAGTTCTGTATACCCAGCGTTCTTTCTACGCCCTTTCTAGACTATTCAATTATAAATCTTACTTGAAATTGATATTTTTGTAGTCTCTACTATAAACCAGTTCAACTATATGTTATTTCTTAAATGAACATAATTTATTATCATTGTATTGCTCATAAGATTTATTTGAATTTGAATAATATTCTAAAATATATATAAATTAGATATATAATTTTTTTTTTTAGTGTAGTACAGATAAATTTAAAGTAGTTGACTTGGCCCAAGTGCCCATTAATAGATGAGTGGATAAAAAAGTTGTACATATATACAGTGGAATATTACTTGGCCATCAAAAGAATGAAATCTTTCTATTTGTGACAATATGGATGGACCTGTAGGGTATTATGCTCAGTGAAATAAGTCAGAGAAAGACAAATACCATATGATTTCACTTACATGTGAAATCTAAAGAACAAAGTAAATGAACAAAATAGAAATAGACTCATAGGTATAGAAAACAAGCTGATGTTTGCTAGAGAGAAGGGGATTGGGTACCTAAGTGAACAAGGTGAAGGGATTAAGAAATAAAGATTGGTAGTGATAAAGTCATCATGGGGATGTAAAGTACAGCATAGGGAATATAGTCAATAATACTGTAATAACTATGTATGGTACCAGGTGGGTACTTGAAATATCAAGGGGATCACTTTTGTCTAACCATTATTCTGTACACCTGAAACTAATATAATATATTAAATGTCAATTGTAATTGAAAAATAAAAAAATGAAATAGTTGAATTGGATTAGTTGAATCTTCATATCGTCAGAAGTAAATACTATGAAGTTTAATCAGTATCATTTATATAACCTCACTGTTTAACAACATATGTAATCATCTATTAATTCTTAAAAATATAATCTTAATAATTGGTATTAATAAATCTAATGCTAGTATATTATATTTAGAACTGTGTAGAGTGATGAGGTTTATGATAGTGTGAATATATTGTATGATTTAAATAAGTCTTTGATTTCACTAGTTTATGAATGAGATTATACTTTCACAGAGCCAGATGAACCCAAATGTTTGAGAATTTGGTCACACAGTTAATATTTTTAGACTTATTCTGAGACTAATAAAAATATGTCTCGAACTCCAGGGGTACTGTATCTTCTGGGCAAACATAGTACACTTTCAGTTCCAGCCTTTCCTCCTTAAGCTACATTGATATTCAAATGTATATTAAGGCAGCCAGATTTATTTAAAACATTTTTATGCATTAAAATTATTCTGTAGTTATAACTTCATCTCCTAAAGTAGCTAAAAAGCTGATTCCATTGAGCTCATAGTTCAGCATTAGGAAATAAATTGTTACCTTCCATAAAAATCCCATGTATTCTTTGTGAATCTGAAATTTCTAGTTTATATGTTCATAGGTCTTGTCATATTTCTAGGAAGATAAAATTTTGTGAGTCTGTGGAGTTGTACAGGTTGAATATCTCAGAATCCGAAATATCCACAACTGAATTCATAATCTTCCCCCAAATCAGCATCAAATGTAGCCTTCCCATTCTCAGTTTACGGCAGATCTGACATCTTACTTGCCTGGATTAAAAAATATTTAACCATCCGTGATGTCCCCTCTTTCTCTTGCATTCAGTCAGCCAAAAAATTAATCCATTGGCTGTATCTTGAAAATATATTAAAAATCCAACCACTTTTTACCATCTCCACTGCTGGTGTGAGTTGTCATTGTCTCTTTTGTGCCTCACACTTAATACTTTCCTTCTCCCTGCTTCTACCTTTTCTCAGCCTTTACAGTACGTGTACCACAGTGATCCTTTTAAAATATAAATCAGATCATGTCTCCCCAAAGGTCCCCCTCTTCAGAGTTAAAGTCTCTTAGCAGCCTGTAAGACTAACTGAACTGGCCCATCATTCCTTCTCTGACTTTATTTCTACTATTCCTTCATTTGTTTACCAGGCTAACCACAGTAGCTTCCTTTCCATTCCCTGAATTATTCCAGGCACACTGGTAGCTTTGGGTTTTTGCACTGGGTGGTTCTACCTTTTGGAATATTCCCATCAGGTTTCCAGATGGCTAGCTCCTTCATGTTCTTCAAATCTTTCACAATTACCATATTCTGCCATGTATAATACATACTTTCTTTTTTTTTGCCCAGATTTTTGAGAGGAAAAATAAGGATGTGCATTATAATAGGTAGTACTAATTCCCATGTATAGTGTAAATTATAAATTATAATGTAAATAAAACATGGGTGTGCATTATACCTGTGCAAAATACGGTATCGTTCTTAATGCGTCCTACTCTTCTCTCTATTTAAAATTAAAACTCATTTACCTACTCCTTATTTTGTGTTAACTTTTTTTTCATGGTGCTTCCTCTATCAGAATGTGAGATGTGTCAGAGTTGATAAAGGGCACAAACGTTTGACAACTCTCTCTTGCAAAAAGAAAAACTTAAACTGTCTCATCTATAAAATGTGAAGTCCGTAAACCCTTGCTAATTTTTTTTTCCTTAAAAACTTTGTGATGGTATTTGACCTTTGGGTCATATAAGACCCTGAGTGGCCAGTTGTCTTACCTGAGGCAAATAAAACCCGAAGGGAGATTTGCTTTCCTAAGATAACATACCTAATTGACACTGAACCAGGATTAGAATTCGGGCATTCTGTTTCTCCCTTGTGCTGCTCTTCCATTTCACCACAGTAACTGCTTTGTGCTTTTCAGCTGTTTGTCTCACCTGCCTGGATTCCTGACCCAAATTGCTTGCCCATGTAAGCTACAAACTCTTTAATGTTTGGCTTTCCTGAACGCAGGACCTCTTTGTGTACCTTGTTTCCTTAATGCCACCCTCTTGAAGAATTTGCCAGGAAGTTGGAAAAATCTTTTGACAGTTATTACTAGCCAGTCTGATTATTGGCTGTTCTGTTTGCTAAGCTGTTTGAAGATGGTATTTATGAAGTCATTGAAATCTAGACATTCTCTAATTTGTTGAGTTATCTGTAGTGGGTATTAAATGATAATATTGGCCACTTTATTAGAAGGATAACAACCATAATAAAAACATAGCAGACATTTATGTTGTTTTATAATAATAAAAAGCAGTCACAACGTATAGGGTTTATGCCATGTGGTGTTGGTGTTTTATTTATATCAACTTAATGAGTCATGCCAGTTATTATTCCTGGTGTATGAATAGGGAAACTGAGTCTCAGGAAAGGTAACTAACTTGCTTAAAGTGACATATCTAGTAAATGGTAGTATCAACATTACATTCCAGGCAGTCTGGCTCCAGAATATCCTTGCTTAATTGCTTCTTTTAAAAACACAAGAACCAAAAACAACAAACTTACGTGCTCTATGTTATTTATCAACACAAACATTTATAACAAAATCCTACGTATTTTGGGATTTTAGATACAAATGTGAAAAAGTTCAGAAACTTTTTTTTATAGATCCATATGAGAATGTTAATAACATTTGTTATGTATTTTAATTTTATAATTTCTGTTTGATGGAAAAGTTTTCCCTTCATTTCTCTAATATTTTCTCAATTTATGAAGTTTCTAGTTCAAAAAGCTAAACATTTCCTATGCTGATAGAGAAAGTTATTAGAGATGTTATTCTGTAGTAGAAATTGCCCTGGGCTTGGGCTCAAGAGAGTAAGGACCTGGCCTACATATGCATTAGTTATGAGACCCAAGTTACTTGCCTCTTATGCATCGATTTCTTCGTCTGTAAAATGAAGTGTTTGGACCAAGGACCCTTTCTAGCTCTCAGATTTGTAGATTCTACTGTTGTGGAATTAGAATTTTTCCTCTTTAATTTTCTTTTAAAAATAATTTTATTTATTAATTTTTAGAGAAGAGGAAGGGAAAAAGAGGAGAGAAACATTGATGTGAGAAACATAGATTGGTTGCTTCTTGTATGCACCTCAACCTGGTACTGAACCCTCAACCCAGGCATGTACCCTGACTGAGAATCCAACCAACCACCTTTTGCTTGTGGGGTGATACCCAACCAACCAAGCCATGCTGGTCAGGGCTTTTCTCTTTAATTTCTTAGTTCTTTACAATATACTTAATATATATTTAAACAAACATTAAAAATCCTTAAAAATACTCTAAAATATACTTTAAAACTAGTAGAAGTATCTTGAAACCTAGGTATGTCGATAGCATGTATATTATTTCCTTGATCTGGCATGCAGATAAAAGGAAAAGCCTTTTAATCATCTATTTTTTTTCTTCAGGTTTAATCTTTTTCCTAATTATAATGAAAAACCATAAAGATTATTAAAAAAAATGTAGAAGTAGCCCTGGCTGGTGTGGCTCAGTGTATTGAGTGCCAACCTGCAAACCAAAAGGTTGTTGGTTCAATTCCCAGTCAGGACACATGCCTAGATTACAGGCCATGTCCCCATTTGGGATGTGTGAGAGGCAACCAATCAATGTCTCTCTCATACACTGATGTTTCTCTCCCTCTCTTTCTCCTTCCCTTCCCCTCTTTCTAAAAATAAATAAATGAAATCTTTAGAAGAAAATTTGGAAGTAGAACTTTGCAGTGAAGCAGAAAATAAACCATCTTTAATCAAGAGGTCACGGTCATTTAATATTTTTATTACTAGTTATTAAAATTTTTTTCTAGAAATCTTTAGTTTACAATAGTAATATATGTTATTACAGAAATTTTAGAAAACATGAAAATGTAAAGAATGAAGTATCTCCTGTGGGTGTATTGGCTAGGGTTAACATTTTTGTGGATTAACTTTTTTTCTTTCTGTATATATAAATATTTTTATTAAAACAATTGAGATCATAGTTATTTTATATTCTACCTTTTCTATTTAACATATTGGGAATATATGCTAGTATCATTATAGGTTCTTAAAATGTATGAAATACTGGGCTCTATTAGATTTCAAACAGCAGAACCACCAATGGAGCCTTAAGTAGTGGAAATTTATTGTACCAATGCATGGATACTAAGGAAGACAGGAAGCTTTGCCCCTGTACACCCATACTTCAAGGAGACTGATGATGAAATTATTGTCATTTTTTAAAAAGACTTAATTTATTTTTAGAGAGAGGGGAAGGGAGGGAGAAAGAAAGGGAGAGAAACATCAGCATGTGGTTGCCTCTCGTGCTCCCCCACCTGGGGACCCGTTCTGGAACCCAGGCATGTAACCTGACTGGGAATCAAACCGGCGACCCTTCGGTTCACAGGTGGGCACACAATCCACAGAGCCTCACCAGCCAGGGCTATTCTGTTATTTTTCTCAGCAGTATGTGTCCTTTGCTCCCTGGTCTTGTAGTCTGTCACAGAAACTTACCTAGTTTCAGTTCTAGCTTCTGCTGTTGCAGCGTAAACTGGCAGACTGCTTTTTCCCTCTATCTCAGTTTCTGCCTATAGCTGGCTTCAGCTTAGTCTTGATTGCTACTTATTTATGGCTTTACTGTATCTTGGTTTCAGCTAAACTTCATGTAACCAACTGTGGTCTCTTATTTTATACCTCCAGAAAGAGTGTCAGATTGAATTAGTCAATGTCCAAGTTGGGTAGGCTTTTGGGCCCTGCCATCCCATATGCTGCTCTTCTTAAAGCAGATGCCCATTTGTGTTCTAATTTGCCAGAGTATAGGGAGCTGCTAGCCAGGCACTTAGAGTAACAGATTATTGTATACTACACATTGTTTTGAGCTGTGTAGTATCCTTTAGATTGATGTATTATTATTAGTTTAGTGCAAGTGTGGGGCATTTTAAAACTTTCAATGTTAAAAATGGCATTGAAACTCAGAAGCAAAGAAAATAATCACAGAGCAAAACATGTTGAAACAAACAGTCAAGATTCTTGCATGGTTGCGTTTAAAGGGCAAAATTCATTCACCATGAGCTCAAAATATATTTTTATTTAAAATAATGCATTAGTGAATTCTAAGGGACATTAATATGAGACATACAAGGAACATAGAAGAAATAAAAATGGAAGTAACAAAGGACTGGGCTTGAACTATAGAAAAGGTTGAAATGCATTTGGGAAAACTATTGATTGGTGAATCCAAAACTCACTGTTTACTTATGATAAAATATCTAGTTAATACCAAATAAAAGATTCAAATAGGAAAAGATTATGATGATGTATATTATAAAAATACATTTAAAGTATTTACTTAGCAACTAGTTACTATACATCTGCTGAAGAAAGGTCCTATTTTAAGAAACAACAAATGAAATGAAATATCTTTAATGCTCCCTTGCCAAAATTGGACTGCAGAGTACTTGGTTCTTCATTAACATATCTGTGCCACTGTAATTATTTCCTTTGGATACATATCTAGGAGTAAAATTACCAAAGGGTATGAATATTTTCTAAAGACTACATTCTATAGAATCGTATCCTTGAAGACTATCATTTTGCAAGCTTTTGTCCTTTACAGTTAAGATAATGGTATATGTAGTCTTTTGTATTATCTTTTTACTTAACAATATATTACATGTACTTTCCATATTATTTGCCAACTTCATTTTTAATAATTGTCTAATCTGTTGTACTGAGATACTATATAATTCACCTAATAATCACATGTTATTTTATTTCTCTATCATTTCAGGGAACTTGTTTATGCATATATTTTTATTTACATTTGAGATTATTTTTTAGGCTAGATTCCTAAAAGGAAATTACTGACAAAGGTTTAAATATTGTTTGTCAATTTGATTTTTGGAATAGTTGTAATAATTTATAGTTTCACTGACAGTACATAATATTTAAGATTTTCTTACCAACATAAAATATTTGTTTTATTTTACTTAGTCTTCGTAGATAGCTGAATTACAATGTTACCCACCTCAAATCATATCTTTTAAAATTAAGTGCTACTTCAGTACTGCCTTGTGAATTAATAATATTAGAGTATTAGGTTTGAAGGGAGTGCACCTTCCTACCGCATTGCTCTTCTTTCAAACATATCAAATCATCATTTTATCAGATGAAACTTGGCCTTTCCACTACTGCCCAGGGCTAATTGTACTTTGATTTAGAAGAAACTAAATTGTTTTAACCAGTTTTTAGAACTTTAGACTTAAAGGTTTGTAATTGATAAAAAGAGTAATTTATAATGCTCTCAAGTTAAGTGGAAACATACTATATAATCTCATTTTCATTGCTAACAAACCCCACCTCCTGACAAACTTAAAAAAAAAAAAAGAAAAAAACCCCCTCCCAAACCAAACTAAGTAGTAAATAAGTAATGTCACATTAAAACCATTAAAGGTAACATTTTGTAGTTAATACTAACAAACATGAAGTGTGCTTTCTTGTCCATTTAATAAAATAAGATGGTCTTATAAAACTTAATCTGACAGTATTTCTTTAGTTGACTTAGAATTTTTTTAAAAAGTCTTTAGCAGAAATGAAAGACACAGCAAAGGAGTGTAAGTCATTCCCCACTCTGATACTTAAGCTCTATGCCAATAGAAGGCATGGCGTATGGAGGAGAACATGCTGAAAAGAACTGTTTTCTGTTGTTCAGAGCAGTCTCATCAGTAAAGAAATGTTGATTAAACCTGGATTGTAGTGGTTGTAATAATGAATGGAAGGTGAGGTTAAAGATAGTGAATGTAGAAAACACTTTAAAGACATTGGATGAGGAAGGAAAAGAGATGGATACCATCATGTATTTGAGGAAAAAGAAAATAGGTATTCAGATTCTCAGGCTTGGTAGACTTAACGCAGGTTTGTAGGCTGTGTTAAGGAGCCAGAAGAGAGGGAGAGTACAGTGGCTTACAGAGGAAACTAGAGGATTTACGACCAGGAGTAAGTGGCTAGCTCTGGGAAGCTTGCCTTCATTGAGAAAGATGGTAAAGGTACTGAAGACATAGGTAAATCTAAAAATGAAAGGGAGAAAAGGCCAAGCAGTTTATGTTCAATGTATTTTTCCCTCCCTCTGGTTGGAATGAAAGGCTATAGCTGTCTGCAAAAAAATGTGGGTTGTGAGGATAAGGTTGAGCACATAAAGGAGCAACAACTATGGAGTATGGAAATGAAGCTGATTAGGAATGAATAAAGATTATCGTAATGTCAATCTAACTAAAGTTAGATAATATATTTATAATAGGTGGTTTTTCTGTTGTAGCTCGAGGCAGTGGGGATTGAAGAAAGTAAACATTTCAGTTGAATTACATTGACAAGAGACACGCTAGAGATGCAGAAAATAAAGGGTGTTTTTGGAGTATTGTCAAAACGATTGATTGTGTAATTCTGGCGGATAGGAAGGAAGAGAGTCTTAGGGAGCTGATACAGAGTGAAAAAGCAAAGAATAGTCATAAGCAGTAGAAAACAACCAGAGATGAAAAAACAAATTTGGTAAGTGTGGGAGATATGAAATGATTGATGGTAGTGGTAAGAGGGGAATTTTACAGTTTAGAATTTTAGAGGTGATACAGTTACAAATTTGGATGACAGTATCCAGCCTGTTTCACAGTGGATGGGTTGCTAAATTAAATAGAGGTGAATTTCCTCCGAATGGATGAGGTCAAGTGGTCAGGGAGGTTCTGGTGCCAAGTATTGAACTAATTGGGATGAAGACAAGAATTACGGTGGAGAGGGAAACTGACATGTTAGTGTCCTTAGTGTGAAGGTGTGCAGAAGAGTTAACTTCAAGGCTTAAGGTGGCTATTCTTAGAAAGGCTTGCTTGCAGTGTTGGCTCTTGGCTGGTGTCTGGGAACTTGGAAATTGGGAGTGTTCTCAGTATTCCCAGAATTGATAAGAATGGCTCACTCTGCCTAAAGTGTACAATGTGGTTTATGCTGAATGCCCGCTTTCCTTCTGGGAGTCTGGATTTTGGTGCATGCTAAGTAGAGGGCACCTGTGTGACCAAAGCCTTGGGCACTGAGTAACGAGCTTTCTGGGTAGACAGCATTGTATACATGTTGTCAAAACTAATTATTGGAGAAATTTAAGCACATTCTGTGTGTGTTCACTGAGAACATACCCTTGCAAGCTTGATTCTGGTTTCCTCTGGACTTTGCCCCATGTGTCTTTT
This sequence comes from Pteronotus mesoamericanus, assembly GCF_021234165.1. Lineage (NCBI taxonomy): Eukaryota > Metazoa > Chordata > Mammalia > Chiroptera > Mormoopidae > Pteronotus > Pteronotus mesoamericanus. Next base: position 32,016,540 of record NW_026555234.1, on the reverse strand, counting down.
TCTTTTGCTGCTTTTGCTGTAATCAGTCTAGCTGTGAATACAACTATATGCTGAAACCTGTGAGTCCTCCTAGTCAAGCATCGAACCTGAGGTTGGTCTTGTCGGCCTCCGACACAGAGGGAGTGACTTGGAAGGCTAAAAATAATAGTCGGGACTTGGAAAAATATGATATAATCAGAATTGATGGGCATCAGAGGAAGAGAGAACTGGTGTGGAAGACTACAGTGAGGAGATAGTGAAATTGGACATTTTTTTCTGGTCTGGAAATTGATTAATTTATTCAGCAAATATTTATTGAGTATTTATGTCTGGCATTGGGCCAGATATTTGAGGTATAAAGATAATTATGAAACCATACCTACCCATAAGCAACTCATTGTCTATCAGGGAAAGGAGTTAGACTAGTTAACGTAACAAAAATTATAATAAGATGTGATAAAGACTGTACAAGGGTAAATATAATCAATTAGTATTGGAACATGGGAGATGGAGTCTGGAAGCTGGACTCCTGGGAAGGAGCTGTAGTTGAAGATTTATAAGGAAAGAGTGTCATTTCAACAGAATTTTTGGTTAAAGTGAAAAAAAAATTTAAGAGTTATAAGGAGGTATCTAGGTAGCAGATAAACAAATTAAGGGGTCTAAAGTTAAATATTAAAAGGAGTTGAGAAGGGGAAGGACCTGTTAGGAAAGGGAGATTCTGAACTGGATGAAGATGAGAGTACAGGGTAAGGGAGTGGCTTAAACTTTGAGTTATAGGTATAGATTGTTGGAATGAGGTGGCAGTGAATTGGCAATAGGTAGCATATGAGTAAAACAAGCCTATTTCAAGATGTCACTTAGATTTAGGTGTGAAGTTAAGTTCCTCTGCAAAGCTCTACCGGGTGTATTACATGAACTTTTTCTTTTTAATTGTATTTTTTTCCCATTACCGTTTATTTCCCTTGTATCCCCACCCCTCTTACCTACAATCACGACACTGTTGTTTGTGTCCATGAGTCCTTTTTCCTTTTTGCTCTATCTCTCCCCCTCCATGAACTTTGGAAATTACCGCATTATATAAAAGTAAAAATTTGCCTTGTACATGCTTTCTGTAAAAAAAATTTTTGTAAAGGTGATATAAGACTTTTTTTATAGGACCTTGTGATCATGAAGTGTTACATAGAAGGTGCTTAACAGTTGTGATGTGCAAGACTTCTCTTTTCTGCAAATACTAGTAGACCTGTAAACTTGTATTAATAATAGGTAAGAGCAAAATAGGTTAAGTTTAATGTATTTTATTTTTTTGTCATATTTGCCATTCTTTGAAAATAGTTTATATATATTTTATCAGTTCTGAAGCCATGAGTATTTTAACCATGATTCAAGAAAATTTCTTTTAGATAATAGAAACAGATGTAGATATAGCACATCTACATTTTCTTTTATACCATCTAATGGATTGGCAATTAATAGACATTGAATGATAAATAAAACAGTTGTTGATAGCACTTTGCCAGTCCAAACTTTCTTTTTTATTTCCCTCTTCTACCTCTCCTTCCCTATGTTCCTTTGTACTTTCCCTTCTTCTGCCTTTATTGCTTTTATATACCAAGAATACCAATTATAATTCATGGCCATTGTTTATGTCCACCAGTAACACTCAAAGCTAGGAAAAAAGCTATCTATTAAAATAATATGCTTTGAAGTTAGTTTTTAGGGTATAGGTGGTATCTCAAATTAAATGAACCATTTTTTCTTTTTATTGTGCCAGTTAATATTCAGCATTATTTATTTGTTTATAATTAAGTAAGACTGTCATTTCAAGGAAAACAGCTTACAGCATTTGTTGTCAATAATATAATTCCAGCTCTCAGAGGAAGATTAGAATTTTAGAAAATTTGTATCTGCTACTGTGAACTTGACAGCTTCCAAAACTTAAAGACCTTTCTGATCAAATTAGTGATCATATTAATGAATGTGATGATTCCTGTATCATAAATTGAGGTGTGTCAGCATTTGACAAATGTATGAAGGTTACAAAATCAGGTCAGAGTAAAGAAAAACCATTCAAAGTAAAGATATGTCAATGAATTTTAATTTAGCAGAGTATTAAAAGTTCATTGGTAGAGTTCCGTTTCCTCCTTGCAAAGAACCATGAGAGACTACCTTTTGACAAGTTTTGGTATAGTATCAAATTAAAATATGGACAATTTTTCAACTACATATCTGGCAAGGCCCAATTTTCTTCATAAATTATCAACCAAAAAGATCATATCACAGATTGAATGCAGGAAGAGATGTGAGAATCCAGCTGTGTTCCATCGTTAGGCATTAAAAATATATGTGAAAATGTAAAATACTTTTCTCACTTAAAGATGTTTGTTGAAAAAGTATTTTGCATAAAAAATGTTATGTTAGCATATAATGGACTCATTTCTGAATAAAATTTTAAAATGTTTTAGATGTCCTAGTTCTAATGTCTAATCCAAAATATTGATCAATGTAAGCCACATAAACTTAAAAGGTCTTTGAGGTCCTCAAGGATTTAAAAAAATAAAGAGGTCCAGACACCAAGTGTTTAAACACCTCTGTAGCAGAGTAGTATGTTACAAATGGAGATGAGGAAAGAGTGCCTGATTATCATTGCCCATTCTGCCTATAGTCATGAAGCATTTCATTTTGAATATTAAGTCTTGTTTAGAGACTTTTAAAACAGAAAGCAAAGTTGCTGTTGGAGTTCACCCCTGTGGACTGGGGAGACTCCAAGGCTTTCAACAGCAGCATCTTTTTGACCCTTCTTGCAGGTATTCTTGTGTAACTGGTGGGAAACAGAAGCAAAGGGGAATGGAAAAATCATCAGCACCAAACCAAGTTAATGGTTGCTGGAAAAGCTGAGCACTCCCATCTAGTGTGAATCATTTTACCGGTAATCTTTCCTGGGATATTTTTTTGGGGGTAAGATGAAGGAAGAGGAAGAATTACTATCTGTTCCTAGGATACAACTTAAAATGTATTACTGAGGAGGAACTGAGTGCCAAAAGAATGTCCTTAGAACTACCAGTTCTTACTTGGAAAAATAACTAACTACTAGCCTAACTTAAAAGCTCTGCCTGCAGGAACAGCAGGGCAGTTAGCTCGTAATGCTCCCTGGGCAAAGGGTCAACACTCAGCCACTCAGCCAATAAGGAAGTATCCAGGCTCTGAAAAGAAAGGAAATTAGGGTTTATACTCGTATTGGACTGCTCTTTCCACCTTAGCATGTCACCTAGCAAACTAGTTACTTGATAAAATAATTTAACCTGTTTTCAGTATTTAATCACTGGGGGTATAAGGAAGACACTTTTAAAGATAGAAAATATTGCAAAGAAATCTACTTTGGGAGACTTGGAGGTATGTGATCGTTGCTTTTCTAAAAAATTTAAAAACCAGTTGGAAGGAGATGGTTAATTGCAGTAACAAACCTGGTTGAAATGGAAACTATTGATTGAAGGAGGAAACCTCCAGACCAAGGGAGATAATGTAAGAAAAGGAAATTATCATTGAGATGGCTAAATATTCAAACATTTGTTGACTGGCATCTTCCCCAAGGGAAATGGATAAAAAGGAAATATGTTACCTAGAGACCTCACTGAATGATATCAGCAAGCAATTCACACCTCTTCCTAATAGTAGGATTTTTGAGGTTGGAGGTGAGTTATCTGTAGGGGGTTTTTCAAGTAGAACCACATTGCTCTGAGACCCCCATATAGGCAGAAAATAGATTTAGCTCAGTTTTCCAATCTTAGAAAGAGAATGGCATTAATGCCAGAATTACATTAAACAATAATGGTTGCCAGTTTATGAGTATGTTTAGTGTGAAAAGAACTTGGACTTGGACCTAGGTAGCTGTATTGTAATCTCTGTAAATAGTATTCATTGTTTTTAAAGACAGATTAATGTTATTTCAATATTGCTGTTAAATAATATACGACAGTACTTAAGATGATGAAATGGTCTCAGATGCCCTCATTTACATGTAGGGAAGCCTACATCATGATACAAGCAACAACCTGACCCACAGAAGTGTTTTATTTGACTTGTACAGTGTTTTAAAGATAGAAAATATTGCAAAGAAATCTGGTTTTCCAGTTCCTCTTGGCAAAAAAGAAATTTTGCCATCTGTCAGAAGAGGGTCTGCATTCTAGATTGACAGTAATCAGCTTGAACTGGTGTCTCCAGGATCCAACAACAGTCATCATGTTTAAGAATCTCAATTTTTATTTCCAGAGTGATCTGCTACTGCCAATGTGTCTAAGTATGTTATTCTTTCCTGATAACTTATGTAAAGACAATGGCAGGGGGAGATTGAATGTGGGAGAAGGGGCATGGATAGGGCAAAGGAGAGTAATGGGGGAAAAGCGGGGACAACTGTAATTGAACAACAATTTAAAAATTAAAAAACAAACAGACTTGTGCCCAATCAGTTCTCATGATTTAGCAAATATTTAAACATTTAAAGATATTAAAATGAGTTACCTTGGTTTCATTTCTTTGGGGGTATATATAGCAGGTGTTTTAAAATTTGGAATCTTAAGTAGTCAGGTCAGCTGGACCTGGACCACATTGTTCCAGGTGTTTTTAGCATTTTCTGGCTATAAGGGCTGTGTAGAGCTCAAAAAGTGCTAAATAATCAATTTGCACTCTTAGACATGTTACTGCTATATTGAGTGTTAGCAAGTGCTCTTAACCTAAAGAGTAATTCATAGAGATTTTAGCTTTCTGTAACTTAGTTGGAAGAACCTTAATTTTGACAAAATTGAACAGTGTGTTGTTTTTCATTACATTAATATTTGGCTCCCAAAGAGAATACCAAAGAAGTCATTCTCAGCCTGTTATACAAAAGTTTTGATTCATTTGCTAAAACTGCTTGTTACATTTCATAACTTGCTGATTACAGTATTTTTTTGTGTCAAACTTCCATTGTTCAATATTCTGTATATGAAGTTGCTGTCTATTTACTTGACCCTTGATTAAGTTAAATGGTCTATTTTGTGCAGCAATGACATGCAATAACATTTTTCTCCTTTTTAAAATAGATTTGGACTAAGCAACAAGTTTGAATCGGAATTCCCTTCTTCATTAACTGGAAAAGTGAGTGTTAATTATTTAGCTACTATTTATACACCTCAAAACTAAAGTCTTTTCCTAACAAATTAGGAAAAAATTTATGCTAATGATACATGTTTATTGACATTAATATTACAGTGTTGTTTTTTCTTTAGGTAGCTCCTGAAGAATTTAAAGCCAGCATCAACAGAGTTAACAGTTGTCTTAAGAAGAACCTTCCCGTTAATGTACGTTGGCTACTTTGTGGCTGCCTTTGTTGCTGCTGCACGTTAGGTTGCAGTATGTGGCCAGTTATTTGTCTCAGTAAAAGAGTAAGTTGAATTATATATTTTAATTTAAATTTAGAAGTTGCCAAGCAAGTCTTGCATTTATTTTTGTTTTTTTGTATTAAATGTGTCACAGTATCCTGAACACTATACGTAAATAATCTGATCCAGTAGAAGACTAATTAATTAAATTATGCTATGTTTATATGCTGCTTATATTAAATAGCCATCTAAAAATTAAAATTTTTATGTCATACTTGAGAGTGAAGTAGAATACAGCATATATTCTATATACATATATACATATTGATGGTAGTATAAGATAGTGATCTAGAATGCTGAGTTTGGCTGTACCACTTATCTCTGTGACCTTAGGCATGTTTCATAACCTCTTTAAACTCCTGTTGACCTATCTGTAAAATAGTATTCACCTACCTACATGAATAGGATTGTTGTAAGAATAAAATGAAATAGTATTTGTAAAGCTATTAGCTAAATAGCTCAAAGTAGTGTCTAATAAATATTGACTAATAGCATTATTACTAATATGTAAGATAATACCCACAGAAGAAATAAAATGGTTACAGTTCTTATTTATAATTGGTAAGATGATGGGTAATTCTGTTTTCTTTCTTTTGTGTTTTACAAGTTTCCTGTGAAGAGTACATAGTGATTCTGTAATCAGAAAAAATTGTCTAAAGAGTTGTAATTTTGAGTGCTTATAATGAAAATTTCCAAGATGTTGGTAGAGATATGAAAAATTTTTATGAATTGACTGTATTACATTTTTGTTAATGTTTTTTAAAATTATGGTAATTATAAAAATGAAATACGGTTAAGTGGAAGTTGAATGAATGGTATTGTGTAGCTACATTTCATTTTGTCATCAAATAATGATATGACATATAGAAAAGCAAATTCTATTTGCCCTTCAATTTTTGTTATAAAATAAGGTATTTCTACTGAAAATATTTTAAACTAGTACTTTTTAGTGCTAGGAAGGAGATAATGCCTGTCATGAGTTCTCACCAGATCATCTTTAGACCATAGAATTTTTTTTTTTTTTTTAAATTTCTGGTTGTTACTGGATTTTTAGTTGAATTTGCAGTTCTTAAGGTTTGGGTCCCCATCACTTCTTCCAACTGTTTGAGTATTTCTGTTTGTTTAAGTGACTACTGTATCCCACTTGGTTACTAATTTTCTGTCAGTAAACACAAGGGATCTTTTGAGATCGTCTTTTTCTTTTACTTTTTAAAACATTTTTATTGACTTTATTGGGGTGACATTGGTTAATAAAATTATAGGTTTCAAGTGTACAATTCTACAAAACATCATCTATATTTTATTGTGTGTTCACTACCCACCCAAAATCAAGTCTCCTTCTATCACCATTTATTCCCCCTTTACCGTCTTCTACCTCCTCCCACCTCCCTTTTCTTCTGGTAATCACTATACTGTTTTCTGTATCTACAAGTTTTTTGTTTGTTTGTTTTTTGCCTAATCCCTTTACCTTTTCCACCCTGCCTCTAGTGCCCGTGCTGTGTAAGTCTGTTCTTTCTGTATCTATGAGTCTATTTTGTTTGTTAGTTTATTTTGTTCATTAGATTCCACATATAAGTGAAATCATATGGTTTTTGTCTTTGACTGACTTATTTCATTTAGCATAATGCTCTCCAGGTCCATCCATGCTCTTGTAAAAGATAAGATTTCTTTCCTTTTTATGGCTAAGTGGTATTACATTGTGTAAATATACCAGGGCTTTTTTATCCACTCACAATTTGAGATCCTCTTGTTTTTTACTTTTTAAATGATTAGACAAGATATTGCAATACTGTACACAGTATAGCACTTAGAAAACAAAAAGTAAACTTAATAATCTTCTCCACACATTTTTACCAACCTACGATCATTTTTCATTAAACTTTTTTTATTTGAGACGTAAGGTAGATTGATATTTTTAGGCTTTGTCCATTTGTAGTTTCAGAAAGTATATTTCATTTGACATTATATTATTTAAGATTTCTGAATATGTGTGACTAGATGGAATGTTTATTTGATACATTTAATTTTATATAGTGAACATAAACAAATTTTATTATCTAGTGAGCATAAACAAATACGATTACTGCTTTAAAAAAAAACAGTTATGCATTTTCCCTGCCTTTGGTGTAAACTGTATAACCATGGAGAGGGGGACACTTGATGCATGTCTGGAGGATATCAGAGACCCTGAAAAAGGGGTGCTTTGTAAGATGGGGGCAGGATAATTTAGAGCAGGGATTTTTAACCTTGTATTTGTCATGTACACCTTTGGTAGTCTGGGGAGATCTATGAACCATTTCTTAGAATAATGTTTTATTTGTATTTTAAAAGATTTTACATATTTTAAATGTATAAAATACATAGTACTATAAAAGAAACCAATTATTAAAAATATAGTTAACAGAATACTAACCCCTCCTCAAATATTACGATTTACAAATGTTTCTTAAATTAATGTATACAAAATAAGAGTACAGGAAAACAATGGAGAAAATCAGGACTAAAGCAAGAAGTCCACTCTCATCACTCCTATTCAGCATTTCACTGGAAGTTCTACCCAGTGAAAAAAGGAAAAAGAAATAAAAGGTGTGTAGTTTACAAACCAAGAAATAAAATAGTAACTATTCTCAGACAATATGGTTGTCTCTGTAAAAAATTCCATAAAGTCTACAAAAACATTCCTGGGATTTAATAAGTGAGTTTGAACAATTGGAAATCAAAAATTTTAAAATAACATTAATAGCCTTGGCTGGTGTGGCTCAGTGCATAGAGTGCCAGCTTACAAACCAAAGGGTTACAGGTTCGATTCCCAGTCAGGGCACATGCCTGGGTTGTGGGCCGGGTCTCTGATTGGGGACATGCGAGAAGCAACCACCCATTGATGTTTCTCTCCCTCTCTTTCTCCCTCCTATCCCCTCTCTAAAAATAAATAAATAAAATCTTTTAAAAAAATATTTAAAGAAAACAAAAAAGATAAAATAGCATTAATAATAGCACCAAACACAAAGGAATACATACATATAAAGCTAACAAAGTATGTGCATGATCTGTGTGCTATGCAAAAAACTAGATGAAAAAAATCGAAGACATAAATAAATGGAGAGGTATGCCTTCACACATTTTTTATGTGTTAAATTTTATGTTATGTCTTTGAATATAGTATATCTTGACAATAACATCTTTAAACTTTTGTATTTTCGCTTTATTGAGATATAATTGACATTATAAACTGCACATATATTAGAATGAGTATATCATTTGATAAGTTTTGCCACATGTAACATATATACACATGTATACATGAAGATAGTGAACTTGTTCATCATATCCAAAAGCTTCCTTGTGTCTCTTTGTAATCCCCTCATCCCTTTCAGCCAACTGGTGATGTGCTTTCAGCACTGTAGCTTAGTTTGTGTTTTCTATAATTTTTTGTAAACGGATCTCATATAGTGTGTATTTTTTTTTGTTGTTGTTGTCTTATAATTATTTCGAGGTTCATCCATATTGTTGGATCAATGGTTCATTCCCTTTTAATGCTGAATAAATTCAATTGCATAGATTTCCAGTTTTGGTCTAATATGCATATAGCTGTTATGAATATCCTTGCTCAAGTCTTGTTAGAGACATACATTCTCTTTTGGGTAAAAATTTCTAAGACTGTAGTGCCTTGATCATATGATACATATACATTTAACTTTTTTAAAAAGATCCTATTATTTTACATTACCACGAGCAGTGTATGATAACCCGTTCAGCTATATCCTTGTCAATATTTAGTACAGTTAATCTTTTTTATTTCAGTCATTCTGAAATAAATAGGTATGTAGTATTATTGTGGCTTTAATTTGTATTTTCTCAGTGATTAATGATGTTGAACATCTTTTCATCTTTATTTGCCATTTGTGTATATTCTTTGGTGAAATGTCCTTTAACTTTTGCTCATTTTTTTTTTATTGAGTTTTCTTATTGTAATGTTCCGAGCATTCTTTATGTATTTTGGTTACAAGTTTATACTTTCCAAAGATGTCTCCCAACCAGTGGTTCATCTTTTCATCCCCTAATAGTGTTTTCAAGAGCAGAAGTTTTTGATTTTAATAAAGTCCAATTTGTTCTTTTATGGATTATGCTGTTAGTGTTATAACTATTGACTCTTCCTAAGCCTAGGTACAAAGTTTTTTTTTCTAGGCTTCTTCTAGAAGTTTTGTAGGCTTAGGTCTTATATTTGGGTCTATGATTCATTTGAGATCATATTTTTATATGGTACAGTATATGGGTTGAAGTTCTTTTTATTTATTTATTTTGAATATATAAATACCCAGCTTCTCTAGTAATATTTGTTACAAAGACTATTCTTTCTTCACTGAATTGCTTTTGTACTTTTGTTGGAAATCAGTTTTCAATATATGTATTCATCTATTTCTTGGCTGTGTTCCGCTCCATTGATCTTTATGTATATCTTGATACCAGTATTACACTGTCTTGAGTTTTGTAGTGTTATAATTATGTTTTAAAATTGGGTAGTGCTAGTTCTTCAACTTTGTATTCTCTCTTTCTTTTTCAGAATTGTTTTTGCTTTTCTAGATTGTTTGTATTCCATATGAATTTTGAAATTAAATTGTCAATTTCTACCAAAAAATCCTGTTGGAATTTTAGTTTGGATTGCATTGAATCTGTGCATCAATTTGGGGAAATGGGTATCTTAAAAAGACTTAATCTTCTGACCCATGAAACAGTATCTCTCTCCATTTTCTTAAGTCTTTAAAATATTTTCTGAGCAGTGTTATGTAGTTTTAGTGTATGTCTTGTATGTGTTTTTTAAATTTATACATAGGTATTATTTTTATGCTATTTTAAGTGGTATATACTTTAAATTTTTTAATTATTTACTTTTCCTTGTTAGGGTATAACTTTACTAAACTTACCTGTTTTATTAACTTTTTTGTAGAGTCTGGAAATTCTTCATAGACAATCATATCATCTGCAATGAAGACATTATTTTTTCATTCTAATCTGGGTGCTTTCTGTTGCTTTTTTGTACATTATTGCACTGATTAGACTCTCCAGAAAATGTTTAGCAGCAGTGAGAACAGATATTCTTTTCTTATACTGATCTTAGGGACAGGCATTCACACTTTTATTATTCTGTATCATGTTAATTGTAGGGATTTTGTAGATGTCTTTTTACAGCCTGAGAAAGTTTTATGCTAGTAGTTTGTGGAGAGTTTTTATCAGTAGTGGATGTTGACCTTCTTTATCTCCAATAATATCTTTTCTCTGAAATCTACTGTGTCGTAGTTATAGTAGTAATATAGTCATTCCAACATTCTTTTGATTATTGTTAGCATGGCATATTTTTTCATTCTTCTGCTTTTAACTTATTTATACCTTTTATTTAAAGTTCATTTTTTTATAGACAGGGTTGGGTCTTGCTTTTTTATTTAATCTGAAAATTTTTGCCTTTTAATTAGGGATTTGAACTACTTATATTTGCTGTGATTATTGATATGGCTAAGTTTAAGTCTCATTTTGCTTTTTTCTTTTTTCCCTCATTAATTCTTGATTTTCTTTTTTCCTCAGTTTCTGCATTCTTATTTTCAAGAAGAATTTACTGAGGTGAAATTCACATAACAGAAAATTAACTGTGATAAATTGAACAGTTCATTGGCATTTAGTACATTCATAGTGTTGTGTAGCTGTCACTTCATTCTAAAACATTTCCATCAATCCAAAGTAAAACCCTTTACCCATTAATCAGTTTCTCTTTGTTACCCTGTCCCTCCAGCTGTGTTCTGTGTTCATAGAACACCAATCTGTGTTCTGGCCCTATGAATTTATCTGTTTTGGATATTTTATGTAAATGGAGTCATACATTATATGACCTTTTGTGTCTGGCTTCTTTCACTTAGCATAATGTTTTTGAGATTAAACAACACTGTAGCATGTATCAATTCTTTATTAGGGCTGAATAATATTCCACTATATGTATATACCACAGTTTGTTTATCCATTCATCCATTGATGGGCTGTTTCTACCCAAAGCGTGACTAATACTGCAATGAACATGGATGTGCATACATTCATTTGATACTTGTTTTCAGTTCTTTGGAGTATATACCTAGGAGTGTAGGGTTATAAGATAATTCTATACAGGGTGGGGCAAAAGTAGGTTCACTGTACTCAGTGGCCTGTGAATTACGATGTTTTCTAGTCCTGCTGATGGAAGGAGGCGTTGTGGCAGATCTTTGTGAGCTATGGGCCCTGTTATTTCTAATTCTTTCTGATGGTTCTTGACCTCTGGTCGTTTTCCTGTTTGCATGTGCTCCTTAGTACTCATTGAAATACTCACCAGGGACTATATTCAGGTCTTTGGAGTTCATTCTCTTTTTAACACTGTCCTCTCTGGTAATCTGTTCTGTGGCTTCTAGCTGTGCTGGTCTCCCTAGACTCTCAGCTCTGTCTCCTTAACTCAGAGAGTCACCATGCTTTGTATGGGCTCTCCCTCCATTCACTGCAGCCTGGAAGCTTTCTTACGTCAATAAACTTGGGAATCATAGGGCCTGTCTGATTTGTTTTTGCTTTCTCAGGAGTCATTGTCTTTCATTTCCATTGTATATTGTCTTGAAAACAGTTTCCTATGTTTTTGTCTTTTTTTTGTTGTTCTTTCAGGCTAGAGGTAAATCTGCTACCTCTTGCTGCATCTTTGCTGAAAATGCAAGCCTGTCTTTTTTTTTTTTTTTTTTAAATAGAAGTGTTCTTGACATGTAAATACCATATTAGGTGACAGGAAGAGAAAGATGTATATTAATACTCAAAGAGCATCTGTCTGTTTGGAGAATCGATATGTGAGTACAGAGATAGTTTAAGCTTATAAGTACTTGTGGCACTTTTCATGAAGCTATAATATCAAAAGACAATAAATATGTGCCTTTAGTGTCTAGAAATAGGTAGAAGTGGCTACCTATAATCACAAAATATATTTGAAGTCTTATGTTATATCTCATACTCATTTGCATTTTTTATTGTATTACATAACATTTGTTTTAATAGAAACTTTAAAATGAGTAAAGTGATACTCTTGGAAGGTGAGCATATTTATTGATTTTAGAGAGAGAGGAAAAGGGGGTGGCGTGGGGAGAGAGAAACATGAATTTATTGCCTCCTATACCCATCCTGACTGGCGATTGAACCTGCAACCTAGGTATGTGCCCTGACCAGGGATTAAACCCACAACTTTTTTGGTGTACGAGATGATACTTCAACCAACTAAGCCACCCAGTCAGGGTTTAGCTGCCATTTTTTTATGCTGCTAGTGTCCCATTCACTGGAAGTTACTTATTTGTTAATTCATTTGATGCACTATGGACTTAATACTGTTTTAGAGGCCATTTAGAAGACAGATGCTGTTTAGAGGTTGTGAGGTTCCTGTTGTGGACTTAAAAGATAGATTAAAAAAACATTGAGATCATTACAAATAGTGGTAAGTGCTTGGAAGACAATAATACAGGACACATCAGCCTTTTAGTAGGTTCTTTATAAGAGTCTCAGGGGCTTACAAATGAATAAAATGCATAAGCTTCATTAAATAGATTTTGATATTTTTTGTTTATACTTTTGTTTATATTTTGCTCCTTGACTATGCCTTAATTGTAGTACTATAGTTTAAAAAATTGATGTCCAAGTAAGTGAACTCTCTGTGACTTTGTATGTGCTTTCAGCCTCGCTCATTTTTTGGAAAAACAAGAGTTATAATTTTACTGTATGTTGTGTTACGGTATTTTGTTTTATTTTCCATCCTAAAGTATTAGTTTTAGTCTTCTGAGATTTTTTTTAAAAGATTTTATTTATTTATTTTTAAAGAGGGAAATGGAGGGAGAAAGAGGGAAGTATCAATGTGTGGTTGCATCTCATGTGCCCCCTGCTGGGAACCTGGCCTGCAACCCAGGCATGTGCCCTTCACTGGGAATTGAACCAGCGACCCTTTGGTTTGCAGGCCAGTGCTCAATCCACTGAGGCACACTGGATAGGGCAGATTTTGCACATACATATTATATTCCAACATTAGTGACTTTATAGAATTTGTTTCTATGTGCTCCCAGGCATATCCCTTCTCATTGAAGAACCCTGTACACCTACTTCTTAGTCTTATTAGTTGTTTTATGTCTTTATTTCTTTAATCTCTCTTTTACATATGATGATTAGAATTGTGTGGCTTTCTAAAAGTGCCGTTTATGTGGATTTTTTAAATTAGTGTTTATTTCCATTCACCTTTGACTCATTCATTTAGGCACAGGTAAGTATAGGGAAATAGGTGGCAACATGTGGTAGCTGGGACCTGCCCTTTGGTGCTGAAAAGACCTGGTTTGGAAAGTAGCAGTTACTCTGCTACTCAATTCACCCTCTCTAAACCTCAGTTTTTACCTCCCTGAAGTGGGGTGAATATCTTCCTTGCAGTGTTGTTTTTAAGAATTAGAACAAGTGCATGTAGAGTGCTTAGTATGTATTTTGCTTATAGTAGGTGCTTAGTTGATGGCAGTTGCTATTATTATCATTTTAGTATTATTCTTCCCAGTATGTGTCTTGCTAACTACTTTATCCTCAGTGCCTCTCACAGTGCCCTGCATCTACTTTGTGTTCACTAAATATTTGTTGAATGAATTGTACTCTTTGGCTTTTGAAATCCGTGAGTAGTAAGATCATAACATTTCATGAAATAAAGCTCTTACTATTCAAAACAAGATTCCTATGTAAATAAAAGCATCTTGTCCTTTAGAGCAGCAATTTTCAACTGATGTACTACAAGAATTTAAAAAACACACAGTACCTGACTATTTAGTCAGGGACACTGACCCTTTTCTCTTAGATTGTCAAATTAAAAAATGACAACAGCTAACACAACAGTAGTCATTTTGTGTGAATGAATCAGAATTAAACCGTTTCTTTTTTTTCTTTTCTTTGGTCAGATCAGCAAAAAAATATGTTTTTTGGTGTGCTGCAGAATTTTAGAAATTAGTTTACGTGTGCCATGAGATGAAAAAGGTTGAAAATTGCTGTTTCAGAGTAAGTAGGAGACTTTTTTCTGCGGGAGCAATGCAGTAGAGTAAAAGTATAGTAAATCACTGAAGCTGGGTGATCTTGACAGAGCCTCTAAAACCCTTCTGAGCCTGGAGTTTTTTTCTTCCCCTGCCATTTTCTTTTTTTTTTTATCTGAGATAAGGGGAGGCTAACTGATCCTTCAGTAGTTTCCAGCTCTGAAAATCTGTAATCCTTTGAAAATTGAGATATGTAGGTATATAAAACATCTCTATTTCTAAACTTTAAGAAGTTCTCAATGTTGATTTTAATTCCAAACCTAAAGAATTAACATTTTAGTAATGTATTTTCATTATAGATATTTTAGTAGTTTTTTTGGGAGGCGGGCGCTTCTCTGAGGGTTTTTCTTCTTTTTTAAGGTAATTTGCTATTTAGCTTTTGAAACTTGGATGAAGAGGGCCTATATGCAGTCTGACTGCATTTCTTTTGCTTTAAGTCGTAGTGTACTTAGATATTTTTCTGGATCTCTTCTCTCTGAATCTCAAGTTTAGTTATTCAGTAATTGTGAATTACTTTGGGGCATAGGAGGGGTTGAGAACGCAAGTGGGAGAGGTCAGGATTAGAGTTTTTCCCTAATATTTTCATCCTTTCTTGAAACATGTATATTTTCTCTTAAGAGACTGAAAATGCCATGTAATGAATTAATGCAGTGGGGGAAGGACTGGGATTCTCACTGAAGGTAGAATTGGGTTTTCTATATCTAACCCTGGGTATTAGTTTGTGGTTCCTTGCCCCTTCTGCAGTATTTCCCGTATTATAAAATGCAGGATAAAGAAATAGGTTTAACCTCTTTGAAATCGTACTTCAATTGCTTTGTAAAAGGGGTCTCATGTAAAAGATTTCTCCTAACCAGAGGAATATATTTACTACTGTTTCATTTTAAAGAATATTTTAGGCTTGAAATTTAGAAAACTGACTCTTACACAAATGAAATTAATTGTGGTGATTAATGTGAATGACATTGACAGTGTGTTGTTGTTGTTTTATTTTATTTCTATTTTTTTATCCTTACCCGAGGACATGCTTATTGATATTAAGAGAGGGAGAAGATGGGGGAGAGAAAGGGAGAGAAGTATCAATGTCAGAGAGAAACATCCGTTGGTTGCCTCTTGCACGCCCCCAACCGGGGACCCAACCCACAATCTGGGCATGTGCCCTGATCGGGAACCGATCCCAAAACCTTTTTGTTTATGGGATGATGCTCCAACCAGCTGAGCTGCACTGGCCAGGGCCTGACAATTTGTTTTTAATTGGAAAAAAATGTTACTAAATTCTCACCATAAAAGAGGATACTCAAAAGAGTGTAATCTCTGAGCCTTAAATGTTCAGAGGTGACACTGGGACTTTAAAAAATATTTTAGACTTCTTTGAAAATGCGTTTTCCCAAGAGCTAACTGAAATTCAGTCTCTATGAATATTTAAAAATAGTATTGTTGTGGTGGTTTGTAGAAAGATTTGCCTAGCTGCTTCAGTGTTTACCCTGCTGTTAATCCAATGAGTTCTTAATTTAAGATACTGTTTTTTTCAGTTCTAGAATATTCATTTGATATTCTACTTTTAGAATCAAATTTATAGAATCCGGTTCTCTTCTGAAATTCTTTTCACTCATTTTGTTTATCTTTTTTCTCTATTTTATTGAACATATTAATCATAGTTAATTTAATGTCCTGTCAGCTAACAGTGGTACCTGGATTATCTGTGGGTCTGTGTCTCTGAGGTTTTCTTCTTTTGGTTATTGGTCATTCCTGCCCCTTAAACTTAAAAAAAAAAATTTATGCTAGTTACTACCCACAAAATGAAGTAGAACTCCAGATGAAATCTACCACAATCAGGGATCTCATCTTTTCTCTATTGAGGAGATAACATGAGGGGAATGGTCAACTTTGGTATAATAAAAGATTAGCTGAGTTGGGTTGGGTTGCAAGTTAGTAAGATTCAGTTCATCTGGTCTTTGTCTCCTCTACACTAAAAGTTGTACCCTTAGCATATTTTGAGTTTGGCTTTTTAGTCTTCCATTCTGTGCGGGCTCAGGTGTCTTGAGGGGGAGACCAATCATGTGTTTGATACAGATCCACCTCCCCTAGTAGAATTTTGTCTCCTAAGCAGTGACTAATTTTTCTCTGCCTTTCTGGCTTGGTCCCCTACCCTTCCATTGCTGCTCCAGAACTCAATAATGTCTTTAGAGAAAATTGACTTTTGCATTTTAGGGCACAACTAATTTTCAGTACATTGAGCCAGCCTGCACAACCTGCAGAAACTATTGATTTCCCTTTTGTTCCTATACATAAGAGTCAACAAAGAAAGAAAATGGCCAGTAATCATTGAATGTTTAAGGAAGGGCTCTTTCCTTCTTTGAATTTTATTTCATCTGGTCCTTGTTGCTTCTGGAATTTTCTGATGTTTTTAAAATAATGTGGTTTTTCTTCTCCTTTAATTTATCCATGTCTGTTTGTAGTGGGAGTGTTGGCTTGACACTGACTACTACATTCTACCTAGAAGTATATGCTTCCAATTTACTTTATGTGAAGAATTATGCTGGTTTTTGCATGTTTGGAGGGAAAGAATGATGTGATTGTTTCTATTGTGTTTTTTAAAGTTTTGTTTGAAACTTCATATTGAAAATTGTATTGTCAGTACGTTTTGTAAGGATATTGTATTCATTCTATGTTTGTGCCTCGAATGGAAGGATTTACAAATTGATATCAATTAAGATGCAAGTAAAAATAATGTAATTGCTGATTGAGAGTGGGAAGAGCATTGGGTTTAAAGTTTGGAGTTTGAATCCTTTCATTACCCTCCCTGGTTTTGTGACATTTGGCAAACCATTTAACTTCTGGGAGCCTATGTACTTAATCTATAAAATAGAAATACACCCCATATCATGTGTTATTGCATGAGGCAAGGTATAACCAAATAAAATGCATTTTGGATAAATCTCATTGAGACTGCAGAATAGAGTAGAATGGTTATTTCCAGACCTTAGAGGCACAGAATACTAGAGCTTGAAAAAATTTAGTTTTAGAGTACATTTTGCTTTTCAAATTTTCGAGTAAATTTGGTTGTTCAAGGAGGACAGCTTAGTTGGTAGCTTAAGATACCTTGCAGGTCATACATGTTCTTCAAAAAGTTATAAATTTTTTACAAATTCATAGCTCTGTACTATAATGGAATGAACATGGTGTTGAAGGCCATACAGTTCTGCCTTTAAATCCTAGCTCCACTATTTTGAAGTGGAGCTTTATGTTTCTTAACCACTCTAAGCTGTAGTTGTAATGTATAAAATGAAAATAATACAAGTTACCTTATAAATGTTGTGAAGATTAAAAAAGGTAACAAAGGAGACATCTAGCGTGCAGTCAGACCAAAAGTGAGGATCAACAGATACTGTTCCTTTACCCCTTCTTGTTTTTCCAGATGTCCATTATAATCAATCAGTAGGTGGTTTTCCCCCCCATACTATTTATCCTAACCAGTGATTCTTCCTTGTGTAATTATGTATTTATAGTTTTTCAAAATCCCCAATAGTAATACTTTTGATTGTGTTAGCTGAAATTCATTTGTCTTATGAACAGTTTTTCTAATTTTCTGTGGTTAATTGAAACTCAGTTTTAGTTTTTTGAGATGTTACCATTATTTTCTGAAATTTTATCAGACATTAGTGGATAACTCTTGAAAATTGTGTGCACATTTTATATGTGTGCAATGTGGCTTTTTCATCATTCATAAAGTACTCAGAGTACCCTAAAAATGTTAAGAACCAGTAGCCTAGGTCATAAACTCTTTATGAAATAGTATTCAATCATACCTTATTTGAGATTTGTACCTATAAATCACTGCTTAGTACTAAGAGGGTTTTTTCGATATACATAATATTTAGCTTATATTCATCTAAAACTAATACTTTTAATAAACTACTAAAAGGGTTATTCTAATGCTACTTCAATGGAGTATTTTGATTACTATAAGTTTGTTTTTATTTATTTTAATTTAATTTATTGAGGTGAACATTGGTTAATAATATCATATAGCTTTTAAGTGTACATTTCTATGATACATGATCTGTATATTGTATTGTGTGCCCACCACCCAAGTCACATCATCTTCTGTCACCATATATTTGGCCTCATTTCCCTATACTACCCTCCAACCCCGTTCCCTCTGGTAACCACCATACTGTTATCTGTGTATGGGTTTCAGTTTCATATCTCACATATGTGTGAAATCATATGGTTCTTAGCTTTTTCTGACCTATTTCGCTTAGCAGAATATTCTCAAGGTCCATCTATGTTGTCACAAATGGCAGTATTTAATTTTTTATTATGGCCAAGTAGTATTCCATTGTATGTAGGTACCACATCTTCATCCAATCATCTATCACAGGACACTTTGGTTGTTTCCATGTCTTGGCCACCATGAATGATGCTGGAGTGAACATAGGGGTGCATATGACAAGGCCTGTCTGGAAGAAGTCCAGATAATGGAACGAGAACAGTTTGCGTGGCATTGATGTCACTTGGCTGCCAAGGAGATTGGACTGGAATGCACATGCGTGAACAATGACGCCTTCCCTGTATTAGTCAGTGGGGGCAGTAGACCTGTTGAGTGAGCATATGTAATTCTGTGGCCATCGCATTCAAAATGACTGAGCGAGAGTAGCAACAAATCTGCATCAAATTTTGCATTAAGTTTGATCATTCCTCCATGGCAAATATTTGGATGATTCAGAAGGCTTTTGGGGACAGTGCAATGAGTACAGCACAAATAGAAGTATGACACAAATACTTCAAAGATGATCAAGAATCTTTTGAAAGTGATCCACATTCTGAAAGGCCTGCTGCAAGCAGAACACCTGAGAATGTTGAACCTGTACGGACTGCTGTCAACAAAGACCAGCAACTGACAGTTTGAGAACTAGAAGCTGATCTGGGGCTTCCAAAAACTGTGTCTGAGATTGTGACACAGGATCTTCGCATAGAATGAGTTGTTGCAAAATTTGTCCCATGGCTTCTGCTACCAGAGCAGAAGGAACATCGTGTTGCAGTTGCTAATGACTTGATTCAAATCACCACCAATGAACCAGATTGCCTCAAGAAGGTCATAACCAGAGATAAATGGTGGGTCTATAGCTATGATCTGGAAATGAACACCCAGTCGTCCCAATGGAAGTCACCTGGTTCTCCACATCAGAAGAACAGCAAAGTCGCAGCAAGATCAAGAAAATGTTAATTGCATTTTTTTGATTGGAAAGGTGTTGTCCATCACATGTATTCCCCTCCAGGCCAAACAATTAATAAGGAGCACTACCTCAATGTTCTTCATTGGTTGAGAGATTCAGTATGATGAAAATGGCTGCAGCTATGGGCAACTGGTGGTTGGCAGCTTCATCACAACAACATGCCTACTCATGCATCGTGTCTTGTGCAGAGTTTTTATGTGAAACATCAAATCACCCAGGAGACTCAGCCCACTATGGCCCAGATTTGGCACCCTGTGACTCTTGGATTTATCCAAAATTAAAGTCACCTTTGAAAGGGAAGAGGTTTCAGACAGTTGGTAAGATTCAGGAAAATCCAATGGGGCAGCAGATGGCAATTGGGAGAACTGTGTGAAGTCCCCAAGTGCCTACTTTGGAGGGGACTGAGGCAGCATTTCCTATGTACAATGTTTCTTGTGTCTTCTAGCTTCTTCAATAAATGTCCCTATTTTTAATAGTGCATGGATGGATACTTTCTGGACAGACCTCATATATCTTTGTGATTAAATTTATGTCTGTGAATAAATCTTTTTGAGTTTTTCAGGTAGATATCCAGAAGGGGGATTGCTGGGTCATACAGTAATTCTATCCCTTTTTTTTTTTTTAATTTATTTTTAGAAGGAGGGGAAGGGAGGGAGAAAGAGAGGGAGAGAAGCATCGACTGGTGCCTCTCACACATGTCCAATCTACCTGGCCTGCAGCCCAGGCATATGCCATAACTGGGAATAGAACTGGTGACCTTTTGGTTTGCAGAATGATGCCCAATTCACCGAGCCACACCAGTCGGGTTATTCTTAATTTTTTGAGGAATTGCCGTACTGTTTTTCATAGTGGCTATACCAGTTTACATTCCCAGTGAATGTGGGTTCCTTTTTCTCCACAACCTCTCCAACACTTGTTATTACCTTTCTTGTTGATAATAGCCATTCTAAAAGGTGTGAGGTGTTAGTCATCTCATTGTAGTTTTGATTTGCATTTCCCTAGTCACAGTGAAGTTGAGCATCTTTTTATATATCTGTTGGCTACTCATGTGTCTTCTTGGGAGAAGTGTCTGTTCAGGTCCTCTGCCCATTTTTGAATTGGGTTGTTTGGTGTTGAGTTGTATGAGTTCTTTATGTATTTTCGTTATTAACCCCTTGTTGGAACTGTTGTTTGCCAATACCATCTCCCATTCAGTAGTTTGCCTTTTTGTTTTGTTGTTGGCTTCTTTTGCTGTGTGGAAGCTTTTTAGTTTGATATATAGTCCCAGTTATTTATTTTTGCCTTTGCTTTCCTTGCCCTTGGGATTAAATTCATAAAATGTTCTTATGACCAAGGTTTTTAAGTTTAGTACCTTGTTTTCCTCTTGTGTAACTTATTATTTCAGATCTTATATTTAGGTCTTTGATCCATTTTGAATTAATTTTTGTACATGAGGACAAACTGTAATCTAGTTTCATTCTTTTGCATGAGGCTTTCCAGTTTTCCCAACACCACTTATTGAAGAGGTGTTTTTTTCTCCATTGTGTGTTTTGGCTCCTAAAAGGAGCCTTTAAAACAAGGAAGCTTGTTTAGAAATCCTTTTGAGGAGTCCATTATATTCTAGTTTATCTTTTTGAGTCCAGGTTTTTAAAATATCATTATACTGAGACTGAGAAATACCATTTAATTTTTTGCACATCACTGAAATATAAGACTTATATTAATCCAGAGTAAACAGGTACATCAAGTAATTTTCTCTTGTTAAAAATAATTCATTTAAAAATTTATATGGTTTCCTTGTAATGATTTATAACGAAGAACATTTTTGTTTCACTTATGATAGTGATTTGAATTTGTACAGATGTCCAAAGATAAGTATAGTTCTTATTTGAAAAATACTTAGAAGTTAAAAAGTGAGATTACGAATACATTCAAAACATTATTCTTATTTAAGTTTAATGCATTATAATTTGGGAGTTTAAATTTAAAACCTGTTTTAAATAAGAGATTGAACATTTGTAATTGTATTTTGACATTCTGTGATACTATGAATAAATCCTAATCAAATACATTTTACATTTAAATAGCTTAACTTTTATAGTTATTAGTGAGATATTTTATTTATATATTTTGTTAACATATCTTAACATCTTTATGTTCTAAAAACTGATAAGAAATTTTGAGGGAGGAGTTTGAGAGAAATTTTGTTATAGCTTCCACATTTTTTTCCCTTTTGGCTTTCTGTACTTTAAAATCCATGAGATTCCCATTGATTTTATTAGGAACTTTAGAATACCACATCTTTGAAAAAACAGTTTTTCAAACAATTGATTGTAAATGAATGAATTATTAGTAATGAGTATACTGTAAGTACTAGTAGTAATAAAGTAGGGGAGTAATACATTTCAAGATTTTTTAAAAGATTCCTTCCCCAAAAGGATAATATTTATATCTAATTGCACATACTTTGTTTATAGGGAATAATATTTATTTCTTAGAAAGTTACAAGAGTAAGGAAAAATTACAAAAATGCTTCTTCATAGTAAGTCAAATTTGTGTTTTTAGGAAACTTTTTCAATAGTAACTTACTATTTCTAAGCGATTCATAAGTATTTTATGGGGTATGCCATACCTAATATTAATTGTTGATTAATCATTGTTTAATTAGCTACTTTGTGAGTTATCCAGGCTGTATTCTTCTCACAGTTTTTGTGTTTTGACTTATTTTCCACAATTCTACCAAAAATTTAAGAAGAACGAGACATAATTGAAATTGAAGCCAAAATTACTGTCCTTCTGTTGCTACTACTTGTTATTCAAGTTTAATTTATTTAGTAATTGAAATGGTGTTTTGAATCTCTATTAGTTGTTTACTTTAACATTTGTTAATAGCTGTATTAGAACTAGTTCACCAGGGAGACAAATATAATTATCAAGGTGTTGAAATGAAGAACTATATGAAAAAAAAAATTCAAGTGAGCTATGAAACGAGTGAGAGGGATGGGGGGGCCATACTCTTCCAGACCAGGTTAGTGATGTGATGTCATTCTCATAAAAAACTTGTTTTGCTCACATAGTGTGAGTTGGTGGTCTTGGTCCTTCTAATTAAGGATAATAATTCATGTTAAAATTAGATTTCTTATTGATTATCTTGGGCAGAAGGATTGAGAATTGGTTAAGAACCGGCAACCTGTCCCCTCACCCCTAGGGTGTGAGCGCTGAGAGGATTAAGGCCCACTGTAGGGAAGCTTGCACTGAAGCTCGCACTGCCCTTTCCTCTGTTCTTTCAGTTAAATAGAAGATTTTTAGTTCCCATGACTATCAATTTGGTGCTTTTCACAAGAACCAAATTCTTTTTAAAAAATTAAGATTGCTTATTTTTAGAAATCCAGTGGCCTGGAATACTGAAAGATTGTTTTGGCATCTCATGTTGACAGATACAATACATGTATTTTTCTGATGAATATTAGTTTGCTTTAATTTATGCTGAATTTAGTGGTCGATATAAACTTTTAAAAATCAAGAACAGATTTCTATATGCTTAGGTTTTCTTACCCAGTAGTAGTTGTAGAGTTTGGCAGTGTTGAATCTTACATTTATTAGAAATACTACCTGACAACCCTATGGACATAAACTCTTAACTTTTATTTCTAGAATACTGCAGTTATAAGGTGCGCTTTTTTTTTTTCATGTCTACAGGCTTTTAAATAGCTTTTATAAGTGCTGAAGTGTCATATCTTTTTCAGTATCTGCCAGATTGGTATTGTATTTAATCTTGAAAACATATTTTGATTTTGTTAACTAAAAGTAATTGCAGAATATTAAACATTCTTATTAGTTAAAGCTTTTTTCCGTTTAATTTGAGCTTTTGTTGTTACTAACAAATAATTTGTGGCAGTTTCTTTCTTTCCTTCTTTCTTTCGTCCTTCCTTTCGTCCTTTCTTTCGTCCTTTCTTTCTCTTCCTTTCTCTTTCCCTCTTTCTCTCTTAATGACTGCTAGAATCTATATACTTGTCACCTTAGTGTGCTAGAAATGTTCCACTCAGATCAAGGATTTCTTTCTGGTTTTGTATGTTCTCACCTGCTCCTCACTGTAAATCATTGAAATGTCAAGTGTAATGATTAATTAAGCTGCACGTGCAAGTGTTTTTTTTCACCTGTCAAACAGGAAAGAGGTTTGCAAGATTAGATGGTGCTAATTCACAGCTTTTACTTCAGACTCTCAGTGGGTAGAAATATTTTATGTTTAGATGCTTATTTAGAATATGGCATACCAAGGTTTATTTGGTTTTGAATTCTTAAATATTCTAAGATACAATAATTATACCAAACCCTATCATTAAACCACTAATTGGAGGCAAAGAGTAAATTCAGAATTCCTACATAAATATTTTAGAAGTTTAAGGTTCCTACTTTATAATTACCCTTTATTCAAATGCTGGTAGTTGATTTAAGTTACATAAAGTAAATATTTTTAAGTTTTTAAATTGTGTATGTGCGTGTATCATATACACTGTGAGATCCGTTCTTAATGAGATTCATTCTCATTGTGATATAGCATGGGTTTAAATTTGTATGAAATGATGATAGTGGTAACTCCACGTTTTTCTTTGAGTAATGAAATTTTGCATAATGTAATGTTAAGCTTTTTATTTTTATACTTTAATATAAAACAAGACTTGGAAAGATTGTTCTTTCCACCATGGTTCTTTCACTCCCAACCCCCTCAACTCTTAAACCATCAGTAAAAGTAAAACCTCAAATTGTATAGTAATCTTAATCTATTATTAAAAGGCCCTAGAAAGGAAGATTACAAGGTAGATTCAGGTTTTGAATCGGTTTTGCCATTGGTTTAGCAGCGGGTGGGCAGGCAGATGCCTGCTCAGAGTAGAACCTATTGCCATTTTTCACCATTGATAGAGTAGCCTTTCAGAGTCAATGAGCTCTGTCAATGTGAGCTTGTCAAGGCTACAACTTCATAGACCTGAGAGGCGGTTTGAGAGGTCAGCCCTTTTCAGGTTCGCTGTGATGCAAATGAACTTTAATGCTTAAACAACTATTGGAATTTTTATGTCTGCTCCTTGTTCTTTTTTCTTCACAAAGTCATTGACGAGACATTCAGTGCTTTTTAAATTGGAAGTTGCATTGTGCTAAAGACCTAGTACAGATTTACGGAGGGCTGAAAGCAGTTAGATCATGTTCTTTTCATGGTGCGATTAGAATCAAATCGATTTCCCTACAGCCTTCAGCATTCAGATGGCAATTTTAACAAAGCTTGGGGGCTAGACAAGGGACAAAACGACTGAACTGAATGTTAATTACACTCTGCAGCCTTATTTTCTTTTGATTTGGAGCTGACTGGCAACTAAATTAACAAAAAGTGTGACCATAACTGCTGCCCTATTTTCATTTAAAAGGAGAGCTGCCTCTAAAAGGCTATCTTTACAAAGAAACAAGTGAGGTCTGCTGATCATTGTTAACAAGGGCACTTTTTTTCCCTTTAAAATTCTTGCCCAAAAACCTGTTCAAAAACATAATGTACTAAATTAGTCATTGGCATATTATTATCCAGAGAGTTAGTTGGTTTTTTGATTTTTATGTCATAAGCTTGGAAAATGTAAGGCAATAGCGGTAATTCACTGGTAGTTATGAATTACAGTTGGCACCTATGTGACTGTGGTGTGTCTTTAGCATGTTCAACATGCTGAAAGGTAATGTGGTAACCAGATAACAGTATATACTATTTTATTATGTAACATTAAACTACTTAAAAGTAGCTTGATCCTCAGAATTTCTCACCTAGCTCATCCTTGCTTGATATGCAATATTTTTCACATTTGGTTATTAGTATTTACTTAGTTGTGCCACATTAATAGTGCTGGATGCCTTTTTCCTTCCCTTGTGAGGAAACTGCAGCTGCACCAAGTTGCATTTGATTCTTGTGGCCGCACTGTCTTTTTTGCACCTGCAGCTGTGTCAGTATCATCCTAACACCTGGCATCATGAATTATCCTCTCCTTTATTCATACTCCCAAGCAAGAAGCCATTTATGCTTGCTGCATAGTATATATTGCAAAAATCGAGTCTTCTTAAACATAAATTTTTCAGTTAATTCCTTTAACAGTGTTGAATTAAGAGTTTGATTTTACTATTATTCTTGTTGGTTTAAATACAGTTTTGCCCTGTTTTAATACTTACATATTATTTAAGTATTACAAAGACATTTTTTAAATGACTGGGGATTTAAATTAATATCATTTGGTAGATAACATTAGCTTTTTAGACTTGATAGTTTTAACTCAGAAGCTAGTAATCTGAAACAGTGAAAAAAGTATACAATGCTGAAAAAACCAAAACCATATCTTTATTAAACTACAGTACTTTTAGGGGACTATTTAGTGCTGGGCTGTTGATGGTGTTATAGGCCACCTTATATTCAGTCAGTGTCTTATACCTCTCTTCTTTTCACACAAAAAGCAGCTGCAAAACAAGAGTTTTTATAAACCAGTCAAGAGTAAACTTTTTTCTCATTTGTCTTCCAGACACGAAGATCGATTGAGAAGTTATTAGAATGGGAAAACAATAGGTTATACCACAAGGTGAGTACCACAGGGAGCAGCTTCGTACTGTTGGGGTCTGAATTGCACAGTATGGAAACAGATGCTTTTGTTGAACTAAAAATATGAAAGGTGGACAAATGGGTTAGTCTGTGTGCTGCAATAAAATAGAGCTCATTTTTCTTCTTTTACTCTCCTCCTTGTCTAGCTGTGCTTGCACTGGAGACTGAGCAAAAGGAAATGTGAAACGAATAACATGATGGAATATGTAAGTTAAAGGGCTGTTTTGTGAGTTTCTCTATTAAATGATCATTTATTTTGCTTCTGATCTTATTCTTTCCATGATTATTAATCAGCAAAGGTGTCAGGAGCTTAATCTCCTGAGTGCAAAGATTTTCTACGGTTCACAGATGCATGGTTTCATGTGCAAGACTGATTTATAAAGTTATGAATGACTTGAAAACAAGGCTTCACTGTGTTCTGAAAAATAATAAATTAATTGCCAAGATAAAATAGCCTGAACATGTGTTGATGGAGTGTGAAATTTTAGATGCTGTATAAAGAATAACCACAACTTTGGTTACGCAGCAAGTCAGATATGGCTTTTTTATATAATGCTAATCAAGTTTCCAAGTGTGGAAGAAAACCTTTCAGCCAAGTCATTGGAGCTTAAGAAACCTTTAGCCTTTATAAATTTTAACTACCCATACCTCAGTGGCCTTTAAAGAATCTTTTAAAGTGTTATTAGAATATTGTTTTATAAAAATGATCTTTAAAGTAAGTAGGAGATGAGATTTTGCCTGTCCTATGTTTATTCTTTAAAATATATGTAAGTTGTCACATATATACAATTAATTTTAGAACTTACTCAGTACAGTATTTAGTTTACTGACTCCTTAATTTATTTAAACAATTTTTCTCCTTGTGAAAAATTCAAAATACTATAGAAGATTTTGAATTTTTATTTATTTTGTCTTGAGCTTGGATATTTTATTTTAAATATGGAAAGGTCATTATATTAAGTAAAAAAGATCTAAGGAAGAATGAATTAAAATTAAAGTCATAGCCTTTGTGAAGTACCTGGCACATCATTTCTGACAAATTCTATTCCTTGGAACAATGTAACTATCATAGATTGTGTGTGTGTGTGTGTGTGTGTGTGTGTGTGTGTGTGTAAAAGATTGATTTAAACAGTGCTTAAATAGTTGGAAATTGTCATAAAATCATGTTGCTTTGTATTATTACCTCCTTTTTTCATTATCATGCAGTGAAATCCCATTTCTAGCCTTAAACATAAAAGGCATCTTAAAACTGTCTTTTTTTTTCCATAGACTAGGTCTATATTCAGTGAACCAAATTGTGTAAAGTATGTTATTATCTTTTATATCAAACATGTTGCTCTATGATGATGAGAAAGACACTTGATACTTTATAATGCTAATTAAAAAAACACATTCAAATAACTTGTTTTGAGAGTGACCTATGAAAATGCTAGGCTTGTATTTCATCATAGATGGTAAGAACGTTTATGTATTGTATTTTGGTGGGAGGGATGGATATGTAGGAGACTTAAAACATTTTATGGACTTAGCACATTTTATGGAAAACTATTTGCTTTATTTATAAACCAAAACATTAGGCTTAAAACTGAGGCTTTATTTATTTTTGGACATTTCTAAATTTACATTTGAAAGGAAAACATAAAAGTTATCACCAGTGCTATTATTTTCAGATAGAGCTAAATGAATGTCATTCATTCATACCATCTACTCATTATATTCGTGTGAAAATTTTTAGCTAAAAATAGAATAATTTACTAAACTTCCAAAACATCATGAGCTCTGTGCTTTGTAAAATAGTTTCCTTTAATTTATTATGAATTTTTAGATAAAGTCCACTACTAAAGCTAATATATTTTTTATATTATCATAGATGTTCAGAAGAGTAGTCAAAAAATTGTTTTAATTGATAAAGGAAATATATTTTTAAAAAATATTCTCAGTATATATTTGTGATAGTTAAATGGAGAAATAACAATTTTAAAAACTTCCTAACAAATAACTTTAAAAAGTTAAGATAGCAAATAACCTAGTAAGAAGAGTGTGCATCCTTACCTAAGGAATTGGGGCATTTTTACCATGTAATTCCCTTTGACCTGAACTTTTCTTTAACTTACAGATATTTCATTTGTTAAAGGAAAATAATTCTCTTTGATTACATTTTGAATATTGGAGACAATCTAGAAAAATACCAACTTGACACCAACTTTTCTTTTAATCAGCTGTGGTAGAGCAGTATGATTTAAACGAATGAGACAAGTGGCCAACTTCTATGCATTTCTTCTGAAGGAAAAGAGTTCATAGGATATATACTTTAAAAAATAATAATGCATATATAGCCAAAGAGAGCCTTTATTTTTCATTATGTAGTATACACTGTAAAATGTATCAGTAATGCTTATACTCAAGAGCTGAAACTATATAGACTGCTTAATTGAGGACATGTTTGAAATATAGAAGTACTTACTGAATATTGACTCATAAGTTGTTTAAACATTTAATCATCAAGTTTTAGGTATAGCTTCTGAAAAAAAGACAAGTCCACCAAACGTGGAAATGTTCAAATCAAATAATTTTTTTTTTTGTTTGTTTAGCACCTATTCTCTACAGAGTTAGAACAAGGGAAAGAATTGATTGGAATTTAACACAGTTCAAGTTTGGAATAAACATTAGCTCTGGCCAACTTGTGCTTTTCTGTGTTACAGTGTTTTGTCTTTTTTGGTTTTCCTTTAGTTTTTGTAAAATGTCCTTTGGAACAAATTTTAACCTTTAATTTTGCTAACTTAAGAAGAAAAATGCTTTAAAAAAGTTGAGAGATAAAGCATCAATACCCTTTATCTAGAGAGTGCATTTCATGATACAGTAAAATGAGGGCAATTCTAGAACATAAAGATCCATGGAATTGGGTTAGATAAATGGGTGGAAACCTAAAGAAATAAATATTGGGTTAGCTGCAGCCACATAGTACAATAGAAAAAGCAAAGCTTTACTGTTAAAACAGATCTTTATTCAAATAGTGACTTCACAGTCCATGGTGTTACCCTTCTGATATCATCCGTTTCCTCATTTGTAAAATGAGGTTGATAATACTTGCCTCATAGAACAGTTGTTGGGATTAAATAGATCCATATAATATGAAACACTTGTAGTTATTTCTTAATAAATGCTAGTTCTGTTTTCTTGTTTCTTCATGCATGTATTCCCCTGTGTGTCAGAGGCACTGTCAAAGTTTTTCAGGTGATGGGAATATAATTGAAGTTTTTTACGATAAAAATCTATTTAAATCTTTTAAAAACTTTTTTTTCTCTTTCTACAGGTCATCCTCATAGAATTTTTACCAAAGACGCCGATTTTTCGACCAGATTAGCATTTACTTTATTTATAGAGACTTTCCAAGTATGTTGTCTTTCCAATGGTGCCTTGCTTGGTGCTCTTCTGGTGGTGACATAACATTGGTTCTACAGAATCGTGTGGTGTTTTTTTTTCTGTGTATTTTTTTTTAAATAACCGCATGTTCTAAGTGTGCATTTTTGTCAAACTTTGCAACAGTTATTTCATACAGATGTTTAATACTTAAGTTATTGTGCTCTTTTCTGTTATGTATTCTGATTTTCAAGGATTACTTTTTTGTATTATCAAAAAAATACATTTGAACTTAGCATAAAAAGTGGCCAGCCTTTTATTTTATCATCAAGGTACACACAGTTCTTTATTTATTAATTTCTTAATATAGAAAAACACCTTTGTAAGACTCTACTTATCAATTCTAGCAAGCACGCTCTTTGTATTATTTTTCTTCCTTTTTAAATTTAACATAGTTATTATTTTAAATTAGTAAGTGTTCTTTAATAGCTTTTTGGAATTTAACATATCCTTTCTCATACAATTTCTAATGCTTTGTTTACAGCAGAAATATCTGTAATGTTACAAAGACCTATAAAAAAGTTTTGAAAGGTTTTCTGTCTTCAAAAGTAGCAAGGCAGGATTAAATTATTTTTATTAGAATAGACAAATCAGTGAATGGTATGCATGCATCTAAAGGTTAATAGAGCTCAGGATCATAAAATATAGTAGCATTACAATCTGTATATTTTTATCAAAATGATAAGAATGGCCTTATTTGGGTTATTTTTTATTGTTTGTCAAATCTTATATATAAAAGTATGGAAATACTCCTTTAAAAAATTTCTAAAGAAAGTAATTGTCCTAACCTAACACAGTTGTTAGAAAACTTTTCTAAAAGTTTTTGAAAGAAAGCAAAAATTCTAAAATTAAAAGTAAGCTGGTGTTTAATACCCCATTTATACTTAGAACAGATTATTACTAAGAAATGACAGGCATATTTAGTACTGTTTTTATCTACTAGTTTGCTTTTGGTCCAGTTATGTGTACTGTTTTGATTAAGAGTGTGACATTTAAGGTTGAATCAGATCAGCTTGTTTCTTTTAAATATATACAAACATACATATTTTCTTTCTCCTTTTGGTTGTACATTTGTCCATGCATTTTAAAACTTCCTGAATGGCTTATGTGTAAATTTTTGTTTTTATAAACCTGAAATTATACAAATTTTAATGTGTCAAGAACTTGTTCCGTACAGCTGTGGTATCAAGCAATAATGTGAATAACTTTTGAAATTATATAAACTATGCTTAATAATTTGTATTAAGAATTGGTACCACTATATACAATACCTTTTCCCTTGTATTAAATCTTTTAAATACTAGTTTCATTAATTTATATACCTGTAATTTTTTAAGTGTTTCTTTGTACTTCTCCAAAGTATTGTAATTCTACATAAATTTTAATAGTTGAATGCCAATATTTTATATCCTATATTGGACATTAGGAACGATCTTAAAAACTAGAATTTTTTTTTGTATGAGAGTTATTTGTTTCCATTGACCCTAAAACACCTAACAACTTGAATTTCTAAAACACTCTTCCTCTGAAGAGCACAAAGTACAAAGAATCCAGACACTTCTAGGGTGTGGCCTTCCACCTTAAAGTAGTGTGATTAAAAGGTAATGCTACTCCAAAACTCTAGTATTCCTGCAATTCCAGTGTGGAAAGTTATTGTGTGGGGAATGCTAAATCTGCCTCAGTATTCAGAAAGAGCAGAAAAATATGACTGTGTAAACTATGCAACTCATGTTCCATATCTAAAATTTTATAAATTTGTAGAGCATCATATTGATTAGCTTTATAGGAAGAACTGTTCCTTTTTAGATATAATTTTTTTGTTGTTAGTCTCTAAATTATAATTTTGAATCATTCCCTTAATATTTTAACAGTAAGATAATTTCATAGTTGATAGTATTAAGTATAGGATTTTTAAAAGCTTTTCTAATTTTATTGAGAGGTGTGTCAGTTGCTTAAAGATTCCCTATAAATGTGCATTCTTATATTTCTAATGTATATATAGAAAAGAACCATAAATGCTTAATATGTGGCATTATCAGAAGCCGGTTATGCATTGAGCAGTTAGGTTCCTGTGCTCGGGTTTCATTAGTAGCCACCAGTATAACCCCTCAGGCTTAGCCTTTCTTGAATCATGAATCTAAGTTCCCATGTTACTGGAAATTAGAAATATTTAAAATGATGATTTTTCTCCTGTTCCTGTTTTCTGACTTAAAGTTTGTGGAACATGAACCATAGGTAATTTTAAAACTGACCAAGGAAAGGTATTGTTGGCACAAAATCTAATGTATAGATTTTACATAGGCTAAATGAATAACCTAGCATCTTTGTTGATACATTATTGGCATTTTACGATCAGCCCACCATTCCTGTGTGGAAACACTTTTTTAAAAAATCAAATAATGTACTTTGAAAACCCTATTCTATATTAATACATGACACATTTAGCCTCTAAAGGTAGGTATTACCCCACCCTCACACACCTTACCTGTGTAAATGGTCATTAGATGCTTTGTTATGACTCTTTAATGACTGGGTTTTATTCATTTAAAATAAACATGTAATTTAGACTTAAAATCAAGAAACATTCAAACCTGAAATAATAGTAAACAGTGATTTCATTTTCATACTATAAAAACTAGTTTTGTAATTGAATAATTTTAAATCAAGAAAAACCACAACTTTCTTCATGGTTGTGTTTTCAGTGTTAATTGTAGAGACCTTCTGATAGCTTCTTTATCCTAGGCCAGCTGTATAAAACTTTGACAACATTTCATACCAATTTTTGCTTATAAAAATATTAAATAGTAACATGTACAGTTGGACCCACGGGCTGCATAAGTTCCACTATTCTAGTTTTATATAACATTATGTATAGACTGTTTCAAATTTTATGGTATTCTGCTTCACAATTATAAAATTTAGCTGCATGCCTGATTTTCACTATAAATATTTGCTTTGGCTCAACCGTCGGTCAGTAGTAGTAAATCAAAAGTACAGTGTGTTTAACGCTGTCTTTAGTGGGATTCCAGCATCTCGTCCTGCACCCTCCTTCCTTCTCCTATCTTACTGAAGCACTGTGGGTCCTTTTGCTGCCCTCTTGATGTCTGGAGTCTTTGCTCAGAGACATAGTTCCGAATTGCCTTTCTATCTTCCTTCTCCAGAGCTCCAAGTAAGAATGTTAATTCTTTTGTATTCTTTGCTAGGTGTTGAGAAGGCCAGTTAAAATGAGTCAGTTGCATTAAGTGATGAAGAGTTGACACTTTCAATTCTGCTAAGGTGGTATTTACATTTTTAAAATGGAGTTTTTTAACTTTATTTCCCAATTTGGTGCAGTCGCGTATTGGCATTTTCTTTTTCAACAGGTCCTATGGGTACAGACTTTCCAGGGAGGGAGTAATTGGATTGTTGCAAATGGAGTTTTTCAAATCACCATTTCTGAAGAAAGCTGATTATATCTAGTGTTAAGGTGGAAAGAATAGACTGAAGGCCAGTCCTAAGCCAGACTTTTAATTATTTCATAGTAGTTTGTTTATACCCTTTAAAATGATAAGTAACTCTTACTTTTTCATAGATATGATAGCCATCTTTGTTATTTTTAGGAACATAGCTTTTATATAAGTTGAGATTTTAAGATTTGTCTTTAAATTTTATCTTGTTTTATACTTTTACAAAGAGTTTTAGATTGTAATTTAAGAGAAGCCTACAAATTGTTTATATTATTATTCATATTTCAGTGTACTTGTTTCTGCAATAGGGAGCAATATCCCCCTCCTCCCATGGTTAACTGAAACAGCAGAGGTTGTTCATATCCTAAATAGACAGTTCTGAAAGCAGAAATTCAGAATGCTAATACTGATTTTTAATTCCTTTTTATGTTCTACAAGATCATGGAGTTACTTGGCTTCTTTGCTTTTATTTTCATTTCCACAAAAGGAATATATATATGACTACCTCATATTTTTTAACCATTTATTTGCTGTTATTTATTACATCCTATGTAAAAGTAAAAATAAGTAACTAAATGTTTACTACTAAGGATTAAGTAGATTTTTTTTGACTTAATTACAGTGTTGGCAAAAACTTGAGTTACTTTCAGATTTTCATTTAAAATTAAAATGTTAGAATGAGTACTTCCTTTATATATATACCTGTAGTAATGCTTTGCATACTTAAAAATCAGGTAGACGTTAAATATAATACTTGAGAAAAGGGTTTTTTTTCCCTAATACCTTTTAAAATATATTTTCATCTCAGATACTTAAGCAAAATCATGCCTTTAAAAAAAAAAGTTTCTCTACTTCATTAACATGGAGCTGTGTCTGAATTTGAGAGTTGACTTCTTTATCCTTTTTATGAAAAACAGATAGTATATTACTTTTCTAGCCCTTCAGCTCAGAAATATTTCAATTAACTAACTACACCAGGCATTCTTAATTTTGGCAGTGTTAAGCTATTCCTTTTTTTTTTTCCTCTTTTTTAAGAAACAATGTCAACCAGCTTTCAGGAGAACAAAAGTAACAGGCAGTGTTTTGGCTGCTCCTTTGTCAGACAACAATGTACCTTCAAACTGCAGATTTTTCTCTCTTACCTCTTGTACTGGTTCTTAATTTAATAAAACTGGTTCCAGTCCTTTTTGACATGAACATTATGTAGACTTAAAATGTTCTTGAAGGAAATAGTAAGTTTTAAGTAATCTATTTTCTCAAGAAACTATTGTACTAAATAAAAGACCACTTCTCTTCTTTTAGTAGCAGCTTACTTGATTTTAGGTAGTTACAGCAGTCTCGCTGCATTGCCATGAAGTCTTCCTAAACAGGAGTTTGTTTTAACTGAAGTTATCAAAACCCTGTTAAAATCTCCATTTATTTTTACTTTTGTTGGAACTAATGATGCTTTGCCCTCTCAGAAGAGGTTAGCATTGTGAAAGCAGTATGCTGAAATCTACTGGCTGAGAGAAATACCTGCATCATTATCCTACCTGTACTTTAGTTTAAAAGTCAGAAAGTTAGAGAATGGCCGGGAATTGAACACAGCTTTATGCTTTCTTTTATTACGTTCTTTGTGTATTACAATGGAAATTTTTTTTTTTTAAAGAAAAATGTTCTAGATAGTTTCCCTCCACTGTCACATCTTTTGAAAAGATAGTGGAAGACTACCTTGAATAAAGTATTCTATTTATCTTTTATAAATTTTTGTGTGATAATTAACAAAATACTAAATATATGATTATAGGCATTTGTTCCTATATCCTCAGTGAGCATGGAATTAACTCAAGTATAATTTATCAGGAACTTCTGATTGGTGAACAATTATGTGGACCCGAGTCCAGGGTCTCTATTAGGCTTTCAGATAATTCTAGTTACACTGAGCTAGTCTAGTAACATTTAAAAAACTGAAAATAACTTTGGTAAAATATGCTCTTTAAAACATTTAAAGGCATATATTACTCTCTTTTAATTATTAATAAATTAAAGACATTGCCAAACATATACATCTTTTTATCTTAAGATTTTTTTTGGTTAAATGAAAACTTGACCTTCATAATTGTGAAGAAATACGTCATTGGATTATATTTAAGGTGGCTTGGTTTTTGGCCCTATGTTGTTGGTTGTGTATTTAGTTTTATAAAATTGTTTTCATTGACAGTTTTTCTAGTAAACAGATGGAGACCTAATTTGAACTTTGTTCATATGCTTCTAGTTGAGTTTTTGTTGTTTTTAAGTGAGCCTGTTGTAACGCATGACTCCAGCACATGATTTCATGCTCAGAACTAAAATAAAGGCTAATTCACAGCATTCAGTCTTCAAATAAAGATTTAAGCCAATTTAGGTGAAGTTGGAAACAAGTCTGGAACTCAGAGATTGAATCACTGAAAATGAAATGGACCAAACTAATGTTTGTTGAAATGACCATATGAATGAATACACATACATATTTTTTCCCTAGACATGACCTGTACAAATATCTGGGAATAAAATAACTGACACCATGAATAAAAGTTTAGGAACTATGTGTAATAAACTTAAAATTTTATATTATGTGTTCATGAACTTGCATTATAGTTGGAAAAAATAGGAAAAAAATACAACTTATGTCATTAACTTTTTTCTCCAAAGATCTTACTTAAGTTGTCCCTGAATTTTATTTTTTTAATATATGTTAAATATTTATTAAGTGAATAAACAACAATAGAAAGCCATTGCCAGCTCAAGTAAACATTATGATGCACTAAGACTCAGTTCTTCCAAATGTGATGCAATTCCAATCATCCCCTCTTATGAGTCTCCAATTTTAGTAATTCTCTTTTATTTTTAAGTTTTTAAAAATTGTTCAAATACATTTGTTTCCATTTTCCCGCCACCATTTTCCCCTGCCCCACCCACCCCCCCTCCCCCCCTCAATCATTGAATTTTAAAAGCCAATACAGCCTTTACATAGGATTTTTTATTATTCTACTTAGGTTTAGCCTTGGTTTAAGCTTCCAAGGGGAGGCAGAAGTAATTCTAATTACCATCCTGTAACTATACATATTTAGCAGTATTTAAGTAATTTTATCTGCTTCATTGTATCAAATGTCTGTCATACACTTATTTTTTCATTTTACTTGATTGACTCAGATTTTAGTGCAGACCTTTAAGAAGTAGTTTCTCTATATATATATCTAAAACTGAAAAAAAAATGTGTGAGCATATATACACACACATAAGATGAAATAATTGTAACCCAGTTTACTAAAGCATCTCTTTTTCAGTAGGTGGTAAAGGTGCTTTTTTACCTTTATAACCTGCATTGTTTCTGTTAAAATGCAAAATGAAATTGATTCTATTTTAAATATTTTGTGTTTAAAACTAAGGGAAATTTTGTGTTTGTGGATTGTTTCCTTCAGTCATCTTGATATTGTAGTTTTAAAATAATTCCTTATTTTCTGAATTTCTACCTTTTTATTTGCTTTTTTTCACCCTACCAAGACAAATGTGAGAATTCTCAGCAGTGTATTACGTTTTCCTTTTCACAAATGGAGACCTAAGCAGAAATGCCATTGCTGCTTGCAGTAGTTACTATCTTAGAATCTATCACTGAAAGCCTAAAAGATAGCCCAACCTTTTGTACCTACAGTCTTAGATATTGTAAGATAGCCATTCAATTTTCTTTGCATTGTATATGAAATGAACATTTCTCGAGACTATTTTGTTTGCTGTACTAAAGAAATCAACGAAGGAAGAAAACCCTCAAAAAACAAAACAAACAAAAAACACCCTGTAACTCCTGTGAAGCATGCAGGGTGTTGTAATTTCAGTTTGCAAAGCGGTGTGATACAATGTTGCTGAGCCAAAAGCACACGATAGATTTAATGTAGCCAATTGTGTACTTTTGAAAAAAAGAGTAACTGTTCCCTGTGAGTTAATTTTGGATTTTTTCAAAAAATCTCTTTTAGGCTTTGTGCTGGATTCTTCCAGACAAATGCGTATTCCATGTGGGCCACTGTTCTGCTAAATGCTCTCAGTTCTCCTTTTGCAATCAAGATTATGTTGCTAAGGAGATTTTGCTTTTATTGGTGCCATTGATTTGTGTTAATGCGTTTTGAATACCTCTCCGTATTCTTCCGTAGACAAGGCCAAAAGAAAAACTTCCCCGAGTTTCCCAATTTACATTACAAATGGAGCGGTGGTGTAATGAAGCCGATATAAAGTGGGCAGTTGAAAAGGAACTAAAGAAGGGCACTCAAGTGAGAAATGAAGAAATGTGCCGAGTGTAGTCTGCGGGCTGCCTCTGGTCCAGCTGCAGGAACTGGCCCTGGCCAGAGGTAGAGTGAGCGAGCACCTCCCTCTGCAGAGACCACCCACTTTTTAGAGCTCAGGCTGGCACACCATAGATTGCCTCATTGACTAATAGAGGGCCAGTAAACAGGGAGAAACGCCTTTGGAGGGGGCAGAGATGATTCTCTCTGACCCCAGATCTCTTTTTTGAGTCCTTTCTAGAGCATGACTTAAAGACTAGACACTCAATACCTCATGACCTTTAGTTGTCCTTAAAGAAGCCCTATAGATCAACCAGTTCTTTAGTTGTAAGGACTAGCATATTTAAATATTTTTGTTGGTATGTTGTTCTAGGTAAAGGATGTTAACTAGATTAAAGTGGAGGTTTCGTTACATGCGCCTGACTTTATAGCATATTCTAGACTCCAAAGATTCTCTTTTTACTGTGAAGCTCATATACTCTGAGTAGAAGGAGAATGCTAACTAGACATGTCTTGAACCAGTGCAGCGATCCGCCTCGGCTGCAGTGTCTGAGGGGGCTCAGGGATATCTTTGTGGCACAGTGATACCCGTTAGAGGTTTTACATTGTTCAAACATGCTGGTGTTAATGCATATGGTTTTGTTCTGTTTTTTAATCAGCACAAATACTGCACTGTTGTAACTTGAAGACATTTTAGACATTTTAAATTAGAAATGTCAAAAAATAATATAAAACAAAAAATTGCTACACAACACGGAGGAAATTAAAAATAGACCACAAGGGAGGCAATCTCAAGTATTAAATGAACGACCCTGCACTAGGTGGAAATGAAAAATGAATATCTCTGTTAAAACATTTAATTCAACAAAATAAAAGTCTAAATTATCAGTTCTTTGATAGTGAATGATCTGGGCAAGAAGCATAAATTGCAGAGGCATTCTGCTATCACTGAGAAATGTGAAATTTATTTTAAAAAATCTGAAAAGGAAATCCTTAATTCCTGTAATTGTGCAATAGTATCTTTTCAGTAGATTTTTTTCCCCTAAAAGATGTGTGTCAACTGTGCTTTGTGGATAAAATTCCAGTTTTCAGACTAAATGTGTTAGTTTTTGTCTTATGTCCCCAAATTTTGGGTTACATGTACTGAGTGTTTTTTTCCCCTGTAATATTTTAAAATTAATAATCTTCAGCATAAGGGCTAAAGTTGGAAAGTATAGGGATAAATTTTCCTTTTCAGTCTGGTACTTTGGCTTTATTTGTCAATGGTTTCTATATTAATGATACCATTCTTTTATGGTATAATCCTAAAATTAAGAATTGTAAGAATGAGGAAATAGGCTAAGAATTGATTATAGGCGAAAGGTAAGGAGAAACAGAGTACTTTTATGGGATATAATTGAAAGGGCTTTTTCCCCCCACAAATTAGAAATCATCTGTTGAAACTTGCTTTTAAGTTGCCTTAACATTCTTACACTTGGAAAGACTGATCTGAAGGGAAGTTCATGTACATAAAACAAGCAGTATATATAGTTTTATTCTGAGCATCAAACATGTAACACCCTTATGAGATTATTTTCTAAAGTAAAATCAGTAATACTTACAAAGAGCCAATTTTTCATAGTCTTCTGTTTGAAACATATTGCTACATGAGAGAAGGTGGTTTTGTAAAAGAATGCAAATTAAGTGTAAGAAATCAGTCACTCTGCCCTCATTATCTGACCAATATTTCTTTTGTATATTGCTTAAAGCAAAGATGACTTAGGTAACTTAAAATGCATGGTATGTTTTTAAACTGTCAAAACCATCAACAGTTAGGCTGCATCAGGAAAGAAAGCTTTGAAGAAAAAAAGTATATGTATAGAAAA
Organism: Pteronotus mesoamericanus; assembly: GCF_021234165.1. NCBI lineage: Eukaryota > Metazoa > Chordata > Mammalia > Chiroptera > Mormoopidae > Pteronotus > Pteronotus mesoamericanus. The sequence goes on along the minus strand of NW_026555234.1, from coordinate 31,977,200 downwards.
GCACAATCTTTATTTCCAGTTCTGTCAGCACTGGGTATTGCTCTTTAGCCATGGTCCACATCTGCTTAAAAAAGGTTGGAACCTCAGAATTGGAGGAAACTTTCCCCAGAGGTGTCCAAAGAAGATGTGCATTAGAATCTACTTGGGAGGTTCTTGTTTTTTTCAAATACACATGGCTATACCCCTCCCCACCATTCGCATTGGAAAGAGGGAAGGAGAGCACGTATATTTTGAAAAAATTTTCCAGTTTTGATAAGACATCTCCCCTTTCCATTCTAACCTTATAATGACCTAGGGAGTCTGTCACTTTTCTAAGCTCATGCAATAGATTATTCGTGACAGTGCTAAGGACTCAGAACTCCAGGCATGTGACCGCTATTACTCAAATGTGGGGTATTTACTGCACTAAATACTATAAATAAAATTTTCCCTTTGCACGCTTACCAATTTTTTAAAATCTTAAAAGCAGTTTGAAATCCAGAAAGCGTTACCAAAATTGACTTTTTGTAGCTGAAAGAATTATCACTTATGCCTAAAGCACCTAAAGGCAAATTGTTACACTAAAAAAAAAAATTATCCACAAGTGATGAAATTTTAGCTCTATCTATTGCCAAACCTGAGAACTGTGACTTAGGCATTAAATTATTTATTACTCGTCTGTGTGAAAACATTTAGAATGGCTGGCAGCCTACCAGACCCTGAGTTAAACATTCTACGGCCTGACTAGACTGTGGGGTAGCCAACTTCACATCAGATTAAACACATTCTCTTCATGATGAATAGCTTGAACTCAAAAACTGTATTTCGTTACCAAAAAAATGCAAGGGGTGTGTTGTTTTCTAAGTTAAAATTTTGTTTTACTGACAGCATCTGATTGTGATCGTCAAATGTATTTTCTTTGGTAGTGGTGAAATGGACAACAAGGGACTTTAGGTACTACTAAAATTTTTAAAGTACTCCAACAAGGTTGGACACAATGCAGCTTAGAGATGAACATTCATGCATTTTGTATTGAAAAAATTTACATTTCATTAACATTTTAAATTACAAAGACAGGTCTACAAATACCGATTTGTGTGTGTGTGTTCTCATTGCATTTTTCCAAGCAGGCAGTGATACACAGTGTATAGCCTGTTTTCTCACCATTAATTTCCCTTTTTATTTTGAAGTATAAGCTAACTGTAATGTATAGTAACATTAATCTCCGTGAACTCTGCTTTACATTATAGATCCATGGACATAAACTTTGTGTAATTTTTCCTCATATAATAAATTCTTCGGGATAATGAAAGCTGCTCTGAGCACTATTGCTCAACTATGTAGTAAACCAGTTCTCCACAGACTTGCCATTCTAGTTCTGCATCCACATGGATAGAGATTAACTATCTTGATAGTGAGAATGTAAAAATGTAATATTTGATGATTGACATTCATGAGAGATTAGGATGGAACTATTCAGCTCCAGTTTCCCATTCTTTCAAACGGTATACTTTGGGAAGTTCTGTGAAGTTGCAATGAACTTGAAAGGGTTGTGGAGGAAATAGTGGCAGACTAATGTAATGAATTGAAAGTCCATGATCAAGGGAGCTGGCTGTCCAGCAGGCTGCCAGTTGAGGGTAATTGACAAGCAGGTGCTTGAGAAATGACAGGGAAGGGCCTAGCTTTGGTTATTGGCATCAGCAATAGTGACATGCTTTAGACCATAATGGAAGAATATGTTTTCTGGGAGTAGAATCATGTATCCTATGAATTTAAAGCCTATTAATTATTCAGTTGCAGAAAGTTATATCTAAAATTGTTTTTACTGACTGAAATCCTTTTTACAAGAATCTCTTATGTAAGAACTTGAAATGGATCTCCAGTGAGAAGGAAGCGCCAGATTCACGGGGAAGTGTAGGGGGAAGGGGTTGGCCTCACAACTAAGTCACTGACACCCCCTTAGTCTGCCCAGACCTGTGCACCCAGGTCAAGGCAACTGACTCCTTAGTAGGGCGCAAGCTCCCCACGGTACAGCGATGGAGACTCCTTGGGGGGGGGTGTTAAGTTATTTTTGTTATTAAATAATTCAAAGTATTGGCAAGAGACAAAGTAGTAGTCCTGCTTTGGAATACCATTTAGATTTCAAAATTTAAGTTTTACTTTTATGTGTGTTTTGATAAAATGGTTCTTTTCCTTCCTTTAACAAAAGAAGTTTTAAGGCTTTGAACTTTTTGAAATTGCTAGATATAATTATTAAAATTTTAAAAACAAATCCCATAGGAACATAGAGAATGTCAAATATAATTTAAACAAGATAGAACTTACTACCATAGCAAATCTATTTACTCATAAAATTGCCTTTCAAAGATAGCTTTCTCAAAAATAAAAGGGAAGAACAAATTCTAAAAATTTATTATTTTAATGTCACTTTAAGCATGTGTTTTCTGTGACCCCAATTTCATTCTTCACAGTTGTAAAATAGGTTATTGGGTAATCCTTTTTCCTGAACCAAAAAGGAATCCAGCTCAATTTTTAAAATCTGCCCTGTTATGTTTTTTTATTCATAGGATTGTCTATTACATTTAAGTAGATAAAAGACGTTGCCTCTTAAATTATCTCACACTAGCTATATGACTTTATTTCTATTACTTTGAACTACATTTTTAGCTTTAAAGAATACTTCTACTCATTTCTTTTTCACATCAATTCAAAATTTAGAGAGTACAAAAGAGTAGTTGCTAGTTTTCAACCTCTTCAGTTTGCTTCCACAAAGTAATCATTTTATCATGAGTTTTTCTGTTTTGTTTTTGTTACTAGCATATTTCCCCCCTACTAGTTATCAAGGAGATTTATTATTACTGTGTCCCCAAATCAGGTAAACAGCCTGGAATAGCAGATGAAGACTATCTCAAAAAATATGTCATAGTTTACTTTGAAGAAATGACAGCTGTAACCCCAAGACCTGTTGGACTTCTATTCCTGGATGAGGAGGGGAAAAAAAAAAAATCCAGTTAATAAATTACCTTCCAATCCACGGTAGATTTTAGGAAATTGGTCTGAAAACCAGTTGCCCACTGTCACGGCTAGTGCCGAGTTTACCAGGTGATTAATGTAGATTTTGAGTGCCAGGTAACAGCTAGAAATATGATACCAATGAAACAGGGGTGTTTGAATTGTTTTGCTTAAATAGAGTCGAACTTTAAATTGGTTTGGTGAAGGAAATGTTTAAAGAATGTGTGTTAGGTTTGGCCTGTTCCCAAGCATTGTACAAAGTGCAAAGGGCATCAAGGGAGGTAACCTCTCTCCTCTGAAGAGCTGAGACTGGAGGAATAAGCATGTAACATGGTCTGGTAAGTGCCAATAATCGAGGGAATTATGTGCTGCAGAGAGGCTGCGAAGGAGCAATAAAATTTGTATTTAGTGGAAAGGCCAATGAAGAGACAGTTTTGAAGGATCAGTTGAAACAGTGGACATGTGCAAAGTCAAAGAGTTTAGAAATATGTTGCATTCAAGAATGGGTTCAGCATGACATACTAGGGAAAGATTATCTGGTACATAGTAATTATCTTAAATTAATGAATTATGAGGAAACATCAAGATACAAAGCCAAGAAAAGGGGAAGGGACATGTGTGTCATACTGAAATTTTAACTCTAACCTGATGCTATTAAAGAATTTTTATTTTTTAAATTTTATTTTATTTTTAAAGCTTTTATTTAGTGTTAGAGGGGAAGAGGGAGAAAGAGAAGGAGAGAAACATTGATCGATTGTCTCTCACACGCTCTCAACCCAGGACCTGGCCCACAACCCAGGCATGTGCCCTGACTGGGAATTAAACCTGCTACCTTTCAGTTTGCTGGGGGATGCCCAACACACTGGGTCGCCACGGTCAGGGCTAAAGAGTCGTTAGAAGGTGCGTGGACCTGATCATATCTGCCATTGATAAAGCTTATTCTGACCCTGAATCAAGCCAGCATAAACCCCAATGTTAATCTGTTTTAACCTGTAAAACTAGCAAGTCATAATTCCTTAACCCACTGTTTTAGGAATAAGACCAAATAATAGGTACAAAGGAGTGAATAAAGGTGTAGAGGAGTGTTTTTGACCTTTATTTAACTGAAAGACTAGACTTCTAACGATTCTGGATAATTATCTGAGACATTAGATGAGGAATCTCTGGAGTCAAACCTGGAATGTAGTCTGGCTTTGCCATTTTCTACCTGTATAACCTTGGAAATGTTACTTAATAGCTCTGTGCCTCTGTTTTGTCATTTGTAAAATAGATTTATAATAGCATCTGTTTCCAGAAATAGCATGTGTGGGTTAAAATAACATAATGCATATGTTCTGGCCAACGACCAGAGACTGCTAGGAACACATAAGGAGTTGAACAAAATTGGGTTTGTTGCTTGTGGAAATTAGAGCACCCACAATGGGGAATGACTGGGGGCGTTTACATCAGCAAAAGACCTTACTGTAGGACTTAGGCTCATGCTAAGTATTTGCAAGCAGAGTTCAAGGAAGCAAGAGTTTGCTCTGGATTTAGATTCTCTCAGGAAGTAATTTTATGGTTGGGTATCTTAATGGAGCTTGTTAGAAGGTGGGAAGAATGAAGCAATTTAAAACTAATAGGTAAAGAAGGCAGCAGTAACCAGTATTAGGTGGGAGAGGGGGATGTTTGGTATTTTGTTCTTTGCAGTCTGACTTTGCTTTTGTCTGTACTTAGACAAAATTATGAAGAGGGCTTATCTGTTTGCCTCATTTCATCAGGGCCACAGCGTGGCATTGCCTGATGTTGGGGTTCTGTGAGACCGAAGTGTGTGTTTCCCGCGGGAGAACACCGCGGCGTGGCTGAGAGTAGCAGACCAGCTCAGGGACGCTGGGGGCTGCTTCTCTCCTCCTCGTCACTTAGCACAGTGCCTGGTATGATGTTAAAACTTAGAACACATTTCCCAAGGGATTGTAACGTTGAACTCAATTCCGCAGTAGATTCTAACTCTAGCATATTAGACAGTTTGGTCTGTTTTTGAGATTAATATCATGGTGGTGTTCTAACCTTACTGGTGAGCATCGTCCCACTCCTTTTCTATGTGAGTAGATTTTTCTTATCTTTTAGACTCTTACTTTGAGTTATTCTCTTCATACTCAAAGTGGGTAAATTAGAATATTAAACTTCTATCAGATTCTTTGAACACTTTTACAAAAATATAACAAATACAGTTTAAAAATCTAATTATCTCTGTCTTTTAGGTAAGTATAACACTGATCAGTCTTTATAGTGTTTATCATGACTGAACTTTAATGTTTATAACTTAGTAACAACTTACAACAAATATCTTAAGTGTAGTTATTTATGTAATGTCTGTATTTATCCCCTGCCACTATACCGTGAAAACCGCAAGTCCCTGTGAGCCTTGTTATTTCAGCCCTGGTGCTTATTATTGACGAGATGACCCTTGAATAACCAGAGGAGGAAGAAAACATAAGTTGTGCTTTGAAAGTGGAACCAAAACTAACATACATGTCAAGTGGTTACTCGATGCCAGGGTGCTCTCTTTGGCAGGTTACGAAAGTTGTAATGAAATCCTGGGTGTAAAGGGTAGTATCTCTGTCCTGCAAAGGAAGCTTTGACTTAAGCTGAAGCTAAGTAACTTGTTCTTCTAGGAAATGATAAAACTCGGTTCCAGGTCTGTGTCACCCATCAAACATTTCATAAACACTCATCGTGTATTGCAGTGGAAATCCGACTTATCAAAACCTGTAATTAGCACTTGCTGTTTTATAATGTCTTCAGCTCCACCTACTCTCCCTCTTTCACAGTCACCTGGGAGCTTCAACTTGTTTTGAACACAGCGATCCCTTGCTCTCTGCTTGCACCTAACGGCTGAAAGGGGCTGAAGAAAAACCTGCAACCAGGACTAATTTCATTTTTAATTTATGACTACACATGTCAAAGAGGTACTACCCAAAGATCTCGCTATACAGCGTGGGGCAAAAGTAGGTTTACAGTTGTTTGGATGGAAAGGAATACAATAAATAATAACAGAAGAATAAACCCTGTTTTGTATATTCACAACTGTAAACTTACTTTTGCCCCACCCTGTATATACTTCACAAATAAGTTTGTTCTTTCACTCTCCGAAATTACGTTGTCATACCTTTACTTCTCTCTTTAAATCTCCAGCACCTTCTCTTACTACTGGATCTTTCCATTAGCATGCAAACATTCTCTTTTTCCCTTCCATCTGTAAACAAAATGACCGCCCCCCACCCCCTTGGACCCCACATCCCCTTCTGCTATGTCTCACACCTCACAGAAAGTTTCTCAAAATCGTCCTCACATTCCAGTTTGCTTCTATTGACCCTTACTAGGTTTTGGTTATCCTCTTCCCTGAAACTGCTCTTGTCAAAGATACCAGACACCCTCACCTTGCCAAATCAGTAGTCGCTGTTCTGTGTTACCCAAAGCATTAACTCACTTGACCATTCTATCTTCATGTTCTTTTCTTGGCTTCTCTGCCAGCATGCACTTCCAGTTTCTTGCTCCTTGATCCCCAAAACTCTTAAATGTCACAGTGTGCCAGGGCTCAGGCCTGGACTCGGCTCTTCTCCTTTTCTATCCAATTTCATATAATCCAGGGTTCAGATACTAGCGACATGCGGATTCACATTGTCAGCCCTGACCTTTTTACTGAGCTATATGTTGATATCTAGGTGCCAACTTAACACTTCCCTACTTGCATAGCAAATAGACATTTCACTCTTAAAATGGTCAAAGCAGGCCTTTTGGTTTGCTCCCTGTGAAAACTTCATTCTTTCTCACCTCAGTATATGGTACTTCTTTTTGCTCAGATATTCAAGACAGAGAAACTAGGAGTTGTCTTTTCCCCTCTTCCCTGGACTCCACCTCAGAAATGCATCCTCCTTACATTTCTCTCCACATCATCGCTTTCACTTTGGTCTCCGCTTCCATTAGCTTCTGTCAGTTCTTACCTGAATTATTGCTGTAGCCTCTTAACTGTTCTTCCAGTGTCCTACATAATCTGGTCCCTGCCTACTTCTGACATCATTTCCTACCACCCAGCACCCAGTATCACCCACTCCAGTCTGGCTGCATGGTCTTTTTGGTTACTCAAAAAGGCAAAGTTTAGTCCTTCTTTCGGCTCTTTCCTCACTGTTGCCTCTGCCAGAACGACTAACTCCTCTTGTCATTCAGGTCTCACACAAAAGCCCCTTTACCAGTGAAAACTTCCCCAACCACTCAATCTGAACCCCTCCACCCAGCCAGTATCTTACTTTATTTTCTTGATTATACTTGTTACTATCTGCATTTATCTTACTCATATTTTTGTCATTTGACCCGTCTTCTAATAGAATATCCATCCCATGAAATTGGGGACCTTGCCATTTTAATTCCCAAAACTATACTCCCAGCACCATGAACATTGCGTGACACATGAAAAGTGCTCAATAAATATTTGTCAAACAGATCAATTGTGTGGCCATGTTTGCTTTCATACGGCACTGGCTTACCCCACAACTTTAACCCTTGGAAAATGCGCCTCGTTTTCCCCATGCCCTGTGTGCCCACGCCTTTATTATCCCATTGCTCACTTTTAGAAGCTTCCCACCCCTTTCACCTGCGCTGGCCACGGTTAAAAATATATAGGCTCCAAAGCCCCTCCAGAATGAAAAGAAGGTGATAGTATCTTTGGATAAACATCAGTGAGGAGGCTCATCACTAAATTACCAATATACGTCAAAACAAAAAATAGAGATTGTCATAAAAATCCCCCGCACACTGGAGTATTTGGGTTGACCCTTGATTTATATAAACAAGTGCACTTCCCTGATGTGGCTTATAAAAGTAATACAGCATTGTGTGATGTGAAGGGAAATGAGGCAGAGGCCTGAGGATGCTTTGAAAGTATGTTACTATCTGATAGGTCACAATTTTAGACCACACACCGACTGTCTTATGAGGAAAAACACAGGAAAGAACAGCGGCATAAACATTTCTACCCTTTTTGTGTTTGTCCAAAATTGATTTTAGAAGATAGACCCAAGAGAGCAATACTACTTTTTCTAACCACAGAATAATCTTTCTCAGAATTGTTTTTTTTTTCTCCAAGTGAGTGAGACAATGAAACTTAATTAATCCAAGTTTATCTCCTAATGTAAGAGAGTGTGTGCGAAGGCACGTGCACGCACAGAGTAAACTTCACTGAGCATTTAAAAGTGGAAAGTAGAGTATGTTTACTACTATTATTTACCACACCTTTTTCCCCTTATTAAAAATTTGTTTTCAAGTGTAGAAACTCTTCTGTACCCTAAAATAGATAATCTTTGGAAACAGGTCACTCATGGGCTAAAGATTAGCAGTTCGTCAGTTAAGGGCTGTCTGAGTCTAGTCTTTGCTGTGCTCACTTTGCTGTTACTAGCTCTCTGCTTCTTTCTTCCCTGTAAAAGGGGATGGCATTCTAGTCAATATTGTTAGGGTACAAAACAAAATGGTACCCAGGCACATCAGGAAAACTTTTTAAAAATGATCATTCGCACTTAGTTCACCCACTTAATCGTTATCTAGAAACAAATGATGTTGAGAAAAATTGGAATGTTATTGTGTGTTCAAAACAACAAAAGAGTTTTTGCCAAATAGGTTGGGAATGAGGTCATTCCAGAAAAAAAGAAAAGATAAAGAAACAGACATTAACAATTAGTCATGAGATTTTAATTGCAACAAAACTTCTTAAAATGACTATGGAAGATAAACCTGTTTTCCTTCTTTTCTCTATTATTTGCCCATTATTAATGAATTAGATAACCAAAAGTAAATTTAAAATAATCCTGAGTGTCATTATTACTTATCACTTTAGTTCAAGAACAGTGGAGTTACCATTTATACTGAAAACCAAGTCCTACGTGCCAACTCAAAACTCCAGGTAGCCAGAGTAGGAAGGGTACCTGACTAGCCTGTGGCCTGGGCTTCAGCCATCTCCCCCAGCACCCGTGGTGCCCCCTCGCTCTGGGAAGCTGGTTTGACGAGCTCTAATCCTTACTCGGCTCTCCTTCCAGCAAACCCAGCCCCTGTGACAGCCAACGCTGCCACTGTCAATCAGTCTGCAGTAGTGAGCGCCTCTAGGGCTCTCTGCTGTGTGTGCCGTCCACTGGGCCCTGGGAGAACCAGCACAGGATACAGGCCATTTTACTGCTCTGGGGAGGGTAAATCAGGCTCGGGGGGAAGGCTCCTGGAGGAGGGCTTACCACAGCACAGAAAGGTTTGAACATTCTCTCCTTCACTTACAATGAAAAACATTTGCAGTATCAAGGCTTTCCCACAAAGAAGTGATGCTCCCTGACAGGTAATACAAACTGAAGAATGACGCTGAGGGTCAGAGGACTCTCCGTGCAGCCGCCTGCCTCTTTCTTAGTGACAAGATTGTAGCGCAAGGCTGGCAGGCGGGAGATGTGTTGGCTTCCTTTACTTCCTTGTACTGCAATTAAAAAAAAAAAAAAAAAAACAGAATGGAACAAATGAGCCAGATCAAATTATTTTTAAAAATCAACCTAGAGTTCTTGAAAACAAGGAAGCACTGGGAGGAAATGGGACAGGGGAACATGATAGACAAGTGATGACACCAATTTCTCTAGGACAAAGCAAGGGCCACGAAGGGTGGCGGCGCCCATTTTCCTGAAAATGCCCTCCGTATGGAGCAAGGCAGTGCGACTCAGGCTCCACAACTGAAATGCAAGATGAAGGCAAGTGAGAAGTCTGTGAAGCAGCAGGGAGCTTTTATGCAGATCCTGGACATTTGCCTCTCAGGTCCTCTCCAAGGCTCTGCATCCCTCTCCTCTGAAAGCCCCTTCACCAAGTGTGAGAAGAGAGCAAAGAGGAGTGAGAGGGAGCAAGAGGGGGGGGGCCTTCCCTAAATATCTGGTGGCGGTATTGTCCTCAGCTCACCAAGAGAACTCTGCACAATGCGACTCCTATTAGAAATTAGAACAAGTGCCTATTGTTTAGGCTTAAACAGCTCTAAGTGTTTCTTCTAGAGATAATTAATTTAATTAAAATGGTCCCTGAAGCCAAACTGAGCTTCGTATTGAGCACTACGCACATTCCTTCCAAATTCCAGCACAAGGCTATTCAGAACAAGCACACCACCAGGCATAACTCAACAGACGCACTGAGCCCTGCCCCACGGACTCACTTCTCCACTCCTCTTGGATTGGAGGCCCCAGCACGGGGGCCAGCCATGAGGCTCTTCCTAGGCTGAGGAGAGTGCTGTTAGTTCTGAAGTCAAAGAAAAGATGGTCTTCAATCTGTTGATATAGATCCAAAAATGATGAGGCATTTCCCCCTTCCTGGTGATTTAAGGGAGAAATTTGGCTTACAGACTGCAACCAAATGAACAGTCCTGGGTATAGGCTCAGCACATTGGTGTTCCATAAATATGCATTGAATAAATGAGTCAAAGACTGGGTTCCTAGCTGTCCCCATTTCTTGTGTTATGACCATGGGTTCATTTTTAAACCCCTCCCTTCCTTGTTTATTCATGTATAAAACAAGAATAACATGAAACCTGACTCATGAAGTTACTGTGAAGTTTAAGTAAAATGTTCATTCGGCGTGTCCTGAATGCCTTCTATGTGCCAGGTGTTGCCCTACATGTTTGGAATACATCAGTGAACAGAATAAAGATCCTTGTCTATGATGCTTATAGACTAGCAAGGGTAGGGGGATGGGAGGCAACCAAAAAACCATAAATACGATAAAATAAATATACAATATGTTAGAAGTTCCATGTGCTAAGAAAAATAGTAAAGCGGGGTAAGAAGTCCAAAGCCAGAGTCGGGTGGTATGGGAGGGTGGGAGTGGGTTGCAATTTTATAGAGGGTAGACAAGGGTAGTCAAGGTTTCACTGACAAGGTGACTCTTGAGAAAAGAGTTGAAGTTGGTGAGGGAGTAAGCCCTAGGTAGAGACAGAATGTTCTAGGCAAATGGAACAGCCAGTACAAAGGCCAAAGGGCAGGAGTATGCCAGGCATGTTCGAGAGTAAAAAGCAACGAAGCTAGTGTGTCTTGAAGGGGAGAAATGACTGCAGAACAGGTTGTATAGGACCTTGAGGCTATTGTCATAACCAGCAGGGAACCGGGAAGCTTGTGTGGTGGTGGTGGGGAGGGGGAAGGGACTGAGGTGACTAAGGGAGAAATAATAGCAGGTGTGTGTGCTGATTATCCAGTTGTTCGAATGATGCAGTTGAGTGAAGACAGACGATGCAAGAAAGAGGAGAAAAAGTTGCTAAAGGGGTGTGCTTGAGTAGGTGAGAGGGAACGGCTCCAGGTGGGTTCACAGGGAGCCCTATGGCAACAGGCAAAATGACAGGGAATGTGGCTGCAGTTGCTGGTTGATGTGATTGTGGAAGTTTTCATCTGCTTCTCTCAAATTTCTTAAGAGAAGTAGGAAGCAGAGTCATCAGCTGAGAGGAAAGGGGGAGAAGGAAGTATGAACTTGTCCTCTAGGAGAACAGGGCAGTAAATGGACTGAGGCAGCACTAAGGGCCCACTTAAGAGTGAGTGACCATGAACTCGGAATGAGGTCAGTCAGCACAGTTGCTTTTCACCAGACATATTCAACTGTTCTGGTACAAAGAACAAGGTTTTGCCAAGGCTGCGGTTTTGCTAAGTGTGACAAAGAGAGAGGGCCAAGGGATTTCAGGGGTTCTGAAGTGAGTAACTGAAACATAGTAATTTAAGCCTAGTAAGGACAGAAGAGGAGACTGCAAGTAAAAATGAAGGAAGGCCCAATGGATCGGAGGTCCCCATTGGTTCAGAAGGACTGGAGGAATCGGGGTACTAGAAAGGGTGCACTGGCAAGACAGGAGGTGGAGCCAGGGGTAATGTGCCAAATTAAGGTTATGAAAATTGATCTAAAATCTTAGGACAGCATCTGGAGGAGGTACATACTTAATAATTAATAGATATTCTTAGGAGTTCATAATACCGTATTCAAAAGCTTTGAGATCAGCTATGTTTTATGATCCAGAATTCTTCAGATTATAGAATGGCCGTACGGTGCATTTACACCTCTACTGAGGTACTGGAAAACTTTCCATAATCAAACACATTAGTATTTCTCTAGCACAAGGTATGAATATTCATGTTAGGTGGGATCCATAGCTTATGTAGGCTTAGGCCAGTCTTCAGTATTTAGTAGGTTTTGGCACTAAACTTTAAAAAAACTAATGACTGTTTTTAAGAGCCTTTGCGGTTACAGAATTGCAGACAAAAGAGGGTGAACCTCAACTGACATTTTGACTTTAGTGTTTTGAAGGGGAAACCAATTCATTTCTCTATTTCAGTGTATTTCTTTTCATGTAAAAAGGAGGGCTTTGAGTTTGAAAATTTTCTGAGCTACTTTTAAGCTCAACATTTTATGATTCCTTGATACTCTTTCCTGGACATTAAAAAAACAAACAAACAAATAAAAACTTGTTTTGTTCTACTAATAAGTTCTCCATAAGACAATTAGGTAAAGAGACAGGGCCTAAATTTTATATTAATAAATGAGCTTATTTTGATTGATTATTATAGTCCTGCTTAAACTGATAATATCAGAAGAATTTAGAAACTTTCTATATGCAAGGCTAAGAGAAATATAAGTCAGTCACAGGCCATTGAGCATCTATCAAATTTGTTGAAACCTCTCAGGTCAGATACGTTAGAAGGAGGTCAGGTTGAATTCATGCAAAGTTTTGATGAAAGTACTTATAAAACGCTGCACTGTGTAATTAAATTCAAGTTTATTTTTATAACGGCTAAGTGTTCCCCAGTAGATGTTAAGCCATGATGTGCTTTGATGACTGCATGTGGCTGATTTTTAATTAAATTATAACATCATTTGCATATAGTGTACTTTCAAAATACTGAAAAAAAATAAGTATGTCCTCGAAGTGGAGTCAGTACATTCCCTGCTTCGGCTACTCTCTCCATTAGCTTAGCATGTCCTGCCTTTGTGGGTAAATGCCAGCCCAGCTTTGTCCGGTCGTCACATACTCCCCAGGCACACTTTCCAAGGCGGAAGTCGTTTTCTGGAATTGAACAACATTGTAAAGAATGCAGCAAGACAATAAATAGTAAGGAATGAAGGCTTTGCATTCTATGTTTTTCTACAAGTCATGATAAAATAGATCTATTTTATTAAACAAAAAGAAAAATAAAATGAAAATTCACTGGGAATGAGAAAAAGATATACCTGTTTTAAACTAAAAAGGTGCCAGGGACTTCCTCACCCATCCTCAGGCCACACTGTGCCACTTTCTGTCCACATATCCAATCACACTGCCACTTGGACTTGAGTTTGATCCAACAATTTGTTCAAACTTCTTTTACACAATGGCTTTTGTCCGTCAGGATGCTCTTCCCACCTTTCCCTTCCTTTTTGCCCAGCTCAATGCTACTCATTCTTTAAAGTGCAGCTTCGATGACCACTCCTTAAGGAAAACTTTTCTGTCCCCAGGACCACCTCACCCCGAAGACTGGGGTGGGTGTCCTTCCCCAGGGCTCCTCTGATAACACTCCAGGCTCCCCCCAGCAGTGTGCATCTCCGTAGTGCCCAAGTACCTGTCTCAATCTCTCTCATTAGGCCATTGGGAGGAAAGGACAGTCTGTCTTACACTACATTGCTTCTTCATGGCCTACATGTGTTGGACTAACTAAAGATCAAGCTTATAGTTCCAGAGTTGGGCCTGTTACACTGCAAACTCAGGAATGGATAAAACAAAGCAAGCTTTAATCCCACTCTGCTCTTCTTAAGGCCTACAAAGGAGGTAGACCCTGGTCGGAGAGAAAGGTTAGGAATCACGGTTCCTCACCACTTCAGGCAGGGCTGTGTGTTGCTGTCATGTGTTGCTGCACCTGCTTTGTCCCTAGGGAAACTAGGTCCTTTATCTCATCTCATCGGGGAGACAGCACAGATAGCACTTGCCGTAGGATGCCTCAGCAGGTGGAAGAGGAAAAGGGATAAAAGATAAAGTTTCTATTTTCCAGGCAGTCATTTAATAATGCAACAGATGCTTTCCCAATACCTGGGCCAAGCAGCCACATGTGGTTGTGTCTGCGTTGGGAGCCCCAGGGCATCCTCTCTGGGGGCCTAGGTCCCCACACATACCACAGGCACTCAGATCACGTAAGACAACTCTCTGGCCTTAGTCATGGGCTCACCTACGTGCATCCCCGATTCTTATTAAAATAAGGATTGGCCTGCCAGGCACACACTTTTAAAGACATGGCCTTCTCCTACATACAAAACATTTCAAACATAACATTGGCACCTAAACTCAAATTGCTATATTACAATCAAATCGCATCTGACAGCATCACATTTAAAAGCTCATGGGCTTCAACTAATTCAGGGGACTGTCTGATGATATTTGCTTAGGGGGTCCAGGCCTCCAAAAGAGGATGTCCTGGGGTGCCCTGCCTAGATACCGTCACATATTGTTTGGCACATGTGCTCGGTAAATACTTGTATTATTAAATAAATGCCTAGAAAACAGAACCTTGTTTCTTAGATGAAGCATGATGAGTTCATAGCAGCATGTGACTTCAGGTTGTTGCTCTGTGTGCAGGAATGAAGTCATTGATAAGCACAGCTGAGGCTTCCTACTTAGTTGAAGCTCCAGCCATGACCCCCCATTGGCTATAATCATTATTTATGTGAATGGGGGAGCAGGGGGATAGTTACTTCACAGAGTAGCCTAGAGCTTTGCTACTCAAAGTGTGATTCCTGGGAACTAGCATGAGCATCATCATCTGGGAGTTTATTTGAAATGCAGAATTTCAGGTGCTGCCCCGGAGCACGTAGAGCAGAATCTGCACTTTAACAAAACTCTCAGATTTTTAAGGACATTAAAATTTAGGGAACACTGTCCTAGAAAGTCAAAGGAGAACCAGAACCTGACCTCCACATTATGGTGATTAGGAAGATGGCAGAAGGGGCAGCACTAAAGGGGAACTGGAAGCCAGAGAAAAAGCAAGTAAGGCAGTTGGTCCAAGGGTCAGAGCGCGGCAGTGGAAAATCAGAAGAGACAGTGGGTTGTACCAGGCTTAGAGCTGGAACTCAGGAACAAGCAGGACCAAAAGCAGTCCCAGAGCATCAAATTAGGGTCTAGTGGGTCCTCGCTTTGGGCTCAGAAAAGCTTTAGAGGGAGCCACCCTAGGAATTCAACTCTTGGCTCAGTTCTCCATTGTTGCGTAGCAAACCACCCCATGTTTTAGTGGTTTAAAGCAGCAACTGCTTATTTACTCACAACTCTATGTGTTGGCAGTATAGGCAGGGTTCAGCTGGGATGGCTCATCTCTGCCCATGCTGGGGCGGCTCCACGTGGCAGATCGACTTGGGGGGTGGTTGGTCCCAGGTGGCCTCTCTGGACTCATATGTCTGGTTTGAGACATATGAGACCGTAATTCAAAAGCTGGGTTAACGGGACCTCTCTCTCCATGAAATCTCAAATTGGCGGTGTTACAAAAGGACTAAAGCCGAAACTGCAAGAACGTTTTGAGATCAAAGCTTGAAAGCCACTTCTGCTCCATTCTATCAGTCAAAGTTAGTCATGAGACCAGTCTGGTGAGATGAGCTTCAAAAATGATCTGAGCAGCTACAACAGTTTGTACATACTAGCTCCTTGACCTACTTAACCTTCCTGGTACTTAGCCTGTCTGAGCCCCAGTTTCCTCTTCATTTAAAATGTAAATAATGATAGCTTTTTCATAGGACTGTATTTATATGAGGTACAAAACTCTTGTTAGTGGCATGTAATTAGCACACAATAAATGGTAACTATTATTATTAATAGTAACTACTGAAATTTGTGTCCTCTCCTTATATAGCCTTCTTTTAACGCTGCATAGAGACTACTTTTAAAATGACTAAAGCATTAGATTCTCACTGTCAAACCTGAAAAGGGGCAGAGAAAAAAAGACATCGTATATGTGTGCGGGGGTGGGGGCGAGAGAATAGGAATGACTGAGCTGAGGACCAATGATGCATAGAAGAGAAGGACTTCAGTGAGGGAAAACGAGTGTTTGCTGTGCATAATTTATAGAAATTTGGGGTCAAGTTGACTCTACAGCTCTAATTCCATCAACTATTCAAACTTTCTAGTCAACGTGTGGTCTGAGGACCAGCAGCATCAGCACCGCCCGAAGTTGTTAGTCATGCAGACTCGGTCCCCGGCCCAGAACTGCTGCACTGGAATCTGCGCTCCAATGGAATCCTAGGTGATTCATGCGCACACTGAAGTCTGTGAGGCAATATCATCTTAAAGAGGCCCCTTTCCACTCTCTTGGTCTGCTCTGCCTGAACTTGGATGAGCTCTTTGGGAACAACCTAAACTGCTTATATTTGAGGTGTACCTGATGGGAAAAGGAAAAGAGCAATCAATGTCAGCCTTCCCTCATCTTGTGAGATGAGGTGGGTCATCTTGAGAGATGAGGTGGCGTGGGGACATCACTTTTGATCAAGCGTTCGTCAGAGCCAGCCAAAGGAAAGGGGACTATGCAGAATTTTATAGGATGTCATTTACGTATTTATAACAGTTGCGACCTGGTCAGACTGGAAGAATAAGGAAAACATTCAAACTAGAACCAGGCATACATAAATGATTCTAACCAATAAAGTGGAACGCAGACGGGCGGGGCCCGGATTGTAAGCTAGCCCAGGTAATGATGCAGCCGAAACCTGGAGGGACCAATGCCCGCGAGGGGGCTCACTATGTTGTTGGTCATTGTCATGGGAGGGTAAAATCTCACGCCTCGGCCCGAAACCTCTGGCCAATATGAATGCTCATTGCAAACTCCCTCCATCTGTTTGGGATGATGTAACTGTCTTCTTAATTTTTCATCCTGCTAAGATTTAGAGCGAGATAGAGAGGTGGTAAAATAAATCCAATCCACAGAGTTAGCATTTTTGTGTAAATTCCGGAAAAGATTTTTACAATCTTGAGGATGATGTGTGTTGTGCGGTATTTCAAATATTTGGAAGGGAGGATTGGACCTGTTGGAGAATTGTTGTCTCTATTTAAAGAGTGTAATTTGTAACTTTTAGTTGAAACATAAAAGACACCTTTATACACCTTTTGACCCAGGTTCCAAACCATTTTGGAATGTTTCAAAGGACCTGAAATTTAATATAGTTACATTTTGCTAGTCATGTAAACACTGGAGAACATTTTGCTTGTTAAGAAGCATTTGAAGTGCTAAAAAAGATTCAAAGATTAAATATATAATGCAGCTTGGAATCTTTAATGGAATTTAATTAATTGAGTATGTAAATGGTGATGTTTAGGAGAATTTAGTTCCTGCAGCTTCAGTTGACAAAATTTAATCCCTTTGAAACTGATGGTTAAAATTTACTCAATTTATAAATAGGATAATAAAGTTTCTATGTTGATTTACAAGGTTTAAGGAAAATTAGGTTTTAGAATTAGTTAAAATTTGTTCCTCTAACAAGTTTCATATTAATTTAAAAACTATCTGCAAATGGCTTTCATTATGCTCTAGGCTTCCATTAAGACACCAAAAACTCATGTTGACATTAATTATTCAAACTACCTCCAGCATCTGCTAAGTTTAAGCATTTTAAAGTCAAGGACATTTTGTTGTTGTTGTTGTTAAGAGTGGAACATTTCTCTTGCACTAAAACTTTCAAAGACATACCCTTCAGGTTCCCTGGTGAAATATTTCCATGTACACCACGTGCAGGTAACGCACCAACAGACCACACAAGTGGCTTCTAGGATGGTTCTCACATAGTCATTGCATCACCGAGCATTTGTCTGAAGTCTCCTCTGCTTCCCACCCAGACACCCATGACAGGCAGAGGAGGAGAGCCACCCAATGAACCAAAAGGCTGAAGTTGCTTAGTGATGTCTGCTGATCTGTTGCACTGATTAGGACCACACAGTTTGCTCACTTTCTGTGGATCACAAACAGTTGGAGGCAGCAGGAGATTAAAATTAGTTTCAGGTTATGCATTCGTTCTTCTAAAGATTATCATTGAATGCCGAGTATGTGCAACGCACTGTTCTGAGTATGTAGGCCTATGTGGGAGGCACAGAAGCAGTTCAGGATATGATTGCTCCCCTGAAAGAGTTAAATATCTGATAGTGAGGGCATCTCGATTCCAAGTAACAGCAATACAAGGTTGAACACCTTGGCCCAAGAGGAGAGAAGAGGTGAAACGTTTTGATAAAGGAAACATCACATACAGTGGAGGGTTCAGGGGAACGTCAGGGAAACAGGCACCTCGGGGGTCCTTGACAGATGCAGCTTCTGGCCTGGAGGCAACGGGGGCAGGGTGATGAAGGGGAGTCCTTCCAGTAGAGAGAAGAGTATAAGCAAATTCAAATGCAGCTTGAAACCGTAAACCAAGTACTTCAGCTCCTCTCTTCCTAGTCCTCCCACTCTCCTTAACCGTCGAGGAAAATAGTTCGTACCAGCAGTGCAAAGCGCATGCCTTCGCCTGTCCTCCCGATTCACCCCCATCACTTCCTCTGACATCTCTCCAGTGGTTCCCCCTCTGCAGCTCGTATGCAGGCACATTAAAAAAAGAAAAAGAAAAAAGAAAAAAAGTCCTCCCTTAATCCTGCATCTGCTCATGGGTTATTTGCCTCTTTGCTTCATAGCACAGTCTCCCCCCCCCCTTTTCATTTTTTTTTCCGATCACAGTCTTTTTCAAAAAGTCTCTATTCAGTTTCCATGTGTTCACTGCCTCTCCTTGTCTGAGCACAATTCGGCACCTCTACTCATCGCTCTGACTCCTGCCCACCGGGTGCCCCACCTCAACCCCCCAAAAGAGAAAACTCTTCCTAGGGTGATCAATGACCTCCTCACTGTCAACCCCTGTGAACACTTAGCCTGTCTGGCAGGTGACATTGTTGCTAACGTCCTTTTTCACGAAAACCCCCTTCTCCCCTGACTTCTGGACTTCAGTGTCCCTTTGCGGGCTCTCCTTTCTTTGCCCACATTTAACAAAATACCATGGACTGGGGGAGTTAAACAACACACCTTTATTTCTCCAGTTTGGAGGCCGGGAAGTCCAAGATCAAGACGCTGGCAGATTCGGTGTCTGCGGAGAGCCCGCTTCCTGGTTTATAGACAGCCTCTTCTCATTGCGTCCTCACATGGGGCAAAGCGCAAGAGGGCTCTTCCCCGTCTCTTTTATAAGGGCACCAGCCTCACAACCTAATCGCCTCCCAAAGACCCTACTTCCTAATACCATTATGTTTGGGGTTAAGATTTCAATGTGTGAATTTGGGGGGACCCAAACATTCGGTCCATAACAAGTGGGGTTCTGTAACCCTGGTTTTTACCCTGCCTTTAGTTTCATTACACACCATCCCTGTATGATTTTATTGACTCCAATGGATTCTGCCACTGTCTCTATACATGTAAGTATGGAATAGCGCTAGTGATACCTACTAACTGTATTTTATGAACTCCTTTGAACACCAGATCGCTGAGCCAGGCTCATACTCTCTACTGACAGACATCTCCACATGGCTACCCGACAATACCTTGAACTTGGCATGCCCAGATGGTGCAAATCAACTCTTTCCTTCCCTAATCTATCCTTCTACTAGACTTCCCATCTTTATTAATGGTACCATCCTTCACCCACAAGCCCCAGCAGGCAGTCTAGCCTGTCTTCTCCATGCCCGATCGTCTTGTCAAAGCCATGCCCCAAAGCTCTCTGGGACCTGTTTCTTTTCCACTGTCACTGCTATGCAGACTCAGCATTTCCTTCTGTGACCATTCTAAGAGTCTCCTCTGTCTTCCTCTCTTCAGCCTCTTTTCCTGCAAATTCATACTGTAGGAGTCAAGTTCACGGACATCACTGATGCTGTATTATTCTTCTTCATCACAGGGAGGGCCAAGACCGCACCCCTTCAGTGGGCACTCAAGGCCCTCTGTCCTCTGGCTCCAGCCTCCTCTCCCTTCAGTTCCTCGCTGACCATACCAGATTCTGGTCTTGTCTGACTTCTCGCAGTTCCCCTTCTGGTCCGCTGTCTGCCCTTTTTGTGACTCCCTCCTCCTAGAATGGCCCTGATTCCTGCCCCATGGAGAATGAATCCCCCCTGAAAACCTAAACACCCCTGAGGCTCCAGGCAGGGTGGAGTTCTCAGACGGCGAGGAGCTCCTGCAGGGTCCAGCCTGGTCTCAGTCTCCTTTACACTGAGGTCTGGCACAGAGAGACCCGAGGGGATGCCAAAAGGGGAATGAAGAGTGAACAAGTTTCTACCCTGATGCTCGAAGCAACAAGGCTTCATGAGCAGTGTGCTTTTTTATTCATGCAAAGATTCATAGTAAAGGGTAGTTTGCACAGGATCTACGACTCACTTTTTCGGTTTACTGGATTCCTCCAGGGGCGCTGGCATGAGGGGAGTAAACTCACTCAGAGTGGGCACAAGTTGGCCATTTAGGGCCACCTGCTGTCCCTCCGCAGCCCCTGGGGCGGGGCTCAGGAGCTCCGCTGTGCTATCAGCTCCAGGAGCCGGCTCCCAGACCCCCACCCCTGCACCCCTGGCATTAGAAAATGAAGCTAAGAAGCAAATAATTGACTTCCTTTAAACCATCAGTTCTGGAGGTGATCGGCCACATTGCAAAGAGATCACTATTGTTACACAACATCACTAATGATAGCAGCCTCCTGGAGGATTAAACTGTTATCGATCTTTCATTTTTAGGAACACTTTTGATTTGTGGCACAGAATAGTAAATGCACAATGTGACAGAAACCATATAAAAGATTAGTGTGATTAAAGGAAAACCACTACCAATTAATTTAATCGAGACTAAAAACTGCAAAATGGTTACTAATACTTACCATAATTACAATGACATTGAGGCGCCTTTCTGGGTTGTTTTGTTTCTTTATAAATGGGATTTAAGTAACATACTCTAGGAAGATGATAAATCTAACTGCATGACTACCAGGTGCAAGAATTCTATTTGTGTGGCACGAACAGAGCTGCTAATCCCTCACTCGTTCTTTTCTGTTTGGCAGCTAAACATTTCCTGGTGTGCCTCGTAATAACAGGCAGCTGTCCCGTCAGCTTCACTGAAAAATGAGATAATAAGGCAGGCAAATGATGTCCTTTATGTCTTGAATCTACCACTTCCTGCAGTTTTCTCCTCAGATACTTTACGTAACAAGGATCTATGCAATTTCCACACTGTTTCTTCTAAAAAAAAGTTTGTCCAAATTCTTGGTGAATGTCATTTCCCTTTGGGACATTGGGTGGAAAAAGAGGTGGCCCGCTTCAGTGAACCAGGACAGAAGGCTTCCAAAAAGCCTCTGAATGGGTTTGTGAATGGAAATCCCCCCTCAAAAGGCAGCGAGGTGATCAGGGCGGCAGCTAGTGTTGGAGGGACGGGATTGGCTCCCGTAGAAGACAACCGCGGTGGACCTTTCCGTTGTGCCGCTCGGGTGGCTGGCCCTTTTAGAAGCTGCACAAGAGCAGCAGTCCGGACAAAGGCTGCCCGGGGGCCTCCCGGCTGAGGTGGGTAAGATCGTCTCACCCCTGAGAGCCCAGGGCTGTAATTGTGTGACCTCTGAGGTACCCTGGGGGTCCTCTGTATCTGTCCCACATTTTACAAAAAGAAAGGTGAGGCTCTAGGGCCAGAGGGGAGGGTTGGAACTTGAACCCAGGTGTCCTGATGGCCAGTCTGGTGTTGGTACCTTTTCCTAAGACCAAGTGCATCTCCTGGCATTCATGACAATCCATGCTGACCCAAGACCGGTAACATTGAATCCACCTGATTTCAATTCTATTCATAATGCAGAAGAAGGTTAATGCTCAGAGAACATATATTTTTTAGTATGGGTTTTCACTAAATTAGCTTTTCATTCATTCATTCATTCATTCATTCATTCATTCATTCATTCATTCATCACTCTCTTGGCGAGGATTAGAGAAACAAATGGGTCACTGATCTTGCTGCCCGAAGTGGTGTTTCAATAACCAGAGAGGCACATTCCAAGCATTCTGGGCAGGGGCTGAGTGCGCAGAAGGGAAGGGCTAACTCTCAGAATGAATCTGTAAACTCCTTTAAACAGCCCCGGAGAAAAATATTTGCTTCACTTGAGCAGTTTACTCCAACTCTGCAGACTGGTTTTCCTGTGGAAGAAGGATCCCACTTCTGTGACAAAGTTAGATTCTTCTCTCCTGCTCTTTACTGAAATTAGCCTTAAAACAGCCATGGGAAGGCAACTTCCCTGGGGGCTGGGAACACTGTTTGCCCACTGGCCCAGTGCTGCCACCTGGGCTCCGAGGCAGAGGCTGCAGGGCAGCCGTGGAGCAGGCTTTTGTCCTGCGCGGCCACAGGCAGGGTTAGGACCGGGCGGGGCTGTGAGCAGCTCTGTGGGGAAGTGCCCTCGGGGAAAGAGGAATTCAGCAGAGGCTGAAGGAGTTCAGTTTTTGCTCCTGTCCCTATCTCGGAAAGGATGGGGTCAAGGTAATGTCTAAGCTGGCCCCATTTCTTGAGAGAATAAAGCCCCCTTCACTCGAAAGCTTCTCTCTCCAGTCTCCTCTCCCCCAAATTTTCCCCCCTCCCATTCCTATTCTTAGGAAATGATTGTATGTTTAAATTTATCGAGCACTTATGTGCTCAAGCAGCGGTTCAGCTGCTTTACAAGGATTAAGCACTAAGTTCTTATGACAACACAGTAAGGCATTTCTTCTACTATCCTCATTTTACAGATGAGCGAACTGAGCTTCAGAAAGGTGAAGTGACTTTTCCAAAGTCACTGCTCTGTGGAAGGAATTGTGGTCCAAATCCAGGAAGTCTGGCTTCAAAGTCTCTGACTATAACTCTTCTAGGATTAGATGATGGATTCATTCCAAATTTTTTAAAATGCGTTGTCCAATACAGTTGCCACCGGCCACATGTAGCCATTTAAACTAGCATCTAAATTAATTAAAATTAAGTGAGTTAAGCATTCATTTCCTCAACAACACTAGCCCCATTTCAACAGCTCGATAGCCGCAAGCGGCTAGCGGCCACCCCATCAGGCAGCACAGACGCAGAGCAGCTCCATCCTGGAAGAGAGTGCCAACGGCCGCTCTGCCCCAGCAAACCCTGACTTCCTGTGGTTTTCTTGTTTATTAAAGGCCAAGGACAATAACAAAAACAAATAAAGGTGATCTGTTAAATGTATAGTATGTGAAATGTACCTTTTGAAGAGTTTTCACATGATGTTCCCAGACTGAAAAAAATTTCTTCCTGGAAAGACATTTCTCATGCAGTGAGTGAGGAAAAAAAAAAAAAAACAAATACCACTGAAGTATGTAAAGGGGAATGCATTTTTGTTAAAACGCAGACACACACGCACCCCTAGACAGATGCCCGGAAGGACACAGCACACATTGTTAACATGGTTGTACTTCCTGAAGGGTAGATGGGAGAGGAATGGTATGTGGGTAGAGGTAGCTTTACTTTTATAGTTTTGTTTTATTTAAAACATTTTCTTATAATATTTACAACTCGCTTTGATAATGGAAAAATTTCTAGAAAAATACAATTTGTTAAATAAAAAAAGACAGGAAAAGTGCTTTGTAAAATATACTGATCTGGCGTTTGGATGATATGATCTCCATATTCACAATTTTAAAAGTGCTATCCTGCCCCGAGGACATTTGCGTTTTGAGAAAAGACAAATTCTAAGTTCAAAGGCAGGAACTGCCAGGAGAGAACATCAGGTGTCAGGAACCAAGCATGACCCCAGAGAGAGCCAGGGTTCCTTCCTCTGCCCTGGGGCCTTACCTCACAGCCCCTTCTCTTTTCTCTGAAATCCAGCTGTGCCTGTGGACACCCAGTGGCCACAAGCTCCTTCACCTTTTCCTGGGAGGTACAAGGGACAGAACGGTGTGAGGGCCAAGGGCAGGTTGGGGAGCCATCCATGCAGAGGCTGAGGAGTGAGGAGAAGCCCCTGAGTGGATGCTTCTGCAACAGAGTTTGTGACACATGTTCTGGACCTGCCCTGTCCCTTTGTTGCCCAAACCTTTGTGGCCAGAGCTAATCAGGAGAAACCTGTACTTGAGAACAGGAATGACCCTCTCCTGCTAGGCTGAGCACCGGGCCTCACCCTCACCTCCGCTTCTGAGTTTTCTTCAGGCTTTTGCTCTTCCAAAATAAAGAATGCCCCGACTGTAGTGCATATGTGCTCGTGCGCACACGGACGAATACATTTTAACACTTGCTAAAAACATTTGCAAAGACAATTTGAAAAGAAAGAAAGAAGGAAGGAAATCTGCACCAGGATAAATTCCAAATCTAGACCTGTTGGCTCTGGGTCTAGCACTGGTGTGGCTCTCCTGGGTCACCAGTTGCTGTATGGCTGTGCTAGCTCTCCCATCATCTGGGCGGCAATAGCTGGGGTTTTGATCTCACAGCATCAGTCCCCAATGAGACTCCTCAGACAGGCTTCTTACAGGACATGTTAAATAAGCAGGTCATCCTCAAACACAAGAAAGGCCTGCTAGGGATGGCAGGCTGGAGCTGGCTTGGTCCTGATGGCTCCCTGGTGGCCGAGGAAGCTGTTCCCCTCTTCTTTCCTGACCCGTGTGGGCAGGCTGCCCAAGGGGTCAGCTGAGGAAGTGACCAATGTGCTGGTCGCTTGCATGTCCTTTCAACATGTAGCACATTTGTGGTTTATAGCTTCTGTCGAGGGATTGAAAGGTCTGAAGTTCACACTCTCAGGGCCTCAAGGGAAAAGAAAAGGACTCATGGTAAGAAAACATTCCTAGCAGCTCATCTCGAAGGATGCATTTACGAGGCCCCAACACTTGACCCCTGTGTGAGAAAGTGTGTCACTAAGTAGAAAACCGGAAGGCACGTGACCCCAGTCCCCAATGACAAATTCCTCCTTGGACTCAGCCACACAAACTGCTCTGCTCGGGCGGCTGAGGTGGCCGGCGAAAGCCCTGGGGGAGGCGGGGCTGAGAGGGTCTGTGGTGGGGAGGCACTCAGAGAGGCCTTCCAGCTCTTGTCTGTGAGAAATGTGTCTGGGGTGTGGAGTTCAGAAAATGTTGCACTTCGGAGCCTGGGAGCTGTGAATGATGGGGAGGAAAGCCTCATTCTTACCCCATGACATTAAATGCAAAGAACAGAAATTCATATAGAGAAGAGATTCCACGTTGCCTTGAAAAGCCTCCTTCTCCTGGAAAGCAAAACTTTCAGCTAACATTGGAGCACCTCGAACCCTTACAGCATAATACTTAATTTTGGGGGGAGAGAATGACCTGGTATCTCTGTTTAGAAACCAACACAGACTCTAATTCCAGTCAGGATAATTCTGGAAGGGTCAGAAACAGTCCAGACTAAGTGCCCAAGTTCTTCCTGTTGGTGGCGAAATCAGACCCTCTTCCCCTCCTCGGCGAGTGTAAGGACTCCCCTGCAGGCCTCTGCCCACCCATCTCTGCCCTTTCACTTAGGATCGCATGTAGGAACTCCGCGTGAACACTTTTTAGTGAAATTATTCATCCCTCATGAGCCCCTCTCAAGGGTTTTACATTCACATCAGGAATCTATTGAGGGGGAGGTGTAAAATCTGTAGGACAGTTCAAAACATAAATTCAGCAGAATTACTACAGAGTTTCTTTTTATCTCGGTTTCTGGAACAGCTCATCTGATCTGAAATGCACCACACATTCATGGCTTGTCAACAAGAATTTTAGGCCATGCCTGTAAAAAGTTAAGAAGTAAAGACCTTGAAAAATGTTTCCAAATATTTTCATTGTAATTCTTTGCAACGATCATGCAGAAGGGCCCTGTAAGCATTTCCTAGTCATAGCGTTAGGATGAGGAAGTGTTTGGAAACAGATTCAGTACAGCCCTTTCTTGTTACTTGCGTTGGTGATGTTCTTAAAAGTCACTGTGAACAATGAATTAACAAATACTGAACTATAGCTCCTGGGGAAATAAAGAGATAGTTCCTTTGAGGCTCTGGTCACAACATTTTCATCAATCAATCAATATGTAACCTTGTTTCATGTGCATTTCCACTCGAAGACCTTTTTTCATATAGATTGTTGATTCATTCGCATTGAACTCACAGTCAACAGCACTTTTACTCATGCCTGAAGGAAGCTTATGTAAGATGCATTTTCTCCTAAGGCATGCCACAGCTTTCTTGTGCTTCGGAAAACCAGACAGTGCTTTAGCACCATGTTTGGGGGCCATTAAACAGTGAAATCACCAAAAAAAAAGCACATGAGTGAGGAAAACATGGAACTAAAAGGACCCTTGTTTACAGAATGGGAGCCAAAACAAGAAGGCAGAGTGTTGCCTGTTCAACTTCCGTTGGACTGTGTGGGACTCAAATTTTTCACTCTGCACATGTCTGTGAATGACCACAAAATACTTGTCATTTATTGATTTGGGGCTTACAGATGAATTTGAGTGGGTTAAACGAACTCACAAGTACAGAATCCATGAATAATGAGGATCGACTGTATCTTTCAGGGTTAAGCGTTTGTTAACCTGGTTCCTGCTCCACAATATATCCCTGATATTTTATATTCATCATTGTTAGTTTACTTATAAAAAGAGAACCACCACTGAGAAGGGAACACATTACACTATTTTGTTATTTGTGTCTTATGATTTTGTTTATCAGCATCCTTGCTGGAAAGGACCTCGCTGAGGGCCGATTTAGAAAGGGCGGTAGAGAGTTGATGTGGGCTAGAGGGGATAAAAAAGAACTAGAAACATGGAGACAGCAAACCATTAAGGCACACTCTAATGTTACAGGGTATCTTCACTGTCCCTGAAAGATGCTGGGACTCTAGAAGTCCGCCCCATGCAGCTCCCTGCCCCCTTCCACACCTCCCAACTGCAGTATTTTGTCCTCTGTCAGCCAGAACTACCTTCCCCCAGTGCAGCTGCTTTGCTCACTGATGAAAACACTTCCTGCTTATTGGGGCTGGAAACATCTGTTCCAAGACTTGGTTTACTCTGTGTGCGACTCCTGAGGTCCTAGTTCAGTCAAGCCAATCTGGCCCAACAACCATTTCTGAACTTCCACACTGGACAAGGAGTTGGCTTGGTTGAATCTCACACGTAGGTGAAGGGCAGGTGCAGAGCCCCCGGTCCCTGGCAGCCTGGACTCTGCATTCTTTGTCCTCACTGCTGAGGCCTGACTGCTTGTCCGCCTCCCTGTCTCCTCGCTTGAACCACAGCTTTAGGAACTGTCGACTCCTTGGCCTCAGGCTAGACTTCCTGGCTTCCATCCCTGATGGATTGACCTCTGCCCTCAGAATTCTCCATGGTCCTGTCCTGATTTTCCAGTTTCCTGACCTTTCGCTTGGCCTGATCTAGGGCAACCACAGGCTTTGTAACCCTCAGCTTGCCTGCTCAGCAGCTTCCTAATGAACCTAAGGCTTCTGGGGTGGCGCCCTCCCCCGCTGCCCTGTGGTGCTCCCGTGACCGCAGTCCCTCTCTGGGGAGGGAGCTGGATCCCAGGCCCACCAGAGAGCATTTTGTCAAAAGGGGTAAGCCCAGGGAGAGCCAAGGCATGGGGGATAGCCTTGCGAGTTTCAGGTCTATAAGTGGCTTACTGGGAACCCCTTAGCGGGCAATCTGCATCATTGGTGTTTAATATTTTTCTGGGTCGATGGTAATCATAGAATGTTAGAGCCAAAAGTGACATGGTATTCCCTCATGTCAAAGATTTGGGGAGGGGGTGCGGGGAAGACATGAGACCCGGAAGGGTAAAGGAAATTGCCCAGAGTCATGTAGCTATTAATTAACAGGGGAGGGACTAGAACCCAGGTCCCTGGCTCCAAATCCAATGCCTTGTCCATTATGCTAGGTGGATTCTCCCATTTAGCTGCAGGGGCACATGAGAAAAGGGAAGATTACACTGCTTATAATGATTTGAGTGTGAGTGCAGGTAATAGAGACCACTTTAGTTGGTTTAAGTGGAAAGGGATTTAATAAGGGAGCTAGTGCTCACAGCATTGCTGGGAGACCTGGCCACAGACTGGCTCCTGTGGATGGCTTCTGGAAAGGCACCGCAGAACCAGGCTGTGGGGGGAAGTGACTTCTCTGCCTCAATCTGAAGCTTCTGGAAGTTGCTGTCCCCATCGCTGGGTCCAGACCACTGTCTTTTTTAAAACTTTTTAAAAAAACATTCTACGGTACACGTATTGAAAAAAAACAGAACGAGAAAATCAGTTTGGGGGCTTTTTTTCTGAACAAATGATGCCCCAATCTTTCCCACAGCATGCTTCTCAGCAATTCTCTCAGTCTAACTTGTCCCCTAAGATACTAAATGGTGACAGTATCTTTTGTATTTATTACTTTCAATTCTGAAGTGGTTGATATCTAATATTTTCACTTCTGGGTACGAGAGAACACAGATTGGTCCATTAGTTCACCCACTCACTCCTGGAGGACATTAACCAACTCTGCTGTGACGAAGACGTGCGTGTCGTCAATGTCTTGAGCGATGAACTTCTTCTACAGGGCATTTGACGCATCCAAGTAGAGCAGAAACTGCTCCACGGCAGGATCACATTCTGTAAGCACTCCTTTCAAGACGTTGACCATCTTTTCCCAGTCAGACGATGCAGATGACCTTAAAAATGCTCCACCTATAGACCCAGCAGCACGTCTGCTTTGTAGCTTGGACCCCTGTCTTGACTGTGACTCCCAGAACTGTGGGGACCAGAGCCTCACGGGCTTACAGTGACCTTTATATAACAACCTTGCAGGCTGACTCGCTCCCTGCCTAACTTCATTTCAAAATTAAGCCGCTGGCCAGTGCACTGACGGATGGAACCTAAGCAGATCTGGAATCTTATCCAGGAAGCAAGAGAGTCTGGGAAATGTGGACTTTAGCTTCCCAGGCTACAAAGCACCAGAAGGAAACTGATGTGGACGTTGAGGGAGCTAATCCACAGAGTTCCCCATCCACGCTGCCTCAGGTTCCTCATCTATAAAACAGGAAACATGGTTTTACCTACCTCATAGAGTTGTTAGAAACAATTAATAGGCTCTTTTTGTAAGTAAAACAGTATTTCTGGGACACCATATATATTTAGTAAGTAGTAGTTATTATTTTTAAAATTTTAGCCACAAACTTTGTACAGGTTTCAGACTGCTTATCTTGAACTATTTTCAGTTCTGTTTTCTATGCATTCAACCTATCTTAAACTTCTCCAGCCCTGCCATTTTATTAGGTGTGTTTAACTTTGTAAATTTGTTTGATAAAAAAAAAAATTATCATTAAAATAGGAAATAGGGCTTAAACTATTAACAAATCAATGTTAATTTTAGAAATAGTCGTATCCCTCCTCATTTTGCAGGGAGGAAACTGAGGTACAGAGAAGTGAGAGGGCATGTGCAAGTGAGACCATTAACCAGTTTCAGAACTAGAACTAGGGCTGGTTAATGGAACTAGAACCAGTCTAATGCTTTTTCCAATACAAATAACCAAAGAGCATTGCATCTTCAATTTTGTAAAGTCGTTTTCATTTTTTAAACTACTTTGCCTTGTAAATATGTACAGATGGGGGGAAACCCCTTCTCATTAATTTTAAAAGGAAAAAAGCATGATAAAGCTTGTCTCAACCATCAACACCTTATGAAAATAGCGCAACTTCAGAGGGCCCTGCGGTCAAGACCCAGGAATGCGACGAGTCCCGCTCTCACTGCTGCCAGTGACCGCTGTCCTGGAAGCGAAGCCGGATAGTGAGATACGGGGAGAGCGGAGCATAACTGTCCGTAGGAAGCAGATCCAATTATCATGTGCAGATCTCTAGTGTTATGTATAATGTGTCATTGTCTACCAGGAAAACAGAAGAACCCATTGAAAAACTACAGTATTCATTATAATAAGACCTTAGTGACATGGCCAGTTACAAAATAAGTATTTAAAAGATTGATGTTTTTCTTTTATTTCAGTAAGAATGAATTAGCAAATATGATACAAAAATAAAATCCTATTCTCAACATCAATGCAAACGATAAATTACTTGGGAATTGTAAGAATGTGCTGGACTTACAAGAAGAAAAGAGCAATATTTTATAAAGGGACACAATGGAGACTTGATTAAGAGAAAAAACATACTTTGTCCTTAGAGGAAAAAACTAATAATGTAAAAGATGTCAATTCTCTCCAAAGTAATAAATCCCTTGAATGCATCTCCAATAAAAATTCAAAAGACGAGTCTACAGGGATTTTGACAAGATGAGGCTAAGGATAAATAAGTGAAACGTCACAAAACAATATGGCATTTTCCTTATGGGTAGATAGACTCGTACATGAAATTAAAGTTGTAAAACATGGACCAGAAGGTTTCACATCTGATTCATGCTGGTCAGACCACTAGGGCAGGAGGAAAAGGACTGGCCAGGAGCTTCAGATCCATGTTGTATTTTATACCTTTTCCTAAGACACATGTGTGAAGCAACCATGTGAAAATATTAACAATATGTGGTTGGTACTGTTATGTTCTTCTCTGCAATTTTCCGTTTTTATTTTTTTTCTAAAAAAGATGACTGAGGGGGATGTGGACTCTGCACTACAAGATATTTTGAATTCTCGATAATTAGAAGAGTATAGTTTTTGCATAAATAAATCAATGACACTGAAAAGAAAGCTAGAAATATATTGAGGGGGAGGACGTATTTCAAATCAGTGAAGAAACTAATAGAGGCTGTTAGGATGTTTGTACCATCATGCATCAGTGATTTTTTTTTTTCTCCAGAGAGGTTAAATTAAAAAAAAAAAGAAAGAAAGAAAAGAAAAAGAGCTAGAATAGCAAAAACAAAAAGAACAAGAAGAAAATACCATTGCTTATTTTTCTGATTTCTGGGTGGAGGTCAGAATCTGCTGCTCACAAGACCTCTCCCCACCCCTTGGCCTTTGCACAGGCTGTGTCCTGCCTGGAGGCCTCCTTCCTCCCCGTTCACTCCTGCTCAGCCTCCCCAGGAAGCCTGCCTTGTCCTCCCTCACTAGTTGAAACCCTGCATTAGGCTCTCCGGGCACCATGCACCTCTTCTTTGTGTCATTTGTCACTTTCTCAGTTTTGCACTTGTTTGTGTGACTATTTGACTAATAACCTATCTGTCCCCCAGTAGAAAATAAGCTCTGTGAAGATAGGCCTTGCCTGTTTTATTTGTTCAAAAGTAAAGTTTTTCGTTTATATTGTGTGGTACATTGCAGGGGTTTGATAGATATTTGTTGAATCAATGAGTGAATGAGTGGTGGCCAAGAAGAGTTGTTTCTTCTGCTGGTTCTCTGCATGCCATACACAGGAGGATCTCTGTAATTTGCCACATTGGGCATCACACCTTTTACATGCCTGGAGCATCAGTGGTCATTCTGATTTCTGTGGCTGCAGGCTGAGGACGTGGGGCAAATGATTAGTCTTCATTTATAGATATCAGATTCTAGAAGCAGTTCCCTCCAGAGCCATTAAGAGCCCGTGTGGGACCGTGAACTTGCTGCTGGGTTTGTCTTCCCTTCTCCAGCAAGTCCTTTCTGCTAGTGGGGATACTGTCCCTGGGAGACGGAGGACTTCAGGTCTCATGGACACAGAGGACCACAGTCTTTCTCCAGATGGGCCTCCCTGGGCTTTGGGACCACGGCCAGAATCACAGTGCTGGCCGTTCAGTCTCATTTCCTGTGGAAATGACCAGATGTCCACTTCTCCAACTCATGCTTGTGTGTGGTCTCAGGTTTTTTTTTTTTTTTATCTTTCTGGCAAATACATTCAGAAATAGAGTCTTGAGAATGAAATAATACTAATTCGTAGTCACATATTCATACTGGAGCATATGAAAGAGCTGAACAAATGACTGGCGTTCACGGAGGGGCAGCCGCCCAAGAGGAGGGAAGTCTGGGGTCGGTGCACACCTGCCTGGCAGGCTGTATTGTTAGACGCTGAAGAAGGAAGTACAGTTTCTTCCAGCTCTTAAGGAAGAAAAGGTGAGCGGTTTCTCTGACTTGCACAGCTACTTAACTAAATAATGTTTTTCATCCCACTGGGCCTCAGGCTCCTGGATAGCACTAGAGTTAAGGCTGTGGGGTCTTGAACCCAGATGTCTGCTAAGCATTGTCTTCAGCCCGAGTAATAGTACTGGGGTACTATTTAAGATGTACCTCAGTGCTAGTGAGGCCAATAAAACAATAAAATTCAAGTGTGACTAAATTTAGAAAGGCTAAATTTGGTTTCATATGTTTTTTCAATCAAGGATTTAAAAAATACACAATTGTTATCATGTTTGAGGGGGAGTCTCATCATTTTTTGAGGTACATAAAGGCTATTAGCTTCACCAAAAGTATGAGCAGTCTTCGATGTAGAGGCCATGATTCAAATGATTGAAACTTCTTTCCCCACCATCTGTGATAATTCATGAATCGGAGGGAATTTCACAATGCAGAAGGAAGACGTGGACCAGTCTGGAGGTACAATAACAAACAACAAACAACTTATTGAGTGCTTTCTAGTTATCAAGCACTGTGCTGTACATAAATTATCTTATTTATTCTTCACAACAATGCTCAAGACCCAAGAGGAGCTGATGTTTCAGTTTGAGTTCAAAGACGAGAAAAAAGCCACTGTCTTGGTTTGAAGGCACTCAGGCAAAAAGAATTCTCTCTCACTTGAGTAATGGTCAGCTTTTCAGTTCTCTTCAGGCCTTCAGCTGATAGAAGGAGGCCCACCCATGTGGGGAGAGCAATCTGCTTTACCCAATCTACTGACTCAAATGGTAATTTCATCCAAAGCCATCTTCACGGAAACACCCAGAATAACGTTTGATCAAACAGCTGAGCACTCTGTGGGCCAATCAAGGTGACACATAAAATTAGCCGTCACACTTTCCCACCATCTGTCTGTCTATCTACCCATCCATCTAGCATATTTGTGTTCAGTACTATTCACAAAGTGCTGCTACTCCATGGCACTTACTGTATTTGTTAGTCTGGGCCTTCTGAGAGGTAGACATCAGATGGAATTAAACATGCAAAGATTTTATTAGGGAAAATGCCTTTGTAAGACAAAGTGGAGAAGGCCGAGTGAGCCCTCTGACGACAATGCAAGACTGACCCCCCAGTGCAGGGGAGACGGAGGGCAGGTAGGTGGAAGCATTCTAGACTGCTGTGCAGTCTACGGAGGACTTGGCAAGACCATTGGGGAGCCTCTGAGCGACAGTTAGTTGTCAGGAAAGTCTTGTGTCTTCCAGGACCAGACTTGCCTTAGTGTCCTGCTGTGTCTAGTCATTGGCTGGAAGCATCCTGAGGCAAAGTGTGGCCTCCGTGCAAACATGGTCACATTGATTTCATGGAGCAGCAGCTGGGGCCCTTCATCAACTGTGCTCTCTGTAGTTGGAGGTCAGCCAGGCACATTCTTATGACCACATAGTCTACCCCTTCTGCTACACAGACCTACTTCTCCACCCAGACGTGGGGAGTAAGTTTTCCATGGTTCCCATGAGCTTTCCTAATTACAGGGATAATCCTTAGTGATGATGGATGGGATTGGAGTATAAATACCCTGCCTGTCTCAACTTTGGTGGGATATCTCTACACTCTCACAGTTCCCAGTACGACAACTCCAACTGCCCACAACAGTACCTCTCATTAAAGTACTTACATTGGCTGTATTCTCTCGCAAGACTCATTTTCCCATTCCCCTACCTGGCTTCCTGGGATTTCCTCTCAAATCTACCACTTGCAGCTTCCTGTCTCAGGATGAGTTCCTTTCAGATGGTTCCTCTGGGAGGATCCCAGACTGATACCAGGGAACACTTTAACAAGGCAGTTTAGGAAATACCTCTCTCTAAGGAAACACTTAGGGCTTTAATTTCATTGCTCAGTGAAGATAGTTCTTTATACAAAGTACCATACAGAATACCCAATAGGTCACCTGAGAGGTTACTTAGTTTATACAAATTCTTTTGGATTTCATCATCTAGTTGCCGAAACTATGTAGAAAATTACTATATATGAGTACAAGTGATGAGGTCTCCATCTGTGAGAAGCAGACAATACTTAATAGAGTAATTCAGTCCTGATACAGTTGTTTCAAAATGCTAAGAGAGTTCTTGTTAGGAAGCATAAATTTGAAGTCAACTTTGGCTAGGTTAAGGGAAAGTATTGTTAATGGTCAATGTGCATCTGAGTTTTAACAGTAATTATAATTCATATAAATACCTTGGTAATTTTCAAGTACAATTTCAACTCAGTTGAAATGAATGAAAGTCACAGATCATAGGGTGTCAAGAAGTCCTGGGCTGACTACCCTGGGAAAGCTGCGGACCACAGGAAGACACAATGCCTGTCTTCCTGAATGGAGGAAAGTGTGGGTGACCTCACAGGGAAGATGGGAAGGCGAAAGCAGAGGATCCTCCCAGAGTGCAAGAGCCTCTTTTAACCTTTGGACCTGAAATAAAGTCCTCCTTTTGATCTTACATTAGTACAT
The DNA here is from genome assembly GCF_021234165.1 of Pteronotus mesoamericanus. Lineage (NCBI taxonomy): Eukaryota > Metazoa > Chordata > Mammalia > Chiroptera > Mormoopidae > Pteronotus > Pteronotus mesoamericanus. Next base: position 31,942,729 of record NW_026555234.1, on the reverse strand, counting down.
AATAGGGCTGATCGCCAGATATGTTGTCTCTACTTTTGAGCAGATTGTAATTCTTCGTTCCTCCCCACTTCTTGGGGTTGGCTGGGGCATGTGACCGGGTCAAGATTAAACTTTACAAAAATGTTTCACTTTAAAATTATAGTTGACATAGAGTCTTACATTAGTTTCAGGTACACAACATAGCGATTAGAGATTCATATGCCTCACAAAGAAACCATCCATGTAAGTCTAGTGCCCATTGGCACCACGCGTAGTTACTACAGCCTTATCGACTCTATTCCCTGTGCTCTCCTCCATGCAACCCCTCAAGGTTAAACTTCTAATTGCTGATTTGAGACCCTCCAGAGCTTTGTCACCCATCCACATAGTGGGCGCTCCATCCACCAAGATAGCTCATGACAGACATATAGCTTTGTAATAGGCATGGAGTATAAAGAAGAAACAGGCCTTTGTCATTATCAGCCCCTGAAATTTGGGGGGCTTATTTGTTACTGGAAAACAACACTGACTATCCTGACTGCCGCATGCTCTTTGAAGAGGGTATCTGGGGAGACGGCTTTCCAGAAAGCCTTCTTGTCCTAAAGGAGAAAGTCAATATTCTTACAAAGAAACTCCCTCTCTTGTCCCCATTCCACGTCATTTTCTGGGAGTACTTATGGAGAGAGTTACTTCATTTTTCCTGTTCTTAAATGGCCAATTCAAAGTCAAAAATCTTGCAAACCAAGCTTCAAACCACATCAAATTTTAATGATAGAATTCCATAAAATATTTAAGATTCTACTGGAAAATCCAGCCTTACCTAATACAGCATGACATTTACTCACATGGCTGCTGCAATGGTTACAAAAAGAAAAAAAAACCCGACATTGAATCATGAAACATTGCTGCACAGTTTTAAATAGTATCTAGTCTCTAATGGCAAATTCATTTTCATTTAATAACAAGTTGTTGTGAAGTATAATGAAAAATAGAGTGGCATGCAAAATAAGCTGGCCTCTGTTGTCATTGACATTGTGCCAGTTTCTTGGGTGCAGTGTTACAATACTATCCATCTTCATATAGCCCTCCTTGGAAGGCATTATTAAACAGCGTGAGGGAATGGCGGATGACAGCTTCATTAGTCATGACTAGGTAATCCTGGCCAATTTCTCCTGGGAATTATTAACACATTCCTAAACACCTCTTAGTTGATGGCATCCAAAAAAGAAGAGGAGGAGATCAGTTGTAAGAGTTTGGACATTATCCAAACCTGGCTACAAATGAACTGAAGATGCTCACAGAGCAGCCACTCGTTCCCAGAGTTCTCTGGGCTGCTTCTGGGGAATGGGTCCTTTAAGCCAGTGTGGACAAAATCTCAAAGCTCTTGCCCATTGCTGAGTATTTAATGGAGAGGAAAAATCAGAGTGGTGTCTTCCTGGCACAGAAGTTTCGGCTGTATGTTCAGTAAATGGATACATTAGGGCCTGATTCATTCTTCTCTCTGGCTGGGAAATAGAACTTCCAACAGGGTGTCTATGGGAGACTCATAAATGCACAATGAACACCAGGATCTGACAGGTTGCTGTAAATCCTGGCAACTAGGGACCCCATGTTCGCCAAAGATTACCTAATCCCCCCAGAGTTTGGTCCCTTAGCCTGGAGGCTTAAAGGGCAATGTGGTTGCTGCCAGCCCAGATTCCCCGTTTCTGTGACCTTCTCTGGCGATGTTATTTTTTCAGTTTCTTAGTGAGCCAGCTGTGTGGGCTTTGAAGAGGGGCTAGCAGAGAAATGGTTTATTCTGCAGGTCAACAGAGCTGTAACCATGGGTTAAAACTTCTGGTTAATGGTGTTTTTGAAGCTCTCTGGTTGTTTCCTGGTGTAGCGAAAGGGCTTTAGAATTGGAGTCAGACTTGAGCTCAAATCATTGCTCAGCCATTCACTAGTCCCTCTCAGCCTTAGTTTCTTCATCTTCAAAATACAGATAATAATATCTATTTTATAGGGTTTAGGGAGGATTAATTAATAAAATTAGCTAAAGTACTTGACAGAAGGCCTCATAAACGTTTCTTCCATTACATGTGTGTATGTAAGTTATGTGCAGCTTAAAAACCAAAATCAGCAATAATCAGCCCTGACTGGTGTGGCTCAGTGGATGGGGTGTCATCCTGAGGACCCAAAGATCACTGATTAGATTGCGTGTCAGGACACATGCCCAGGTTCTGGGCCAGGTCCCTGGTTGGGGACATGCAAAGGCAACCCATCGATGTTTCTCTCACACATGAATGTTTCTCTCCCTCTTTTTCTCCCTCCCTTCCCCTCTCTCTAAAAATAAATAAATAAAATATTTTCAAAAAATGTAGCAATAATCAGATTGATAGAAAAGAAAATTCAGTATGAATTTCTTATATTATCCTGCCTACTACCCCCAATTAAATCATAAGCTCTTGTTTTCATTTACTTTTAAAAGAAGAGCAGCAATGGCCAAAAATAATGACTAACATCTGTAAGTCACCAGATCCTTATTTAATTCTCACATCAACTCTATTGTTGTTCACATTCTCCTGATGAGAAACCGAAGTGCAGAGAAGCAGGTGCCCAAGGTCAAACGGGCAGCATATTTTGGAGTTGAGAGTGGAAACCTGGGTAGTCTGTCTGCAAACTCTGTGTCCTTCACCATCACCCTTACGTTCATGAATCTTTGTTGGACTCCATTGAATCTGGTAGAGAACTCTTACTTAAACAGCAAGCTCCCTAAGGGCATTTAAATGTTTACCAATTGCTGACCTAGAATCTCCCTCTAGCCACATTCAAGTCCTGGACCCATTGGCAAGTCTCCCTGGATCCATTTTTCCTGCTCTTTAGCTCCTGGCCTCAGCCTTTCCACCACCCACCCAGAGCATTTGAATCATGCACTAACAGTCCCTGGATGATCAGAGAGAGAGTGAGAGCTGAAGAGGATGTCGTAGAGTGAGACTGGCAGAGAGAACGGTCCAGCCAAAAAAAAAGAGAAAGAGCAGGAGAGGGGGAAAAAAAAGAAGACAAGAAAGAACTAAAGAGTGGTTACAATCTCAAGGTGATCTTATTTTTAAATGATCCATATTAAAAAGTCTGAGTCTTTATTGTTTGAACTTTATTTTTAATCCCTTGCTGCTTCTGGCTAATATGAAACAGTGACGGCTTTTCCACTTTAGCTAGCATGGAAAAATCTTGTTTTCAGTGGTTCCTGACAACTGAGTATATATTGGGTTGGCCAAAAAGTCCGTATTTTTTTTTCCGTAAAATGAAAGACACGATTTTCATTTTCACCAATAACTTTATTGATTTGGATATTTTTGAGTATGTTGGCTATCTCCGGAATAATATAACATCGATTATTCTTAATGTGTCAATTTGATTGCTATCAACTACAGCTGGTCTACCCCACCATAGAGCATTGTCCAGCAAGAAATCTCCAGCACAAAGCTTTGCAAACCACTTTTGACATGTTTAATCAGTCACAGCACCTTCTCCATATACTGCATAAATCTTTCCTTTTGTGTTTCATTTGCATTTTTACCTTTCTTGAAATAATAAAGCATAATATGCCAACAATGCTGTGTATTTTCTTCCACCTTCAACATTAAAATGGCTGCACAAAACTCACCAATTTTGATAAGTATTTTTAATGCACAATGATGTGACAGCTATCACAATACAATCTAACAAAATTGTTTTGAATGAAGTTAGAGACAACTAAGTGCTACTAAAGCCATCTTACAGAAAAAAAACCAAGCGAATGTTTTGGCCAACCCAATAGTAATGATAATTGTAACGTTTTAAAATTATATTTGTGTATTTTCTTTGAAGTCAAGTTGCAAATATCCTTGTTTTATTTGATAGCATCCGAAAGCTATTTCAGTTATTTGGGGATTTATTTTTGTAAAAAATGATAAAAATTGTAATTCTAACTGGAATTTAGTACTAATTATCATCAATTTGGAAAATATTAAGTTCTTACTGCATGTCTGGCACTGTGCCAAGCCCTGGGACACAAGAATGACATCAATATCTCCTGCGCTTTGGTGGACTGTCTAGTCTAGCAGGGGCTCCTCAGACTTGAGGGTCTCAGTACCTGGGGGAGCCTGTGAGAAGTCTGCCTGCACAGCTGTTTCGGTAGGTGATTCTGATGCATCCCAACGTTTAAGACACACTGGTTGAGGGCAGGTTCTGTTTGTACCAATCAGAGCTTTAGAAAAAGTTCCTAAGACTCAGAGGGCTTGGGAGATACCTCAGCTATGCTCTGTCTGCATGTAGCTTCTCCAAGTCCAGGCAGGCTCTACCCTAAAGAGAGGAGGCATGGATAGGCACGAATGAGCGACAGATCAGGTTATATCATGGCCAATGAAGAACTAGTATTTTTGGTAAGCATTCTGGAGGCCCAGAATCAACCTTGGATCATTGGGAAACATCTTAATTTTAGAATTTTTAAAAGCAGAAAAACATAATTGGAAAAAAATGTGTGTGAGTTGATCTATCTTACCTCCTGATCTACACGAGGATGAGAGGAGCCTTGTCTTCTCAAATCAAACTTTTACATCTCTGAAAGTGCCAAATATAATAAGTTCACAAATGATCTGATAATACAGAATACATTCTTGTACTTCTAAACCAGTGCATTACCAATGAAAAAATATTCCCTGAATTTCAGTTTCCATTTCCATGGTTTCACATTTCTAGAAACTGTATATCAGATAATATTCCCACTCTGTAATATTTATTCCCTCCAAAAATAAAACAGAAGCAATTATTTGAATGACTAGCTCTTCATTTCTAAGTAGGTTGGTTATGGTCACCACACTGTTTTACTTTGTACAATTTTAATCTGGCCAATATGAAAAACAAAGGCAAGATTATGCAAGAGCAAGATTATGCAAGAGTAGAGGTACGTGTTATGTTTGTGTGTGTTGGGGGAACTGGAACCATTTCAATAGAGTAGTGAGTAGTTTATAGAGAAGCTGGTTGGTAATTCCTTTATATTGTATTTGAACTTACTATTTCAACAAGCCATGTCAAGCACTGGCTATGAGCACGGGGCTTATTTCAGGGGCATAAACATTGTTTTCCTGTGCAGAATACAAGCTCCTCAAGGGAGGGTAGAGGTGAGTTAAGGCAGTGTGATTTTAAGCTGATAAAAATGTAGGCTGGTGAAACTGGCTAGCAAGCTGGACATAGATCTACAGATATATAATAATTAAATATAAAATTATTTGAGCATCACAAAAGGAAGGCAAAAATTATTCCATAAGTGGTTTTGTATACCACATTAAAGTTAGGGAAAAAGTGCTTTGGATATGTACTTTAAGCCGTATCCTGAAATAAATGTAACCTGACACTTGTTAGTTGTTCCTGAACTGTTTCTCTTTCCATGTGCCTGTGTTTGTGTCCTCTCAAGCGCACATTGAACTAGTTGATCAGCAGTGTGACTGTTTTATTATCAATGAACAATTGCCAGACTCACAGCACCGAGGCTGACCTGGGACTGACCCAACTGTGTTTTAGAGTCAATGTGGTATTTGGGTAAAAGACATATTGCAAATTTACTAGACATCAGCTTGTGGGAAACCAAAAGAACGTAATTACATTTATGATCTGGAAGGGAAAGGGGGAATTTGGGAACCCAAATCTGCTCCATTACTCTAGCCTCTAAGGATTACCTGGCATTGAGTAGATGCGGAACAAGTGTGTGTGGACTGAACGACATTTACATCTGGGTGATTGATGGAAGAGATCTCAGTGCTGCTGGTTGTGGCTGTTGTCCGAACCCAGAACTCCTTAAAGTGTGAAGAGTCTTGCACTCATTGTCCCCCTGGGAGCGTTTCTCTGATATTCCAGAGCAGAATCCAGGATTAAGAGGAACAACACTGAGAATTAAATGCAGTGTGTTAAAGACACAGGCAAAAGACCATAGCCAAGATCAACTTCCAGGCTTCCAAATGGCTGGCTGGCCACACCTCTGACAGAAAACATTTCCCTTTCTCCAGGGATGTAATGGCACAGAAGACACTGAAAAGAAAGGGAAGAAATTTGGGCAATGGACCGTCCTTCCTCACACTGACTGAGCAGGAACTTCTCTAGGCTTTGCTTCCTGAGTCTATCCAGGAAACGTTGCCTCTCCTCTCCTTTCCCCTTTGCCTGGAGTGTAAACCCAGTGTGTTGGATCCGTGTGTTGGAACGAGGAAGATGGTGGACACATGGGTGCCAAATGCCTGTAGCTTGGTTGATCCTGGCTTGGGAGTGATTATTTGCAGGCTGAGATGGGGAAAGGGTGCCGGGAAGAAAGTGCAATTCTCATTCTTTAGTGATATGTAAATGTATTGTCATTGGCTCTGACTAGGTAGCTCTAAGCCAGTGATGGAAAAATGTTTTCATTGGCAGGAGAACACATTTTACATCCACATATATGCATATCTACTTTTTGGCAGACTGCAGAAACTTGTGGCTTAGATCTTTCCTACTCCCTCTGTTTATTGAATCCTACCAATAGTCCAAGGCCTAACTCAGTGCCTGCCTCCTATGTGATGCTTTTCTTGACAACTTCAGTCCACGCTAATTTATCCATGATATCAGCTCTTGTTGCAGTCATTATCTTCACCACGGTCAGGGCAGACCTACTGCAAAGTGAAAGGAGCTTAAGCTTTAGAACTTGTTCGTTGCAAGGGTGAACTCCAGTGATGTGGTTCTTTCATGGGTTCACATGGTTGTGTGCTCTTGGTAACATTGCAAATGTAAGATATTTTAATTGCAATAGGCTACAGATGTGGTCTCCTCCCACTTGAGTTCCCCCTCCATCATTTTTCTCTTGGGGATCTTTGTGGCAATGGAGAGACCCTGAACATTTTGGGGACCCCTGTTAAGAATAAGTTGAGTTGGAGATTTATTTTTTGGCAGTTCAATGGCACTTGTGCCTTTCCACACCAGCTCTCCTAGGGTGGGAATGGCTTCCAGGAACATTCCCGATGTCCTCGGTGCATACTCACCTGGCATCCTGGGTCCTATTGCAATATAAATGTGTCCTACTGTGCCTGCCACTGAAAGTACGTGGGTGGAGAAGGAGTCAAAATGTGCAGTATCAAAAGCTAGTCTCTGTAATGTTCTTTTAACCATCAGATGTATAAAATTAGAAGTAGAATGTTTGGTTCTCATTGATGTCTAGTCAAGACAGATGTTAACTTCAGGAACACGCTCAACAGTGCAGTGTATACAATTGTAGTGCACAATACTATTATGCTTTTAAAATGAGAATCAACACCAAATAGAACTGACCAGAATTCTTGTGTTCATAGGGCACAAAACTGTAGCAATACTATAACCTGTGAAACAGCATTTTTATGCCCCCCAGCATGATGGATCAGTCTTAGCATATCTGAGGATACCTTATCCTGATGAAGCCAGGCAATTCCAGAGAATATGACATTCAGAAGCACTGAAACCACAGCAAGGCAACTTAAGTGTTCTTGTGACAAAACCCCCATGCATATTCATCCATAAGTTATTGTCCATAGTTTAAGGGTAATTTGATTAAATAAATACATGGCTTAATCTAATATAATGGCATTTTAAAATGAATTTTAATTGCTTTTTTCCCATGAAAATGATATTACAGAATTGTTGTCATGTGAAGAGATAATCGTACAAGGAGTGTGCAACAAAAAATAGGCAAAGGAGTATTAAAGAGTTATGGTATGCAATTTTTCATGGTTTTATGTCTGTGGTATTTGTTACCTTCTAAAAAAATGTGTGATTTTTTGTGGTTTCTCTTTTCAATCTAAATACCTGTTCACTTTCATACCTACTTTTGTATTCTAGTTTTGAATTGTTTTCCTTTAAAGGCCCCTTCCACATATATGAAGTTCAAGATCTAGACAACCTGAATCTGCCTTTGACCACAGTTGAACAATTTCTTTTACTCTCTTATACGATTGTTATCAAAGTTATTGTATTTAAAAGTAACCACAATAGTTAATATATGGTGAAATGGTTTTTCAACACATAGCTTCATGCAGAAAGTAAGTAATACGGCCCCCAATACTCCTTGCTGCCTGGGGCTAACCACTGTTAATTTCATATCCACCTTCTTAACATTTTTCTTGAGCCAGTTCATGGGGCTTAAACGCGGCTTTGGAGCATGTTTCCTGCGTTTGACTTCTGCCTCCTGCCCCTGTGACCTTGGGAAAATTACTGGCTCTCTCAGCGTCTCATCTGAAAAGGGCCGATTTAATGGTACTGTACCTGTGTCTTGGGGGGGCTGGAATAAGAGGTTAGGGCTCAGAATGGCATCTGGCATGCTATGCTCATTGCATGTGCGTTTTATTTGGAAAACAAATATATTATAATTTCTTTTCAGTTATTCCATGTTCCCCAGGATATTGCTCTCCCTTCCCCCAGGCCTCCAAGTTTCTTACAGTTGGGGGCTAATGGAAAACATGGTGCACATACTCCTAATTGCTCAGAAATGTGTGGATGTGAGCGCCATCTAGCTGTGTTGCCTGTGGTTCCAGTGACTGCCAGGGACAGGTCCACTGATGTGGCGGTTCTGGCTCAACAAATAGGATTACACTTGTCAGAAACCGGAGTGCGGCTGTGGTGGGGCCGCAGTTTAGAGCTGACACCTCGGGAGCACTTCCGGAAGCTAGAGATTTGTCAGAAACCAAATCTCTCTGAAATGTGAGGAGCTCATGCCCACAGGAAAATAGGATAGTGCTGGATTCATACAAAGCTTCGAAGAGCACAAAACAAACAGTCTCTTCACTTGTTGAAACAGCGCTGAGAAGTGTCACTAAAATGGTCTTCAACAAATCCTGGTGCTAATGGGAAACAGGGAATGGATCTTCCCAAGATAACTCAGATCCACAATTATCTACAAGAGAGGTTGGAAAAAAGGACACAATGATACAAGATCAAAGGACAAAGAGATTTTTAAAGAAAGGTTGACAGATTGTTTGGGTGTCTACCTTATTATCTTAAAAAGATTCTCCTTAGGAAGTAAATTTGGGTAGAGTAATCAATTACAGCCTGTGTAGTGGAGTACACAATTGTTACTCAGCCCTCCTCCCAAATTTACAATCTGATATTGAGTGAAAAAAAGTTACAGAAGAGTCTGAACCCCATTTTGTTAAAAAAAATATGTCTAAGTTCACAAGGCTAGGAAAAGGACAGAAAGAAGAATAGGAAAATATAAAATGGTTATGGAGGGAATGTAATTACGAAGGAAGCAATTGTTCCTTGTGCTATTTTGGAATCCCTCCCCCCAATTATAGGAAACATGTATTACTTCTGTCATTAGAGAAATGCTTGTTTAAAGACAAATCATTAGAGATCCACTTTTAATTTAATGTAGTTTGCATTCTTATTTCTATAACAATTCTTTTGCAGATCTGTGTGTATTTTATCCGTCATCTATTTGTCTTTCCATGTAAGACGTCTATTAAGTGATGTCTGAAAGAAAAGTCAAACTCTTACCAATAGGTATTGCGGAAGGTGGGAGGAATTACGGGACACTAATACTGTCTGCTTTATACATTTCCATTTTCTTTGAATTTTTTTTACAGATATATGCTACTTTGTAATTAGAAAAAAAAGAAAAATCCTTTCACATCTAAAAAGAAGTCCTGCACCAGGCCCTGCAAAATTTTCATATGAGCGCCTTTGCCCATCAGAATATTCATGTAATTATGTCAAATGTCTTTAATCCTCACCTGGAGCCGGCTTTCCCTTTCCTGATCTGTTACAGCAGGACTTTGACTGTGGCCTGCAGGGAGTTTGAACTTGGCTTCGTGAGTTGCAGCAGCTATGAGGCTGTGGAGGTGGAGAAAAAGTATGATAATGATCCCTCCCTCACGGCTGCCAAGTAGCAAGGGTCTTTCACTATTTTTATATATTTTTTATTTATTGATTTCTAGAGAAAGAGAGAGAAAGAAAGAGATTGATTCATTGTTCCACTTATTTATGCATTCATTGGTTGATTCTTTCATGTGCCCTGATCAGGGATCAAACCCACAACCTTGGTGTGTCTGGACCATGCTCTAACCGACTGAACTACTGTCCCTCACCACAGCAGTTCCCCTGTGGGGTAGGGCGAAGGTCTACGTGCAATCCTGCCCTTGAAGCCCTTGAAACCGCGTGGTCTCCAGTGAAAAGCTGTTCTGAGCAAGGGCAGAACTTGATAACATCCACGGGGTCTTCAAGTGAAGGTGATTTTCAGCTGGGGCTGGGGCTCACTGGAAAGGGCTCAGCGGAGGGCTGTGGGGCTTGGGAGAGCGGCGAGAGAGGAGGTCTCTCTGGCACAAGCAGGGTGTGCAGTAAGGCCAAGGCAAGCAGGGACGCGGTCCTGTGTCCCTTTGCCACCCCTGCGTGCTGTGCTGCCTGGAGGGCCTCCTTCCTCCCTTGGTTTGGAGGCTTCGGCTCTCATCCAGGATATCTGGTCTCATGTGAGGTTGCCCTGCCCTCCCCCACTGCCCCAAAGGCTGCAACTTTCTGCACGTACTCAGGTATGGCAGGCTTTTTGTTGTTCTTTCTTAGCTGATTGTTAATTCATTTGTTTATTGTTTCTTTAAAAAAAAAAACAACTTGTTGGAGACTCATAAACATGCAGTCCTCTAAAATAACAAACTGACTCCCAGTCGCTGCCCGGCCTCCAGCTGGTCCTGTCCCTAGCCTCGCATCCTCGATAAATCGGGCCGCCACTCTGGGCCCGTTTTCTCCTCTCTGGTGATAACGGTGGTGATGATGACTGTGTGGATTGGGCTGCCTAGAAACAGTCTGAGACAGGGATCCCTGTGAGGTGAATTCTTGGGGGATGCGCTGGGGAGAAGGTAAGGAAGGGGGAGGGGAATCTATTCAGTTGGATTCCAGCTCGGTTTGCTCCTACAGGGAGCTCTGAAGCAGACTGGACTTTGCAGTCTATCCTACCTTAAGCTGGGGCCCGACCTTTGTACCCCATGTCATCGGACATTGGCTGAGGTGCAGAGGCAATTCAGCTGCGGGGTGCCGCAAGGGTGACCATCTGCGTGAGGCTGCTCCTTTCGGCTGAGGGCATGTCTCCAAAGAAAGGGTACAGGTAGGGCCATTTGCCATTGACCCCCAACAGCAGTGGGGAGTGGAGTGGGGGTGGGGTGAGAAAGGTACGCCTCTGGGCAGGGCATTCATGTTGTCACTCAATGACAATGGTAAACTGTGACATTTGCTGAGCCTTTACTATATGCCATGCACTATTCTACACCTTATGTACACTAACATTTGGTGCTCAGGGTCCCTCATGAAATATGTCATTCTATTATCTGCATTTTACAGGTGATGAATCTGACGCAGAGAGGCTAAGTAACTTACCCAAGGACACACAGCTAGTAAGAAGAACTGGATTAGGAAAAATGATCTCTGAAGTCTTTCTATGACCCTACTGAAGAGTAACTTCCGTCAGCAATTAGAGACTGATGTTGCTTATCTATTCAGTTATCCATTCAATCCACGTTCAGTGAGAGCCTCCCATGTAGCAGACATTATTGGGTTGGCCAAAAAGTTCATTTTGTTTTTTTTTTTTTCCAAAAATGGCTCTCGTAGTGCTTCGGTGTCCCTAACTTCATTTGGAACAAGTGTTAGAATGTATTGTGATAGCTGTTATATCAGTGTGCATTTAAAAAAATCAAAATTGGTGCATTTTTTGTGCAGCCATTTTAATATCGAAGAAAATATGCAAGATTTTTGGCATATTATGCTTCATTATTTCAAGAAAGGTAAAAACACAACTGAAATGCAGAAGGAAAGATTTGTGCAGTGTATGGAGAAGGTGCTGTGACTGACTGAACATATCAAAAGTGATTTGCGAAGTTTCTTGGTACTATTGACATTTTGGCCAAACAATTCTTTGTTGTGGGGCTGTCTCATGCATTGGGAGATGTTTAGCAGCACCCCCAGCCTCTACCCACTAGAAGCCAACAGCAGGAGACAGCCGACATACTCAGAATATCCAAATCAATAAGGTTATTGGTGAAAATGAAAAATGTGTCTTTTATTTTATAAAAAATACCTAAATGGAGTTTTTTCACCAGCCCAGTACAGTAAGTCAGTCAAGCACATCTCCAGCCCCCCAGGAGCTCTCGCCAGTGGGAGAAACGCTGTGTGCACATGGATAATAGGGGACTGTGCACTGAGCGCCCTGAGAGGGAGACACAGACGCAGAGGGGGCCTCACTTGGCCCCAGGGAACTAGGAAAGGAGTAGGGAGAAGACAAGGCTCCAGTTCAGTCTGGAAAGCTCAGCCGACATTCAGGTCTGAAGAAAGGAGAGGGCATTGCTGGCAGAGGGAGCATTGTGGGTAAAGGTGGGGAGGGAGGAAGGAGGAGTGGGTGTGGGGGGTTGGGGAGTCAGGGGTCCACCGGGTGGAGAGTGGTGAGTGTGTGGGGACAGGCTGCGAGGGCCTTGGCGGTTTGCTGAGGTGATTCAGAGCCGCGAGGCTCTGCGGTGTCGGTCAAGCTGTCCTGACTTCTAGGCCAGCCTGTGGTGGGTCTTCAGCCCAAAGCAGCTGGTTCAGTGGAGGTGGCAAAGGGTGGCTGTCTCAGTCCCCAGATATTCTCGCAACCTTGACATGGAACGAGGAGGGATGCTGCCCCTGCCCTCCCTTCAGCCTGGTGCCGGCCTTCTCTCTCAGACGTAGTTCAGAAAAGTTATGCTGAGCTAGCTCCACGGGCAGGTAGGGGTTAAATTCCAGAGATGATGATCATAGGAGAACCTTTGGAATTGGCTCAATAAGAAAACTAAATTTTACAATAAAAAAAGGAGTCAGGCAGAGATCCACTGTCACGTGTTTCTCTAGCTATCTCGGGCACTTCTTATTTTTATGGGAAACAAGGAACACAATGCATTGCTCTTATCTTTCTACTCATCCTGTCCAAATCCAATCGTGATCCTCTGCAGGTCTAGCGCACACTCCCACCTTTATCAGAGTGTCTGCCTGCTGCTAGATAACCACCTCTGGGGGAGATGGGGGTGAGGCCAAGGCAGATGAAGTCACACTCCCAGCCGACTGGGTCTCGTCTTGCTTTGACTCTTGATGATGTAACCAGGGCTGAAGAAGACATTGCCAAGAACTAGGACACCTTTGTTTTCTCATTAAAGGGTTGATACTATTAGTTACATTTCCAAAGGGGGGTTGTGACCCTACAGTTACTAAGATCCACTAAGAAAGCAGGAGCTTTATCTAAGTCATCATTGTGTGTTCGATGTTCGATGTCTTGCAAGTAGGTGCCTAATAAATGTTTATAGTTTCTTTTGGAAATATGAGCTTTTGTTTTCTCCCTATGTGTCATTCTAATGATTATATACAAGCTTTAAACGAATCCCAGCATCTCAGGGTGTTATAAGGTTACCTAAGATTTTTTTCAGGTCTACCCTAGGCCTAGCTCATAACAATTAATATTAATTGAGTGTTTATTATGTACCAAACTCTGTGCTAAAAGCTATAATAATAATTATGAAATTATACATAATACATAAAGTACAATTAGAAGTACTTTACATATCACTGACTCCTCATAAGAGCTCTCTGAAGTAGGTATTACCATTTTACTGATGAGAAAAATGAGGCTTATAGAGCTTATGTTGCCCAAGGTAACTTAACCGAGCATTCTGGCTCATGACTCCATATCTACAGAGTTGAAGAAAAATGTTTAGGCCAGTCCTAGACCCCACTCACTGCCGTAGAGTGTGGTCAGATATCTGGACCTGGCTTATGTGCTAAAACATGATGAGGTGTCTGCACTCCATGGGTCTTCAGGGTGAGATGGGTATGGAAGTGCTCCCCTTAGCCAGCTTGGTACCATTGGAACCATTGTCCTGGGCCTGGAAGGCAGAATAGGGCCTTCAGTCAGTTCCTAGGATGGCCTATCTCATGGCCTCAAGCCTATTTGAATATTACTGTTGGGGTGGCCACTTCAAACGACTCCTCGGTGGATTTCTGGGAGCAGCTCAACCCCATGGATGAGGTACAAGATGAAGCTGCTCCATATCTTTCTCAGGAAAAGAAAAGCAGAGTCTGAAGCACTTGGCTTCCTTTTAGTGGCACAGCCTTTGTGGCCATATGGGACTTCTCTGCAAGTCTGAATAGCGGTGGCATCTTCAGGAGAGGTGAAAGTCTTCTTAGGGGTCAAAAGGCAGGCAGCATTCAACTGGACTTAGGATTTCTGGGGTTTTGTTTAAATAATCTCTCTTTTCCTTACACATTCTGCTACATATAGACTCTGAGAGCCCTGAAGATGAGGATCGAGGCGGGAGCCAATGCCCCATGCAGCGGGGTAGACACAGGACTCGTGGTAACCATCTGGCATTGAACCCTGTCTCGAATTTCCTTTGGTTGGCTTTCTTTTCACTTTGTGCCAGTAAATATTTGTTTTCACATTCAATTTTTCTTCATTTGGTATTTTGGAAAATTTTTAACACCTTTAGGAGAATTGCTCCTTGGTGGTAAACTGAATTTGTGTAAGTTTGCAAAATTAGGAAACTTTAAAAGTTCCAGTGAAAGCAGATGTGGTTGTTGAGTGCTTGGCCTTCTCCCCATAATCATTCATTGATTGAGTGGATAGATATTGTAATTAATTGTTTGAACTACTGAGGGAGGTTTACATATGAGTCATATACCACAGAATTAATTTTTTTTCTAATAGTGACATAACCCCCCCACCCCCAAAAAAAGAAGAGAAAAAAGGACAAATCAAGGCAAACTCTTGGGCTCGGGGTGTGAGCAACTTGGGAGTGATGGTGTCTTTTACAGAGAATGGGAAGACTAGAGGAGTAAGGGATTTGGGGCACAGAAATCATGAGTTCTGTTTTCAGGGTTTCTCCACTGTGGCCTGTTGACCTTGGGGGCCAGTTGATTCTTTGCCGTGGGGGCCGTCCTGTGTGTTTGTTGTAGGATGTCTAACAGCTGCTCTGCCTTCTGCCCACTAGATGCCTCTAGCATATTCCTTTGCCTATCTGTGACTCCCAAAATATCTCTAGGCAGAGCTAAATGTCCCCAAATGAACACCCTATGAGATCACCATGGGGGGAATGGGTGTCAAAACCACAGGGAGAGGCCTGAAATCAGAAGCATAAATTATAGTGGATGAGATTTACAGTGGATATTGAGAGGAACTTTCTGGCAGATGGTATGATCCTGAAATGCATTGCTCTTGGTCTCAGAAATTACAGGGAAAAGACCAAGGGCGGGTCGGACACCGCGTGGACTGGAAGAGACACTGACTCTGAAGCCAGAATGGTCTGGCTGGAACCAGATTCAGGAACTTAGTGTCACTTAGCAACTCTGGGCCAATTTCCCATCTGTCAAATGGGGCTAATAGCATCTGCCTGCTGGAGCTGATAAGAAGCTTAGAGGTATGTGCAGAGATATGCATAGAAGATGCCTAGCACAGTGCCTGGCATAAAGTAGGGCCTTAAAAATGGTAGTAACCACTGCTACTGTTATTATCATCAGGCTTTATGTTGGCGCCTTCCTTGGAGTTCAAGAATGAATAGTAGATCACCCGACACTTTGAATCTATCATCCTAACTGAAATCTGCGCCTTCCTTCCTGCAGCAGTATTTGCGATGAAAAATGCAATTGTCTAGAAAGCAATTACCATTTCAACTGTCAAAAGAAAGGTTAAAACAACACTGCATACATTTTTATTTTTCAGCCCAAATGTATTTAAAGTGGTAGCCTGTTCCTGGCAGGGAACACTAAATAAGCATTTAATAGCTGAAAGACCCCACTTAGGTATGTTCTTTAGGCCTTCAAGGGGGAGATGACCTTTCTGTGTAGAAATGCTTCATGTATTTAAAAAAAATTTTTTTTAAAACAATGAAAATGTAATGCAGCAGCCTTTCGTTGGCTGTGTGCCAGACCAGCCCTTGGTCCATGTGCCTGGTGTACATATCATGATCAAAGCCTCAGTCAAGTGCATGGTGGTATTGTCCCCTTTTCACTGAGAAGAGTGAGACACGGAGAGTCCGGGTATTTGTCCAAAGTCACACAGCTAATAAGTGTCAGATGAGGTATTTGAATCTAGACATTCTGCCTCCAAAGCCTGAACTTTTAACCACCGCACCGTAGAGTTCACTTGAGGATTGAAGGGAACACTTCTGGAGACATGAACAACATCTAGAGGACCATTTCCTCATTTATTATCCACTTGTCCGCATTCCCCACTTGATTTTCTTTCACACACACACATCTGTTGGCATTCCATTTAATTTCAATTCTTTTCATCTCTTTTTTTCAAGGAATATTTTACTTTTAGATTTTAATACTATATTTAAAACACCAGGCACAAGAGAACCCTTTCAAAAGAAAAAGCACAGAGGATGTCTGAAGAAAATGGTTATACAATGGTCTTTATCTCACACAGCTGAATATAATTTCCCCCAGATGTGACTTTAGTAACTTATTAAATTAATCCTCTGTGTTTCAAAACCAATAGAAACCCCACAAGCTAGAGGAGAGGACCTGAAAACCTGAGTAGTAGATAAATCTGTAAACAGTCCCTTCGGCCTTTTGATGTTCATCAATGACCATGTTAATTAAGCTGATTGAGAACAAGACAGTTGCATCCTTTGCATATTTAAATCTTTCAGCCTCCTCTCCCTTGGTGTGAATGAGTGGGACAACTAGAGCCACCCAGCTGACTCAGCCAGAAATGCTGGTTGGTCCTTCCCTGGGGCCAAAAATGAGGACTGAGTCAACACTGTTGGTGCCCTTCTGGTGGCCCATGACTTAGCATCCGTCCATCCAGGACTCAGAAGGAAGTTGGCAATCTTTGGGCACCATTGCTTTGGGCTGTGGGAGTGTAACTGGGGGCACTTTACTTCCTGTAACAGCTTTGTGGACCACAGTTTCATGATTTTTCAGAAGGCAAAGCCACTCCCCTAGACAGGCTCCTGGGAGCTGACTCTGCTAGTCTCACAATTACAGGGCTCATCTTCTTGAAGGTTGGCTCTGCTTGGGTAGGAGGAGTGGATTGAATCCCCCCTGGTCTCCGGAAATATCTTGGCTCTTCTGGTGAATACATGAACGTCACCAGTGGTTGTTTCTGTTCTACACATTGGTCTCTGCTTTTTAAAGGGGTTGTGCAGGACATTATGACGGAGGGCTTTGGTTAGGGAATCAGTAAAGGGTCTGTAGGCGTTCTCTGCAGCCCTCCCTGTCCTCCCCGCCCCCACCTCTATAAACAAGTTCACGCTGAATTGTGGAGAACCCTGGCACAGGCTGGGGGTCGGCCCCCTACGGCCAGGCCTCACCACTGTCCTCAGATGCCCGAAAGCTTCCAAACAGCAGGTGCTAACAAGCTTTGATGAGGAAACAAACAGCAGAGGCTCAAAAAGTGCAGAAACTGTCAAAGATGATATTTTTAAAGCCTCCCACTGGAGCTTGTCTCTAGTGTTCACTAAGGGCTGTTAAGCTTATCAAATGTTGAAATCATTAGCCCTATTATATTGTGTCATTCTGCCACATTCCCTTCCATCCTTTCATCTCTATCCACCCACCAGCCGCTCCCGCTCTTCCCGACAAGCTGAATGGTACCACAGTCCTATCTTCTGAGCTGGAACTCCCTAAAATATGCTTGTTTTTCAAAATACGTTTACATTTAAATCCCTCAAGTGCTGTGTTGCTGAGTCAAAGACTTAAGATGTTTTAAGGAAGGAGGATAGAGATATTGGATATCAGGCCTTTGGCGTGGTGTGCTGTGGTATCCTAATTCCTCGTCCAACCCTTGTTCTGCCCCATCTGAGCCCTTAGCCGTGGTTCTTATCTGTTCCCTGCTGCAGGAGTCACGAGGAACCCAGGAAAGCTGGGGAGCAAAGTCACAGCAGAGGACAAAGGTAGCAGGATCCAAAAGACTCTGAGTTTTACTGATGCTAGCGTTGGGACTCTAAATTGACCCCAGAGCCTTTGATACTCCCTCTGCTTGGGTTGCTGTCTCCTTTAGCTCTCCCCAGCTAGCCCTCTGTTCTCAGGGTCCACCAGTGACTCTGAGGACCCTGTGGCTGGGCCTTCCAGAAAGCCAAGGCTTGGAGTCAACTAGACCCTGGCTTAAGGTCTAATATCTGTGCAACCTTGACCTCGTCCCTTAGTTTTCTAGGCTTTTTTCTCATGTGAATAATAGAATTAGTATTTAATTTAGAGAGTTTTTGTGAGGATACCTTAGCAAACTGATGCATGTGCTTTTATAAAAAATTGAGGTAAAATTCAGATAGCATAAAATTAACTATTTTAAAAGGAACAATTCATTGCATTTAGTACATTCACACATTGTACATACAACATTCTATTTCAAATCATTTTCCTCACACCCAATTAAGATCCCATACTCACAAAGCACTCACTCCTCCTAGCCCCTGGCAACAACCAACCTGCTTTCTGTCTCTATGCATTTATGGACATGTTCTGTAAGTGGAATCACACAGTATGCGACCTTTTACACCTGGCTACTTTCACTCAGCATGTTTTTGAGGTTCATCCATGTTGCAGGATATATCATGCCTTCCTTCTGCTTTATGGTTGAATATTATTTCATTGCATATATATATATATACCATGATTTGTTTTTCATTCACCTGGTGATGGACATTTGGGTTGTTTCTACCTTTTGACTATAGCTGCTATGAGTTTCTTGTGTATCTATTTTTTCAGAATACAGTAAGTGTTTACTAAGTATCCAAGAGGCAAACCAAAGTCTAAGGACGTGTACTGATGACTTGGATACTCCTTCTCTCTACAGAATCCCACACAGAGATTACTCACAGCTTTATTTTTCATGGATGTCAGGGCTTTTAAAATCTGTGCTCATAGGAGATCCAATCCCCATGCTTTACATATGACATGTGGGCATGTGTGTGAGAAAACATGCTAGGTCCTGCTTGGACAATACTTGTTTGGCTGGTGACCTGACCAGCCAGCGCAAGCTCGGTTTTTCTGAGGCCCTGGAACCTCACTAAGTCTCATTGCATTTTGGAATCTCGCTAAGTCTCTGTTTTCTCAACTGTAAAGTGGAGGTGATAATAAGAATGACCCAATGTCCTGATCTGGAAACTAAGTCATCAGCCCAGGATAGGACTTGGAACACTGATTTCCTCTTCCTAACTTCCTATTAAAATCAAATAAATATTGAAACTGAAATAATACCTTTATAAAAGAAAGATCACATAATGTAATTTACTCCACATATACTATTTCCTGAGCACCTACTATGTGCCAGCACCATTCTAGGCTCTAGGGATACAGCAGTGAACAAATTAGAAAAACATTTCTGTCCTTATGAAGTTTATATTCAAGTGGGAGAAGACAGACAATATGTCAATAAATGAGATGTTAGTTTGTGAGGATGTGGTAAGTACTTTGGAGAAAAATAAAGGCTGTGAGAGGGACAGGGAATGTTGGCATGAAGGGGGGGGGTTGGAGTTTTCCAATGATCTGAAGAACAGGGTGTCACCTTGAGAAGGTGATATGTGGACAGAGATTTGAAGGAGATGGAGGGGACAGCCAGGGAGAGGATGGCACAGGCTCACTCTTTGCGACAAGAGCAGGGTAAGAAGTGTCAGGGAGTGGCAAGACAGCCACCAGCGAGCAAGGAGGAGCCCCGTCGGGGGAGGTCGGGGGGCGATGGGGGCATGGTGGTGTAGTGTCCCACACCCAGGCTACAGTCCCCTGCTAAATGGAGAGGCCTGGCGGGGCCTCGGCGAGGGGCAGCAAAATCCTCCACAGGCTCCCGGCTCATTGGGAGGGAAGGGAAACTTCCCACAATGGCTGCCAATAAGTTCCATTCCATAGAAATCCTAACTGGTGATCCGGCCCCCGCCCAAACATGTCCCTCCTTTCCCATCCTCTTCATCGCAGAGAACGATGCCCCCACCCACCCAGCTGCGCAGGCCACACATGTAAGACTTCTCCTTCGATTACTCTCATTCTCGAATAACTTCACCCCTTCTATCAGAAAGTTTGGCCCACCCTACCTCCCAAATAGATCCCCAGCCTGACCACTCCTCCATCTCCACCGTGGCCAGCCTTGTCCCAGTCACCCACTCTCTGACCTGACGCACTGCCATGGCCTCCCCATTAGTGTCCCCACAGTCGTCCTGCCACAGAGCAGCCGGAGGGGTCGGATTCATTACCACACGAATCTGGTCATGCCACTCCCTCTTCTCAAAGACCTCCAGTGCCTTCCAAACACTCAGGAGGAATTCTAACTTCTCACTCTGGCCGACAGGCCACGTCTCCAGCCAGGCCATCCCTGCTCACTCAGTCACCCCAGCCTCATCGCCCCTCACCGCCCACCCCCACCCCGGGCCTCTGCCCCAGTGCCTTTGCCCTCTGCCCAAAATGTTCTTCTCGCTCTGCATCACTCCTTCCCAGTTTAAATGTCACTGCGGTTTCCAGGACAACCCAGTCCAAAGCAGGCACTCCTCCGTAATGAACCTGTCATACTCTATTAAATGCCCTCTTTTGTGGTCGTCATAACATTTAACCTTCTTAGAAGTTATCATATTTATTCGATATAAAAGCGATTTTTTTGTTTGTTTATAAGGAATGTAAACTCCTTGACAGCAGGGACCTTGTCTGTCTTGCTCACGCTTGTGCTCCCAAAGCTAGAACAGGGCCTAGTACATAGCGGTTCATTAAACATGTGAATGAAAGGCTTACGGGGCATTTGTCCTTCCTGTCAGTCCCACAGGCCCCTGTCTTTCCTTCCATTCGTGCCCTTCCAACCTTATGTTATAATGACTTGCAGGTGCCCAGTCCCCACCTCTGGTTCTTTAAGGGAAGGAGCTATTTCTGCATCTACCTAAGTACAACGTGTGAAGCCCTGGACTATGCAAGCACCCACCCTTCCCCTACCATGGAAGAAATTTGCCTTTTCCCTGTTATAACATTGCAAGTCACCTTTTGTTTTAGGTCACCTGTGATAACAATAAAATTTACCAGGTGTCAAACCCTGTGGTAAGTGTTTGCTGTCCATCTCCTTTATGTCTCACACGAGGAATCTCATGAGAAAGGCATGACTGGGAGAGCGCAATAACTGGCTCGACCATGCACCGCAGGAGGCAGCCGAGCTGGGGCGCAAAGCACATTGATCTCCCCCAAGCCTGGCTCTTCGCCGCTTGCTCTGGGATGCCTTTCCCAGGAGGCAACGTGGGGAAGGAGGGTGGCACCTCTCCTCCCCGAGCTGTTGTGGTAGTCACAGTGCAAAGATTCGTTACAAATCTCTCCTAGGCCTTTGCTCTCTTGTCCTGTGGATAAGTTAGCCAAACAGGCAGCTGGTGAAGAAACTATCCTGTTTTTAAAGAGGAGAGCATTCCATAATTTCCTCTGTCAACTCAGTTGCCTCTGGCAAACAATGACTAAACTCACTCTCTCCCAGTGGGGTAGGACCATCTCTTTTCATCTAGTGCCTAATAGGATGCTGACTCAATTAACATTTGCTAAACAGATAAATGGAAATAATGATGTTATCAGAGAATTTGATTAAAGGTGAGCGAGCCCCACAGAAAGGAGGAGCTCGGGAGTGAGAGGGCAGTAAACCTTAGACTGATCCCAATACACAACTTTCCTGCACAACCTGACCTTTAACCTTTAAGGGGGAGAAAGAAGGAAAGGAGAGGAATGAATGGGACAGAGGAGGTCCAACAGGGCGGTAGTCTCAATAAAAGGAAATAAAGAGGCCTTTATTTTGCTTTCTCTTGATCAAATTACATGTGGTGTTTATGGACAGTTCTGGGTTTAATCTCCAGTGTCACTTAAGGCATGTAATCTTGAGCTGGTAACTGTTTGTAGCCTTCCCTTTTCTCACTGGGAGAGTATGGACAATGAGGCACTTTCAGGGGACTTGCTGTGGGGCAGGCGCTGTTCTAGGGGCTTTCACGGACATTATCCATTATCCTCCTTAAGCTCCACAGTGACGCAGGCCTAGTAGACTCCTCTATTAGCTCTACTTTGCAGAGAAGGCTCTGAGGTATGGAGAATTAGCGGCTGTCCAGGGTTGCGCGGCCAGGGAGCAGTGGAGCAGGGATCGGAAGGCACTCTGTCTGTGCTCTTCACTGCCTCATGGTGCGGTTCAAACAAAATATTGTTCATAAAAGCACTTGTCACCGAGGACCTTGGATAGTGCTCCACACATTGTCAACGCTTAATAATAATTCATGATCTTGAGGATTGTCTGACTCCTTTCTGGAGTCCCAGAGAATAAGGAGCCAGGAAGGGTGCCTTCATCTGGTTCTGAAGTGTTGGGGAGAGGATCTGGTACCATTTGGAGTTCCAACCCTCCTGGGCGTAATGCCTCTGGTTCAGGGCTAATGCAATTGTCGTCTAGCGAAGGGCAGGACCTGCATTCCTGAATGCCCAGACTTGTTATTCATTAAAAACAAACAAACAAACAAACACCTGTAAGAGAGTAAAGCTCTGGGGAAGAATCATGGCCTATGGAGGGTGGTGTGCTTCCTGTCTCTCCACGCAGACGGGATGAAGGCGAAGGTAAGGGGACCAAGGGAGATAGTCATTTTGGGACCAAAGAGGTTCCAAACTGGGCCACCACCAGGAAGTCTGAGTTTTTGATTAAGCAGCTACTCTGTGCCAGGAATTGTGCAAAGCAAATTCACGTGAATTACTTATGTAATGTACAGTAACTTTGGGCAGAACATTGTATTATTTTCTTGTTGTATTTGTGCTCACTCGTTAGCTAGGTCTAAATCTGATTCCAGATCTTTCCATTATACCATACTGCCTTCTAATGTCCCACTAATGTCTCACATTCATTTCTAATAACATTGCTTTAATTTTCCCCAAGAATGAAGCAGCAAAGCTGTCTCAAACATTGGCTACACCTTGCTTTCTCATGGAGGTTTGCCTAGAAAGCTCTGTTTAAATTGATTATATATAAGACAGACCATATTTTAAAAATGTATTCAAAACCCTTTAATGGGATTCAATGATAAATCTTTTTCTATATGAATAAATCTTTCTGCAAAGTAAATAAGAATCCCCTTCCCTCTTTCCATGACTAATTTATGTTTTACAGTTAATCCTTGTTTTTATAAATCGGGCTTTCTTAGGACATTGTATACCAATATTAAGACAAGTAGAAACCAAACAAGATCCAAGGGAAAAAATCTTCCTGAATCAACAGCACCTTGAGAGAGTGCTGCAACATGGCTTGGAGTGTCAAGATGGAAGAATCTTGAGGAAGCCGAGCGCCAGGTACAACCCAGGTTTACTCTAATCTGGAATGTGTCCTTCCCGTGACCTCTCTCTGAGCACCAGTCCTGGTTTTCAGGGATCCCTTGGACATCTCTATATCGATATTTTGTAGGAGTTTCCAAATCAACACATCCAAGCCCAAACTCCTGGCATTCTTTCCCCAGGAATGAATGAAACTGGCTTCTCAACATTCCCTTTATGCTGCTATTCATGACACTTCCACTCCAAACTCACTCTGCCCCACCGCCCGCCACCCTGCCCTCACCGCTCTGCATTGGCTTCGTGGCCAAACCATGAAGGCCACTGTGCCTCTGGTAGCTGCCGCATCCCTCCTTTTTGTGCCGGCCACCACCACGTTTCATCCCATCTGCTTTTGTAATAAAAGTACTTTACCTGATCTCCTTATTTTCTACTTTGCCCCCTGAAATCTGCTTTATTTGTTCACATCAGACTATTTTTCTTAAAATTAGCTTCAATCATGGTCCTGCCAGCCTCACAAACCTCTGCTGCTCTCCTGTTGTTGCCTTGTGGAGTCGGGTCCCCTGGGCTGACGTTGAAGCTCTCTCCCCAGTGTGGCATGAACCAGCGGTTCCAGTCTTTCCCTTGTATCTCCTTCCTCTGCAACTAGGATCACTGGATGGCTGGCTGCTCAGGAACTGGCCTCACGTTCTCTGCGTCCTCGCCTTTCCCCGGGCCTGGGACTCTATCCTCCGACCAGCTGTCTGCCTTTAGAACCCTCTCCTTCGGGACCCGAAGCAAAGGCTCTCTCTTTTGTGAGTCGTCTCTTCAGCTCTCCACTGCAGTTGACTTCAATCTCTTCTTCTGCCATTTATTTGTATTTTTCTAAGTGAACCCCATTCTGCCTCATATTATGGTTACATATAACCTTCTCTGATTCTTACTACCAGAGGAGTAGTCTCTTAAAGTCTCGAACTGTGTCCTTCTCACCTCTGTGGGTCTACTGCAAATGCAAATACAGAGCCGTCTATGTACCAGGAGCTCAAAATCATGTGTAGGAAGGAGAGAATTAATTCCTAATTACAGAATACTTCCCCTATCACAAGAGAAGACAGGAGACATATCCAGCTAAGAATAGGTAGATATGTTGGGAAAATGGGTATATCTTAAGTGCTCAGGCTGCCGTCCTTTATTGGGTAAAACGACATCTCTGTGGAAGCTCTTCCCAAAGAACATGAATGAATGAAGTCCGAGCCATTATGATGACAACCAGGGCAGATGATAGGAATCCCTGGTCAGGACCTCAACTTTTTACACACAGGGCACACATGGGTCTTATTTTGAAATGACTGAAAATTCTCTACTTCAACAGCAAAATCTGACTCGCCTTCTCCACATTCTGATAATAAAATCTGAACCCACAGAAAAACGAACAGTAAATGTACAAACCTACAAAATGAAGGGTTTGAACTCAATGAGGGTTATGAGGTGGTATAGTTTGAAAAAGATTATGTCTTCCTTTATTTTCTTTGAGAGGTTTAGGCAATCTGACTGAAAAACAATCCCCAACACTCTCCATCAGGCTTCCGTAGAGGGGGGAAAAAGTGACTTTTACGAATGCACTACTTATTCTGTGGTGACTGCAGAGCTCAATATCTAATCTACTTCCCCACTTCCTGTGTTATGAAATGCTGGGCATAGTTTTCTCTTGGCTCGGGTTGCACTTCGATAAAGAGCAAAGAGCTGGGTGAAAGACGCAGTGAATACTGCCCTCTTTCGTCCACCCTGCGTTTCTGCGATGTGTCAGGCAGACAAGAGTTAAAGTTACGCTAAGTAAACCTTGGCATGGAATTCCATTCCAGTTGTTCTCTGCGTGACTCCGTGGTTTTAGCAGCGTGGAACATCTTTATTTTGGTGTCACAAACATTTTAGCTTGCCCAAAGCCGCCGCTTTGTGCCAGAAACCATTTAATGATGGTTGTTCTGTGCTGACCAGAAAAAGTGGGTGTAAAGCAGAAAAGAGGCTCTATTGTTTGAGGTTTCCCTGCTCCGTTTGGATTACCAGAGAGCTAAAGATAAACCCCCAGCAGAAAGCGACGTGTCAGCAGGAACGGAGCAAGATTACCTCTCACGCTGCCTAACCCCTCATTTGGAAGAGATGGCTTTTGTCTTAGCCGCTTGAGACGCTCTCAAATGATTTGGTTATGACATTTTTGTAAGATAGAAGGGAAGGGAAATTGTGAACTGAACATGTGCCCTAGTGCTTGAACCTATCAAGCAATCCTGGCAAGGAAGGGCATTTATGTTTGTGGAACAACGTATACATTTTTTTTATAGGCATAATTAGAAATGAAAAATTAATATGACCTCCTTTCTTGGTCGACCAGAAACACCTTTATGGTTCGTTCTTTCTTGTGAAAGTGTGTATGCATTTGGAAGGGCTGCAGAGGGCACCGAGGGGTGATAGGTAGTGAGAGTGAGGGGTGAGGGGACGCGTTACTTAGGGTTACAGTAGAGTCCTCTTGGCTCTGGGCTCAAATGCAAATTATTTAATTTGGTTTGAAAACTATAAAAGTCACATTGGTGAGGAGTCAATATATCAATAAATCATTTAACACGTCTATGCATCTGCTGGGTCCCAGCCAGACTCCAAGGTGCATAGGAGAGTAGCCAAGATGTGTTATGATTAGACAGGGAAGATTGAATTGCTGACTGTAATTCAAGGAAACAGAGTTTGGAGTCTGCATCACACAATTTCGTTCTTAAATGTTAGCCCTCATTACAGCAACTTTGTGTTCTTTATTTCCCAGGGCAGTTCTGGGGACAGACATTCAGCTCCATTCTGCTCCTACAGGAACTTGTACTTGTCAGACTGTGTGCTTTGATTAGCGATTTGGAAAACACAGTTAGATAAAGTCATAATCAGCACAAATGGGGACTTTTCCATTCTCATCTCTCTTTGAAAAGCCCTGCAAACAAACACGCTGTTGCAGATTCTGATCTCATCATGCCAGGGAGAGGAACTTTACAGAGGGTATGTCAGAACTCTTCTAATTCATGCTTTCCTCTCACCAATAGTAGATCTCTACATTATCAGGGGTAAGTATATATAAGAGTAAGAAAATATCCATCAAAGGACAAAGTCAGGAAACAGATCTGTTTAGTTGTTTTCTTTCTGCTAACCGCCTTTGATGAACCATTTGCATTGGCTTATGCCCCATGTGGCTAGAATCAGCCAGAGAAAAGCAGGGAATTTTCAGCCAACATGCTTCATCTCTATGGGGGCTTCCATTCAGATGCGAGGAGCTGAAGGCACAGCTCAGGGCTCTGTCCTGCCTTTAGTAACTTATCTGTGTGGCGCTCCATAGCAGCCTGGTTAGCTATGGTGAGTGTGTTGAGATAATTTGAGAATACTGACACCATAGCTTTTACTTGGAGAAATTATTATCCAATGAGAAAAATGAAAAGGAACAAATTACAGAAAATTCTATGGTCCTTGGGGACTGATTATAAAGCACATCCCTTAAATGACCGCTGCTTAAGAAAAAGCCGTGCTGGGTTTACATGCTTTCCTGAGGAAATAAGTTTTAGTTCTTGGGTTCAATGTAGTCAGGTGAGAGAGAAGAACACCTCTGTTTATTAACAGAAAAATGCACATTTGCTTCAAAAGCTAAGGGGATGTTCTTTTCACAATGCCCTTGTAAGTTTCTTTATTTGAAATGTGAATGAAATAGTGACAGCAAATTTTCTGCATTTATAGTACTCTACGTGTCAAAGATCTTTCTCATGGGTCATTTGCCAGGAGAGATGAGCCGCAGGGGTGAGATTAGGGGAAAAGCCAGTTTACAGTGTTATTTTATGAAGCAAACTGGAAACAGAAACTAAAGAATGTTATTCTGCCTCATTTGAGTAGCAAGCTGGTGTTGGGCAAATTGTCCTGGGACACAGTCACGTGAAGGGCAAGCATCATGATTGAAGACTTCTTTCTCTTCTTTTCATCCCCACATGTCTTCTGTAACCACACTTGGAACACATTTCAATCACCAGCAGCCCCAGCAGGGCAGGGCTGCCACATGCGTGCTAATAGTGCACCAAATGCCGCAGCCTGGAGGCTTTTCCCGGAAGTGCCGTTGTAGATGTGAGTTACCATATTTCCCCTGCAAATGTTGTCCTAAACGTGGATCAGCGCTGTACCACACTTCTGGGCCCTGCTTGGTAATCCAAAATATTAACAGGCAAGCAGGCACCAATAAAGTGTAATGACCGTTTAGCTGGCCTTTGCATGGGGATGTGGACTCAGCTGATTTAGAGCTAGGCTAGGAATCCCTTCTAGCCCTGAGGTCCCAGTGTTCAAGGACATTTTTCGCAGACTGGCTTAAGCCATTGCAGCACTAAATAAATAAACGAAAGCACAAAGCTGTTAATGTCTCTGGAAGACAGCAGGTTTCTGTGTGCAGTGGGAGAACGCAGTGAGCTATGCACGGAGCCGCTCTGGACCATTAGCAGAGAGCTTCCCATCTGACAAAACAGATTTGCTAGTTTGACTTTGAACTTAAGTCAACAAAGACAAAATGTGTGGGAAATGCAGTCATGGAAGGGAAGGGCCCAGGGACAATTTTGCTAACCCAGGGAGTCTCTTTACAGGAATAGCAGTAGTTTATTTTTCAGAGCCTTTCCATAAGACATTGCATGTGAAAGGATTTTGTAAACCATGGAGTCCTTCCCAAACAGCCATTGCTTTGCTGATACATTTCTAAATTCATCAGGGTGAAAGTGCTAAAACAACAGGTACTAGTGGACAGAAACACAAATGAGACACTGATAAATACAGACAGTTTGTTCGTTATTAGAGATCTTATTAAGGAGGTCAAAGAAGCTGGAATCATTTAGAACACAATTTCTACTCTGGCAGAGACCAATGCAAAGTTATAGAAGATAAAGGAGTGGACCTTAATGTTTCGGACATTCTCCATTCAGTTCTCATTACTTTATAAATCCCCTCTCTTCCCGCTGTCAGGCCAAAAGCTCTTTGAAATGGGGAAAAATAGTCTTACTTAGCCAAGAGGAACCTGGCAGCTCCTCTGGGGTCTTACTGTCCAGGCCCTTCGATGTTCTCAGATTTACTCACTTGGGTTCAAGCAGCTGGCCGAGGAAAGGTGACCCCTCATGGTTTGGAGGAGCGCTAAGCTTGGTATCCATGGCTGCCTCCCTGACTCGGTCATTAAGCATGTCACCAGCTGCTGATGTCTAAGGCTGAAAAGAGGGGTGTTAAGGCACAGTAGTATGTACAAGCCAATGAACCCCTGCTTGGGAATTGGTCTTGCTCTTCTGCACCCTACTGGCCTTATTCCGTTTTTACCCCAGGCTCAGGGCAGGTATCCACTCACAAAGCTTGTTCACAACAAAGGCTCATTAGTTCCAGACATAAGCATTGCCCCTGTAGTGGCCCCTACCTTCTTTTAAGCAAGAAGACCAAAGGCAAAACAATAATACCAGCAACAACAACAATAAACCGAAACAATTTATAACTAAACATTTACTAGCAACACTTCTCTCTGGGGAGACGTGGTCAGGATGAGTTGGGTGCTGGTTCCCAGAAGGAGCAGGGTGCACTGGCCTCAGAGTTGCTGGAGAAACAAGGCAGAGCAGCCTCTGGGTGCCCACATTATGTTTGTTTCTCTATGAAGACCCAAGCCCCATGTGGAGGGTGCACACGGCTTGGAAGGAGCAGTCAGCAGAGATGCTAGCCAGGCCTTTCTGTGGGACGGTCTGCATTCCAGCTCAGAGAGATGCTGCTCTGGTCTTTGTCTTCATTACCAGAAAGGGAGAAACTGTGCTATGATACTGTGGCACATTAACACTATAAAGAACTTCCAGCTAATCCTCAACACCTCCTCTCAAGGGTAGGGGGGGTGTTTCCTTCAGCATCCACAAATGTAACTTTGAATCATAAAGCCTTGCTTCTTGTCCCAACCCTAACACTTCACAGACATGTACCAGCTGGAGCAAAACACAAGAGAAAAAAAAAACAAGGCTCAGAAAGTTAAGTGCCTTTCTCCTTCCAGGCAGAGGAGACAGTAAATGCAAAGATCCTGGGGTACGAATAGGCATGGTCTGTTGGTCCTGGTTCCAAGAATGAATCAGTGAAGGTGCCCTGATGTCTGATCTTCTTGTGGCTGCTTTCTTAGGTCTCCCTAGTGAGGATTTTGCAGATTTTCTATTACATCTCCATCCTGTTCTCCTGATGTAGTTTCTTCAGAACACTTACCTCCGTCATAAATTATCTTACTTATTTGCTTTGTTTTTACTGCCTGGCTAGCTGGAACTCAAACTCCAAGAGAGCAAGGATCTTGGTTTGATTCCACCGTAGCGGTTTCAGCACCTGCAACAGAGTTTGATTCCCATCCAAACAGATACAACTCCCAAACCCCTTATCTGAAGCCCGTGGGGTCTAAGTGTTTTGGGAATTCAGAACTTTTGTATTTTAGAAATGTCATAGGAGTACATATCCCTAAGTTTTGTGATACCCCAAGGAGTAGGAGGAGAATTCTATAATCAGACACATTGGCATATCTGCAGTGGAACATGGAGAATATGTGAATATCCACATTAAGGGAGATCAAAAAAGACTTTCGAGTCTCATGTCTGTTTATGTCTGGAGTCCCTGTCAAATGAGCTTGCTGTCAATTTCCAGAAAATCTTTTGGTTTTCAGAGACTTTCGGAGTTTGGAATTGCAATAAAGGATTGTCAATATGCATTCAATTAATATCCATTGAATGCATAAAATAACGAACGTGATTGCATGCCTTCTATGAGCCCAGGTCCTGCAGCAGGGCTGGCTCTACAGCAATGAAATTAAACAGATATGGTCCCTGCCAGCTCAGACCTGCAGAGAAAACAAGCAGTTAAGGAATTAATTACCATTGCAAATGAGATGCCTTGACCTAAGGAGAACAAACCTGTAGATTTTATAATCATCGAAAAAAGAAGTTTCTTAACCGCCCCCTCCCTCCTCCCACATATTTCCCATTTGTCATACAAGCAAAGTCAGTCATAGGCTTTTGGAGGTTGTTCTTATAATGTATTCCTTAGTGACAATAGAGCCAAAGGTGGGAGAAAGGGAGTTTTCATCCCAGATTTTGGTGTTTCTTTATTCCTTCCCTCTCCATTTGCTCAGGTCATGGTGTCAACCCATCCAGAGGATGGCCCTCTTTTAGAGACTGCTAATGCCAGGCAGGGACGTTGGTGTGCCGAGAGCTATGGCAGAATGCTCCCCTGTCGGGAAAGGCATTTGGGGTTCCCTGAGATGTCAACAGCATTTGTCACAGAGACAAGAAGATGCTTCTCTGATCCCATGTTGCCAAGGTCATCCACCCCATAAGGCAAAGAACTGTTGGTCTTTCTTTGATAGTCTTCTGAGAAGCCCATCCTCTCTCTGTTCCCCTCCTCTCCCCTCTCTTCCCCTTCTCCCTCCCAACTGACAATTACTTATTCAACAACTGTTCTGTGCCTGGCCCTGTCCTGGATATAATGGCAAATGTGGCTAAAATTAGAGTATGTAGATTGTAGGAAAAGAACATCATTGATTTCGCTGCCCCTCCTGAAAAAGAAAACTTGCTGAATGACTTTGTCTTATGGAAATTTGGGAGACTAGAATATACAGCGATGGGGTGTCTTGGGTGTCAGGCAGACCTGCATTCACATACTCCCTCTGTGTCTTACTAGTAAGTTTTTAAATTTGAAGTTATTAAGACTCAGTTTTTTCATCTTTGAAATGTGGATTACAAGCCCATTTCATAGGATTGTTGTGATGATTAGACGAACTAGGTCATGAATAGGAAAATGACTAACATAGTGTCAGGCACATAGTCGGCACGTAGTCAACCCATGCCCATCCATTCTTTGGGTGTCTACCATGTGCCAACCTCTGCTTTGGATGCTGGGGATACAAAAGTGAGCAAAACAAAATCACCATGTACTAGAACCCATAAGAACCTACACTGATTAGATTTCCTAAGTAGGTAAAATGGAGTTTGATTCGGGGAGGTTGATGTTTTCTTTTTTTTACAGAAACATTGTTATGATTATCACAAACTAAATTTATGCCCATTAAAGAAAAATTGGAAGAAAAATGGAAGTAGAAAAGCACAATGGTTAATGATTCATGTTCAATTCACTCAACAAATATTTGTTGATTGCCTACTACGTGCCAGCACTGTCGCAGACTCTGGGGACCCTGTAGCGAATAGCCAGGCAAGATTTCTGTTTCACGATGCTTACATTTTGGTGGGAAGAGAGACAATAAATGAGATAATTTCTGATAGTGATAAGTGCCATAAAAAAAGAGGGTGATGATGTTTAAGAGCGGGGTTTGGGGTTGAATGTCAGGAAAAGACATTCTGAGGAGGTGACAATAGAGCTGAGGCTTGAATGACAGAGAATCGGCTGTGTGATGACCTGGGAGAAGTGTTGTTAACCAATGTGAGTTTTTCCAGTGGTTTGTCTATGCAAATATCCAGCTGTTTCTCATCTAGTCCCAAAGGAAAATGACGCAGAGAAAGCTATGTTTTGCCAAAGATTTATAATTTAACCTTTCTGGTTCTAGAGCCAATTCTTCTACAAGCACAGAAATACTCTTAACTCTTTAGTTCCCTCTGTTCTTCGAATTTAAAGATTCATTTAAGAGAGGATCAGATGGGTTTGGGCTCTCTACTGAAATGTAGGACAGTAATTTATATTAATAGGAACACGACACAAAAGCCTCAGGAAATGATCCTTTTCTAGACTTGGCATCCACGAAGCCCTTTCCCAAATGTTATGTTCAAGCCTGGTCTTTGGAGAAATGGGGCTGCATCCAGCAGATTGTGGCCACTCTGTCTAAAGATAAAGTTGAAGGATGTCCTCAAATAGATTAAGATTTATGAAAAAGATGATACTGAGTGCTTCCACAGAGACAAGAGAATGTCCATTTCTTGGGGGATTTGCCCAGAGAGACAGCCATTTTTTTTTATTGGCTGTTCAGCTTAGTCATGATTTCATGTAAGTTATTTTCGATAAAACTACTTATTAAATATATAAGTAAGTGTGGTTTAACTATTATGACTTTCTGCAAGCTTTCAAAAATCCTTTGTCATATAAAGTGACTCCATGTTACATTCTAAAAAGATGGTCACTATAGTCAAAAGAAAGCATTCTAAGGTGAATTAAACTTTGGACTACAATATTGAAGGCAGTTATTTGATGCCTTTTAGTAGAAATGGTTATAAAAAATAGAATAGGAAAACATACCCATACCCTTTTGTCTTAATGGGAGAAATGTAGTTCTGCATTCAACTATGGAGACTTAGAGATGAAATCACCCCAGTCCCCACAACATTAATTCGTGGGAAAAGCAACATCAAAAAAAAGTCTCAAGTCAAGAATCACTAGCAATCTTATCATCTAGTCAGAACCGTGTTCCATGTTCCCACTGTATCTTCTATCATTTATATTTTATGCATTTAATATGTGCATCTTTACAGTAATATTATAGACAGAATTTATAAATAACAAAAAAATAATGTACCACTGTATTTCCTTAGCGATGTCTTGGGTGTCAGGAAGACCTGCATTCACATACTCCCTCTGTGTATGCGAATACACATACATCAATTAAATACATCAATTCATTTGATTCTCACAATAATCTTCTGAGACAGCTATTATTACTAACCCACTTTACACATTAAAAAACTGAAAGAATGTTTTCTCTTACCTAATCTATGTTTTGGCTTTAGATTATAATATTTTTTCTCAAATTTTCCTTTCACCTAGTGTTTTTCTCCCCTTACTTCCCTCTCCCTCCCCACCTCACACCATGTCTATTTTTCTACATCTCGTTCTTCTCACTTAAGAAATGCACTGTGAATAATTATTTAGATTAATAGATGTGGATCTAACTTGTCTTTTTAACATTGCTACTTAATATTCCATAGTATAGGTGTTAACACATATATTCTTTTATATATATATGGATATATATAAGGATATATATGGATATATAAGGGTATATATGGATATATATAAGATATATATAGATATAGTGCATGTTTATTTCTAGAGGTTATATTTCCAGAAGTAAAAATGCTGGATAAAAGAAACTGTATGTTTTTAATTTTAAAAGATACTGCCAGATTCATTTTCAAAATGGTGCAACAATGTAAGTTCCTGCCAACAACATCAGCACATAAGCGTGTGTTTCCCTACATGCACGTCAGCAGTGGGTATTATCCTCATTGAAGTTTTTTGTTATTTGAATGGGTAAAATGGTCTTGAGACAACAATTTAAACTTTCTTCCAGCTTTGAAATATTATAGACTTATAAGTTTTTGTTTTATCACAGAGGTCAATTTAAACCAGTTTGTCATCATGTGGTAGAATCACCAAAATAACAAAGTTAAAGAGTAATTGGAAGGAGATTTCATGACAGTTCTTAGTTCAATAAACTGAAAGACAGCAAGATCCATGGAGGTTTAGCCTGGGCCTCCAAAATGCTTAGGCAGGTGAGGGGTTTCCTGTGTGGAGAGCACCAGTTTCCCAGCGATCCTTAGCTCCTCTGCCTGGCTCAGGCCTTTCTCTTGCTGAGGAATTGCCTGCTGTAGGAGACAGCTGCCTGAGTTCCACGTAACTTTACTTTTTCACCTCAATAAGGTAAAGTGTGGGATCTCTTACTCTTATTTCTCTTTAAATTTTTATCTTCCTGGTGACACCAATAGTGCAAGGCAAAAAAAAATGTTTTTAATGAAATGAATAGACAAATGGAGTTTTTGAAAGAAAATAGAGTAAGGAGAAAACAGGATTTGGAGACAGTATGATAGTACATTGCCTATGCCTTCAATGTGAATGAGCTATTAGAAAAAAAAACACACATAATATCTTGTGCATGGGCCTTCTAACCTATACTAGGTTTTGGAACAACAGACAATATTAGTGAATTATTAACCTGTTGCCTGTAAAGCACTTAATTTAATTATGAGATGAGAAAATATTTTCACCACTCACTCAGTAGGTCTCATCTTCGCTTACATCCTTGTTCATGGCTACATTGCTATATAAATACTGGCCATAGAGTATCTGTTATAAACATGGGCTCTGAAATCAGACAGACTTGGGTTCAAATCCCAGCTCTGTCTTTTCCTGTATAATTTTGATGTTATTTAACTTCCATATGCCTTAGTTTTCTCATCTGTAAGTGGAAATAATAGTAGGATTTTATGTGATTACTATGATGATTAAATGAGTTAATTTTATAAAGTGTTTATAGTGTATCTTAAACATTAATATATGCTCATGGTACAATAAATAACATTTGTGATAATGATTTAATCTTTTGCCCAATGATAAAAATAAATGATAAATAACATGTAGTATATCCAGACAGAAATAATCTTAAGACTAAATTCTGTAGGAAGTTACAGATTTAAACATTCCTTATAGCACAGCTTGGTGGTTAAAATATGGGCACTGGGGTCACAGAGGTATGGACTCAAGTTCCAGCTTTCCCACTGATTAGCTGAGTAACCTGGGGCAAATGATTGGGTTGGCCAAAAAGTTCATTTCATTTTTTCCATATGATGGGTCTTGTAGTGCTTAGTTATCTTTAACTTCATTTGAAACAATTTTGTTAGACCGTATTGTGACAGCAGTCACATCAACATGCATTTTTAAAAAAAACATTAAAATTGGTGAATTTTTGTGCAGCCGTTTGAATATTGAAGATAGAAGATACACAACATTTTAAGCGTATTAGGCTTTACTATTTCAAGAAAGGTAAAAAAACGCAACTGAAATGCAAAAAAAGATTTGTGCAGTTTATGGAGAAGGTGCTGTGGCCAGTCAAACATGTCAAAAGTGGCTTGCAAAATTTCTTGGTACTCTTGGCATTTTGTCCAAACAATTCTTTGCTGTGTTGCTGTCTTATGCATCAGAAGATGTTTAGCAGCACCCCTGGCTTCTACCCACCAGAAGCCAATAGCGGGAGATAGCTGACACACTCAAAAT